>NC_134355.1:611546966-612746966 GCF_048569485.1 Anomaloglossus baeobatrachus
TGATAGAGACCCGGACAACCCCTTTAATACGATACTGTAAGATGCACACGTCTAGGTATGAAAAACACAAAAAGTGACTTGTCTGTTGAAAGGTTGTGTTGTTTGTATTGCAACACATCATTTTTATTTGTTGTAATACCAGACACAACTAATAGAACATTGTGGCTCTACTTTTATAAATAACTAAATAAATATATCACCTACTTGGGGTTGTTTTTTTAAGCAATTTTGCTCCGGTTCAGGTAACATATTAGGCATTTATGCAGTGATATATATACAGGATATATGCTACATGCTATTCCTCAGAATTTGGATACAGTGAGAAACATATTGTAAATCAGTGTCACATCTGTAAATGTTGTCGCACCTTATGGCAAAGCTAGAACTTAATTAAACAACAGTATGCAAGAAATCAATAGAATGGAGTAGTAGATAAGTACCAGAATTGCACTTATGTGTCTCTTCTCGAGTTAATAGTTGCAGTTTTTAGAAGCCTGTTAATGACGGCAAAGTGAACATGTGTAGTGGAAGTGCTAATTAGAAATGGCTGTAATTAGTGATCTTCATGGCAAGAAGGGAGACCCCAGGAGTATTATTAAATGGATTGCTTTTACCAAATGCATTTATCAACATTGTGGGTTGTTGGGTGTTTGTCCACATTTTATTAAAGGTTTTTGGTTTCATGTTGATTTTTTTACCCTTTCAGTCATTAATATTAGTACATTTAAGAATATTCTAGTTATAAGCCACGACCGAAAAAAGCCTCTAAAGCAAATATTTATTTGCTATGCATTAAAATTGCTTAATGGCAAAAATCACATTAAGCAAAATGAATATATGAATATATATATATATATATGTACATATATATATATATATATATATATATATACATACATACGGCGATCAAACACACACAAAAAAAAGCAAAAATTGTTGTGCAGGGTGGGCACACGTGATAGATTACTCTAGATTGGTGCGGGATAACCGGGTGTGTCTAAGCCATTAAATAGCTATATATTAATATAGAGTATAATGTTTAGGTAGGGGTAGGGCTAACAATCCTTATTATCAACCCTACCTGACCGCGGAGGTTAATACACCCTAATTGTCTGGGCGCCCCCCGCTCAACGTCGGCTTGCCCTAATCTATCCCTATAACCTGCAATCAACCAGGATTGAATAACCACAACCCAGGATAAAGTGCAAAAAAGTGCTAAAGTGCAAGATGTAGGTCAAATATAAAATTAAAAAGTCACAATAATTAGAATATTAGATTAGCAACAAGCCTAATAATATATGCAGACATTAATCTATAACAGGCCTATAATAAGTGTCCAAACCAAACTGACACCTGGTAGAGAGAATATAGTACTAGAAACCGTGTCAATCTGCATCATACGGCTGACATGATATAATGATTAATGACAATTTACAGGCCTATCAAAAAAACGTCCCAATCAGAGGAATACACTTATCTGGCTGGAGACATGCAGAATCCCGACGAGTTTCTCCCCGTATTTTGTTGGGGGGGTTCATCAAGGGATGTTATTAAATGTGGGAACAATCCACGTATATCCAGGCCATCTAGATGATGCTGCTGTTCTCTATGAGGCTCAGCAATGCATTGGTGCCATAATCCTCAAAAAATAGAAACCTCGTAGACAGTGCTAGATGAGGGGCCTGAGTTGCGGTTCATCCTGTCCCCGGATGAATGCGGAGCTGCAGATAAGTTCAAAAGACAAAAGGAGCTTGGACACTCTTGAGAAAGATATTGAGAACATCAGGTCCAAGCTGCAGACTGCTCTTTCTGCTGAGGATTTGAAAACTTTTGAGTGCTCCTTAGAGGAAACACTTGATAAGTGGGAACGTGATATCCAGGCCTCTAAGGCCAAAAAATTCCAGCGTGATCTTAATGATTATCAGTGCAATCAGGTCTACCGCTGGCATTTGGGATCTAGGGGCGCCCCTCGCCTACAGTCGGCCTCCAGTGTCTCTTCTCTTTCGGAGGAAGAATGTTCTACTCGTTTTTTAGGAAAACGGTCAGCCCCTGGAGAGGCTCCTGGTCCTACATCTCTACAAATAAAAACATCTACAGGGCGGGGACAACCCCATGGTTACAACACCAGGAAAAGGACCAACAGGAGATTCTAAAGGTAATCAATTTGTCCCCGCATGTACTCACATCATCACAGATCAGTGTACTATCTCGTGGTCTTTCTTTCGCACCGGTCAGTAAATTTGATTGTTTTGAGGCCATCAAGGACCTGGAGCTTTTTGCAAGAAAATTAACATTCAAAAAGTATTTCTCTTCGGAGGTTCCATCCTCCTTTTCTGACGTAGAGCTCCAGGCCCTTAGGGACCTTGAGTCCTTGGCCCAGGAACATGATGCCCCCCCTAATTCCTCTGTCCCCACGCATCTGTACCGCCACTCACAGCACTTCCCGCCCAAATACGGCTGTCCTCAAATTGAGATCTTTGTGCGGCTGGTCCGGGACGAGTTTTCTCGCTTGCGGACTCACATCCATCATGACAATCTTTCTCACACTGAAAGGGCGGCCATCCGCTCCCTTAAAGGACTAACCGACATAGTGATAAAACCTGCGGATAAAGGCGGGAATGTTGTGTTGTGGCCGGTGCGCATGTATGAGGATGAGGCTTTTAGATTGCTCAATGACAAGCAGTGCTATAAGCGCTTATCCTGCTCTCCCTTAGCTACCTTTTCTCAGGAGCTGAGATCCCTCCTTGATGATGGAGTTGAGGGTAGGGCTATTACATCTAAAATGCGGGATGCCTTGTATCCTGCCTGTCCTACCATTCCTACGTTTTACCTTCTTCCTAAGGTTCACAAGGACCCCCGGTCCCCACCGGGGAGACCCATAGTTTCAGGGATTGGGGGTCTTTGTGAACCTGCTTGTCAGTTTATTGATTTTTATTTGCAGCAAAGTGTCCTGACCTTACCATCCTTTGTTCAGGACACGAATGATGTTCTTAGGAGGCTTGATGGCGTTGTTCTTGAGGATGATATGTGGCTTGTCAGTTGTGATGTGGAGTCCCTTTATACATCTATTCGCCATGAACAGGGTGTAGCAGCATCCCAGTTTTTTCTCACCATGACCAACTTGGAACCGGAATTGAAGGAATTCATCATTCTTCTCCTCCGGTTCATCCTCAGTCGGAATTTTTTCGTGTTCAAGGACCGCCCCTTCCTACAGCTCCAGGGCACGGCTATGGGGGCTGCTTGTGCACCCTCATACGCCAACCTTTTCCTGGGCCTGTGGGAAAGGGATACGGTCCTTGACACTGAGGGACATGGGGCAGTCATCTCCTGGATGCGCTACATAGATGACATCCTGTTCATCTGGCAGGGCTCCACATCACAACTTGATACCTTCCTCGGCCTCCTTAATCACAACAACAGGAACATTAGACTGACATGGAAGTACAGCCGAGACACAATTGATTTTTTGGACTTATCTATTTCTGTTACGCCCGATGGCTCATTACATACTGATATTTTTCGTAAGAGCACCTCCACCAACTCCCTCCTTCATTTCTCCTCTTCACATCCCTTGCAGCTCAAGCGCTCTATCCCAGTCGGGCAGTTTCTCCGGGCTCGGAGAATTTGTTCTGATGACAATACATTTCATCGGCAGGCATCAGTTCTGTCGCGCCGATTTCGCGATCGGGGCTACAGGCCTATAGACATCACTGCCGGGTACGAACGTGCCTGTCAGACTACAAGACAGTCTTTGCTCTCCAGAAATAGATCTCGGGGTGATTCTGCTGATCAAACCATTCGGTTTATTACCATGTTCAATGCAGAATCCCATGAGATCCGTAATGTTCTGGAGAAACATTGGTCTGTGTTACTTACTGACAGGGATTTGCGCTTGGCTCTTACCCCACATCCAGCTATTACATGGCGTAGATCTCGTAATCTCAAGGATATGTTGACTAAGAGTCATTACATCTCTCCTCGCAGTAAGTTTATTTTTGATAGTCCTGGTCCTCCTTGGGGTTCTTCGTCTTGCGGCACATGTTCTGCTTGTCCGTTTATCCCTAAGAAGTTTGATTTTCTGAGTTCTTGCGGCGGCAAGACCTTCAGAATCGTTCACTCCATTTCTTGTGGTACGGAGGCAGTCATTTACCATCTTACCTGCCCATGCGGTCTTATTTATATTGGCATGACTACACGCACTTTGCGTGTCCGTACCCAAGAACATGTGCGTGACATTAGGAACGCGGCCAAGTCCTTAGAACCCGAAAAACTAAAGACTATCCCCAAACATTTCCGGGCCTGTCATGGATGTAGTCCCCGAGGCCTCTGTGTGCGTGGTATTGACCGCGTTTACATTGGCTCCAGGGGGGGTGATGTTAAACGCAAACTTTTGCAAAAGGAGACAAGATGGATGACGGTCTTGGGTACGGTTGCTCCATTGGGCCTTAATGAGGCAGTTAGCTTTAAATCTTTTTTGTAAACAGCGCGAATTTTATGGTGGGTCTTTGTGTTCTTTTTGGGATTTTAATTTTTTATTCTCTTTCTTAGGCGCCCATTCGCATTCTTGTTGTAGTTATGTCATCACCTGGGACGTCGGGGACAACCGCCTTGAGGAATGCTGTTCCACATGGACCCCTTCCTTTCGCAATTTTATTCCGGATTGGATAAAGTCTGCACGATTATTAATTCTGTGCCTATAATTCTGTATATGTCATTTTTGTATTGAACAACTTTTGATATGTATTCACTCTCTGTATACAAGGGTGTGTATATATGTATGTCGATGCCCTCATGATATGTACATGCTCCATGGCCCTCTAACTATATAATAGACTCTATTTACCATTTATGGAAAATGTATTTCCTACATATTCATGCGTGTCTAGATTCATAGCTTTTGTGAGCATGTTTTTGATGCATAAATTTCGTTCATATGTCTTTTTATCTTTGAGGGTGACATGCATGTATGCCATTTTTTGTACTTTGATGTATTCCGACTATGATACATTTTATTTTGTCCCTTATATGGACATATACTATGATATGTACATGCCTTATGGCCCTTTCACTATATATTAACCCTCATTGATTATATACGGTGAATTTATTCCCTGCATATGTTTGCGGTTTTTGCATCCATATTGCATATGTGCAGGTATTTTATGTACACATGCAGTCTTTGCTAATATATCCTTTGGTCTGTCCAGAGGGTATTATACATATATACAATAATCATTGTATCATTGATATATTCCAATCATGACATTTTCTGTCCCTCTATGTGGATGTATACTATCCCTGCTGCAGCATTTGGCTGTAATAGCCAATGACTGGTTTATCTCTGAATGCTAGCTGCTAATACTATTGTGTTCACACATTTGTGCTCCACTATCAGCTCCCCATGACGTGCTGGCTTCTCTAACACCTATTTGACTGGCATAGACGCGCTCCTGCTATGCGCTGCTAACACTACTGTGTTTGCATACTAGTGATCCATTATCAGCTCCCCATGACGTCCGCGGTCCCTCCTTCATTTACTATGCATCTGATTGGCACAGACACGCCTCTGTGTTTGCATACTAGTGATTCATTATCAGCTCCCCATGACGTCCCCGGTCCCTCCTTCATTTACTATGCATCTGATTGGCACAGACGCGCCTCTGTCATGCGCTGCCTCCTCCCCCCTGCGGCCTGGGCTCGGACGGGTCTCCGTGCTGAGCGTGGGAATGAAGTCACTTCCTTCTCACGCTTTTGATCACGGGACTCGGCGTGCCCTGCCGTTCGGGGGGGCGTGGCAACATGACGCTGCGCGCGCCGATTTGCTAATGGGCCCCTACACTTCCCTATTTATACCCTTCACTTTTAATCTATAGCCACGCCTCCTGACGAAGCCTTTGGTGAAACGCGCGTCGAGGCCCCGCCCCCACGCCCGGACACATCCACCATCACTGCTCTGACATGACGCAAGGTAAAATAGATTAATCACTTATGCCCCCCTGCCTCTGGGACTTTTTTAGGGGATCCTACAGATCTCCTATGTACAATTGTCTTTCTCACACTGTCCCTTTGGACTCTCTACGGGCCAGTTTATACCTTGTTTATTCCCTCTCTCTATTGCTGCCTGTCAGCAGGTTGTGCCATCTGGTGGTGTTCCCTGGTATTGTTGTGGGTTGTTTCCTGGTAGGCTGTTTCCATCTAGCCTCCCTCCACTGTGTGTCCTGTATCACTTTTTGTATATTCAATAAATTTGTATTTCACTTTGATAATCCGTGGTCCTCTCTCTTTTGTATCCCCACCTCCACCCTTTGGTAAATTGGGGCTACATTATTTTAGGTTTCAAGTTCATGATTTGTGTTTCATCAGAAGTTTTCATTTAATTCCCATATATTCTTATATACTGTTTGGGAATTTTGGATGATTACACTCGACAAAGAACCGGAACCCTAATTATTAATGGGCAAAATATTTTCCACACTGGAAATCACTAATTTAATGTTAGGTTTTGCGTCACACAAATGTATTTTCTCAATCTGAGAAAATGGCCCTAATCAGGCTAAGGAAACATGATCAAAGTCTGATCAGAGTAGTATTAATTTTTCTCAGAGATGGATAATAAAACAAAATGTTTCTCCACCTTCTCCTTTAGGTAAGTCTGTGAACATCAAACTGCAATGATATGTTATACAAGTGTGGATTTTTTCTATAGACTGACTTGAATGGCCAAAAGCCTCTGAGGCAAATTGTGCGTACTGCAAGTTTTTTCCTTGGACCATGTGCACTGCCTCAGTGAATAATATTTTATAGGTGCAATCTCAATTTTTTTTGTCATATAACACTCAGAGAAAAAATATGGTTGTCTACAAGAGCCCTTAATCGTAAGCCTGTGACTTTGGTGGCGTCACAAGTCGTTTGGCCAAATATCGTTCTATGCCGCTGCTACTACAGTGCAGTGTAATGGAATTGCATGAGGTTGCATTGAGACCCATAAGGTACTGCAACTGCAGCAAGCAAGTCCCCAAAAATCCAGCCGTGGTCTAATTTTTTGCAATTTGCATGTTTCTGGTTACTTCAGTCAGATTTCATCTAGAACCCACTTGAAAAAGTGCTAAAAATATGCTAAAAAGAATGAACATATGTAAAGCAATGTAAAAATGCCTTGCTATGCATATTATCCAGATTTGGTAGCTTTAAAAAAATAAATGTTTCTGGATCCTTCAGATTCTACCAAGAAATTCAATTTGCAGCAAAAATTATCCTCCTTGAATATATATATATATATATTTTTTGTTGCCCTCCCAAATCATGTGCCTAAAGGTTGCTTTACACAATGCGATATCGTTACCGATATCGTTAGTGTGCGTACCCGCCCCCATCGTTTGTGCGACACGGGCAAATCGCTGCCAGTGGCGAACAAAATCGCTCGGACCCGTCAGACTACTTACCTGCCTGGTGACGTCGCTGTGACCGGAGAACTGCCTCCTTTCTAAGGGGTGTGGTTCGTGCGGCATCACAGCGCAGTCACACAGCGGCCGGCCAATAGAAGAGGAGGGGCGGAGATGAGTGGGACGTAACATCCAGCCCACCTCCTTCCTTCCGCATTGCCGGTGGAGGCAGGTAAGGAGATGTTCGTCGCTCCTGCGGTGACACACGTAGCGATGTGTGCTGCCGCAGGAACGAGGAACAACATAGTACAAGCAGCAGCAATGATAATTGGGAATAGGGAGGCATGTCACCGATTAGCGATGTCGTTGCGTGTGACACCTATGAGCGATTTTACATAGTCGCAAAAACGTGCAAAATCGCTCAAGTGGCCAGATGTGCGTCACAAATTCCGTGACCCCAACGAGATCGCTTGAGCGACGTTGTAGCGTATAAAGCTGCCTTTACTCTAAAATATCCCTTTTATTCTGAGGGCTGGATCAGCACCTCACTTTTTCAAAGTGTACTTTGCCAAAGTTCTGCTAGCTTTGAATTATTTGTGAGCCTATACTCCAGTCCAATACACAACATTGGCAGATGACATCCTTTCATCAGTTGTGCCGCTGTGAAGTAGGCAGCCATTGCCTGGTCATGTTCACTCTCCAGAGCAAAGGAGTGACCGTAAACAATCCAAGCAGGTCCATAGCTTCTCTGCAATGTGGTGGCTTTGCTTAAATATCGCCTGGCAAGTTCAGTTTTTTGGCCAACCATGAGATAATAAAATCCTACTGCCAACCAGGAAACAGGATTATTAGGATATAAATCTGATAACACAAATGGCAAGCAAAGTGACGAAGGCTTAGAAAAAACTGTAAAGGCTGCTTTACACGGTACGACCGATTGTGCAATTTCACAATCGATCGTACCCGCCCCCGTCCTTTTTGCGTCACGGGCAAATCGCTGCCCGTGTCGCACAAAGTCACTAACCCCCGTCACACGTACTTACCTCTCGTGCGACCACGCTGTGGGCAGTGAACGTCCACTTCCTGGAGTGGGAGGGATGTTCGGCATCACAGCGACGTCACAAGGCCGCCGGCCAATGGAAGCGGAGGGGCGGAGATAAGCGGGACGTAAACATCCCGCCCACCTCCTTCCTTCACATAGCCGGCGGCGGCCGCGTGACGCAGGTGAGCTGCTGTTCATCGTTCCCGGGGTGTCACACGGAGCGGCGTGTGCTACCACGGAAACGATGAACAACTAAATTAAACGATATTATGGAACCTAGCGACCAGTACACAACTCACGATTTGTGAGCGATACTGCGTCGCTAGGAGGTGTCACACAGGCCGGCATCGCTAGCGATGTCGGATGTGCGTCACAAAAACCGTGACCCCGACGATCTATCGCACGATAGATTGTCTGGTGTAAAGCAGCCTTAAGATGTAGTCCAAGTGTAAGATGTAGAAATGTTATAAAAAAAAATAAAAAACAATCAATACTTATATTGCTCACTAGCCCCTGGATCATCTTTGACACCTCTTCATATGGTCATTATATAGTAAAATCCCTGGTATCTTCACGCTAGGACATGACTTCCAACTGCTATTATGCCTGGGATGTCCCTACATGTGTAAAGAATGGAAGTCCTGGCCTAGAGTTCTCGTCATAAGATTTTGATGTTACAATGTGAATGTGCAGTGATGTACCCGGCCTGGCCATGGCTGGATGTCCCAGTCTAGTGTGAAGAGGCCAGAGGTTTCAGGTGTCACTAAGAAGAGGCATCAACATGCATGATACACCCCAGAGCTGCCACTTAATATATTCCATACATCAAAACACAAAGGGATAGGAACACGCATGACCCAGTGGAGATCCTTGAGGTCTTTTGGTCATACTATGATAAGCTATACAACATTAATGGTCAATTTGCAGACCTCACCCCCACTAATCTGGATGAAAAGATTAGAACCTACGTACAAGAAACCGCCCTTCCCCCCCCCCCCTCCCCCTTGACGGTCTGGTGTCTAAGGCTTTGGAGGAGGACATTTTTGAATCTGAAATTGATAATGCTATCCAACATACCTCCCGGTAAGTGTCCTGGACCGTACGGGTTTACCCCGGCTTTTTATAAGATGCTTAGGTCCCAGTTGACTCCAATTACGACCAGAACATTCAATTAATTAAAAGGGAGATTGGCTTTGCCTCACAATCTCTTGAAGCTCACATTAGTGTGACCCCCAAGCTCAGAAAAGATTTGGCACATGCTGCGAACTATTGACCTATCTCACTACTGAATGTCGATATCAAACTTTTTTCCAAGATACATGCAGACAGACTGGCCCCTTTGTTGCCCTCTATTATTAACTCAGACCAGGTGGGCTTTGTCAAGAGCCGTGAAGCTAGGGATAATACTATTAGGACAGTGTTTCTCATTGCCAAAGCTAAACTCAAGTCAATCCCAATGGGCTTATTGCCATTGATGCAGAGAAGGCCTTTGACAGGGTCCACTGGGGCTTCATGAGAGCAGCATTATATTCTGGCCCCACAGTTCGGGTCTGGGTTAATGGTGCTTTGTCCTCCTCCTTTGCCATATGAAATGGCACCCGACAGGGATGTCCCCTGCCCCCCTTGATTTATGTGATTATTATGAAACACTTGGCAAATGCCATTAGGAGAAATGACGGTATCCAGGGGATTAGAAACGGCTCTGTACACCACAAGGCTGCGTTGTAAGCAGACAATCTTTTGCTCTTTGTTTCCCAGCCCCATATTTCCTTACCATCCTTAATGAAGGAGTTCGATAGGTTTAGTCACCTCAGTAATTTCAAGGGGAATTTCCCAAAATCCGGAACCTTGAACATTTGTCTGCCCTAGTCAGATGTTAACCGGATCATCTCCAATTTTCCTTTTAAGTGGAAAGCTGAGGCAGTGAAGTATCTTGGGGTACTTATTCCAGCAGACTTAACTAAAATGTTTGCTCTTAACCATCAGCCTCTTTTAGACTGCACAATCAAAAATTTTGTGTCCTACGGTGGACTGAAATTGTCATGGTTCGGTAAAAAGAACGTAATTGAAACAGATATCTTGCCCCATTTCTTGTACATCTTCCAGACCGTTCTCATCTCCCCTCCAAATAGATTTTTTTCAGAATCTCCAATCAGTGTCAATATGTTTTTTATGAGGGAAAACGAGACCAAGAATTGGTTTGCGCTCCTTGACCCTCCCGAGGGAGGAGCTAAACTCACAAATTTTAAGGTATACTTTCAAGCCTCAGCCCTGGTCCACGTATTAGATTGGCATTTTTTCGGAGCAATGCCAAACAATGGGTACGGATAGAGCAGGAGGGACTTTCCGTTCCCTTGAAGCATCTCCCCTGGATACCGTCGTCGGACCTGCCTGTTGAGACCCACCTTTCAGAATTTTCTAAAGACACACTTAAAGTATAGCACTCACTCTCGAGTACATTTGCTCCGCCAACCACTTTGGACCCCCTGTAATCTCTTTTCTCCTGTCCATCCTTTTGTCCTGGATACCTGAAGGGTTCCTTTCTCGGCTAGAGGGCAGTGGAAGACACCTGTTTGGGAGACATTATTGGTAGGTTACCTGCTTTTTGCGTTGTGCGGTCGCGGCCCTCGTCCAGAGGTGCACAGTGGTTTAAGTATCTACAGTTAAATTCTTATATCTCTATTGTGCGGGAAGCAGATGGTCTAGTCCGTGGAACTTACACTCCTTTGGAGGAGTTGCTCATATGGGATGATTCGCCAGATCACGCAATTTCCATTCTATACAATATTTTCATCAGACTGGGGGCTACCGAGAAAAGAAACTGTCAGCTGGCTTGGGAGCGAGACTTAGGGGAGATAATCCCACAGGTGGAATGGGTGAAAGGTTTCCTGTGTGCCCATAAAATGTCAATTGCTTGTTCTGTCCAGGAAAATAATTTTAAAATCCTACCAAGATGGCATCTGTACCCATCTAAGCTTTGCACTCTCTTTCCGATGGTCTCCGGGCTGTGCTGGAGGTGTAATTTGGATACAGGTACTATGCTACACATATGGTGGGAATGCAGGGTGGTCTAACCCTTCTGGAGTAAAGTTTTTGCAAACTATTGTCTAATCATGGGAAGGGGGGTGGTAGACTGCCCTAAAATTGCTCTCCTTTCCATTCTGCCACACTCCATAACATATCATAAATGGGATATTCTCAGATTTGGCTTAACAGCTGCACGCTCTGTGATCCCAAGACATTGGAAAATGACCATGTCCCCACCTATTAAGGAGTGGTACTCTGAAATGGTAGACATTTCTAGAATGGAGGAACTTTCTGCTGACAACTGGGTGAAGTGATAAGTTTTGTAGGGCTTGGAGTGAGTGGATCCTTTTCCATGATTTCCCCAACTTTCACAAGATTTTTCAGTAGGCTCTGGGTCGGTGCCAGGGGCCGCGTGCGTAAGTCCTTGTAACTACACCAGCAACCGAGGGAATCACTGGTTCCTCTTCTCCCCTGGTGCATTTGCTCCAATCGACCTTCCCTCCTTCTTTCCCCCCTCCCTTCCCCCCTTTTTTTTCCCTTCCTTCTTACTCTACTCTTATATCTCTCTACTCTTTCTTCTCTTCTACATTCACACTCTTTCTTGCAAAATGTTTTCTGCCTTCTCTCGAAGGCATGTATTCATTAAGTGAGATTTCCGTTGGCCAAATGTTTGGTAATGGATATTTCTTTTCTCACTACAAACAGATCTACCCAAACTAGTGTGCTGAGCCCACTGAGGGGTCCTGATTTTTGGGTGGGATGAGATCTGTTCTATTTGTTAATCTGTGTGTTCATCAGACTTATATATTATTATCTTATTTATTGATTGGGTCCGATGGACCTCACTTCATTATTCTCAATCCTGATTTGTTATTGTTTTGCTGATACTTTAATAAAAATAGATTGGACATAAGAAGAGGCATGGCCAGAGAGTAGAGTAATAGTACTTTTATCTTTTTCTATTTTTTGTTGTCTCTCCAGTGTTCAGTAAAACATAGTCAGGTGGGCACAACATTTTTTAAAATAGCTTCATGCTGGAAAGTATGGATTTTTTTCCAAAATTCAAGTAGAATTCAATTCATTCGAATAAATTGACCTAACTCGCATAACGCCTTTTATCTGCTTACCGCGAAAACCGTGAATCGATCTATTCTTTTCATAGCTTCTTCTTAGAAGCCCCAATATATAGTATATGAAATAAAAAAAAAGCTGAAAACAAAAATGGTGCAAATGGCATCCAAAAAGCTGCCATTTTGTAGAAGCGTATTCTGCCCAAAAAACGATGTGGGTACACCGCTGCTATGCCAATATATCTTTACAATGCAATGGGGGTCCATGAGCTTCCAGTTACTGGATATTACTATCTATTTTGCAAAAAAAGAAATTATCTTATAATCTTTGACCCAACTCATGAACTTTAATTCAACTTAGCTATTAGGCAGACACATTTTATTATAATCATGGGCAGAATTATAATGATATAACTAGAGATCAGGCCAAATTTGAATTTACCTGTTTGAGTGTTTTTTTTTCCCACGACAATCGATTTACAGAGAAACTATTCTGTTCAAATTTAATGTCCCTTATTATGCTGTGTGGTCTTTGGTCATGGTAATATGTAAAGAAAAATTAAAAAAAAACCTTTATTCCAATTTACTGCTCACCTTCTCAGACTCTCCTGCTTTTTAGCTTCACCCCATCACCTATCCGGTTCTTGCTGCATTTTCAGATCTCCGCCTCTGATGCTGAAATTTCATCCTCTGCTGTGCGGGACTCTCGGCTTTGATGACGTCTGGGAGAAATTTGTGCATGAGTGCAAAAGGTCACAGGTCTCACCGTGTACCGGGCCCTTATCAAAGCTGGAAGTCTGTAACAAGCATAAGAATCACATGGATTTCAGCATAAACAAAGGTGTAGCAAGGACCAGATGAGTGGCGCGGAGGGGCTAGAGAAGTGAGTATAATTATATAAGAATTATCATAACATAGTAAGAATTTGTGCAGAAGCTAATTACAAAATTTCAGCATTTTGGTAAATGAAGATATTTTTAAAATTTGAGTAGCATTCAATTACACTTACCTTTATTTGCTCACCTCTATGAATGACACCTGTATAAACACTAGATAACACAGAAATCACCATTTACAATAACTAATGCTGTTAGGGTACCTTCACACTTTAGCGATGCAGCAGCGATCCGACCAGCGATCTGACCTGGTCAGGATCGCTGCTGCATCGCTACATGGTTGCTGGTGAGCTGTCAAACAGGCAGATCTCACCAGCGACCAGTGACCAGCCCCCAGCCAGCAGCGATGTGCAAGCGACGCTGCGCTTGCACGGAGCCGGCGTCTGGAAGCTGCGGACACTGGTAACTGAGGTAAACATCGGGTATGGTTACCCGATGTTTACATTAGTTACCAGCGCACACCGCTTAGCTTTGCTCTCCTAGCTACAGTACACATCGGGTTAATTAACCCGATGTGTAATGCAGCTACATGTGCAGAGAACAGGGAGCCGCGCACACTGCTTAGCGCTGGCTCCAGTACACATCGGGTTAATTAATCCGATGTGTAATGCAGCTACATGTGCAGAGAGCTGGAGCCGGCAGCACAGGCAGCGTGAGAGCTGCGGAGGCTGGTAACTAAGGTAAATATCGGGTAACCACCTTGGTTACCCGATGTTTATCTTAGTTACAGCTTACCGCAGCTGCCAGATGCCGGCTCCTGCTCCCTGCTCGCTTCATTTGTCGCTCTCTCGCTGTCCCACACAGTGATCTGTGTGTCACAGTGGGAGAGCGCCTTTGAAGAAAACGAACCAGGGCTGTGTGTATCGAGCAGCGATCTCGCAGCAGGGGCCAGATCGCTGCTCAGTGTCACACACAGCGAGATCGCTAATGAGATCACTGCTGCGTCACAAAAAACGTGACTCAGCAGCGATCTCGGCAGCGAGCTCGCTGTGTGTGAAGCACCCCTTATCCTCTCTGTCCCTGCACAGTGATCTCTGCACAGATTACAGATCAGGATTAAAAGCCAATTATTTTGAAGTCAATAAGACAGATTCAATTTATTGATGTATGTGATTAGTGTGGATGTCGAAAGTAGAAATTATCAAACCTGCTAAGGTTCGATTAGGTTCATATTCACCAAATTCACTCAGCTCAAACAGTTTTACAGTGCAGCCTCACCGATGTGGCACAGTCATTAACTTCCTAGACTACTAATATAAGAAATATTGAGGTGGATGAGTGACAGTTGTAGGCCTGGTGCTCTGAGACTCCTTCCACTACAGACAATACACAAATTTTAAACCCAACTTGGAGTCACCCCATTTCCAAAAATTAGGGGCAGACAAAGTGGCATCAATTTCCCAATTTCCCATGGGACAGGACATGGAACAAGGCCTGGCTCAGCATTTCTGGCTTAAAAATTGATCAGTAACAGGAGGATAAGTGACAGGTGAAGGCCTAGTGCTCTGAGACCCCTTAATCTTGTACCATGGATGTAACAGAGTGGCAACCCAGTAGTTAGCACTATTTCTAATAATGACAAAATTGTCATCATTTTGCAGGTAGGGCAGCAAGAAGGCACTTATGTATCGAACACTTTCATGAAGTCCAAGTCCATGGTGTATTGGTGGCAAGGTAACACTCAAGCTTGATTCCTCCGTATCCTCCCACCAACCTTGGACAACACTTGGACAACACTTTTGTGCGCCTATCACCTCTTCCTCCATATCCTCCTCCATTTGTTCCTGGGCTCCTGTGCCTTCACTTACAGCTTGTCTTGTGCCATGAGCCCCCCTTGATAATTGTACTTCTGCCTCTAATGCCACCCGCCTGTGCAACAACAGTCAGAACCTTAGAGATATTGGTCTCCTTTCCACATCCTCCTCTGCTTCCTCCTCATCTTCTGGGACCACCAAAGCAGACTATTCAAAGTGTGCTTCAGCATGTAGATGACCAAAATAGTGATGCTGATTACAGCATCGTCAGCAATAACAACCTTAAAAGCCATTTTGGAACTCTGATAAAATGGCAATTTTTGCCTGGACCACAGATTTGCAATCTACAATTAGTTGATAATAGGGCATTTTTTGGCTGAACCACAGATTTTGCAGTCTCTATTTAGATAATGAAATGTCAGATTTTTCCTGGAAAACAGATTTTGCAGTTTCTATTTACATGATGAAATGGCAATTTTTGGCTGGACTACAGATTTTGCAAACTCTATTTAGATGATGAAATGGCAATTTTTGCTAGGACTACAGATTTGGCAATCTCTATTTAGATAATAAAATGGCAATTTTTGTCTGAACCACAAATTTTGCAATCTCTATTTACTGTAGATGATGAAATGGCAATTTGTGTCTTGATCCACTAGCAAGATGATGAAATGACAATTTGAAGCTGGCCTACATAAATTTCAATCACTGATGAAAAGCCGATTTGTGCACACATCTTTCCCTGCACTGCACATGCCTGCATTTCCCTATTTTACACTTTCACCCTTCTATCAATTTGAGCTAGCTAAAATTAAACCCTAATAGCTAAGCTAGCTACTTTATCTGTCTAACAGCACCAGTACCATCCCTAAGTAGAGTTGAGCAATGTTCGAAGTTCGCCAAATTCATGTTCGAGTGATTTTGGGGGTGATCGAACTCGAACTCGAGCTTTTTTCTAAAAGCTCGACAGTTCAAGTTACGTTCGAGAACGGTTCGATCACCAAAAGCAGGGCTTTTTACAGCTACAGTGTGCAGGGAGCCATAGCTGGCAGCCTGCGGTAAGCTGGTAACCAATGTAAATATCGGGTATCCAAACAAAGCGCTTTGGTTAGTAACCCGATATTTACCCTGGTTATGTGTGCAGGGAGCCGTCATTTTCCCGCTCGGCTCCACCCCCTCCTGCATTCGGCATGTACACACACACTCACACTCACTTGTCCCCAGCCTTGCAGTCCCCGGCACTGACGTGCTCAGCGCCACATGGCCCCGCTAGGCTCCACCCACTTTGCACTCCGCCGCCTGCACACATGGCCCCGCAAGGCTCCACCCACCTCGCACTCCACACACATTACCCTGCTTGGCCCCACCCACCTCACACTCCTCACACATTGCCCTGCTTGGCTCCACCCACCTTGCACTCCGCACACATTATCCCGTTAGGTTCCACCCACCTCGCACTCCGCACACATTACCCCGCTAGGTTCCACCCACCTCGCACTCCGCACACATTACCCCGCTTGGTTTCACCCACCTCACACTCCGCACATATTACCTTGCTTGGCTGCACCCACCTCGCACTCCGCACACATTACCTCGCTTGGCTCCACCCACCTCTCACTCCGCACACATTGCCTCGCTTGGCTCCACCCACCTCGCACTCCGCACACATTACCTCGCTTGGCTCCACCCACCTCGCACTCCGCACACATTACTTTGCTTGGCTCCACCCACCTCGCACTCCGCACACATTACCCTGCTCGGCTTACCTGCGGTGAGGAAGTCCCGCCCTCCCGACCTCAGCACTGTCACTGTCCTCCATGGCCGCCACTTGTCACATCTCCTCCTCTTGCTGCCGACCTGAGACTGTGACTAGCGGTGACGTCACAGGCTCCCGCGATACTTGGCTGTGAAGGCGGTGGTCATTGAAGTCAGTGACAGCTATGCTACCAGCAGTGCAGGAGATCGTCACCGCAGGTAATGTACCTCGCTTCTGACAGCAGCACTTGTCATGCCCTGCAGTGACCTGGGCTGTCCTACTGATGTTAGCTCAGGTCACTGCATTGCACTGCATTGCTCTCCCAGCCAATGGGAAACATTCTGTTCTTCATTGACTGGGACAGTGACTATGGTATGGATCGTCATGGGAACCCCTTGGATTACAGCAGACCTGGATTTGTTTTTCTTTCTAATAAATTGGTGAAAGGGTGAATATGTTGGGGAGTGTTTTTTCAAATAAAAATGTGTTTGTCGTCTGTTTTTTTTTTTATTACTGACTTGGTTGGTGATGTCGGGTATCTGATAGACGCCAGGTGACATTACACATCTGGTATTAACCCCATATATTACCCCGCTTGTCACCACACCAGGGCACGGGATGAGCTGGGGCGAAGCACCAGGATTGGCGCATCTAATGGATGCGCCACTTCTGGGGCAGCTGCGCTCTGCTATTTTTAGGCTGGGGAGAGTCCAATAACCATGGACTTCTTTAGTCTGAGAATATCAGACACCAGCTGTCCGCTTTACCTTGGCTGGTGATCCAATTTTGGGGGGACTCCCACGTGTTTTTTTTTTAAATTATTTATTTAATTTAAAATAACAGCGTGGGGTGCCCTCAGTTTTGGATTACCAGCCAAGGTGAAGCTGCCAGCTGTGGTCTGCAGGCTGCAGCCATCTGCTTTACCCTATCTGGCTATCAAAAACAGGTGGAACCCTACGTCATTTTTTTTTTTAAATTAATTTATTTTTTAGCCTAAATACAAGGCTAAGCACCTCTTAGTGCCACATGAAAGAAACCAAAGGGTGCAAAATTAAAAAAATGCAGGAGAGTGGGACATTATGTGTCTTTCTGCCATTATAATGACAGAAAAGACTAATATGAAGTGTACAAGCACAAGAAAATCACAGGAGCACTCTACGCTGTGAAAAGCAGTAAAAAATGGCACTGGAGTGAACATGTGACCGCCTCATGTAGGTTGAAGCTATGGATCCTGGGTAAATTTATGTATTTTCCCTCCTTCAGTTTTCTTGCAGTACACAAAAAAATGGAAGACACACGGATGACAAACAAATGACATACGGACTGTATACGGAATGGAAACGGATGCCACACGGATGCACCCGTGAAAAAAACGGACCGTTTTTTGCGGACCGCAAAAACAGATCGGTTGTGTGAATGTAGCCTTATCCTGATCTTCCGTTTATAAACAGCATGCAGAAATAAGTGAATAGCGCCCCCCAGCGTCAGAAAATCTCCAGGCTTTCAGGGGGTAGCTGAGACCCTGGAGATCATGATTCAGGCTGTTTTTTCCGGTCTCCGCTCATGTGGTTACCGGTATACACCGTATACCAATGATCACGTTACAGTAAATGACAGCACCAGTAAAAAATGATTTATCTCCCATCTGGCATGAACAACATGTCAGATGGGAGATAAATCTCCTCCCCAGTTCCCTCCGGTCCCCCGATGTCACCAAAGTGCCCCCCCGACCCCCTCCCGGAAATCCAAGATGGCCGCGCGCACAGCAGCGCGCCGGCCGCATTCACCCTAGTCCTCTGATTTCTGTCGCATGTGCCATGACACATGCGACAGAAAACTCCTCCCCAGGCCCTGTCAGGTCACCCCCTATAACTCCACCGGTGTTCCCCGGTGTCCCACGGTACCTGTGCTGCGTTGATCCCCCGCGGCCCGGCCCCCTCCTTCACAATAGACGCTGCCGCATGCACAGAGTGGCTGTCAGCTCAGCTTCCTGTGTTCAGACACAGTGAGTGGTGGTAACCATGCATCTGTAAGCTACTGCAATGCCCTGCTCATGAGGTAAAGAACATAGTTAATCAGGAGAGCTACACTACATTTCCAAATAGAGGTATTTGATTTTATAGTTGCCCTGCTTAACGACTACCAAACATGACAGTCCGTTATACGCCACAAGAAAACACATCTAAATAGCGAGCTCTGTTCTTTAGTATTCATTCAGCCGGATATCTGGACTTAAAGGGGTATTCCATCTCCAAGATCCTAGCCCCAATATATAGTAGGTGGAATAGCAATAATATCAGCAAATACCAATATTTGGAAATGTAGAACAGTTCTCCTGATTAGGCATGCCCTTACCTCATGAGCAGGGCATTGCAGCTTTGGTAGCAACAGTTACGACATGGACTCTGCTGCTGTGGACCCAGGGAGAGTGGGTGCAGGTTCATTGCACCCACACTCCTGACATGGAGGGTCTGCACTCCTATAAAATGGGGGATACGTTCCCTGAGCGTGCCCCCCCTATATTCTGGATGGTCCAAAGTTGTCGTGGGACCCCCTTATTTTTTTTCCTTACAATAAATTGGTGAAAGAGGGAATGTTTTGAGGAATGTTTTTTGAAATACATTTTTTTTGTCTATTTGTTTTCTTAGTACTGACAGTTTGTGATGTCGGGTATCTGATAGACGCCATAACATCACAAACTGCTGGGCTTGATGTCAGGTGACCTTACAGCTAGTATCAACCCCATTTATTACCCCGTTTGCCACTACACCAGGGCACGGGATGAGCTGGGGTGAAGTGCCAGGATTGGCGCATCTAGTGGATGCGCCACTTCTGGGGCGCCTGCGGCCTGCTATTTTTAGGCTGTGAAGTGCCAATAACTATGGATCTTCCCACCCTGAGAATACCAGACCACAGCTGTCCGCTTTACCTTGGCTGGTGATTTGGGGGGGACCCTACTTTTTTTTTGTAATTATTATTATTTATAAAATAATTATAAAAAAGAGCCTGGGGTGACCTCCACATTGGATTCCCAACCACGATAAAGCTGCCAGCTGTGGTTTTTTAGGCTACAGCCGTCTGCTTTACCCTAGCTGGCTATCAAAAATGGGGGGACCCCACGTCATTTTGTTTTGTAACTATTTTTTTAAATAAAAAAAATGAATGGGCTTCCCTGTATTTTGATTGCCAGACAAGGTAACGCCAGGCAGATGGGCGTGGTAACCCGTAGCTGTGTGCTTTAACTGCACTGAGAATCAAAAATACCGCGGGCGCTACGTCATTTTTTTTAATGATTTATTTATTTTATTTTGACACTGTCATGTCAGGCAATCAAATTACAGGGAAGCCCATTTTTTTTAGTTATTTAAATAAATAATAAAAAAAAAATATATGGGCTCCCGCTTCATTTTGTGTGTTGCTAGATAAGGGTAATACAAGCAGCTACTGGCTGCTAACCCCCACTGCTTGGTGTTACCTTCACTGTCAATGAAAAATCCAGGGAAGCATTTTTTATTTTTTTTCCCCAAAAAACTAAAAAAAAAAAAAATGATGTGAGTTTTGCCATATTTTGTATGCTAGCCAGGTACAGCAGGCAGGTACGGGCTGCCCCCAACCCCCAGCTGCCTATTTGTACCCGGCTGGGAACTAAAAATATAGGGAAGCCCTTTTTTTAATTATTTAATACATTTCATGAAACAATTAAAAAAAAAATGACGTGGGCTTCACCCCATTTTGGTGCCTAGCCGGATACAACTAGACAGCTGGGGATTGGAATCCGCAGCACAGGTTAGCCCGAGGTTTCTGGGCGCCTCTGCTGCGAATTGCAGTCCGCAGCCGCCCCAGAAAATGGCGCTTTCATAGATGCGCCATCATCTAGCGCTGTATCCAACCCTTCCAGCTGCCCTAGTGACCGTGGCTTGCTGGGTAATTATGAGTTAATACTAGCTTTGTTTTACTAGCTAGTATTAAGCCAGAGATTCTTAATGTCAGGCAAGTTTGACCCGGCCATTAAGAATCTCCAATAAAGGGTTAAAAAAGACACTACACAGAGAAAATATACTTTAATAGAAATAAATACACAGACACATTAGAGACATTATTATTATTATTATTATTATTATTATTATTATTATTATTATTAGTAGTAGTAGTAGTAGTAGTAGTAGTAGTAGTAGTAGTATGAAGAATTGTCTTTTCGATAAATACTATTTATTAATAGTAATAATTGATAAAATAATATTCATAATTCAACTATTATTATTATTAATAATAATAATAATAATAATAATAATAATCATTAGCTAGTTATCCTTTGAACAAAAAGTAAAGCTAATAGTAACAATTATTTATACAATACAAAATAAATGCTTACTGTATACACAATTTAATAATAGTAGTAGTGTATGAAAATTCTTATCACTTCACTCACTATCTCTGTCTCAGGTGAGCTAGCAATCTAACTGCTCTTCCATAGGGACATTTAAATATAAACGCACAAACACAATACTCCAGGGACAGTATTCTTAGAAGAAAATGTTCTTTCCAGTCTTTCTTGATAGTGTGATGAGGCATTTCATTCAGACATAACAGAATTTATTGGTGGAATTTAATTCTACTTGAATTCTACAATAATCCGCATTCATCAAAATGGGGATTTTCTTGCATTTTGAGAAATTCAGCGAAATAGTGGACATCTGGATGCCATTTTTCTGAACCATAAACCATCAAATGGTTTAAAAATAAAAAAAACTTCACCTCTCTGTCCCTCATAGTGGCATCTTCTTACTTTCATCTTGAGGGCCTGCTCACTTTAGACCCAGATTTCGGCTTTGACTATGCCCAGGATGGGTCTGGACATGTGAGTGTAAGGTCAAGTTCGGATTTCAGCGTTTTGAGTAGCAATAAGGAAATGCGACAAGGACTGTACTGTATGGTAGATAGTGAGGAGAGGAGGGGAATGGTAAGGTGAGCAATTAGATGACTATACGGGTTTTTTTTAATCTTTACATTTTATGTTTATTATTCTCTAGAGACTGGAGAGCCTCCAACGCATAATAAGGGGTATTCAATTTACATATTCTCAATGCTAATTAAATTTCTTGGGAAAATCTGCGTTACATAGCAATTTTGAATGTTTCCAGATCCACTCATCTCTAATTTCTTCCTAAATGGTCATACTTTAGCAAGAGAGAATTTGACTAAATACAAGTTCCTCGGCTTTACTAAAACTCTACTGGGAAATTCAATTCATATTGAAATTATTTCATGCAAATAGTGAATGCAATACATTATTATGTCCTAAGTAGAGATGAGCGGGAAAGGTTCGCCAATTTCAAATTTGGCATGAGCATAGGCCCACTCGGGTTGGGCTTGGACATACAAACACTTCTTTCAAAATTTGGCAATTATCGTTTTTGTTCGGTAACTGTTCGTTTTGCAGAAACTATCTACTCCCAGGCCCATCAAAGCCATGGCAAGTATTGGTATGGCTGTGTACCGCCCCTGTGCGAGCAGCCGGGCTGCTGCCGCTGCTCAGATCCGGATCCGCGGTGGCTCGAGGGGTCTCCGGATCCGGGGGTCGCGCGGCCACTCGATTAAAAGAAGAGGGGAACATTTGTACAGGTTTTTTTTTTAAAGTTCGTGACGCCACCCACGGTGCGTGGTAATGTGAGGGACCACCGCTGCCGTTGGGGAGCCCAGTGATGATGGTGTGGCAGCCTGATGTTTAAGCCCTCCGTGGGTAGGGGGTTTATGTCCCGGGGCCTGTTGATGATGTATGGTGTTTGGGTGCCGTTGGGGGATAGGAACAGGGGTTTCCAATGTACTCACTCAGTCTCAGAATAACCACACTGACAGCTTGTCAACCAAAGTTCTGAGCACCACTGTAGCTTGCGGGGGGCACTCCTGGATCCGTGCCCTTGGTGTTGTTGTTGGTCTGTGGCCCTATACCTGGCACCTTAGTCTCGATTGGACCCTTTCGTATAAAACTCTCCAGGTCCCGCTCATCCGTATGGCTAACGGAGTGAGCTTGCTCTCAGGGTTCACGCATAGGATTTCTTTGGACTGTAGTGGGAAAGTCCTATCTCATCGGTGCGCTAGTACCCCAATTTTGGAGCGGGTTAGGGATGACACTTGAAGTTTTCAACCCCGTCGGGTAAATTACCGCTACTTTCCGGCCTGGGGTCCACGTACCCCGTCGTGCCCTGGCCCCTGCCTGGTGATAGCTCAAGGCTGCCGACTGCCCTCCTCGGCAGTCTGTGCCCCTTTACACTGTCCCCTGTGACCCTGCGAGTCTCATTGACAGTTAAGGGCGCTTTACACGCTGCAACATTGCTAGCGATGTCGCTAGCGATCGCACCCGCCTCCATCGTTTGTGCGTCAAGGGCAAATCGCTGCCCGTGGCGAACAATATCGGAGGTACGCGTCACTCGTACTTACCTTCCTAGTGACATCTCTGTGGCCGGCGAACAACCTCTTTTTTAAGGGGGTGGTTCGTGCGGTGTCACAGTGACGTCAATCAGCGGGCTACCAATGGAAGCGGAGAGCAGCCGCATTCATGTCACTCCCACCTTGTTGCCGGAGGACGCAGGAACGCTGTTGATCGTTGCTCCCGGAGTGTCACACGTAGCAATGTGTGCTGCCTCAGGAACGACAAATGTGGCGCCCCTGAGGCTTCCGTCACCACAGGAACATTGCACCCCATCCAGCGGTGTGATGTCCCATTCTGGGTGAGGAAAGGAGTGAACGCCGGTCCCCTGGCAAATCTACACAACACCCATTGTTAGGTACACACTGGGACCAGGGATAGTGGCAGCAACCCTCCCATGCTGCATGCTGGGAGGGGCCGTAAGACCCATCCCTGCTCCTATAGGGTACAGCTTAGCAACTGGGGAGGTGGGAGGAGCCATCAGAGAGCAGACAGGGAAAGGAAAGTCAAGTTTAGTGAGATAGAGAGAGAGGGAGGAAGGAGGAGGAGGAGGTCTGCAGGAGGCAGACAAGAAGGAGAAGAAGAAGTAAAGCTCTAGTCAGACAGGAGCTAAGTAAAGAAAGGGACGCTTCCTGGTGAAGACCCTGGGACTCAGAGGGTCCAGGTGACACCAAGCAGGGAACGAAGGGATTCCAGGGCCACGGATAGCTGGTGAGCTGTGGTGGCCTGTTCCACAGGAACATCGGTGGAGGGATCAAGCTGCAACAGGGGACGGTCCCTAGAAACAGGAGTGAAAAATCATCTCCAACAGTGAAAACCGAGGCCCAGGGAAAGTTGCAAACTCCCCGGGCCACAGCCCACAGCAGAACCTCTAGAAAGGGGGCAAGTAACCGACAGGCGAGCTCCCAGCCTGGAGGCTGTAGTGGAGGCCGAGCAGGTTCATCCTAAAAGAGCTAGGCTTAAGGAGACAGCTGAAGACAGAGACACTTTAGAGCGAAGGGTACCGGCTTTCATTCCAGAAATCACCCAGAAACGGTGGAGGTCCCTGACAGTGGGTTTCAGCCGTCTGAAGGCTCCAGTGTGCACCTACCAGGAAGTGTGAGTAAAGATCTTGGAATTGCACCCTCCGGTGTTGTCTCTGTTATTTCATCTGCTTAGCCTTCCATTACACCATAGACTCTCACGAGCACCAACTGTGCCCCGGGGCATTGCTCCACCTGTGGGGAGCAGTACCACAATTGCAGCCATTCCATCACCCCGGAGGCCTCATACAGCAGCGGCGGCTTAATAGCCGCATACCACAGGTGGCGTCACGACAACCATAAACTTTATTCACCAGCCATATTTAACTGACACCCACCAGGGCCACGGAGCCGGGCCCCGCCACCACTGACGACCCCCGGACTAGTCCGGCCCAGCACCGGGTGTCCCATAGCCCTGGGGTGGGCGAGTCACAAACAACCTGCGTCCCAGAAGTTCAATGACATTTGGAAAATGAATGTTGTGTCAACGATCAGCGATTTGGTGAGTAGTTTGGATCGTTAGCGGCCGCTCGTATGTGTCACATGTCGTTGCGTGTAAAGCGGCCTTTACGGGAATCGTTTGATTGCAGTGATTGCCTCAAAAGGTTGTGCAACAAAATATTAAGTTATAGAGGAACCATCATTTCTGTCCAGGCCTGTTTCATGAGTTATATTTCTTAAAAATTCTGTGGAAGCATAGATGAAAAGCAATGTCTGACTTCCATTTGTTCATTTTCATAGATGAAGAGGCAGTGGCGGTGCCACCATCTCATCACTGCAACCCATGGGTGGCGTCACGGACAATCTCCCTTACCTAATCCCCTTTTTGCTGTTGGGCCTGGGATCACAGACCGGGTCACGCAACCGTGATACTCACAGAAGTGAACCCTTGGCCCGGATCTGAGTACCCCTTATCCCTGGGCGACACATGTAGTCCAGCTCAAAAGTACAATTTGCCTCTAAATAGTGCAAAACCTATACTCCAGCACCAGCATTCTTCTAACATCATCTGATCATCCTTCTCTCTGATGCATAAAACCTCTTATCATGCAACTATTCCATTGAATCTGTTTTGAGGGAAAGTCGGATGATAACAAATATGTTCATTATCTCTGCTGTCATAGAGAGATTATAATGATTTTTATATCATTATTCCTTAACAATGCTAATTTGCCATTCAGGGTTGTAGAATAGCTGGGTGTTAAAAGTAATCAAAAAAGTACAAATACACATATTTGGTGTCACCAAATCCAGTGAAAATGTAACAAAAAAAGTGGCAAAAAATCTGCTTTTTATTCAGAAGATCTAAAATATAATGGGATAAAATGCAATCAAAACGTTGCATGTAGATAAAAATGGTATAGCTAAAAATGCTACCTTTTCCTGATTAAAAAAAACTAAAGTTTTCAGAATATAGAGATGCAAAAACGAAGATTTTTTTCTCTACAAAAACAGTTTTTTTGTGTAAAAGTGCCAAAACATAAAAAATTACATACATGTGGTATCGCTGTAATTGTCCTGACCCGATAAAGAAACCGGTCTTATTAATTTCTCCACACAGTGAATGTCCTGAATAAGTAAAAAAAATCCTGAATTGCTGATTTATGTTCACTCTGCCTCAGAAAAACTATAATAGAAAACGATCAAATAATGTTATGTGCCCAAAAATGGTAAAATCAAAGCCAAAACTCTGCAAAGCAGAGACAAGTAGTGCCTCAAAGTCCAATATATAAACAAATCAAAGCAAGAACTAAAATATAACTTTTACTCTGTATCTTTAAAATCATCAAAGGACATACAGTACATAAAGTGGAGTGCAGAAACATAAAGTGCAAATTATTAAATTGTCTACGATCTCACCCGATCCTTCTCCACGAGCGGACACACTGTACACACCAATATGATGAATTTTCCAGGGCCTTTTTGCCTTTTTTCTGATCTTGGGGGCAGCAATTACACTTGGGTGCTGCCCTTGTCAGGGTGGAAGAACATACATGGGGCACAACAGTGGTTAGCTATATTTACCTACCCTCGGAGGTGCCAGGAGTTCTTCTATCCTGGAAATTTCATCATATCAGTATTTACGGTGTGACCACTCATGGAGAAGGATCAGGTGAGATTGTGAACAATTAATAATTTGCACTTTATGTTTATGTACTGCACTTTATGTATGTCCTTTAATGATTTTAAAGGTACAGAGTAAAAGTTATGTTTTAGTCCTTGCTTTGATTTGCCCAAAATTGGTACCAATTAAAATAGCAACTCATCATTAGAAATGAACCACCACCCTAGTGTTCGAGTTTGGTTCGGTTCCTCGAATGGCGGGTGTGTTCATGGAACGTTCGACGAATGTTTGTCGAACACTTTCGAACACCGTTGAAAAAACTGCAGGCAAGCACAAACACATACAAACATGCACAAACACGAACGCACACACACATATTATGCTCACCTTACCTTCCGTTCCATCACCGGCCTCCTGGGACTTACAGTTTGCCGGTACAAGATGTGTATCGGGTAAACATCGTAACCGATGACAGAACTTCCACTGACAGAGCGCTGACATCAAAGGCAGGTGCCGCTTGCCTCTGATTGGCCAGCGCGCTCCCTTCGAGTAGCGTCTGACAGAGGAAGTTACTCCTTCATCGCTATGGTTACCCGATACACGTAATTAGCTGCTACAGGATGTGTATCGGGGAACCATGCTGACCGAAGCAGGAACTTACTTCCTCTGTCAGACGCTACTCAAAGGCAGTGCGCTGGCCAATCAAAGGCAAGTGGCTCCTGCCTTTGACGTCAGCGCTCTGGCAGCGTAAGTTACGGCATCAGTCGCTATGGTTACTTGATACACATCTTGTACCGGCGAACTGCAAGTCCCAGGAGGCCGGCGATGGAATGGAAGGTAAGGTGAGCATAATATGTGTGTGTGCGTGTATGTTTGTGTATATTTGTGTGTGTTTGTGTGTGTTTGCGCATGTGTGGAATGGCACAATAGGTGACCAGGATGGGACATTTAACAAGTTGTGGAAGGAATTGTTTGCATTGCACTAATTTCCTAAGGGAAATCTTGCTTTGCTGAACGAGTAACTTGGTTATCAAGCACACTCTCAGAACGGATTGTTCTCGTTAACCAAGGTTCCACTGTATTAACATTGAATAACAGTATTACTGTGAAAAGCCAGTTACGCTTTTGGTGATCGAACCGTTATTGAACATAACCTCGAACTGTTGAATTTGAAGCTAAGTGGTCGCGTTCGTCGAACGACTCGAACTATGCCAAAAACAGGTCGAATTTGAGATTGGCGAACAGCTCGATTCGAGCACGACTCATCTCTACTCATCATCACGCAAAAAACAAGCTCTCACATGATGATTCTGTTGGCAAAAATACAGAAAAATTATAGCTCCTAACATATGGCAATGCAAAAACAGTTTTTTTTATATTTAAAAAGTGTTTTTTAGTATGCAATAGTAGCAAAAATAAAACAACCCTATTTCGATCTGGTTTGTCTGTAATCACACTGAGCTGAAGGATAAAGCCATCTAATCACTTATACTGCAAGTGAAAGGCGTAAAAAATAAATTAAACTAATTCTTGACCTGCTGTTGATTTGTTCATTCTAAAGGCCACTTTACACACAGAGATAAATCTGTGGCAGATCTGTGGTTGCAGTGAAATTGTGGACAATCAGTGCCAGGTTTGTGGCTGTGTACAAATGGAACAATATGTCCATGATTTCACTGCAACCACAGATCTGCCAAAGATTTATCTCTGCATGTAAAGTGGCCTTTACTCCCAAAGAACTCTTTAAGGCTCAGCTCATATTTATCCTGCTCTCTAAGCTGAGCAATTACACCAAGGATTACGTGTAAATCTCTAAAATACGTAATTCAGACAGAAGTGCCGACGGAAATTTCATTAAATTGAGACCCTTCCTAATTCTCTGAAGTAAGCAAGGGCTTTAATTTTTTCACTGACATTGGGAGAATTAGGAAGAGCAGCCCATCATGTGACTGTAAATATGTAAATCACATATGAACAGTCACATGCCAACTAGAGATGAGCGAACCCAAACAGTAAAGTTCGGTGTTCATACCAAATACAGACTTTACAAAAAAAAAATCTGTGTTTGAGTTCGGAGTTCGAGGGCTTTGTGTGTTCTAACTTACTCGCTTGAGCATCGCTGTGCTTAGGTTCACTTGGTGTTCAGTCAAGTGGGAGCCGCTTTCCGTGTTTCAATGGCTCATGCGAGGGGTAAAAGCAATGTATCTGATGTCATGTATGCAAACAAAAAAAGAAAAAATCTGCCCTCTGTCCCAAAGTGCTTTTTTATGGCTTTCTGTATGTGGGCAGAGAGCCAAACTTTCCAATTAGTGACTTCCAATGGGGTTCTCGTCAAGTCCAGGTCCAGAACAGAACTTTATCTAAGCACCATTCTTGGATCTGGTCCGCCTTTATCAATGGTTGCTTTTTGACACTGGGAGGATCAGTTCTGATATAGTCCTGGTATGTGTAGGGCTTGCTCCACATGCTGGGACCTGGGCTGGTCTCTATCCACAAGTGCCTTTTTGCAACATGGAAGCGGCTATATACAGGTTGCAGGCATGTGTGCTCCATTATGGTTCTGCTTTTAACTTTATCTAGGAGGCCGCATGGCACATGAAATACAGAATGTAGAGTAGGACCCCCCTATTGAGATTTGCCGTGACGTTGGCAGGGGTGGCTCAAAAAATTGATCAATTATTTGCTAAAAATCTCATTTTTTTATTATAGTACAGTTGGAATAAATTTGTGAATTTTCACTTTTTATATGATGCATGCCAATTTCAGATCGTGCTGGTTCCCCTTTTTTTCTCTGTTTTGACCGTAGTTATGCTACAAATCTGGTGTCTGACCAACACAATACCATGCACGCCTGATTTTGGCTTGCGATGTGTTCCTCCTGTTGGTAGCTGTTCAGACTCAGTTACCTCACCCCTTTCCACAGGCAATGCTAATTAAGCACCATTCTTGGATCTGGTCCGCCTTTATCAATGGTTGCTTTTTGACACTGGGAGGATCAGTTCTGATATAGTCCTGGTATGTGTAGGGCTTGCTCCACATGCTGGGACCTGGGCTGGTCTCTATCCACAAGTGCCTTTTTTGCAACATGGAAGCGGCTATATACAGGTTACATGTATGTGTGCTCCATTATGGTTCTGCTTTTAACTTTATCTAGGAGGCCGCATGGCACATGAAATACAGAATGTAGAGTAGGACCCCCCTATTGAGATTTGCCGTGACGTTGGCAGGGGTGGCTCAAAAAATTGATCAATTATTTGCTAAAAATCTCATTTTTTTATTATAGTACAGTTGGAATAAATTTGTGAATTTTCACTTTTTATATGATGCATGCCAATTTCAGATCGTGCTGGTTCCCCTTTTTTTCTCTGTTTTGACCGTAGTTATGCTACAAATCTGGTGTCTGACCAACACCATACCATGCACGCCTGATTTTGGCTTGCGATGTGTTCCTCCTGTTGGTAGCTGTTCAGACTCAGTTACCTCACCCCTTTCCACAGGCAATGCTAATAAAGCACCATTCTTGGATCTGGTCCGCCTTTATCAATGGTTGCTTTTTGACACTGGGAGGATCAGTTCTGATATAGTCCTGGTATGTGTAGGGCTTGCTCCACATGCTGGGACCTGGGCTGGTCTCTATCCACAAGTGCCTTTTTTGCAACATGGAAGCGGCTATATACAGGTTGCAGGTATGTGTGCTCCATTATGGTTCTGCTTTTAACTTTATCTAGGAGGCCGCATGGCACATGAAATACAGAATGTAGAGTAGGACCCCCCTATTGAGATTTGCCGTGACGTTGGCAGGGGTGGCTCAAAAAATTGATCAATTATTTGCTAAAAATCTCATTTTTTTATTATAGTACAGTTGGAATAAATTTGTGAATTTTCACTTTTTATATGATGCATGCCAATTTCAGATCGTGCTGGTTCCCCTTTTTTTCTCTGTTTTGACCGTAGTTATGCTACAAATCTGGTGTCTGACCAACACCATACCATGCACGCCTGATTTTGGCTTGCGATGTGTTCCTCCTGTTGGTAGCTGTTCAGACTCAGTTACCTCACCCCTTTCCACAGGCAATGCTAATTAAGCACCATTCTTGGATCTGGTCCGCCTTTATCAATGGTTGCTTTTTGACACTGGGAGGATCAGTTCTGATATAGTCCTGGTATGTGTAGGGCTTGCTCCACATGCTGGGACCTGGGCTGGTCTCTATCCACAAGTGCCTTTTTTGCAACATGGAAGCGGCTATATACAGGTTGCAGGTATGTGTGCTCCATTATGGTTCTGCTTTTAACTTTATCTAGGAGGCCGCATGGCACATGAAATACAGAATGTAGAGTAGGACCCCCCTATTGAGATTTGCCGTGACGTTGGCAGGGGTGGCTCAAAAAATTGATCAATTATTTGCTAAAAATCTCATTTTTTTATTATAGTACAGTTGGAATAAATTTGTGAATTTTCACTTTTTATATGATGCATGCCAATTTCAGATCGTGCTGGTTCCCCTTTTTTTTCTTTATCTGAAGTCTGGCTGAAACCCCTGAACCTGAACTTTAATGGATCTGCTCGTATTTAATGATGACTATTCAAACCATTTGAGCGGGAAAGGGTTGAGGGGGACAGAACAAATTCTTGATTCTGTATACTGGAAAACCTAGATTCACCTTTGTCCAAACACCCATTTTCCAGTATTAGTGTTTGACTTCCCAAATGCTCTTCAGGATGATTGGGAACCATTTCCATAGACACCTCCAAAATCTTCTAGAAAGTCTTCCTACAAGGGTTGAGGCTGTTAAAACTGCAAAGTGGGGGAACAACTCTATATTAATGACTATGGATTTAGAATTGAATGTAAAAAAAAAAATCATTTGTAAACATTGTGTGTAGATGTCACACAACTTTTGCCACATAGGGTACAATCTGTCATGATTCAGCAAGACAATGATCCAAAACACCGCTCCAAATCTACTCAGGCATTCATGCAGAGGAACAATTGCAATGTTCTGGATTGGCCATCCCAGTCCTCAGACCTGAATATCATTGAAAATCTGTGGGATGATTTGAAGCGTGCTGTCCATGCTCGGCGACCATCTAACGTAACTGAACTGGAATTGTTTTGTAAACAGGAATGGTCAAATATACCTTCATCTAGGATCCAGGAACTCATTAAAAGCTACAGGAAGCGACTAGAGGCTGTTATTTTTGCAAAAGGAGGATCTACAAAATATTAATGTCCCTTTTATGTTGAGGTGCCCATACTTTTGCATAATTTTGTTTAAATGCGGTTTGCACATTTTCTGTTAGTAGAATAAACCTCATTTCAGTCCAGAAATATTACTTAGTCCATCAGTTATTAGATATATGAAACTGAAATAGCTGTTGCAAAAACCCAAATTGTTATAAAGAAAAAAAGTTAACATTAATAGGGGTGCCCAAACTTTTTCATATGACTTGTCTTCAAGGAGAGTGAAAAGACAATTAAAAAACAGTATTAAGATGGATATTCTTGCAAAAATCCGCAAGTTCATTAAACATTTAAAAAAATATGGCGAACTGAACCACACCAGTAGTGTTAAATATTGCTCATTGGTTTATATCAGGTAATAAACATCCCTTCTTTCCTCATTTGATAATATCGACAACACATTGCAACAGATTATTACCCCAAAAGAGGTGAGCCAGTGATGCCAGTGACAGAACGTTGCCTACGTTAGTACTTGAAACACAATAGTGTATAATGCATTTGTCAGCTCAGCAGGCAGTGTAAGGCTGAACCGCTCTAACAAAATGGGACAAAGACGTCACCATTTTTTGAAGATGAAGGTCAGCATGCACTTTAATAAAACAGACAAATTGGTTGTATTGGAAAATGTATTATTAGTTGAGGAAGGTTACATTGCTACTTTATAGATGACTTCACCTTGGCTATGGTGTACAATTCACTATGTCTCCAAACAGACCATAATATACTAAAATATGCTCAGATAAAAAGAAAAACTGTTACAAAATATTCCAGGAATGCCCAACTGAGAATAACACTGACAGAGGAATCGAGCAGTTAATGAATATCATGTTATTAGAAATGGGCGAGCACTAAAATGCTCAGGTGTTCGGTCCTCGAGTTGAGCAGGTCAGACGCTCTGAATGGACTCAACTCAAGTACAAAGTATAATGAAGGTCAATGAATGGGCATTTTATCTATCCACCTACATACAGCCTGCCAAAAGAGTATTTCCGGGAACAATGATAGTGGCTTTTTTTCATCTGACAGTACATCCCAAAATGTTGCTTTAACCCCAGTGAATGGCTCTCCCTGGGGCATCTGCACACATCATGCAGTGAAGCAAGCCTGTTTGTTGTGGTCGTTGTTTCATGGACGAAACATCCAATCACCCATGAAACTTGGCTGAGCTCTTTGAGCACCTGAGCACTCTAATACTCGATCGAGTAACGAGAAGTGGCAAGCACACTCACTCATCACTACATATTTTATATTTTCAACATCAAAAAACACAAAGGAGTAAAAGTTGTGGAAGTATGGAGATCACAGGTCAGATGGCCATAGATTCTCTCATGCAAGTGACTCGCCCTGGGGCCGTGGGGTTACTCGTTACCGGACTGCGGTTCTGTTTCTGGAATGCTGCGGTGGCAAGGCAAGGGTTTTGTGCCCAGGGCGATGTCGTTTAAATATAAAGGGGATGATGACAGTTTATTCGTGACACCACCTGTGGTACGCGGGCAAGTTAGGTGCCGCCACTGTGGGATGGGGACCTCTGGGGCAGATGGTGACACAGCTTAGATGGTGCAGCTCTCCACCACAGGCAGAGCTGGGCCCCAAAGTGGATGGGGGGCAGTAGTAGCGCCACACTCTCCCAACAGCAAATCCCAGCACGTCCTCGGGCTGGAACAAAACAAAAATACAGTGGTATAATGACATGCAAATTTTTGTATGCTGTAAATGTAAACATTTTCCTCCCTTTATGGGAGGCATTATCTTGAACGTTACTAACATGATAAACTTTTGCATATAAAACTTTGACAATATAAAACATCATTTTCACTGTAAACTTGGTTGAGGCCACGGTAGAAAGGGTTAACATGCCGATCCGTGGAGGTGATCACAGGAGAGCCCTTTTAAATAGAGAAGCATGGTGGATATATAGTAGTTATTACAAACTAGGTCCCCAACTGGTGTAAACATCAGACATGATTTCACATATCACTATACAGTACATATATATTTTTTTCACATTCTTCACATTTCCAATGCGTTTTTTCCATATCTAATGTTGTTGGTTCTATTTTCACACAAGGTCCACAGGAAATGACATAGGACCCTATAGTACTTGGACACAAACTATACAAAGACTAAGGACACAGTCCGAGAAGCGTTTGTTTGATTATGTTGTCCCTATCTAACTTTTTTGATTTTTTTTCTACCATGTTCTATGATTGCATGGTTTTTCTACCATGTTTCTACCGGTTCCCTGAAAAATACCCACAGGAAAATTGCCCACAGGAAAAATGCCCACAGGAAAATTGCCCACAGGAAAAATGCCCACAGGAAAATTGCCCACATGGAAAACTGCCCACATGGAAAATTGCCCACACGGAAAATTGCCCACATGGAAAATTGCCCACACGGAAAATTGCCCACACGGAAAATTGCCCACACTGAAAATTGCCCACATGGAAAATTGCCCACATGGAAAATTGCCCACACAGAAAATCGTCTATTGCAGCATCACAAAGTTTCAGATCTATGATATTTGAGGTGCAAGGTGAGGATGTTCACATGATAGGTGATCAACTTGTGATTTACAGTTGACCTAGCGCAAAACTGCAAAAATGCTGAAGATCTGTGGTTTGTAGCAGTCTGTCATTATCAGCAATAGATAGATCTCTCACTGATTCTGCCTTACTAGAGATGAGCGAACCGGTCCCGGTTCGGCTCGAGGTCGGTTCGCCGAACGGAGGTCCCGTTCGAGTTCGGCTCGTCGAACGTTCGACGAACCGAACTCGAACTGCATAGGAAACAATGGCAGGCAATCACAAACACAGAAAAACACCTAGAAAACACCCTCAAAGGTGTCCAAAAGGTGACAAACAACTCACAACACATGGGAAAGTGACAAGGACATATACTCATGCGAAAACAAAAGAGCTGGACAAGGAAAAAGAGGAGGACACACAGATATATGAGTATATGCAAGGAAACATCGATTCCATTATTGTGCAACTTGAGCCCTGCTCATTTTAGGCTTCCAATCTGGATAAATTGCCTCAGCTCGCCACGTACGCTTTGGGGATCTTGTCGTGTCCTGCAGCCAGCGTTCTCTCGGAACCTGTCTTCAGTGCTGCTGGGGGTCTGCTGGCAGATAAGCACACGTGTCTGTCCACTGACAATGTGGACATGGCTCTCAGAGGACTTTTCTTCCCCTGGGTCAGCCAGGGGACGGGAAAGGCACGCGTATTTTTGAGAGTGCTTCATGCAAAGCATCTTTTTCTTTTTCAAAAGGGGGGTCAACCGATGCCAGTCAAGTGGGGTGTGTGTGGCCCAATTAGTGGCAACGAGGGAGACTGTGGTTGGAGTCCCCTCGCTGTGTTTCTAAAAGAACCAAGATGAACAAGTCATGGCTCTCAGAGGACTTTTCTTCCCCTGGGTCAGCCAGGGGACGGGAAAGGCACGCATATTTTTGAGAGTGCTTCATGCAAAGCATCTTTTTCTTTTTCAAAAGGGGGCTCAACCGATGCCAGTCAAGTGGGGTGTGTGTGGCCCAGTTAGTGGAAACGAGGGAGACTGTGGTTGGAGTCCCCGCGCTGTGTTTTACATGCTTTTAGAAGGGCATGACATGGCTTAGAGGTTGACTTTCAGCATCTGGAAACTGTTGGCTACCAAAATGCTGCCTTTCCAACCTTTTTAACCGAGGATTTTCGAGACCTTATGCCCATCGCAGTGCCCCAAGAGCCGATGCCCAGGCGCCACTCCTTCTCCAACAAAGGCGTGCACGCGCTACACCAGCATGTCGCACTAAACATCACTGATTCCTTGAGAAACTCTGTGTGACAGGGTGCTTTTCACCACAGATAATTGGCCCAGTAAGCATGGACAGGGGCGTTACATGTCGCTGACTGGGCAATGGGTTACTGTGGGGAGAGATGGAGAAGGGTCTGCTGTACAAGTCTTGCCGTCCCCACGAGTTGTTTCAATCCTTCTTCTGTATGTAGAAGTTAATACACTGCTTCTGCCTCTTCAACCTCGTGTGGGTCCTCCACCTTGGCGCAAACCCTGTGTGGTCAGGCCACCCTTCCTTGTAACTGCGCACAAGGACTACCACACACCTCCTTACTATGCTGGCAGCAGAGCTCAATGCCATCAGGCGATCAAAGTTTTACTTTGAAATGTATGGGAAATGTGAGTCACACCGCTGAGAAGTTGTGGACGGTTAGCTCTGGAGACCGAGTTTCATCAATGGTTGTCTCCACTCAACCAGCAGCCAGGGAAGGCCGGGTGCGACAATGATGCAAACATGGGTGCGGCCCTTCGCTGTGACAATGTGACACACGTGCCTTGTGTGGTTCACGTGTTGAACCTGGTTGTCCAGCAATTTTTAAAGCACTATCCTGTCCCACATGGCCTTCTGCAGAGAGCACGGTGTAACGCCTTGCTTGATCCACACACTCAGATGGGCTGTAAATGATAGGCTAGAGGGAAGCCACTCACCAAGCAGGACCCCTAGAACCCTGAAACCCTTTAACCCCTATACAGGGATTAGGAATTGCACAGGGCCCAAGGTGATTAATACCTGTGGAAGGCTGCAGTTCCAGAGAATAGTAGTCAGGCAGGGTCAAAACATTAATTGAGGAACTGGAACAGAATGGGACGGCCAGGACTTAATCAGAAAACAAGCAGAAGTGAAATGCGGATCGGATCGGCCAACAAGGTACATAAACAGCAAGCAGGAAAAGTAGTCAGGTAACAAGCACACAAAATCATAAAACTGAACTGGGGGTAAAAGCAGAGCTATGTCTGGCAGTGGTCTGCAGACAGGATGGGCATAAAAAAGGGTGTGGTGTCTTCCCATTGGTTGTAGCTGAATGATGGTATTTCATCTGTGAGATACCCACCAGCTACATTCAGCCAGAGATTCTGCATCTGTCAAGGTAATGCAGCCCAGTGGGTGAGCATAACCTGCGTCCACCTGCGCCACTGGCATCGACTCCTCTCCCATCATCAGCACTATTCATGAAAGGAACACGTTGTCACCTGGCGACCGGAGTACAAATTGACGGAGCGGACTCCTTTGGTGACTTAACAGCCGTGTGCGGCAATGATGCAAACCTGGCTGCGGGCCATCGTCAGGGCAATGTGACACACGTGCCTTGTATGGCTCACGTGTTGAACCTAATTCTCCAGCAATTTTTAAAACACCATCACGGCCTACATGGCCTTGTGCAGCGTGCACGCTCGCTATGTGCTCACTTCCATCGTGCGCACACAGCAGCTCAACAACTTTCGTCGCTACAGAAGTCTTTAGGTCTGGTGGTTAAACGCCTGAAATGCGATGTGCCCACACGCAGGAATTTGAATCTGCACATGTTGCAGCGTTTGTGGCAGCACCGCCGAACCCTGCTGCAATACGTTATGACATATAGCCTGGGATAACTTGATCCAGAGGTGGTGCAGATCACGCTGCTGGAGTGGTGTCAGATCAAGGACCTATGCACCCTGCTACACAGTTTACAAATGTCGACGAAGATGTTTAGCACTGGCAATGTCATTCTCAGCGTGACAATTCTGGTCATCTACATGATGGAGCACACTGTAATTATTATTCGGAGTCAGGTGTTGGGACAAGAGGAAGGGGAGGAAGTACAGGAGGAGTCATATGCGGAAGGGATAACAAGATCTACGAGGTCCAGATGGTCAGCAGCACCTATGCGGCAGTCATGGTGAGGGAGAGGGATTAACAAGGGCACATAGTATCAGCAAAAAGTGTTGAGGAAGTTGCAGGAGTCCATGAAGAAATGGAGGACGAACTGGCGATGGGCATGGAAGACTCAGCAGATGAGTGAGAGCTTGCTCACATTTCGGTTGTGCGAGGTTGTGGGGAGAGGGCAGAGGAAGGAGGCACGATTCTCACGTCTCTGCCACCAACACACCAAGGACTTGGTCCTCCTGGATGCACAAGACACATGAGCGCCTTCTTGCTGCACTACCTACAACATGACCCTCGGATTGTACGAATTCAAAGTAATCCAGAATACTGGGTTGCCACACTGTTAGATCCCCGGTACAAGACAAAATTTGGCAAAATAATTCCTGCCATAGAAATGGACGCACGTATACAGGAGTATCTGCAGAATGTGGTACGCAATCTTAGATCTACTTTTCCACTAAACACCAGTGCTGCACAGAGTGAATCTCAACGCTTTGTCATGGATAGGAGGAAATGGTCTTTTACTTGTCCACATATGAGGGACCGAGGGCTGGCTGCTGTGCTGAGATGGCGTTGAGTACGGTGTCCCTGCAGAGTTGCACTTTTGGTCATATACCAAAATGAGTTGAAAAAGGACAGATGCTGGTGGAAAGGGGAACAGTTATGTTGGAAAGGGGAAAAAGTTTTGGTCCGTGGATTTGGTGGTTAAGCAACAATAACATTTGCTGAAGAAACACCATCTGTTACAGTGGGACTGACAGATTTGGATAAAGTAGTATATACTATGTTACCGCTATATAACGAAAATTAATAAGAAAAGAAAGAGAAAGGTATATATCCCCATCAGCAGTCAGTGTCCACCGTGCTCCCAGTTGGAAAAGGAGAGGTTGGCAACTGGAAGGTTTGGTGGAGGATACAGAGCTGTGTGGCTATGAAACTAATAGTAGCCTGAACCGAGTTAGACGCCATTCGGATCTGGAGACTGGGAGCCCTGTTAGCGTCACAGGGTCGACATGCCCACCCAGCCCAGGAACTCCCTGTTAACAACACAGGGGCCATTGAGTACGCTGACCGTGTGCGTAGGGGCACACCTGTGGACAGCAGGCGCATCAGCAGCAGCAGGCCTGTTAATGCCACTGGGCTGCACAAGCAGGACTGGTAGGACAGGAGCTGGTCTTAACCGTTCTGCGTTACCAACTGTGGTGGTGGCCTGCATCGACACCCTATCCTTGCCTACCTCTGGCCTAAAGCCGCAATGGGTTCAACACATAGAGGTGTGCTCTTTCGGAGCATAATAGAAGACTGCGCACCTCCTTGTTGGCTCCAGCCCCTTTTATGACCTGGGTCCGCCCCAAACCAGGGTGAACCACAATGCACCTCCTGGAGACAAAAATAGAGTGACACGTCATGAGTGGCATAACTAGCGTCCTATTTGGAAACGCAACTTCAATGATGACCTCATGGCTGCCATGACCCAAACACCTCACCAGTCATCGTCTGACCATCAATAATGCGGTGACAAGTCATAGGGGTTGGCCTCTGCAAGCCATTTGGGAGGACACCTGATGCCCTGTGGTCTATATGGGACCCCCACATCAGGGGCAGGGCCAAAGAGTTTATTACTGGACATAGTCTCTGATGCAGTAAGTGCCTGAGCATGCTCAGTAGCATGAAATACAGTCTCTGAAAAAAGACTATCAGCTTTAGCATGGTGTCTAGGCACAAAACAGGACTTAGACCCGGCACGGAATGCAAGCACCTGTGCAAAGAGGCTTTTCACACTTAGTGTGGGAGCATGTGCTGTATCCCGAAATGAAGACTTAGGGGCACTTTGCACACTGCGACATCGCAGGTGCGATGTCGGTGGGGTCAAATTGAAAATGACGCACTTCCGGCATCGCATGCGACATCGCAGTGTGTAAAGGCTGGATGATACGATTAACGAGCGCAAAAGCGTCGTAATCGTATCATCGGTACAGCGTCGGCGTAATCCATAATTACGCTGACGCAATGGTCCGATGTTGTTCCTCGCTCCTGCGGCAGCACACATCGCTGTGTGTGAAGTCGCAGGAGCGAGGAACGTCTCCTACCGGCCTCACTGCGGCTTCCGTAGGATATGCGGAAGGAAGGAGGTGGGCAGGATGTTTACATCCTGCTCATCTCCGCCCCTCCGCTCTGATTGGCCGCCTGCCGTGTGACGTCGCAGTGACGCCGCACGACCCGCCCCCTTAACAAGGAGGCGGGTCGCCGGCCACAGGGACGTCGCACAGCAGGTGAGTGTGTGTGTGAAGCTGGCGTAGCGATAACTTTCGCTACGCCAGCTATCACCACATATCGCTGCTGCGACGGGGGCGGGCACTATCGCACTCGGCATCGCAGCATCGGCCTGCGATGTCGTAGTGTGCAAAGCCCGCCATAGCGTCAGGAATGGCACAGTCAGGCTGAGCATACTCACTAGGCGAAACACTGTAATTAGGCTGCAGCTGGGGTAAATTGGCACACGCATGCGCACTAGCTGCCTCTCCACACTTAGACGTGGAGGGGAAATTGCTCTTGGAGATGCTGTCTATGAACAGAAGGAAAAGCTAAAGGAAGCCTGACTTTCTATCCCTCCGAATTATCAAATGCAGCAATGAATTCCCTGAGTTTGCTATAACATTAGCGTAGCAAAATGTGCATGAGGGTGTCATGTAGAGGTGCTATAAATAGCTTGGCACCAGTGGGGCACTAATGGAATACAACAGCCAGTTCTATGATGCCACTAAATAGCAGTATTTTTTGCTATCATTATAGCTTATTAAAAACAGAGCAGGAGGGTGTCCTGCACAGGTGCTAGAAATAGCTTGGCACCAGTGGGGCACTAATGGAGTACAACAGCCAGTTCTATGATGCCACTAAATGGCAGTATTTTTTGCTATCATTATAGCTTATTAAAAACAGAGCAGGAGGGTGTCCTGCACAGGTGATAGAAATAGCTTGGCACCAGTGGGGCACTAATGGAGTACAACAGCCACTTCTTGTATGCCACTAGGTACACTGACTGTTTGCTAGTATAATGGCTTAGTTAAAAAAAGTTTGAGTGTGCAATGCAGGCAGAGGTGCTGCAAATATCTTTACAATAGTGTGAATAGACAAAAGTACAATAGCCACGTTTAGGATGCCACTAGGTACACTGACTGTTTGCTAGTATAATGGCTTAGTTAAAAAAAGTTGGAGTGTGCAATGCAGGCAGAGGTGCTGCAAATATCTTTACAATAGTGTGAATAGACAAAAGTACAATAGCCACGTTTAGGATGCCACTAGGTACACTGACTGTTTGCTAGTATAATGGCTTAGTTAAAAAAAGTTGGAGTGTGCAATGCAGGCAGACGTGCTGCAAATATCTTTACAATAGTGTGAATAGACAAAAGTACAATAGCCACGTTTAGGATGCCACTAGGTACACTGACTGTTTGCTAGTATAATGGCTTAGTTAAAAAAAGTTGGAGTGTGCAATGCAGGCAGACGTGCTGCAAATATCTTTACAATAGTGTGAATAGACAAAAGTACAATAGCCACGTTTAGGATGCCACTAGGTACACTGACTGTTTGCTAGTATAATGGCTTAGTTAAAAAAAGTTTGAGTGTGCAATGCAGGCAGACGTGCTGCAAATATCTTTACAATAGTGTGAATAGACAAAAGTACAATAGCCACGTTTAGGATGCCACTAGGTACACTGACTGTTTGCTAGTATAATGGCTTAGTTAAAAAAAGTTTGAGTGTGCAATACAGGCAGACGTGCTGCAAATATCTTTACAATAGTGTGAATAGACAAAAGTACAATAGCCACGTTTAGGATGCCACTAGGTACACTGACTGTTTGCTAGTATAATGGCTTAGTTAAAAAAAGTTGGAGTGTGCAATGCAGGCAGACGTGCTGCAAATATCTTTACAATAGTGTGAATAGACAAAAGTACAATAGCCACGTTTAGGATGCCACTAGGTACACTGACTGTTTGCTAGTATAATGGCTTAGTTAAAAAAAGTTTGAGTGTGCAATGCAGGCAGACGTGCTGCAAATATCTTTACAATAGTGTGAATAGACAAAAGTACAATAGCCACGTTTAGGATGCCACTAGGTACACTGACTGTTTGCTAGTATAATGGTTAGTTAAAAAAAGTTGGAGTGTGCAATGCAGGCAGAGGTGCTGCAAATATCTTTACAATAGTGTGAATAGACAAAAGTACAATAGCCACGTTTAGGATGCCACTAGGTACACTGACTGTTTGCTAGTATAATGGCTTAGTTAAAAAAAGTTTGAGTGTGCAATGCAGGCAGACGTGCTGCAAATATCTTTACAATAGTGTGAATAGACAAAAGTACAATAGCCACGTTTAGGATGCCACTAGGTACACTGACTGTTTGCTAGTATAATGGCTTAGTTAAAAAAAGTTTGAGTGTGCAATGCAGGCAGAGGTGCTGCAAATATCTTTACAATAGTGTGAATAGACAAAAGTACAATAGCCACGTTTAGGATGCCACTAGGTACACTGACTGTTTGCTAGTATAATGGCTTAGTTAAAAAAAGTTTGAGTGTGCAATGCAGGCAGAAGTGCTGCAAATATCTTTACAATAGTGTGAATAGACAAAAGTACAATAGCCACGTTTAGGATGCCACTAGGTACACTGACTGTTTGCTAGTATAATGGCTTAGTTAAAAAAAGTTGGAGTGTGCAATGCAGGCAGACGTGCTGCAAATATCTTTACAATAGTGTGAATAGACAAAAGTACAGTAGCCACGTTTAGGATGCCACTAGGTACACTGACTGTTTGCTAGTATAATGGCTTAGTTAAAAAAAGTTTGAGTGAGCAATGCAGGCAGAAGTGCTGCAAATATCTTTACAATAGTGTGAATAGACAAAAGTACAATAGCCACGTTTAGGATGCCACTAGGTACACTGACTGTTTGCTAGTATAATGGCTTAGTGAAAAAAAGTTGGAGTGTGCAATGCAGGCAGACGTGCTGCAAATATCTTTACAATAGTGTGAATAGACAAAAGTACAATAGCCACGTTTAGGATGCCACTAGGTACACTGACTGTTTGCTAGTATAATGGCTTAGTTAAAAAAAGTTGGAGTGTGCAATGCAGGCAGAGGTGCTGCAAATATCTTTACAATAGTGTGAATAGACAAAAGTACAATAGCCACGTTTAGGATGCCACTAGGTACACTGACTGCTAGTATAATGGCTTAGTTAAAAAAAAGTTGGAGTGTGCAATGCAGGCAGACGTGCTGCAAATATCTTTACAATAGTGTGAATAGACAAAAGTACAATAGCCACGTTTAGGATGCCACTAGGTACACTGACTGTTTGCTAGTATAATGGCTTAGTTAAAAAAGTTGGAGTGTGCAATGCAGGCAGAGGTGCTGCAAATATCTTTACAATAGTGTGAATAGACAAAAGTACAATAGCCACGTTTAGGATGCCACTATGTACACTGACTGTTTGCTAGTATAATGGCTTAGTTAAAAAAAGTTGGAGTGTGCAATGCAGGCAGACGTGCTGCAAATATCTTTACAATAGTGTGAATAGACAAAAGTACAATAGCCACGTTTAGGATGCCACTAGGTACACTGACTGTTTGCTAGTATAATGGCTTAGTTAAAAAAAGTTTGAGTGTGCATTGCAGGCAGACGTGCTGCAAATATCTTTACAATAGTGTGAATAGACAAAAGTACAATAGCCACGTTTAGGATGCCACTAGGTACACTGACTGTTTGCTAGTATAATGGTTAGTTAAAAAAAGTTGGAGTGTGCAATGCAGGCAGAGGTGCTGCAAATATCTTTACAATAGTGTGAATAGACAAAAGTACAATAGCCACGTTTAGGATGCCACTAGGTACACTGACTGTTTGCTAGTATAATGGCTTAGTTAAAAAAAGTTTGAGTGTGCAATGCAGGCAGACGTGCTGCAAATATCTTTACAATAGTGTGAATAGACAAAAGTACAATAGCCACGTTTAGGATGCCACTAGGTACACTGACTGTTTGCTAGTATAATGGCTTAGTTAAAAAAAGTTTGAGTGTGCAATGCAGGCAGAGGTGCTGCAAATATCTTTACAATAGTGTGAATAGACAAAAGTACAATAGCCACGTTTAGGATGCCACTAGGTACACTGACTGTTTGCTAGTATAATGGCTTAGTTAAAAAAAGTTTGAGTGTGCAATGCAGGCAGAGGTGCTGCAAATATCTTTACAATAGTGTGAATAGACAAAAGTACAATAGCCACGTTTAGGATGCCACTAGGTACACTGACTGTTTGCTAGTATAATGGCTTAGTTAAAAAAAGTTGGAGTGTGCAATGCAGGCAGACGTGCTGCAAATATCTTTACAATAGTGTGAATAGACAAAAGTACAATAGCCACGTTTAGGATGCCACTAGGTACACTGACTGTTTGCTAGTATAATGGCTTAGTTAAAAAAAGTTGGAGTGTGCAATGCAGGCAGACGTGCTGCAAATATCTTTACAATAGTGTGAATAGACAAAAGTACAATAGCCACGTTTAGGATGCCACTAGGTACACTGACTGTTTGCTAGTATAATGGCTTAGTTAAAAAAAGTTGGAGTGTGCAATGCAGGCAGAGGTGCTGCAAATATCTTTACAATAGTGTGAATAGACAAAAGTACAATAGCCACGTTTAGGATGCCACTAGGTACACTGACTGTTTGCTAGTATAATGGTTAGTTAAAAAAAGTTGGAGTGTGCAATGCAGGCAGAGGTGCTGCAAATATCTTTACAATAGTGTGAATAGACAAAAGTACAATAGCCACGTTTAGGATGCCACTAGGTACACTGACTGTTTGCTAGTATAATGGCTTAGTTAAAAAAAGTTTGAGTGTGCAATGCAGGCAGAAGTGCTGCAAATATCTTTACAATAGTGTGAATAGACAAAAGTACAATAGCCACGTTTAGGATGCCACTAGGTACACTGACTGTTTGCTAGTATAATGGCTTAGTTAAAAAAAGTTTGAGTGTGCAATGCAGGCAGAAGTGCTGCAAATATCTTTACAATAGTGTGAATAGACAAAAGTACAATAGCCACGTTTAGGATGCCACTAGGTACACTGACTGTTTGCTAGTATAATGGCTTAGTTAAAAAAAGTTGGAGTGTGCAATGCAGGCAGACGTGCTGCAAATATCTTTACAATAGTGTGAATAGACAAAAGTACAGTAGCCACGTTTAGGATGCCACTAGGTACACTGACTGTTTGCTAGTATAATGGCTTAGTTAAAAAAAGTTTGAGTGAGCAATGCAGGCAGAAGTGCTGCAAATATCTTTACAATAGTGTGAATAGACAAAAGTACAATAGCCACGTTTAGGATGCCACTAGGTACACTGACTGTTTGCTAGTATAATGGCTTAGTGAAAAAAAGTTGGAGTGTGCAATGCAGGCAGACGTGCTGCAAATATCTTTACAATAGTGTGAATAGACAAAAGTACAATAGCCACGTTTAGGATGCCACTAGGTACACTGACTGTTTGCTAGTATAATGGCTTAGTTAAAAAAAGTTGGAGTGTGCAATGCAGGCAGAGGTGCTGCAAATATCTTTACAATAGTGTGAATAGACAAAAGTACAATAGCCACGTTTAGGATGCCACTAGGTACACTGACTGCTAGTATAATGGCTTAGTTAAAAAAAAGTTGGAGTGTGCAATGCAGGCAGACGTGCTGCAAATATCTTTACAATAGTGTGAATAGACAAAAGTACAATAGCCACGTTTAGGATGCCACTAGGTACACTGACTGTTTGCTAGTATAATGGCTTAGTTAAAAAAGTTGGAGTGTGCAATGCAGGCAGAGGTGCTGCAAATATCTTTACAATAGTGTGAATAGACAAAAGTACAATAGCCACGTTTAGGATGCCACTAGGTACACTGACTGTTTGCTAGTATAATGGCTTAGTTAAAAAAAGTTGGAGTGTGCAATGCAGGCAGACGTGCTGCAAATATCTTTACAATAGTGTGAATAGACAAAAGTACAATAGCCACGTTTAGGATGCCACTAGGTACACTGACTGTTTGCTAGTATAATGGCTTAGTTAAAAAAAGTTTGAGTGTGCATTGCAGGCAGACGTGCTGCAAATATCTTTACAATAGTGTGAATAGACAAAAGTACAATAGCCACGTTTAGGATGCCACTAGGTACACTGACTGTTTGCTAGTATAATGGTTAGTTAAAAAAAGTTGGAGTGTGCAATGCAGGCAGAGGTGCTGCAAATATCTTTACAATAGTGTGAATAGACAAAAGTACAATAGCCACGTTTAGGATGCCACTAGGTACACTGACTGTTTGCTAGTATAATGGCTTAGTTAAAAAAAGTTTGAGTGTGCAATGCAGGCAGACGTGCTGCAAATATCTTTACAATAGTGTGAATAGACAAAAGTACAATAGCCACGTTTAGGATGCCACTAGGTACACTGACTGTTTGCTAGTATAATGGCTTAGTTAAAAAAAGTTTGAGTGTGCAATGCAGGCAGAGGTGCTGCAAATATCTTTACAATAGTGTGAATAGACAAAAGTACAATAGCCACGTTTAGGATGCCACTAGGTACACTGACTGTTTGCTAGTATAATGGCTTAGTTAAAAAAAGTTTGAGTGTGCAATGCAGGCAGAGGTGCTGCAAATATCTTTACAATAGTGTGAATAGACAAAAGTACAATAGCCACGTTTAGGATGCCACTAGGTACACTGACTGTTTGCTAGTATAATGGCTTAGTTAAAAAAAGTTGGAGTGTGCAATGCAGGCAGACGTGCTGCAAATATCTTTACAATAGTGTGAATAGACAAAAGTACAATAGCCACGTTTAGGATGCCACTAGGTACACTGACTGTTTGCTAGTATAATGGCTTAGTTAAAAAAAGTTGGAGTGTGCAATGCAGGCAGACGTGCTGCAAATATCTTTACAATAGTGTGAATAGACAAAAGTACAATAGCCACGTTTAGGATGCCACTAGGTACACTGACTGTTTGCTAGTATAATGGCTTAGTTAAAAAAAGTTGGAGTGTGCAATGCAGGCAGAGGTGCTGCAAATATCTTTACAATAGTGTGAATAGACAAAAGTACAATAGCCACGTTTAGGATGCCACTAGGTACACTGACTGTTTGCTAGTATAATGGTTAGTTAAAAAAAGTTGGAGTGTGCAATGCAGGCAGAGGTGCTGCAAATATCTTTACAATAGTGTGAATAGACAAAAGTACAATAGCCACGTTTAGGATGCCACTAGGTACACTGACTGTTTGCTAGTATAATGGCTTAGTTAAAAAAAGTTTGAGTGTGCAATGCAGGCAGAAGTGCTGCAAATATCTTTACAATAGTGTGAATAGACAAAAGTACAATAGCCACGTTTAGGATGCCACTAGGTACACTGACTGTTTGCTAGTATAATGGCTTAGTTAAAAAAAGTTGGAGTGTGCAATGCAGGCAGACGTGCTGCAAATATCTTTACAATAGTGTGAATAGACAAAAGTACAGTAGCCACGTTTAGGATGCCACTAGGTACACTGACTGTTTGCTAGTATAATGGCTTAGTTAAAAAAAGTTGGAGTGTGCAATGCAGGCAGACGTGCTGCAAATATCTTTACAATAGTGTGAATAGACAAAAGTACAATAGCCACGTTTAGGATGCCACTAGGTACACTGACTGTTTGCTAGTATAATGGCTTAGTTAAAAAAAGTTTGAGTGTGCAATGCAGGCAGAAGTGCTGCAAATATCTTTACAATAGTGTGAATAGACAAAAGTACAATAGCCACGTTTAGGATGCCACTAGGTACACTGACTGTTTGCTAGTATAATGGCTTAGTTAAAAAAAGTTGTAGTGTGCAATGCAGGCAGACGTGCTGCAAATATCTTTACAATAGTGTGAATAGACAAAAGTACAATAGCCACGTTTAGGATGCCACTAGGTACACTGACTGTTTGCTAGTATAATGGCTTAGTTAAAAAAAGTTGGAGTGTGCAATGCAGGCAGAGGTGCTGCAAATATCTTTACAATAGTGTGAATAGACAAAAGTACAATAGCCACGTTTAGGATGCCACTAGGTACACTGACTGTTTGCTAGTATAATGGTTAGTTAAAAAAAGTTGGAGTGTGCAATGCAGGCAGAGGTGCTGCAAATATCTTTACAATAGTGTGAATAGACAAAAGTACAATAGCCACGTTTAGGATGCCACTAGGTACACTGACTGTTTGCTAGTATAATGGCTTAGTTAAAAAAAGTTTGAGTGTGCAATGCAGGCAGACGTGCTGCAAATATCTTTACAATAGTGTGAATAGACAAAAGTACAATAGCCACGTTTAGGATGCCATTAGGTACACTGAGTGTTTGCTAGTATAATGGCTTAGTTAAAAAAAAGTTGGAGTGTGCAATGCAGGCAGAGGTGCTGCAAATATCTTTACAATAGTGTGAATAGACAAAAGTACAATAGCCACGTTTAGGATGCCACTAGGTACACTGACTGCTAGTATAATGGCTTAGTTAAAAAAAAGTTGGAGTGTGCAATGCAGGCAGACGTGCTGCAAATATCTTTACAATAGTGTGAATAGACAAAAGTACAATAGCCACGTTTAGGATGCCACTAGGTACACTGACTGTTTGCTAGTATAATGGCTTAGTTAAAAAAAAGTTGGAGTGTGCAATGCAGGCAGACGTGCTGCAAATATCTTTACAATAGTGTGAATAGACAAAAGTACAATAGCCACGTTTAGGATGCCACTAGGTACACTGACTGTTTGCTAGTATAATGGCTTAGTTAAAAAAAGTTGGAGTGTGCAATGGAGGCAGAGGTGCTGCAAATATCTTTACAATAGTGTGAATAGACAAAAGTACAATAGCCACGTTTAGGATGCCACTAGGTACACTGACTGCTAGTATAATGGCTTAGTTAAAAAAAAGTTGGAGTGTGCAATGCAGGCAGACGTGCTGCAAATATCTTTACAATAGTGTGAATAGACAAAAGTACAATAGCCACGTTTAGGATGCCACTAGGTACACTGACTGTTTGCTAGTATAATGGCTTAGTTAAAAAAAAGTTGGAGTGTGCAATGCAGGCAGACGTGCTGGAAATATCTTTACAATAGTGTGAATAGACAAAAGTACAATAGCCACGTTTAGGATGCCACTAGGTACACTGACTGTTTGCTAGTATAATGGCTTAGTTAAAAAAAGTTGGAGTGTGCAATGCAGGCAGACGTGCTGCAAATATCTTTACAATAGTGTGAATAGACAAAAGTACAATAACCACGTTTAGGATGCCACTAGGTACACTGACTGTTTGCTAGTATAATGGCTTAGTTAAAAAAAGTTGGAGTGTGCAATGCAGGCAGAGGTGCTGCAAATATCTTTACAATAGTGTGAATAGACAAAAGTACAATAGCCACGTTTAGGATGCCACTAGGTACACTGACTGTTTGCTAGTATAATGGCTTAGTTAAAAAAAGTTGGAGTGTGCAATGCAGGCAGACGTGCTGCAAATATCTTTACAATAGTGTGAATAGACAAAAGTACAATAGCCACGTTTAGGATGCCACTAGGTACACTGACTGTTTGCTAGTATAATGGCTTAGTTAAAAAAAGTTTGAGTGTGCAATGCAGGCAGAGGTGCTGCAAATATCTTTACAATAGTGTGAATAGACAAAAGTACAATAGCCACGTTTAGGATGCCACTAGGTACACTGACTGTTTGCTAGTATAATGGCTTAGTTAAAAAAAGTTTGAGTGTGCAATGCAGGCAGAAGTGCTGCAAATATCTTTACAATAGTGTGAATAGACAAAAGTACAATAGCCACGTTTAGGATGCCACTAGGTACACTGACTGTTTGCTAGTATAATGGCTTAGTTAAAAAAAGTTGGAGTGTGCAATGCAGGCAGACGTGCTGCAAATATCTTTACAATAGTGTGAATAGACAAAAGTACAGTAGCCACGTTTAGGATGCCACTAGGTACACTGACTGTTTGCTAGTATAATGGCTTAGTTAAAAAAGTTTGAGTGTGCAATGCAGGCAAAGGTGCTGCAAATATCTTTACAATAGTGTGAATAGACAAAAGTACAATAGCCACGTTTAGGATGCCACTAGGTACACTGAGTGTTTGCTAGTATAATGGCTTAGTTAAAAAAAGTTGGAGTGTGCAATGCAGGCAGACGTGCTGCAAATATCTTTACAATAGTGTGAATAGACAAAAGTACAATAGCCACGTTTAGGATGCCACTAGGTACACTGACTGTTTGCTAGTATAATAGCTTAGTTAAAAAAAGTTTGAGTGTGCAATGCAGGCAGAGGTGCTGCAAATATCTTTACAATAGTGTGAATAGACAAAAGTACAATAGCCACGTTTAGGATGCCACTAGGTACACTGAGTGTTTGCTAGTATAATGGCTTAGTTAAAAAAAAGTTGGAGTGTGCAATGCAGGCAGATGTGCTGCAAATATCTTTACAAAAGTGTGAATAGACAAAAGTACAATAGCCACGTTTAGGATGCCACTAGGTACACTGACTGTTTGCTAGTATAATGGCTTAGTTAAAAAAAGTTTGAGTGAGCAATGCAGGCAGAAGTGCTGCAAATATCTTTACAATAGTGTGAATAGACAAAAGTACAATAGCCACGTTTAGGATGCCACTAGGTACACTGACTGTTTGCTAGTATAATGGCTTAGTGAAAAAAAGTTGGAGTGTGCAATGCAGGCAGACGTGCTGCAAATATCTTTACAATAGTGTGAATAGACAAAAGTACAATAGCCACGTTTAGGATGCCACTAGGTACACTGACTGTTTGCTAGTATAATGGCTTAGTTAAAAAAAGTTGGAGTGTGCAATGCAGGCAGAGGTGCTGCAAATATCTTTACAATAGTGTGAATAGACAAAAGTACAATAGCCACGTTTAGGATGCCACTAGGTACACTGACTGCTAGTATAATGGCTTAGTTAAAAAAAAGTTGGAGTGTGCAATGCAGGCAGACGTGCTGCAAATATCTTTACAATAGTGTGAATAGACAAAAGTACAATAGCCACGTTTAGGATGCCACTAGGTACACTGACTGTTTGCTAGTATAATGGCTTAGTTAAAAAAGTTGGAGTGTGCAATGCAGGCAGAGGTGCTGCAAATATCTTTACAATAGTGTGAATAGACAAAAGTACAATAGCCACGTTTAGGATGCCACTAGGTACACTGACTGGTTGCTAGTATAATGGCTTAGTTAAAAAAAGTTGGAGTGTGCAATGCAGGCAGACGTGCTGCAAATATCTTTACAATAGTGTGAATAGACAAAAGTACAATAGCCACGTTTAGGATGCCACTAGGTACACTGACTGTTTGCTAGTATAATGGCTTAGTTAAAAAAAGTTGGAGTGTGCAATGGAGGCAGAGGTGCTGCAAATATCTTTACAATAGTGTGAATAGACAAAAGTACAATAGCCACGTTTAGGATGCCACTAGGTACACTGACAGCTAGTATAATGGCTTAGTTAAAAAAAAGTTGGAGTGTGCAATGCAGGCAGACGTGCTGCAAATATCTTTACAATAGTGTGAATAGACAAAAGTACAATAGCCACGTTTAGGATGCCACTAGGTACACTGACTGTTTGCTAGTATAATGGCTTAGTTAAAAAGAGTTTGAGTGTGCAATGCAGGCAGAGGTGCTGCAAATATCTTTGCAATAGTGTGACTAGACAAAAGTACAATAGCCACGTTTAGGATGCCACTAGGTACACTGACTGTTTGCTAGTATAATGGCTTAGTTAAAAAGAGTTTGAGTGTGCAATGCAGGCAGAGGTGCTGCAAATATCTTTGCAATAGTGTGACTAGACAAAAGTACAATAGCCACGTTTAGGATGCCACTAGGTACACTGACTGTTTGCTAGTATAATGGCTTAGTTAAAAAAAGTTGGAGTGTGCAATGCAGGCAGACGTGCTGCAAATATCTTTACAATAGTGTGAATAGACAAAAGTACAATAGCCACGTTTAGGATGCCACTAGGTACACTGACTGTTTGCTAGTATAATGGCTTAGTTAAAAAAAGTTGGAGTGTGCAATGCAGGCAGACGTGCTGCAAATATCTTTACAATAGTGTGAATAGACAAAAGTACAATAGCCACGTTTAGGATGCCACTAGGTACACTGACTGTTTGCTAGTATAATGGCTTAGTTAAAAAAAGTTTGAGTGTGCAATGCAGGCAGACGTGCTGCAAATATCTTTACAATAGTGTGAATAGACAAAAGTACAATAGCCACGTTTAGGATGCCACTAGGTACACTGACTGTTTGCTAGTATAATGGTTAGTTAAAAAAAGTTGGAGTGTGCAATGCAGGCAGAGGTGCTGCAAATATCTTTACAATAGTGTGAATAGACAAAAGTACAATAGCCACGTTTAGGATGCCACTAGGTACACTGACTGTTTGCTAGTATAATGGCTTAGTTAAAAAAAGTTTGAGTGTGCAATGCAGGCAGACGTGCTGCAAATATCTTTACAATAGTGTGAATAGACAAAAGTACAATAGCCACGTTTAGGATGCCACTAGGTACACTGACTGTTTGCTAGTATAATGGCTTAGTTAAAAAAAGTTTGAGTGTGCAATGCAGGCAGAGGTGCTGCAAATATCTTTACAATAGTGTGAATAGACAAAAGTACAATAGCCACGTTTAGGATGCCACTAGGTACACTGACTGTTTGCTAGTATAATGGCTTAGTTAAAAAAAGTTTGAGTGTGCAATGCAGGCAGAAGTGCTGCAAATATCTTTACAATAGTGTGAATAGACAAAAGTACAATAGCCACGTTTAGGATGCCACTAGGTACACTGACTGTTTGCTAGTATAATGGCTTAGTTAAAAAAAGTTGGAGTGTGCAATGCAGGCAGACGTGCTGCAAATATCTTTACAATAGTGTGAATAGACAAAAGTACAGTAGCCACGTTTAGGATGCCACTAGGTACACTGACTGTTTGCTAGTATAATGGCTTAGTTAAAAAAAGTTGGAGTGTGCAATGCAGGCAGACGTGCTGCAAATATCTTTACAATAGTGTGAATAGACAAAAGTACAATAGCCACGTTTAGGATGCCACTAGGTACACTGACTGTTTGCTAGTATAATGGCTTAGTTAAAAAAAGTTGGAGTGTGCAATGCAGGCAGAGGTGCTGCAAATATCTTTACAATAGTGTGAATAGACAAAAGTACAATAGCCACGTTTAGGATGCCACTAGGTACACTGACTGTTTGCTAGTATAATGGTTAGTTAAAAAAAGTTGGAGTGTGCAATGCAGGCAGAGGTGCTGCAAATATCTTTACAATAGTGTGAATAGACAAAAGTACAATAGCCACGTTTAGGATGCCACTAGGTACACTGACTGTTTGCTAGTATAATGGCTTAGTTAAAAAAAGTTTGAGTGTGCAATGCAGGCAGAAGTGCTGCAAATATCTTTACAATAGTGTGAATAGACAAAAGTACAATAGCCACGTTTAGGATGCCACTAGGTACACTGACTGTTTGCTAGTATAATGGCTTAGTTAAAAAAAGTTGGAGTGTGCAATGCAGGCAGACGTGCTGCAAATATCTTTACAATAGTGTGAATAGACAAAAGTACAGTAGCCACGTTTAGGATGCCACTAGGTACACTGACTGTTTGCTAGTATAATGGCTTAGTTAAAAAAAGTTGGAGTGTGCAATGCAGGCAGACGTGCTGCAAATATCTTTACAATAGTGTGAATAGACAAAAGTACAATAGCCACGTTTAGGATGCCACTAGGTACACTGACTGTTTGCTAGTATAATGGCTTAGTTAAAAAAAGTTTGAGTGTGCAATGCAGGCAGAAGTGCTGCAAATATCTTTACAATAGTGTGAATAGACAAAAGTACAATAGCCACGTTTAGGATGCCACTAGGTACACTGACTGTTTGCTAGTATAATGGCTTAGTTAAAAAAAGTTGTAGTGTGCAATGCAGGCAGACGTGCTGCAAATATCTTTACAATAGTGTGAATAGACAAAAGTACAATAGCCACGTTTAGGATGCCACTAGGTACACTGACTGTTTGCTAGTATAATGGCTTAGTTAAAAAAAGTTGGAGTGTGCAATGCAGGCAGAGGTGCTGCAAATATCTTTACAATAGTGTGAATAGACAAAAGTACAATAGCCACGTTTAGGATGCCACTAGGTACACTGACTGTTTGCTAGTATAATGGTTAGTTAAAAAAAGTTGGAGTGTGCAATGCAGGCAGAGGTGCTGCAAATATCTTTACAATAGTGTGAATAGACAAAAGTACAATAGCCACGTTTAGGATGCCACTAGGTACACTGACTGTTTGCTAGTATAATGGCTTAGTTAAAAAAAGTTTGAGTGTGCAATGCAGGCAGACGTGCTGCAAATATCTTTACAATAGTGTGAATAGACAAAAGTACAATAGCCACGTTTAGGATGCCATTAGGTACACTGAGTGTTTGCTAGTATAATGGCTTAGTTAAAAAAAAGTTGGAGTGTGCAATGCAGGCAGAGGTGCTGCAAATATCTTTACAATAGTGTGAATAGACAAAAGTACAATAGCCACGTTTAGGATGCCACTAGGTACACTGACTGCTAGTATAATGGCTTAGTTAAAAAAAAGTTGGAGTGTGCAATGCAGGCAGACGTGCTGCAAATATCTTTACAATAGTGTGAATAGACAAAAGTACAATAGCCACGTTTAGGATGCCACTAGGTACACTGACTGTTTGCTAGTATAATGGCTTAGTTAAAAAAAAGTTGGAGTGTGCAATGCAGGCAGACGTGCTGCAAATATCTTTACAATAGTGTGAATAGACAAAAGTACAATAGCCACGTTTAGGATGCCACTAGGTACACTGACTGTTTGCTAGTATAATGGCTTAGTTAAAAAAAGTTGGAGTGTGCAATGGAGGCAGAGGTGCTGCAAATATCTTTACAATAGTGTGAATAGACAAAAGTACAATAGCCACGTTTAGGATGCCACTAGGTACACTGACTGCTAGTATAATGGCTTAGTTAAAAAAAAGTTGGAGTGTGCAATGCAGGCAGACGTGCTGCAAATATCTTTACAATAGTGTGAATAGACAAAAGTACAATAGCCACGTTTAGGATGCCACTAGGTACACTGACTGTTTGCTAGTATAATGGCTTAGTTAAAAAAAGTTGGAGTGTGCAATGCAGGCAGACGTGCTACAAATATCTTTACAATAGTGTGAATAGACAAAAGTACAATAGCCACGTTTAGGATGCCACTAGGTACACTGACTGTTTGCTAGTATAATGGCTTAGTTAAAAAAAGTTTGAGTGTGCAATGCAGGCAGACGTGCTGCAAATATCTTTACAATAGTGTGAATAGACAAAAGTACAATAGCCACGTTTAGGATGCCACTAGGTACACTGACTGTTTGCTAGTATAATGGCTTAGTTAAAAAAAGTTGGAGTGTGCAATGCAGGCAGACGTGCTGCAAATATCTTTACAATAGTGTGAATAGACAAAAGTACAATAGCCACGTTTAGGATGCCACTAGGTACACTGACTGTTTGCTAGTATAATGGCTTAGTTAAAAAAAGTTTGAGTGTGCAATGCAGGCAGACGTGCTGCAAATATCTTTACAATAGTGTGAATAGACAAAAGTACAATAGCCACGTTTAGGATGCCACTAGGTACACTGACTGTTTGCTAGTATAATGGCTTAGTTAAAAAAAGTTTGAGTGTGCAATGCAGGCAGAGGTGCTGCAAATATCTTTACAATAGTGTGAATAGACAAAAGTACAATAGCCACGTTTAGGATGCCACTAGGTACACTGACTGTTTGCTAGTATAATGGCTTAGTTAAAAAAAGTTTGAGTGTGCAATGCAGGCAGAAGTGCTGCAAATATCTTTACAATAGTGTGAATAGACAAAAGTACAATAGCCACGTTTAGGATGCCACTAGGTACACTGACTGTTTGCTAGTATAATGGCTTAGTTAAAAAAAGTTGGAGTGTGCAATGCAGGCAGACGTGCTGCAAATATCTTTACAATAGTGTGAATAGACAAAAGTACAGTAGCCACGTTTAGGATGCCACTAGGTACACTGACTGTTTGCTAGTATAATGGCTTAGTTAAAAAAAGTTGGAGTGTGCAATGCAGGCAGACGTGCTGCAAATATCTTTACAATAGTGTGAATAGACAAAAGTACAATAGCCACGTTTAGGATGCCACTAGGTACACTGACTGTTTGCTAGTATAATGGCTTAGTTAAAAAAAGTTGGAGTGTGCAATGCAGGCAGAGGTGCTGCAAATATCTTTACAATAGTGTGAATAGACAAAAGTACAATAGCCACGTTTAGGATGCCACTAGGTACACTGACTGTTTGCTAGTATAATGGTTAGTTAAAAAAAGTTGGAGTGTGCAATGCAGGCAGAGGTGCTGCAAATATCTTTACAATAGTGTGAATAGACAAAAGTACAATAGCCACGTTTAGGATGCCACTAGGTACACTGACTGTTTGCTAGTATAATGGCTTAGTTAAAAAAAGTTTGAGTGTGCAATGCAGGCAGAAGTGCTGCAAATATCTTTACAATAGTGTGAATAGACAAAAGTACAATAGCCACGTTTAGGATGCCACTAGGTACACTGACTGTTTGCTAGTATAATGGCTTAGTTAAAAAAAGTTGGAGTGTGCAATGCAGGCAGACGTGCTGCAAATATCTTTACAATAGTGTGAATAGACAAAAGTACAGTAGCCACGTTTAGGATGCCACTAGGTACACTGACTGTTTGCTAGTATAATGGCTTAGTTAAAAAAAGTTGGAGTGTGCAATGCAGGCAGACGTGCTGCAAATATCTTTACAATAGTGTGAATAGACAAAAGTACAATAGCCACGTTTAGGATGCCACTAGGTACACTGACTGTTTGCTAGTATAATGGCTTAGTTAAAAAAAGTTTGAGTGTGCAATGCAGGCAGAAGTGCTGCAAATATCTTTACAATAGTGTGAATAGACAAAAGTACAATAGCCACGTTTAGGATGCCACTAGGTACACTGACTGTTTGCTAGTATAATGGCTTAGTTAAAAAAAGTTGTAGTGTGCAATGCAGGCAGACGTGCTGCAAATATCTTTACAATAGTGTGAATAGACAAAAGTACAATAGCCACGTTTAGGATGCCACTAGGTACACTGACTGTTTGCTAGTATAATGGCTTAGTTAAAAAAAGTTGGAGTGTGCAATGCAGGCAGAGGTGCTGCAAATATCTTTACAATAGTGTGAATAGACAAAAGTACAATAGCCACGTTTAGGATGCCACTAGGTACACTGACTGTTTGCTAGTATAATGGTTAGTTAAAAAAAGTTGGAGTGTGCAATGCAGGCAGAGGTGCTGCAAATATCTTTACAATAGTGTGAATAGACAAAAGTACAATAGCCACGTTTAGGATGCCACTAGGTACACTGACTGTTTGCTAGTATAATGGCTTAGTTAAAAAAAGTTTGAGTGTGCAATGCAGGCAGACGTGCTGCAAATATCTTTACAATAGTGTGAATAGACAAAAGTACAATAGCCACGTTTAGGATGCCATTAGGTACACTGAGTGTTTGCTAGTATAATGGCTTAGTTAAAAAAAAGTTGGAGTGTGCAATGCAGGCAGAGGTGCTGCAAATATCTTTACAATAGTGTGAATAGACAAAAGTACAATAGCCACGTTTAGGATGCCACTAGGTACACTGACTGCTAGTATAATGGCTTAGTTAAAAAAAAGTTGGAGTGTGCAATGCAGGCAGACGTGCTGCAAATATCTTTACAATAGTGTGAATAGACAAAAGTACAATAGCCACGTTTAGGATGCCACTAGGTACACTGACTGTTTGCTAGTATAATGGCTTAGTTAAAAAAAAGTTGGAGTGTGCAATGCAGGCAGACGTGCTGCAAATATCTTTACAATAGTGTGAATAGACAAAAGTACAATAGCCACGTTTAGGATGCCACTAGGTACACTGACTGTTTGCTAGTATAATGGCTTAGTTAAAAAAAGTTGGAGTGTGCAATGGAGGCAGAGGTGCTGCAAATATCTTTACAATAGTGTGAATAGACAAAAGTACAATAGCCACGTTTAGGATGCCACTAGGTACACTGACTGCTAGTATAATGGCTTAGTTAAAAAAAAGTTGGAGTGTGCAATGCAGGCAGACGTGCTGCAAATATCTTTACAATAGTGTGAATAGACAAAAGTACAATAGCCACGTTTAGGATGCCACTAGGTACACTGACTGTTTGCTAGTATAATGGCTTAGTTAAAAAAAAGTTGGAGTGTGCAATGCAGGCAGACGTGCTGGAAATATCTTTACAATAGTGTGAATAGACAAAAGTACAATAGCCACGTTTAGGATGCCACTAGGTACACTGACTGTTTGCTAGTATAATGGCTTAGTTAATAAAAGTTGGAGTGTGCAATGCAGGCAGACGTGCTGCAAATATCTTTACAATAGTGTGAATAGACAAAAGTACAATAACCACGTTTAGGATGCCACTAGGTACACTGACTGTTTGCTAGTATAATGGCTTAGTTAAAAAAAGTTGGAGTGTGCAATGCAGGCAGAGGTGCTGCAAATATCTTTACAATAGTGTGAATAGACAAAAGTACAATAGCCACGTTTAGGATGCCACTAGGTACACTGACTGTTTGCTAGTATAATGGCTTAGTTAAAAAAAGTTGGAGTGTGCAATGCAGGCAGACGTGCTGCAAATATCTTTACAATAGTGTGAATAGACAAAAGTACAATAGCCACAGTTAGGATGCCACTAGGTACACTGACTGTTTGCTTGTATAATGGCTTAGTTAAAAAAAGTTGGAGTGTGCAATGCAGGCAGAGGTGCTGCAAATATCTTTACAATAGTGTAAATAGACAAAAGTACAATAGCCACGTTTAGGATGCCACTAGGTACACTGACTGTTTGCTAGTATAATGGCTTAGTTAAAAAAAGTTGGAGTGTGCAATGCAGGCAGACGTGCTACAAATATCTTTACAATAGTGTGAATAGACAAAAGTACAATAGCCACGTTTAGGATGCCACTAGGTACACTGACTGTTTGCTAGTATAATGGCTTAGTTAAAAAAAGTTTGAGTGTGCAATGCAGGCAGACGTGCTGCAAATATCTTTACAATAGTGTGAATAGACAAAAGTACAATAGCCACGTTTAGGATGCCACTAGGTACACTGACTGTTTGCTAGTATAATGGCTTAGTTAAAAAAAGTTGGAGTGTGCAATGCAGGCAGACGTGCTGCAAATATCTTTACAATAGTGTGAATAGACAAAAGTACAATAGCCACGTTTAGGATGCCACTAGGTACACTGACTGTTTGCTAGTATAATGGCTTAGTTAAAAAAAGTTGGAGTGTGCAATGCAGGCAGAGGTGCTGCAAATATCTTTACAGTAGTGTGAATAGACAAAAGTACAATAGCCACGTTTAGGATGCCACTAGGTACACTGACTGTTTGCTAGTATAATGGCTTAGTTAAAAAAAGTTGGAGTGTGCAATGCAGGCAGACGTGCTGCAAATATCTTTACAATAGTGTGAATAGACAAAAGTACAATAGCCACGTTTAGGATGCCACTAGGTACACTGACTGTTTGCTAGTATAATGGCTTAGTTAAAAAACGTTGGAGTGTGCAATGCAGGCAGAGGTGCTGCAAATTTCTTTACAATAGTGTGAATAGACAAAAGTACAATAGCCACGTTTAGGATGCCACTAGGTACACTGACTGTTTGCTAGTATAATGGCTTAGTTAAAAAAAAGTTGGAGTGTGCAATGCAGGCAGACGTGCTGCAAATATCTTTACAATAGGGTGAATAGACAAAAGTACAATAGCCACGTTTAGGATGCCACTAGGTACACTGACTGTTTGCTAGTATAATGGCTTAGTTAAAAAAAGTTGGAGTGTGCAATGCAGGCAGACGTGCTGCAAATATCTTTACAATAGTGTGAATAGACAAAAGTACAATAGCCACGTTTAGGATGCCACTAGGTACACTGACTGTTTGCTAGTATAATGGCTTAGTTAAAAAAAGTTGGAGTGTGCAATGCAGGCAGAGGTGCTGCAAATATCTTTACAATAGTGTGAATAGACAAAAGTACAATAGCCACGTTTAGGATGCCACTAGGTACACTGACTGTTTGCTAGTATAATGGCTTAGTTAAAAAAAGTTGGAGTGTGCAATGCAGGCAGACGTGCTGCAAATATCTTTACAATAGTGTGAATAGACAAAAGTACAATAGCCACGTATAGGATGCCACTAGGTACACTGACTGTTTGCTAGTATAATGGCTTAGTTAAAAAGAGTTGGAGTGTGCAATGCAGGCAGACGTGCTGCAAATATCTTTGCACTACTGTGACTACACAAAAGTGCAATAGCCACGTTTAGGATGCCACTAGGTACACTGACTGTTTGCTGGCATAATGGCTTAGTTAAAAAGAGTTGGAGTGTGCAGAGGACAGGAGGGTACAGTGCCAGGATTGTGGGGTCTGGGTAGAGGAATGGAAGCCTGCCTTTCTATTCCCTCCTAATGGTGAAATGCAGCGACGAAATCCCTGACCTTGGCTACACAGACGCTGTCTCTGTTTTCAGGACCTGTCACCCATGGCTCTGACCCTACCGGTTTGAGCCCTTAAAAGGACTGATAGAAAGTGCTCTCCCTATGCTGTCTAACGCTGTGTGTGGAGCGCATACAGCTGTATTGGCGATAGGACTCAGGAGGACGGAGCTGCGACAGTGATGTCTGACACCAAAGACGCAGAAGAGATAATGGCGTCCTGGAGGAAAATGTCCGGTTTTATAATGCAGGGACATGTGATATGGACATCCTATCACACATGCCGTTGCTTCTCTGGCTAAAAGTCCACTTAGCTGTGTGTGTGTCTGGGATTGGCTGACATGCTGGCCAGCCCCACTACACGCGCGCGCTTAGGGAAGGAAGACAAGGAAAAAAAAAAAAAAATGGCGATCGCCATTATAGAAACAGCAGTGATCTGAAGGCGCTGTTCACGCACACTATACACTGAAATGTAATAATAGTGTGATTCACAGAGTGACTTACACTATTACAGCGGAAACCAAGCTAGGAATTAGCTGTTTTTTTTGCTGCTAGAACCGTTCTCGAACGTTTCTAGAACTATCGAGCTTTTGCAAAAAGCTCGATTTCTAGTTCGATCTAGAACAGGCCCCAAAATCACTCGAGCCTAGAACTGGAGAATCTCGAACCGCGAACCGCGCTCAACTCCATGCCTTACTCCTCCCACCAGCCCAAAACAGAAGCACATGCAGCACCAGCAGCACATGCAGAACCAGCAGCACATGCAGAACCGCAGCACATGCAGAACCAGCAGCACATGCAGAACCGCAGCACATGCAGAACCAGCACCACATGCAGAACCTGCAGCACATGCAGAACCGCAGCACATGCAGAACCAGCAGCACATGCAGAACCGCAGCACATGCAGAACCAGCAGCACATGCAGAACCGCAGCACATGCAGAACCAGCACCACATGCAGAACCAGCAGCACCTGCAGAACCAGCAGCACATGCAGAACCGCAGCACATGCAGAACCAGCAGCACATGCAGAACCAGCAGCACATGCAGAACCGCAGCACATGCAGAACCAGCAGCACATGCAGAACCGCAGCACATGCAGAACCAGCAGCAGTGTGATCAAGAGGAGCAATCACTACTATCTGTACTCACAAAAGTATCACTGTATTATCTGTTGAGTTACATGTGACTGCAGGTCACATCTAATACATTATCATCTCAGGGGAGCCCACCAAAAGCAGGGTGCTGCTGGCAGAGATAGGGTACTTTCACACTTGCGTTCATTGCAATCCGCCACTATGGAAAATAGCGCAGTCCGTTAACGGACTGCGCTATTCTCCATAGACCTATATTGACGACGCACTGTGACGCTGTGTCTGCGTTTCATCCGCTGGCCGACGCTGAGTCGTTATTTTGACTGAGCACCAGGAGGAGGGAACGCAGCATGTAGCGTTTTTGGTGTCGTTAAAACAACTCACCTTGGCGGATTCCGTTTGAATCCGCCAAAGTGTCTAATGATCGTCTGTGGTGGCGGATTCTGCCGCTATGCGCTAAGCAGCGGAATCCGCTGATGAATTCCATCACATTCTACTGAGCATATGTACCGCCCCGGGGCTTGGCCGGCTGCCGAGATGCTCGGATCCGGGCTCATCGGTGGGTGGCTCGAGCTCCTCCCAGACCTGGGGGTCACGTCACTCTGAAGGGATGCTGACGCTACTTGAGGGGTGGTGTTCGGTGGGGAGGTCCACGGCCGAGGCCGCGGTTGTTTTTGGGGGTTAAGTTCGTGACGCCACCCACGGGTTGTGGTGAATGGATGGACACCACCGCTGCCGTTGACTAGGCTCCCGGGGATGGTGTTGTGCAGCTTGATGTTGACCCCTCCGTGGGTAGGGGGTGATGGTCCCGGGGGCCCGAGGGTGCTGAGGAGGGGGGATGCGTGCTGGCTTGTTGGTGCGATGCGGTGCACGGCCCGAGGGAACTGTTGTACTCACTATTACAGACACACTGGAGTCTCTGGTAAATCAAACAACATGGTGGACGATGCCCGCAGCCGGCTGCGCTTCTCCCCTTTTTTCAGGTTGGTGGTTTCCGCCTTTCTCCTGCACCTCACTTTTAGTAGAATGGTGACTCCTATGCCTGAGCAACAGTAGTCCGCTCCCTAGCTTTGTGTGTGTCGGTAGAGCCCGTTTGCCCGCAGACACTGGCCCGTGGGATCTCGATGCCTGGGCGGTGGCTTTCTATCCCTCTGGTTGGGGTGTTGTCTTCAGTTGGGTCTTGGGTGGGAAAGGACCTAAAGTCCAGACCCCAATCAGTGAATTCAACTCGGTTTCTGGTTTCCAATCGGTTCCCCGGTTCGGTACCGGCGGGCCACTACCCGGTCCCGGTCCCTTACGGTTCCACCGGCTGTAATCCCTGCTCCTGTAGGCGGCCACCACCGTCTGCCCCCTGGCCACAGGGTATCCGGGCTCCAACCCAGATCCCTGACAGATGTGCACACTTTGCTACCACTCTCCTCCACTCCTGTCACTGAACTCTGTTTTTCCCGCCTCAGGCTCTCCGAACTCCTCGGTGGGCGTGGCCAACTGCCTTGCTCCAACCCCCGGGTGTGAACGTCAAGTCCTGAGAGGGGTGACTCAGGGTTTTAAGGTTGGCTGCTGGTACCTTTTTAGGGGAAGGTGTTTGTGCAAGGGCCTACCTGTGACTACCTGGCTAATCCAGGGCACCACACATGCTCAGCATGTCCAGCAGAACGATCTAAATTGTTTAAAATCACTCCTGGTCTCTCTATCGCTCTCTGTCGGTCGGTCTCTCCCTCTCACCTCCTCTCTCATACTCACCAATCATGGGCGCGGCGCTGCACAGCTGTCACCATGCTCTGGTGGCTTCTCCTCTTTTGAAAATGTCGGCCGCTCATTATTCCATCTCGTATTCCCTGCTTCCCCCGCCCACAGGTGCCTATGATTGGTTGCAGTCAGATGCGCCCCCACGCTGAGTGACAGCTGTCTCACTGCAACCAATCACAGCCGCCGGTGGGTGGGTCTATATCATGCAGTACAATAAATAAATAAATAATTTAGAAAAAACGGCGTGCAGTCCCCCCCAATTTTGATACCAGCCAAGGTAAAGCCACACGGCTGAAGGCTGGTATACTCAGGATGGGGAGCCCCACATTATGGGGAGCCCCCCAGCCTAAAAATATCAGCCAGCAGCCGCTCGAAATTGCCGCATCCATTAGATGCGACAGACCCGGGACTCTACCCGTCTCATCTCAAATTGCCCTGGTGCGGTGGCAATCAGGGTAATTAGGAGTTAATTGCAGTCCATAGCTGCCACTAAGTCCTAGGTTAATCATGGCAGGCGTCTATGAGAAACCCGCCATGATTAACCTGTAAGTGAAAGTAAATAAACACATACACCCAAAAAAATCCTTTATTTGAAATAAAAGACAAAAATACACCCTTTTTCACCATTTTATTAAAATCCCCAAATACCCCTCCAGATACGACGTGATCCACAGAGGTCCCATGACGCTTTCAGCTCTGCTACATGAAGCTGACAGGAGCGGCCACAGACCATTATCGCTCTCTGTCAGCTCCACACAGCAACTGAAGTGAATCGCGCTGTCAGCGGGGATGTCACTGAGGTAGTGCTGGTGTGTGCATTAATGATGGTGGCGGTAGTACCTGCGTGTGTGCAATGATGATGGGGGCGGTAGTGCCGGTGTGTGCGGTGATGATGGGTGCGTTAGTGCCTGCGTGTGTGCGGTGATGATGGGGGCGGTAGTGCCGGGGTGTGTGCAGTGATGATGGGTGCGTTAGTGCCTGCGTGTGTGCGGTGATGATGGGGGCGGTAGTGCCAGGTTGGGGGTGGTGATGATGGGTGCAGTAGTGCCGGGGTGTGTGCGGTGATGATGGGGGCGGTAGTGCCTGCGTGTCTGTGGTGATGATGGGGGCGGTAGTGCTGGGGTGTGCGCGGTGATGATGGGGGCGGTAGGGCTGTGGTGTGTGCGGTGATGATGGGGGCGGTAGTGCCGCTGTGTGCGGTGATGATGGGGGCGGTAGTGACAGTGTGTGCTGTGATGATAGGGACGGTAGTGCCTGTGTGTGGGCGGTGATAATGAGGGCGATCGCAATTTTCCATGTGGGCAATTTTTCTGTGGGCATTTTTCCTATGGGCAATATTCATGTGGGCATTTTTCCTGTGGGCATATTTCCTGTGGGCAATTTTCTGGTCACCGTTTCTACCATGTTTTCTATCATGTTGTATGATTAATTTTTTTTTTTTTTTTGTATAATAAAGGAATGGTTTTATGAATGATGTGTGATGATGATGGGGGCGGTAGTGCCGAGGTGTGTGCGGTGATGATGGGGGCAGTAGTGCCTGCATGTGTGCAGCGATGATGGGGGCGGTAGTGCCTGTGTGTGCACAGTGATGATGGGGGCGGTAGTGCATGTGTGTTTGCGGTGATGATGGGGGCTCTCTCTCTCTCGGCTAAAGAAAATTAACGCAACGTGTTATTTCACAGGAATCTGTTGCCTTTATTATCACACTATTTACAACGCATCCGTCACATGCGTCACACAACGCATTGTGACGGATGCCAAACAACGTAAGTGTGAAAGTAGCCATAACTGGTCCTGAAAGCCCCAAAGGCACAGCAGAGAGGTGAGACTCTGTCGCTTGTACCACCTTGTGTTCGTGCTGGGAATGTATGATATGTTTTTGCAGTGGTGTAACTTGAGTCCAATAGGCCCCAGTGTGAAATTTGGACCTGCCCCACCCCCACTCACACATGTTCTCACATGTACGGGCCCTTGTAGTGTTCTAATTTCTATCAAGACTTATGAACTGCCTCCCCTCCCCCTTCATTATGTAGTAATGTCCTCCGTCCTGGTATATATACCCATCATCCTGGTGAATATGTCCTCATCCTGGTGTATATAACCCAATGCTGGTATATAAGGTCCTCATCCTGGTATGTCTGGTCCACGTTGTCTCCATCCTGGTAGATATGTTCCCATCCTGAGTTACATGGTCCCCAATCCTAGTGGGCATTCATGTCTGTTGGCAATTTTCTGTGGACATTTTTCACATATCATGTGAACATCCTCACCTTGCACCTCAAATATCATAGATCTGAAACTTTCTGATGCTGCAATTGACAATTTTCTGTGTGGGCAATTTTCCATGAAGGCAATTTTCCGTGTGGGCAATTTTCCGTGTGGGCAAATTTCCATGTGGGCAATTTTCCATGTGGGCAATTTTCCGTGTGGGCAATTTTCCATGTGGGCAATTTTTCTGTGGGCATTTTTCCTATGGGCAATATTCATGTGGGCATTTTTCCTGTGGGCATATTTCCTGTGGGCAATTTTCTGGTCACCGTTTCTACCATGTTTTCTATCATGTTGTATGATTAATTTTTTTTTTTTGTATAATAAAGGAATGGTTTTATGAAGATCCTGAATTACTGGATCCCTTCCTTCCTCCATTTGTTCCCTCTTGGCACTATTAGAATCCGCTGCAACAGACTTCATTACTAACAAGTGAGCTGACTATATCCGTTTCTGTTTCCCAAAAAACTCAAAAGGTGCAAAAACACATTTCTGACATTTCACAAAAATATCACAAATATAGCCTTCCATCTCCTTAATAACAATCATTAACCGTCTTTCCATGGAGTCTGTCAGTTTCCTTATTTAGTGATGATCAACTTTTTGGGCAGCACCAAATAATGATAAGATAGACGACTTTTCTTTCACCATAAATCTCCTGTTGAAAAAAGGGCCTACAACCTCTCAATATGGTTTAGTTAAAGTGAGGAAGGGGCCGGGTCATTATTCTTTCATCTTTACTGGCAGCCGAGCAGTGTAGACTTCAATGCTATGAAGGAGCATTGCACTGCATAAAAATCATGGTTTGCTTGAAAGCGTCTTCTAAAAACTGGCAGTATTTTGGAGTAGATTATGAGTGGATCTTCAACTTGAAAAAGTCTAACTTTTTCCTCTTTAATTCCTGCCCATAGCAGTACCCACCTCCACTTTGCTGGCATTTGAGTTGAAGTGGCTGTCTGTGCCCGTTACTAATCCAGGCACGAGCTGATCCATCGGGTCCATGAAGAGTCTCTCTCTCTCATCAGTCCATAAAACCTTTGAAAACTCTGTCTTCAGATATTTCTTGGGCCAGTCTTGCTCAGTGATGGTCAGTTTCATCTTTCCTTACCTTGGTCGTGTCTGTGAGCACTGAGCACCTTGTACTTCTGGGATCTTCAAGGGAGGTTACAGTTCTCAATTATGACATTGAAGGAAAATGGCTGCCTGGTTCTTTCACGTTTCTTTCTTCTCAAATCTTTGGCAGTTAATGAGCCTCTTTTTTTTTCTCAGCATGACTTTTTGTCATCATGTTGACTATTTGCAACAAAACCTTTGTTGCTTTTGTGATCATGCCCCAATATTTTAGCAATTTTAGGAGTTCTGCATCCCTCTGTAAGACATATTAATTTGTGACTTTTCAGAGTAAGTTCAGTCTCTTTTTTGGCCCACTTTGCCTGAAGAAAACAACTCTGCACACTTTTATAAAGGGTGTTGTATCCTGAGGTTGCACTCTCTCTCATTACACAAACACACTTCACCTGATCAATTTCAGCCAATAATCATTCAGGTTTTGTACAGCTTTGAGTAAAAAATTCTGCCAAAATATTGACATATTCAAGATGCTCACTTGTTTAATTATTCTGCACACAGTGTACAAATTGTATAGGTCAATTTGTTGAATAAGTTCGAGGCGTGCCTGAAATGTTGTTCCATTCCTCAAACACATTATATTTCGGTTTGTGGGCTAAAGGCCGCTTTACACGCCGCAATCTTGCTGGCGAGATTGCTAGCGAGCATACCCGCCCCCATCGGTTGTGCGTCACGGGCAAATCGCTGCCCGTGGCGCACAACATCGCTCGGACCAGTCACACTACTTACCTGCCTAGCGACGTCGCTGTGACCGGCGAACCACCTGCTTTCTAAGGGGGTGGTTCGTTTGGCGTCACAGCGACGTCACTAAGCGGCCGCCCAATAGAAGCGGAGGGGCGGAGATGAGCGGCCGGAAAATGCCGCCCACCTCCTTCCTTCCTCATTGCAGGCGCCTGCAGGTAAGGTGAGGTTCCTCGTTCCTGCGGTGTCACACATAGCGATGTGTGCTGCCGCAGGAACGACGAACAACATCGTACCAGTAGCAGCAACGATATTTGGGAACTGGACAGAGTGTCAATGAGCAACGATAAGGTGAGTATTTTTGCTCGTTAGCGGTCGCTCGTACGTGTCACATGCAAGGATGTCGCTAACGAGGCCGGATGTGCGTCACGAATTCCGTGACCCCAACGACATCGCGTTAGCAATGTTGTTGCGTGTAAAGCGGCCTTAAGTCTAAAGATGAGATCTTGATCCTGGGATTTATTCTGATTTTTGATGTTAGGAAGGAATTTTTCCCTTCAAATTGGTCAAATATCATTTGTCTCATTGGTGTTTTTACCTGCCTTTATATCAGCAGTGTTCCCGTTTATCAACTATGAAAATTAGGCACAGGTTTGAAGTCCATGAAACAGATGGAGGAGGAAATAGAGAAAACATGTGATGCCAACCAAATGCTCTTTTTTTTGTATGGTCCATTAGCTGTCCACTAGGCCAGGTTGACCCCAGGCAGTTTGGTGCCATAGTTCGTTGTTTTTTTTTATGCTTTTACAGCTATGAACCTGGTCTCACAAAGTTTTAATGAATCTCCCTTTATTGGTAAAATGGGAGCAATGAGCCTTAGTGCTACCCCAAAATCAAATTATGAGCCTCCTATTTACAGTTGAAACCAGAAGTTTACATCCAATATCTAAAAAGACACATATAGATGTTTTTCTGACAATCTGACTTGAAATCAGAATAAACCTGTCCCGTTTTAAGTAAATTAAGAAACAAAATTATTTATATTTGCCAAATGCCAAAATAATGAGAGAGAGAGAGAGAATGTTTGAAGGCATTTTTATTACTTTCTGCAAAGTCAAAAGTTTACATAAACTAACAGTTCTATGCCTTTAAACAATATAGGGCAGCCCATATGATGATGTCATGTCTTTGGAAGCTTCAACATTTGAGTTAATTAGAGACACACCTGTGGATGTATATTAATGCACACCTGAAACACACTGCTTCTTTGTGCAGCATCATGGGAAAGTCAAAAGAAATTGTGGACTTGAACAAGTCTGGTTCATCCTTGGGTGCAATTTCCAAATAACTGAAGGTGCCTCGTTCATCTGTACAAACAATTATATGAAAGTACAAACAAGATGGGAATTTCCAGCCATCATAACGCTGAGGAAGGATATGGGTTCTGTATACCAGAGATGAACATGCTTGGATCAGATATGTGCATATCAACCCAAGAACAAAAGCAAAAGACCTTGTAAAGATGCTGGCGGAAGCTGGTAAGATTGTGTCTTATCCACAGTTTAATAAGTACTGCATCAACATGGGCTGAAATGACTCTGCCATTAAGACGCATGACTCATAAAAAAACAGAATAATGTTTGCAAATGCACACAGGAACAAAGAGATTAACTTTTGGAGATATGTCCTGTGGTCTGACGAAACTAAAATTGAACTGTTTGGCCATAATGACCATCATTACATTTGGAGGAAAAAGGGAGAAGCTTTAAAGACTAAGAACACCATCCTAATTGTGAAACACCGCGGTGGCAGCAGCATGTTGTGGGGTTGTTTTGCTACAGGAAGGACTGGTGCAGTGCACAAAATAGATGGAATCATGAAGAAATAAGATTATGTGGCAATACTGAAGCAACATCTCAAGACATCAGCCAGGAACTTAAAGCTTGGATAGAAATGGGTCTTCCAAATGGACAATGACCCAAAGTATACTGCCAAACTGGTTACAAAGTGGCTTAAGGATAGCAAAGTCAATGTTTTGGAGTGGCCATTACCAAGCCCTGATCTCAATCCTATTAACCCCTTAACGACCGCGGGCCGTAAAATTACGTCCTAAATGACATAATCTTACTGCCCGCGGTCCTCCGGCGGCAGCATGCCGCGATCGGCACACATCTCAGCTGATTTTCACAGCTGAGATGTGTGCCTGCTAGGCACGAGCAGAATCGTTATCTGCTCGTGCCGATTAACCCCTTATAATGGCGCTGTCAATACATGACAGCGCCATTATAAGCGCAATCGCGGTAAAGTTTTACTTACCGCCGAAACCGGAAGTCACGTGACGCGATCACGTGACTCCCGATAGTTGCCATGGTAGTACAGGGTCATGTGATGACTCCTGTACTACACATGAATTGGTTTCACTTTCGCTGTGCCCGGGGCACAGCAAAAGAGAAAGAGAGCGTATCTGCTGTTTACAGCCTTCCAGCTGTGATCAGCAGATACTGCAGAGCGATCGGAATGCTGATCGCAATAGCCCCCTAGGGGGACTAGTAAAAAAAAAAAAAAAAGTAAAAAAATAAGTTTTAAAAAATTAAAAAAAAACAAAAAAACCTAAAAGTTCAAATCACCCCCCATTCGCCCCATTAAAAATTAAAGGGTTAAAAAAATAAAAAATATACACACATTTGGTATCGCCGCGTTCAGAAACGCCCGATCTATCAAAATATAAAATCAATTAATCTGATCAGTAAACGGCGTAGCGGCAAAAAAATTCCAAACGCCAAAACGACGTTTTTTTGTCGCCACAACTTTTGCGCAAAATGCAATAAGAGGCGATCAAAACGTAGCATCTGCGCAAAAATGGTACCGTTAAAAACGTCAGCTCGAGACGCAAAAAATAAGCCGTCATTGAGCCTAAGATCCCGAAAAATGAGAACGCTACGGGTCACGGAATATGGCGTAAAACGTGCGCCACTTTTTTCGGACAAACTTCCGATTTTTTTTTAACCCCTTATATAAAAGTAAACCTATACATGTTTGGTGTCTACGAACTCGCACTGACCTGAGGCATCACACCCACACATCAGTTTTACAATATAGTGAACACAGTGAATAAAATATCTCAAAAACCATAGTGCTATCGCACTTTTTTTGCAATTTTTCAGCATTTGGAATTTTTTTGCCATTTTCTAGTACACAATATGGTAAAACTGATGGTTTCATTTAAAAGTACAGCTCGTTCCGCAAAAAAATGAGCCCTCACATGACCATATTGACTGAAAAATAAAAAAGTTACGTCTCTCAGAAAAAGAATGGCGAAAAAAAAAAACGGAAAGCGAAAAATCGGCCGGTCGTGAAAGGGTTAATCCTATACTATCAATCCTACATTCCCACTCATGATCCTGTCATTTAGGCTTTGGTAACTATTTTTGAGGCTTAGGCTTCAGGCATTCACTTTTGGCTACATAGCCCATTATATATATTTTCATATATATATATATATATATATATATATATATATATATATATATATATATATATATATATATATATATATTTTTTTTTTTTTTTTTTTTGCTTACTACCCACAGGCCTAGCTATATACGGACATCTTTACCTGCTATAGTATAGCCATAGTGATAGGGCCCTATGAATTTGAATCACAATATATATGGGATACGTGATACAAGTTTATTACTTACCTCATGTGGTGACCTGCATATATTTATCTATACTGAAATTTTCATGTTGTATTCCATAGTATTTGACTGTTTTGGCTAATGATGATGGAAGTGTATTGTGTATATGTATGATTTTAAATTTTAAAATGTATGTGTCTGTTTGCCACTTTGTTATTAATAAAATCCAGATATGTTTTTGCACAATTAAGGTTCGCCTTAAAGCCTGGTGCCTTATATGTACTTTGTTTTTCTGAAGCTCTAGTAAATGACATGCCAAAGAGAGATGCGGCAATGCTTGAACATAATAGTGATCACCCAAAATATTGATACTTTGGGTACAATTTGGTCCTTTTCATTTAGGGGTGTACTCACTTTTGTTGCCAGTGGTTTAGACATTAACCCCTTTACCCTGGGCGATTGTCCGTTTTTCATTTTTGTTTTTACCTCCCCTTTTTCCCAGAGCCATAACTTTTTTTATTTTCCCATCATTATTGCCATATAAGGGCTTATATTTTGCAGTATGAGTTGTACTTTTAAATTAAATAATTAGTTTTACCATATAGTGTACTAGAAATTGTAAGTAAATTTCTAGTGCGGTGACATTGCAAAAAAAAAAGTGCAATAGCACTATTGTTTTGGTGGTTTTTTTATTCAGTGTTAACTATATTGTAAAATTAATGTGTTAGTGTGATGCCCTGGCGCCACTGTCATTGAATATTTTTCTCTATGGAAATGGAATATATGGAATATGTGGAATATGGAATATATATCTATTGAATATATTCCATGAAATATATATATTCTCTTAAAAAATATTTTTTTTTAGAGAAATACGTAAAGAGAGAAAAAGGGAGAGAGAAAGAAAGAGAGAGAAAGAGAGAGAGAAAGAGAGAAAGAGAAAAAGAAAGAAAAAAAGAAAGAGGAAGAGCGAAAGAGAGGGAAAAAAGAGAGAAAGAGAGAAAGAGAGAGAGAAAGAGAGAGAAAGAGGGAAAGAGGGAAAAAGAGAGAAAGAGAGAGTAAGAGAGTTAGAGAGAAAAAGAGAGAAAGAGAGAGAAAGAGAGAATGAGGGAAATATAGAGAAAGAGAGAGAAAGAGAGAGGAGAGAGAGGAGAGCAATGCAGCCTCATTCCGTGAACTGCTCCGATTTTAGAGGTGTGTCCCGCGGCTCACAGCTGATGTCCGGCTCCTCCCCTCAGTGCATGATTAAATTAAATTATAATTAGAAATGAATAATATTTATAATTTAAAATCATAAATAAATTAAATTAAATTCTTTACCGAGACGGCCGGGACTCGAACTCGTGAACTAATTCTCCTTAGGCAGCAGCTCTACCCATTGAGCTACTGTCTATAGTGAAAAGCATAGGAAGATTTGGTAATCTTGACCTCTGTATTGCAGTAGAGAATCCAGAAGTAGATTATTCAGCTACAAAGAGGAGAGAGAGAGGGAGAAAGAGAAAGAAAGAGAGAGAAAGAGAAAGAGAGGGAAAGAGAAAGAGAGGGAAAGAGAGACAAAGAGAGAAAGAGAAAAAGAGAGAGAAAGAGAGAGAGAGAAAGAGAAAAAGAGAGAAAGAAAGAGAGGGGAAATAGAGAGACAGAGAGAGACAGAGAGAGAGGAGAGAGAGGAGAGAGCAATGCAGCCTCATTCCGTGACCTGCTCCGATTTTAGAAGTGTGTCCCGCAGCTCACAGCTGATGTCCGGCTCCTCCCCTAAGTGCATAATTAAAATAAATTATAATTATAAATTAATAATAATTATAATTTTAAATTATAATTAAATTAAATTAAATTCTTTACCGAGATGGCCGGGACTCAAACTCGTTAACTAATTCTCCTTAGGCAGCAGCTCTACCCATTGAGCCACTGCCTGTAGTGAAAAGCATAGGAAGATTTGGTAATCTTGACCTCTGTATTGCAGTAGAGAATCCAGAAGTAGATTATTCAGCTACAAAGAGGAGAGAGAGAGGGAGAATGAGAGAAAAAGAGAGAAAAAGAGAAAGAAAGAGAAAGAAAGAGAGAGAAAGAGAGAAAGAGAGAGAGAAAAAGAGAGAAAAAGAGAGAAAGCGAGAGAGAAAGCGAGAGAGAAAGAGATAAAGAAAGAGAGAGAAAGAGAGAAAAAGAGAGAGAGATAAAGTGAGAGAGAAAGAGAGAGAAAGAGAGCGAAAGAGAGAGAAAGAGGTAAAAAGAGAAAGAGAGAAAGAGGGAAAAAGAAAAAAAGAGAGAGAGAGAGAGGAGAGAGAGACACGCAGGCACTACCTGAGTGAAGTCTCCGGTGACAGTGGGGCTCACTTCAGTGGCTGCGTGGAGCTGACACAGAGCACTTGTGTTCTACGGCGCTCCCTGTCAGCTTCATGTAGCAGAGCTGAAAGCGTTGTGTGGATTACTTCGAACCTGGATTGTTGTTTGGGGATTAATAAAGAGGTAAATGAGGGTTTTTTTTGTCTTTTATTCCAAATAAAGTATTTTTCGTTCTGTGTGTTTATTGACTTTCACTTACACGTAATCATGGAAGGTATCTCGGGGAAATGCCTGTAATGATTAGCCTAACCTTATTACCCCGATTGCCACCGCACCAGGGCAGTTCAGGATGAGCCGGATAGAGTCCCGGGACTGTCACATCTAATGGATGCGGCAATTCCGGGCGGCTACTGGCTGATATTGTTAGGGTGGTGGGCTCCCCATAATGTGGTGCTCTCCATCCTGGCAATACCAGCCTCCAGCCGTGTGGCTTTATCTTGGCAGGTATCAAAATTGGGGGGAACCAAAGTTGTTTTTTCATTTATTTATTTATTTATTTTACTGCACGATATAGATCAGCCCGCCGGCGGCTGTGATTGGTTGCAGTGAGACAGCTGTCACTCAGCGTGGGGGCATGTCTGACTGCAATCAATCATGGGTGGCGGTGGGCGGGTAAGGCAGGGAATTCCAGATTGAATAATGAGCGGCAGCCATTTTCAAAAGAGGAAAAGCCACCGGAGCTTTGTGGCAGCCGTGTAGCGCCGCACCAGTGATTGGTAAGTAGGAAAGAGAGAGGGATTGTGCCGGGGACGCAGGACGCATGCAAATACACAACATGTGCACATAGCCTTACGGTGAAAAGCCACGCTTTTGGTGATCGAACCGTTATCGAATGGTAACTCGAACGGCCGAACTTGAAGCAAATAGTTCGAAGTCGTCGAACTCGAACACCTCCCAAAATCACTCGAATTTGAAATTGACGAACGGTTCGAATTGAACATCGCTCATGTGATAATATGTGCACTCTTTGGCATTCCCAAACACGGAGCACATTTTACATATGATGATAGCAGAAAACATGAAAACAAACAAGTAAATGCAAATAGTCAATCAATACAAGATATCCTTTTATAAACTCAAAGAATTCACAGACTTTGAATCTCATGTCACACTTAAGACAAACCACAATTAGAACAAACCACTCGTAAGGTCAATCACTCACAATCTCAGATTATTTTAAAGATACTTTATTGTCCTTAAAGGGATTTTCCCGCTCCTGGGCTGAGGAGGAAGCGAAAGAGAGTATATGGACAGTGCAGCATGAGATCATATCTGATTCTTTTTTTTTTAGGTACTGTAAAGTATTTCCCTACCTGTTTTTTAAAACATATTTTACCTCATAGAAAAAATGATTTGTGATCCCAAGCTGTAATGTTTGTATAGTCTAGTACTTTCTCCCGGCCCAGGAGCTGTGGTATGATCAGACCATGTCCCTGTACAGTCAGACACGGCCATTACACAGTACACAGCAGGGGCACATATATAAGATTATCTCAGCACAGGGACATTTTTTTTAAACACATCCAATTGTATAAATTTTTATTATTCTAAGATCTATTCATTAAAATCAACTTTAAAATGAATTTTGTCATGGGAAATCCTCTTTAACTGGAATACAGCCTGCAATTCACTGCAAAGTTGTAGATATTCTTTTCAAGTGATATTGAACATTTTGTTTTCATTAAAAATTCTTAATATACTCTCAGAAACGGTGATCTATTGCTGAACAGGACAATATCTGTTTGAGGCCTGAAACACACTTCTGTTAAAAACACGCACGTGCCGTGTGCGTGTGGTAAGTACGTGTCTCGGGTACGTGCGGTCCACGTGTTTTCTACATGTGCTATCCGCGATAGCACACGTAGAACCGGTAATTTGCATACTCACGTGGTCCGCGCTGCTGTCCGTGGTGCTGATCTTCGGTCTCCAGCCCTGCTGTCTCCCCGCTGCTGCTGTTGCTGCCGGCCGCAGTGAAGTGAATATTAAATGAGCATAATGAATGGCGGTCAGCAGCAAGTGGCAGCAGCGGCAGAGACAGGAGGGCTGGAGAAGGTGAGTAAATGTTTTTTCACTGACACGTGTGTTTTCTCCGGCGCGTGTCACACGGGACTGCATCCACACTACATCCGTGTGGTACGGGTGCGGGCCGTGTGACACCCGTGCTGCCGGAGAAAACGTGGACATGTCAGCGTGTAGAAAAACGCACACACGTACAAACGCACACAGACACACGTTCCGTGTGGTTTTATGTGTGTGTGCCTGCTACTGTAGGGTAGCATTGCTGAACGTGTCTCCGTACCGCCAGTACGTGCAAAAAATGGCAAACACGTACCGGCGGCACGAATGTGTGTCGGAGGCCTGAGACTGATAGGGTGAAAACTGACTGACAGCAAAGAAGCACAAGAGATACCAACCTGTCAAAAAGGGCAAGAGACTCCAGATGGGAAGAATATACTTATTAGGAAAATAACTAGTGTATTCAAGTATTGGTGAGCATCAGAATGAGGCAGACATTGTATTTTTCTTGACAGCGAGTCTCTGTCCTAGTGGGAGCATTCCCACCTACCACAGGACAAATGAACCGTCCATTCTACTGCATCATCGGACTTTGTGCAAACTACCATAGTGCCATAAATTGATGTTGTGAATTGTTATGAAACCACCAAGTGCCTGTCCTACTGAACCTATCAAGCCTGTTGCATCTTTAAACATGTCAGAATGAGAGTCTTTTCATTAAAGACATATATGTTTGCTAGCAGTAGGGTATGCTATTGTTTCATACCTGTTATTGTTATCATGCTGCACCCCATTTTATTAATATTTAATTAGCAATGAGAGAGCACTAAAGTTGTCGTTACTCAAATCGAGCAGGTTCAACACTTAGACCCACTTGATTTGAGTGACAAGTATAATCGAAGTCTACGGGAAAACTTGAGCATTTTTCCAGCAGACCCCGCTACAGGCAAGAGGAGGCTGGAAAAATCCATAGGGAAGATGCCTGGATGCATCTCTGACTCCTAGGTCACTGCTGAAAATTTTAAAAAAAATAATAATAAAAAAGAACTGTGGGTTCCCCCAAATTTTTGACCTGTCTGCTTTACCTTGGCTGGTTATCAAAAACAGAGGTGACGAAGAGGTGACCTCTATGGTTATCAAAAGTAGAGGAGACCCAATTTAAAAAAATGGCCTCGGGTCCCCCCATTTTTCATAAACAGACAAGGTAAAAGAGACAGCTGTGCGCTGGTATTATAAGGCTGGAAAGGACCATAGTTATTTAGCCCTTCTCAGCCTAAAAATAACAGCCCATAGCCATTCCAGAAGTGTCACATCCACTGGCGCTTTGCACGGCTCTTCTCGATTGCCCTGGTGCAGTGGCAATTGGGTTAATAGGTTATTGAGGTTGATGTCAGCTGGCTAATGTCAGCTGTATCAAGCCAATGGGTTCGTAATGAAGAGGCTTCAATCAGACATCCCTTTACTAACCCACTAAGTGTAAAGTTAAAACAACACACACAGGAAAAAGTATTTTATTTGAATAAAGACTACCCCGGTGCTGAATCGAGTAACGAACAATGCCAAACATGCTCGCTCATCAGTATATTTGATATGAGAGATTGATGTGAATTACGAAACAAGATGTTTTCTCCAAAATCATCTTTTTTGGTAATTACCAAATGACAATGACAATGGTGGCACAGGTCTGTGCATCAAAAGAAACTGACTGGTTAATTCAGATCTTAGTAATCTTCTCATATGAGAATATTGGTCCAAGTTTCATTTGTGATTTTTAATCAGAGGTTTAACATAACACTAGGCAACAACATTTCAAAAGTTGTCTGGCTTAGAAATTAAATTAGTCATTTCTTAATGGTTTTGAGGTGCTGAATTCAAATATGACAAGGAAAACCTGTTATTTGGCTCTAGTTTCCATGAAATTGAAGAGTTTGCGTTTTACTATTATGTAAATTAATAAATAATTATAACATGTAGTTATTACTTCTACAAATATAAAACTGCATATTTATTGTCAGACAAATTTTATTAGATGTATTCAGAGGAAACTCAAGTGTATTTAAATCTACTATTTAATTAAATAATTCACATGTCTAAGCACTTTGAACAATTATAATTTTAACCATCAATATACGTTATTGCACAGTACAAAATATGTCCTTAGTCATTGGATACTCGGCTCCTTTTTACTTCACTTGTATTCAAGCATTGGAGTATATCTCTGGTGATTGTCCAATAGTAGTCTGCAAGCATTGAAGGGTTCCAATTACCTTGATATCTTTTTTCCATAGTCGCAATTTCCTGGTGAAATCGCTCACTGCGCTCATCACTCACTGCTCCGCAGTTTGGTGCAAAGAAGTCTAGATGCGAATTCAAGAGATGAATCTTTAATGACATGTTGCAGCCAAGATTATGATAGACCTGAAGAAGATTTTCCACCAGCTCTTTATATTTGTCTGACTAGGTGTTTCCAAGGAAATTTGTTACCACTAACTGAAATGCTACCAAGCAGCCTTTTCCTTGCCACGCAGTAAACAGTGAAACTCCTCATCTTGCAGAAGCACATGAATCTGAGGACCAATGAAGACTATTTCCTTTATCTTTGCCTCAATCAACCATGGAAATTTACAAATGAGATATTTGAATGCTTCTGCATTTTTGTCCATTGCCTTTACGAAGTTCTTCATGATATCCAACTTGATATGCAATGGAGGTAACAGAATTATCTGTGGTTCGACAAGTGCTTGATGAAGAACATTTTTAGTCCCACGGCTGCAGTGCATTTTTGAGGGGCCAGTCTCTTTTCTTGTAGTGTTCTTGTCTTGCTCAACTGTCCCATTCACATAGGAAACAAGAGAACTTTGAGTAACCAACCTGGAGACTAACCACAAGGGCAACCACCTTTAAGTCACCACAGAGGCACTAATTCTGATCCTTGTCCTAATCTCCTATTTTGCAAACAAAATACAGGTGGTAGGCTTTCTTAACCATAGTTAAGTCAAGTCAAGTTTCGCTTTTGAGACTCAAAAGTCACCTCACCACAGATATAGCAGAAATGATCTGCTTTATTAATGCAAGTCAAAGGTATCACTGAATAGCTGAACAATGATATAAGTTGACCACTGAAAATGCTGTGTGACTGATAGAAGGAGAACATGAGCCTTTTATAGAGTTGTGTGATGCAAACTTAATTAGGATTGCAACATCTTTCTTTCTTTGGCATCTATCATTGGTCATTTAGAGATGATGAAATTCATTAGTCATTTGAAGATGATGCAATATTGATGAAGCAATCCATTAGTCAGTTGGATGGTGCAAAACTGATGACACAAGGCTGATGATGTATTTCTTGCCTAGAGTTGTATCAAAGGCTGTGAGAAATATCGATGCACCCCTGTATCATAAAAACTAGAGCCAATTTAAAATGTAAGCATCATTTTCATTTTCAGCACCTCAAAATTAGTTAAGTCCAACTGTTTTCAAGTCTGAACAAATTTTTCTGTTGACTAGTGAAATTGATGAGTTTGTCAATTTTTACCATCAGAGTTTGGGCCGAGTTTTATCAGCTTTTCTTGGGTGAAAAACAAAAAAACATACATTTATCTTTTCCAATCTAGCAGTCTTTGAATATTGTATATCAATTGGATGGCATTCTAGTGTTCTCCAATTTTTTTCACAGGCCCATAGACTTCCATTGCTGACTTTGATCCAAAACTTGCATCAATGACAGACATGCCTCCCCAATTTTTATGTGAAATGGTCAGGCCATGAAAAATTATGGACAGGTGAATGGCAACATTTAGTATTTCACGTATTAGTCCGATCCATCAAAAACTGGGATAGAACTCGTATGAAAAAACGGTCGTCTGAATGACCCCATAACAGCAACATCTTTTGGGATTCACAAAGACAAATCTTTGCTTAGATGATTGGGGACCAAATAGAATGGCACTGCAGACCGGAGTTAATAATGGGTAAGGACAGACTCAAACTACTTAAAGGGAACCTTTCAGGTCCAATATGCACCCAGAACCACGAGCAGTTCTGGGTTCATTTTAGTGATTCCTGCCTAACAGTCCCTATATACACTAACATAAATAAATTGATCTTTAGAAAAAGTATTTCTAAAGATAATTTAGTATATGCAAATGAGGCCAGAGACTAGTCGCAAAGGCGTTACTTTCTTTGGCTAATCGTCCCACAGCATGTTAGCAAGTTCCTGTGGGTGTACTAACATGCTAATGAATGCGCAAGAAACGCACATACATCACTCTTGATGGCGGCTGGAGGAGGATGGATGGGCATGTTTTTAACAGGGAGAAATGCAAAGTCATACATCTTGGCAAGAATAATGAAAAGCGCATATACAGCATGGGAGGAATAGAGCTATCCAACAGCATGTGTGAAAAAGACTTAGGTATACTAATAGAACACAGACTGAACAGGAGTCAACAGTGTGGTGCAGCAGCAAAAAAGGCAAAAACCATTCTAGGATTTATTAACAGAAGCATAGATTCTAGATCACGTGAAGTCATTATCCCCTTTACTCCTTTTTGGTCAGACCTCATCTGGAATATTCTGTCCAGTTCTGGGCACCACATTTTAAAAAAGACATCAACAAACTGGAGCAAGTTCAGAGAAGAGTGACCAGAATGATGACTGGTCTGCAAACCATGTCCTATGAGGAATGGTTACAGGATTTAGGATTGTTGAGCTTGCAAAAGAGAAGACTGAGAGGAGAATTAATAGCTGTCTACAAATATCTTAAAGGCTGTCCCACTGTAGAGGGATCAGTTTTATTCTCATTTTCACAAGGAAAGACTAAAAGCAATGGGATGAAACTGATGGGGAGGAGACACAGATTAGATATTAGAAAAAACTTTTTGACAGTGAGGGTGATCAACAAGTGGAGCAGGCTGCCATGAGAGGTTGTGAGTTCTCCTTCAATGGAAGTCTTTAAAAAGAGGTTGGACAGACATCTGTCTGGGATGATTTAGTGAATCCTGCTTTGAGCAGGGGGTTGGACTAGATGACCCAGGAGGTCCATTCCAACTCTAACATTTTATGTTTCTTTGATTCTATGATCCGGAGTCCCGAGCACTTCCGGTCATGTGCACTTTACCTCACTGAAGCTTACACTATCAGTTTAATGTGCATGATTGGAAGTCCGGGAACTCTGAATCATGCCCAGTGTGCATCCATCCTCCTCCGTATGCGCTCAGGGGCATGCGTACATGCTATGTGGGCCGACTAGCCAAGGGAAGTAACGCCTCTGTGATTAGCATATAGGAAACGATCTTAGAAATAGTTTCTCTAAAGATCTGTTTATCTATGCTAGTGTGTACAGAGACGGTTAGGCAAAAATCACTAATATGCAAACAGAACTGCTTGTGGTTCTGGGTGCATATTAGACCTGACAAGTTCCCTTTAAGAAGAAAAGCTGAGGATGGAATGTTATAGAAAGTGCTAGAAAAGAAACAAAATGTGCAAATAAGTTCTCTTAGAATGAAAGAACCTCTCATGTGTGTCACCTGGCCAAGGTCAATGTTTGACCTTTTGAATATGATAACCAGGAGGCCAAATGTAAAGAATATGTAAGAGTTTACAAGTGGAATTTCAAAAATCAACAATGTTTTGCTTTCCAGGCACCTTTGGCCAAAAATAACGCCTAGAGATAAGACATTTCTTAATACGTTTTTGTTACAAAAGTATTTTCTTTACTTTTTAAGTGGCAATATATTCTAAGCCCAGGATACCTCCGCCGTCGATGGTAGAAAAACTCGGTTAAAGAATTCTGAAGCTTTCCATTAATCCATCGCTGTGTTTTCTTAGCAGAGGTTTTTAGCGAATTCTTCATTAAGCTGCAGTAACACTTTTGAAACCTGAAACCAAGTAAAATATTATCTTAACCTTCTGTCTTGACTTTTCATCCCTAAACGGTTTTAAAACTTCCTTATAAATAACTGGCGTATTTCCAGTGCACTTTAGAAATAGCAAGGAGACTTTATCTGAGGTTACCAATAATTCTAAAGTACAGAATCACTTACTGAATATTTCATTTCCAGATATTTTTGGGGCGCCGTTTTACGCCGCGTTGTATATATTGTGCACATTTGGAAACTCTCGGAATCCTTGCTCTTCGGATTTATAAGTATTTTACCTGCCCCCTTCTCCTCGAAAAAAGCATTATAATTCCAACCTTTGGTACATAATAGCAGGATTTAAAGTAAAGACAAGAAAAAAAAAGGAACGGCGGAACAATTTTATACAGAGAGCAGCTGCAGATCAAATGTTTTATTATTACCATTGTGCAGATAAGAGTAGACAGACGGGAGGAACGTGACAGAAGTGCATTTTCTATCTAATTTATTACTACATGAGGTCCTTTGTAATGATAAAGTGTGATTTTTTTCATTTACAAAATGTGGCCTTGGTAAAACAGCAGAAATGTGCTTTTTTCTAATTCAGCAGAAGCAAACCGAGGTCTGTTCCCTAAAGGCAGGATGTAGTGTAGGTAATAATTGTTAGGTCTGAGTGAAAAGGAAAAAAAAATCCTTGTGGCTTTTTAATATGACTATGAATAGTGTGACTCTTGAGCTAGATGAGATAAAGGCAGGAACAAAAAGAATCTTGAATTACACCAGCAGAAGCCTAATAGCAGCAATTACGAGACCCTACTATTCCAGCTCCACACCCATCAGAGCCCGAAGGTAAAAGATGTTAGAGCCGAAGAGTGAAAGCCTTGTCTGAAAATGCAAACATGAGGGTATTCACTTGCAAAAGGCCTAAATGAGCCATCTACACTGTTCTTTGTGCCCTTTCATATAAAGCTATTGAGTTGTCATGGTAATAGGAGCATAAAAAAACAACTTCAATGTGTCCCTTAATTTATACAGGGCATTATTGATCGTTAAGTGAACTGTCTTGTTAGGAAGGGCACAATTACATTAGCAGCTGCCCATCTCAGTCAGTGATTGGAAATTCGCATTCAGCATATCATCATGAGTACACCCCCTCACATTGTTGTAAATATTTTATTATATCTTTTATTGTACAACACTAAAGATATGAAATTCTCATAAATTAAAACGGGTATCACCGCTGCGTTAATCACCAACGTAAGCCAGGAATTGATAGCGCCAAGCCTTCATTGCATGTGCTAATACAGGTCTACGCGTTTCAAGGGTCACTGCCCCCTTCCTCAGGACAATATACCAAACAAGTTAAAGATACTTTCCTTGTCTGCTATAATGTCCTGAGGAAGGGGGCTGTGACTCCTGAAACAGGTAGACCTGTATTAGCACATGCAATGAAGACTTGGATCTATCAATTCCTGGCTTACGTTGGTGATTAGCGCAGCGGTGCTACTCGTTTTTATTCCTGAGAATTTAATCTCATCCTTCGGGACATCCCCTGTTTTTAATCATTATATTAAAGGTTATATTTTAACATTACCTAGCTACCAACCATCCTTCGGGGCTGCAGCTGTCTCCATCCACAATTACGCGGTTATAGATGTTGTAATCTTTTCACAACCCCTATTGGTGAGTGCACCTTACTTTATTATCTCTGCTTTTTATCTAGTAAGACCCTATGCGCCTTTTTGTTCCACAGCCTCTGATATCTCAGTTAACGCTGAAGATATGAAACTTTGATACAATGTAAAGTAGTCAGTGTACAACTTGTATAAGGCCTAAGCCACATGGCGAGAAAATCGGTGCGAGTGGAGTGCGATAAAACATTGCATTCCCCTCGGACCAATATTAGCCTGTGTGTCAGCGCACATGAGCGATTATTTTCTCAGCCCTAACCGGACCGAGAAAACAATCGCAGCATGCTGCGATTGTAAGGCGAGACTCTTTCTCTCGCACCCATCACTATTATTGGTCATCGCAATTTTTTTTTTAAATGCAACAACAGGCGATCAAAACGTAGCATCTGCACAAAAATAGTATAATTAAAAATGTCAGTTCAAGATACAAAAAATAAGCCATCACTGAGCTCCAGATCCTGAAAAATGACAATGCTACGGTTCTCGGAAAATGGCAACAAAAGCGCTATTCTTTTTTGGACAAACTTCAGAATTTTTCACCACTTAGATAAAAGTAAAACTATACATGTTTGCTACAGTATCTACGAACTTGTACCAATGTGAGGCATTATACTAATGTGCCGCCCCCACGTCAGCAGTCGGGCTGCTCAGATCCGGATCAGCAGTGGCTCGAGGGGTCTCTGGACCCGGGGGTCGTGCGGACACTCAAATAAAAAGGGGTGCAATATGTTCAGGGGATTGTTGTAGATACTTTGTGACGCCACCCATGGTGTGTGATAAGATGGAATACCACCGCTGCTGTTGGGGAGCACCCGGGGGCGATGGAGCGGCAGCAAGGTGTTTGACCCCTCCGTGGGTAGGGGTGGATGCCCCGGGGCTCAGTGTCCTGAACACGGAAGGTGATGGCTGCCGGTGGTGGTGCCCCGGGTCAGACCTGAGGATATTGGTGTACTCACGATTAAATGATTGCACACAAGTCTGCTGGTAAACCAAGGTGTCAGTGGCCGGCTGCCGTGTCCGGGTGTATGCGGGTCCCACACCCGGCTGGTGTACCAATGTCCTTTCCTCCGGCACTATGTACTTTTCTCCTTTTGTGGACAACCTCATATGGAATGGGGAAGTCCTCTCCCGGTTCTGTTTTGGTTGGGAGATGTGCCCGCAAAAACTGACCCGGGGATCTCAGTGGGTTCTTGCAGATCCCCTATCCCCCGCGTTGATCAGCCGTTTCGCTCTATCTGGGCTAACACACTGGAACAACGTCTGGAACCCTGTCCCCGGCATGGTTAATTAGAGAAAGGGCTTGCAACCGTCTTCTAACTAGGGTCCAGGTACCCCACCTGTGCACAGTTCCGGACCGGATCTCCGCTGTCGGTAACAGCGGGCTCCAACCCTGCCCCGGTCCACTTTGGATTTCCCATGATTGGATGACCTGCATGAAAATCATGTTTTCTTGAATGATACCGACTTCTTCATGTACCACTGCTTGAAGAAGTTGTCTTCCAGAAACTGGCAGTAAGTCTGGGAGTTGAGCTTCACTCCATCCTCATCCCAAAAATGTTACACAAGTTCATCTTTGATGATACAAGCCCACCCACCTCCACCTTGCTGGTGTCTGAGTCAGAGTGGAGCTCTCTGCCCTTTACTGATCCAGCCTCTGGCCCATCAAGAGTCACTTTCATTTCATCAGTCCATAAAACCTTTGAAAAATCAGTCTTAAGATATTTCTTGGCCCAGTCTTGACTTTTTATCTTATGTTTCTTGTTCAAAGGTGGTCATTTTTCAGCCTTCCTTACCTTGGCCATGTCCCTGAGTATGGCACAGCTTGTGCTTTTTAATATTCCAGTAACGTTGCAGCTCTGAAATATGGCCATACTGGTGGCAAATGGCATCTTAGCAGCTTCACGCTTGATTTTGCTCAATTCATGGGCAGTTATTTTGCGGGGTTTTTTTGCCCAACACGCTTCTTGCGACCCTGTTGGCTATTTGCCATGAAACGCTTGATTGTTCAGTGATCATGTTTCAAAAGTTTGGCAATTTCAAGACTGCTGCATCCCTCTGCAAGACATCTCACAATTTTGGACTTTTCAGAGCCCGTCAAATCTCTCTTCTGATCCATTTTGCCAAAGGAAAGTTAGTTGCTTAATAATTAAGCACACCTTATATAGGGAGTTGATGTCATTACACCACACTCCTCCTCATTACAGAGATGCACATCACTTGATTTAGTTAATTGGTAGTTGTCTCTCAAGCCTATACAGCTTGGAGTAGGACAACATGTATAAAAAGTATCATGTGACCAAAATACTCATTTGCCTAATAATTCCGCGCACAGTGTATAACATAACAAAGACTGTATAAACAGTTTATATTTATGTAATTTAAAGGGGCTAACTGAATAATTTAAAAAAATGTCTAGAGTATTCGAGATCATTACTTTAACTACAACAGTGCAAATAAAAAGGACATTATCCAGTGCAATTTGTATCTCTTTAAGGATCTTTATTTATTCATCTATTTTGATCTCTTCTGTGCCTGAGGGTGAGCATCCTTATTCTCTTCCTGCCTTGCTATGTCTACTTCACATGCTGTGGTTCTCTTTTCATTACCACAAAGATATGCCAAATCTGGCACTTTGCCTGGCTCTACCCGATTGCCCTTTTGCAGTGGCAATTGGGGTAAGTAATGGAGAGGTGTCTATGAGACACTCCCATTACTAACCCTGTAAGTGAAAAGAAATAAAAAGAAACACAGAAAAATCTTTTATTTCAAATAAAAATCATAGACACCCTCTTTCACCCATTTTTTAACCCCCAAAACACCAACTGAGGGCCAACGTAATCCACAACGAAGTCACACGACGATCCTCACCTTTGCTACATCTGGATTCGGTGATACATATTTTTTTCAAATAATTATTTATTTAAGATATGAGGCCACTCTTATTTTGATTATCAGCCAAGGCAAAGCTGACTTGGAACTGGTACATTCAGAGTGGGAAGGTCTATTGCTATTGACCCCTTCCCAGCCTATCAGCCAGCAGCAGCTGCTTTATCTTGGCTGGTTAGCAAAATAGGGGGGGGATCATTTTTTTTAATTGTTTATTCATTTTTAAACTACGATATAGCAGACTGACTGCAATAAATCACAGGTGCTGACACAGAGGGTGGATGGGGGAAGAAGTGAGCATTTGTGTAATTTATTGAGTGGGCCAGAAAAGAATCTTACTGCTGTGTTATCTTCCAGGAAGCACAGTATTTATAATTGTCTTGCTCTTACCACCATTTTGCTTCCTTTTGCAGGCCCTTAGCCCTTACTACAACTATTTTACAGATATTTTACAACACTTAGGTTAGGGTCCCCATTGACTTATATGAGGTTTGGGGTCCGGGGTTAGGTCTGGTTCTGGAACCGAAATTTATTTAAACTCCGGCCAAACCCTCAAACTCCGTGAACTTGAACATCCACGGGTCATCTCTAAACATGAAAATCAGGTCATGAATGAGTTAAAAGGCTTTTGAAGATTAAATCTTTGAGAAACGCTTGACTACTTTAAAAATCCAGTGTGGAGTAAAACAAGTCTCAGAATCCATAGGGGATGGAGACAAGGCTGGCCCTGAAGATAAGACCTGTACGTAACAAATGAGTTCTTGTTTTTAAGCCTGGACGTCTGTATGGTACTGTGATTTCACTTTTGCATAGGAATTGATGTGGCTGAAAGAAGACTCTTAATATAATTTTTCCATTGGCGGACGCAGACAGAAAATGGCCCCTCTGCAAGACCAACATATGGGCCATTTGCAGCCCAAAAGCTCATCCTAATGCAAAATTCCACCTTCTCTGGAGGTAGAAATCGCCTCCTTACCTCGTGGGCCCCGGTTCGGTTTACTGTATATTTATTTTCTTGCTATGACTCAGGTGAAGTAATAGGCACAACTCTGTTGCTCAATGTAATTCCTATTCTATGGTGAATGGCAATTATTCACTTATTTTCCTATCTCAGATACATACACACTTGAAATTATGTAATATTAAATTTATTTTTTTGAATTGTATCCATTTATTATATATTTTATTATATATTTTACTTTTACTTGGAGAATGGAATGTAAAGGAACACCAAGATAGCTTAAGGAAATTTAAACAGCAAAAAAAAAATCTCTGTGCATGTTTCTTCTGGTTGTACCTGTTACTTCGGGACTGGCAGATCAGGATAAGGTGGTAAATATCCCAATCACCAGTCGGGGCCCACCGTGCTCGAGATGACAAAGGAGCTTCTGGCAACCCAAAGGTTAGGCGGAGAATACAGAGCTGGGTGGCTCTAAGATATCCCAGGAGACCGTGGAACCGGTCACGTGTGTAGGGACACGTCAGACCGGACAACAACCCATTTAGCGTTTCAATGTACCTGTAGCGCTACACTGACCATGTGTGCAGGCAACACGTCAGGCCGGGTGGTGACCAGGTAGTGTTGACCAGAAGACCGCCACGAAAGCGCCCTGTCGGCCACGTGTGTACTACACGTCAGACCAAGCGGTCTCCCGATTAGCGTTTCTGTCCACCAGGAATCTCAACTGGCCACATGTGTACAGGACACGTCAGGCCATGTGGTCACACTGGTAGCGTTGACTGGGAAGCCGATACGAGGGGAACAGGGTCCACACACACAGCCCAGAAACTCACTGTTAACCCCACAGGGGTCCTGGGGTACTCTGTCTGTGTGCATAGGGGCACAACCGGACAGGTGGCACAGCAGCCACAGCCCAGTTAACTCCACTGGGCTGCACAAGCAGGACTGGATGGTAAGAGGTGGAAGCCCAACGCCTGACCCCAACGTGCTGAGCTATGGGTGTCTTGGCATGACAAACATCAGACGCCAAACCCTACCTACCGCTTCCAAACAAAGGCTTATGCCGCAATGGGATCTGTACATGGAGGTGTGCTCACAACTAGCATATGAGAAGACTGCGCACCTCCATGTTGTCTCCAGCCCCTTTTATAACCCGGGTCTGCCCCAAACCCAGGGTGGACCACAATGGCACCTCCAGGATCTAATAGCGGAGTGCCATTTCATCAGCAACATCACCAGCGGTCTATCCCTAACCGCCACGTCACAGATGACCTCATGGCAGCCACGCCCCAAACATCTTACCAGTCATCGTCTGACGACCAATGGTGAGGTGCCAGGTTATAGGGGTGGGCCTCCGCGAGCCAGTTCGGAGTGGCCACATCATCAGGACACTTGATGCCCTCTGCCCTATCAGGGCCTGTCACCTCACGGACATGCCCAGTGAGGTCCTTACCGGATCTAATCTCTGATGCACTAAGTGGCTGACCATGCTCAGTAGCCTGAACAACAGTCTCAGAAATCAGACTGTCTGCCTGAGCATGCTCAGTAGGTACAACACAGGACTTAGACTTCACGATGACCAAGTACCTGTGCAAAGAGGCTTTTTCGCATCAAGTGCAGGAGCATGCTCAGTAGCCAGAACCGAGAACTTGGCCTCAGAAATGGCACTATCAGGCTGAGCATGCTCACTGGGCGAAATACTAGACTTAGGCTCTGGCTGGGGTAAATCGACGCGCACATGCTCACTAGCCACCTCTCCACACTTAGAAGTGGAGGAGCAAGTAGCCAGCTGGACGACCCGAGGCATGGCCAAAAACGGCAGCCGGATCCTGGGTGCAACAGGAACCGCATTATCAGGATGCTTTCGGCTATGGCGGCGCCGATTCGTAACAGTACCCTTGATAACCATGATGCCAGCCAGGTGACCACATATATAAAATAACTTTAGGAGTACAGTGAAAATGAATAGAACACAAATGTAATGCAATCTATAGAGAATATCATACTTTGAGACAAGTTTGGAGGAGATTTACGCCTTATCATTTGATTAATTTCTGGATAATACTCCTGTTATTAAGTTTTTAAAACTTAATATGTTTATATATTTTATATATTTATTTACATGCTTTTATAGCACCATTGATTCCACAGAGCATTATTGGAAACAGATGACAAATCAAATCCTATGTACAAATCTGCAAAGGGAAGGAAAGAATATATGGCTATGTCCTGCCTAGGAAGTCTAAGGAGCAATATTTCTCCTTGTAGCCAAGGAGATTAGAAAATTCAGAGAAGTGGTAATATCACAACCAGCTAGACCATCTTTAAGGGGAGGGTGCTTTAAATACCTAGCTGAGAAGAAGTGAAGAGTGGACCCAGCACCACAATCCAGTATATTAAAATTTCCAAATTTATTAGATATTAAAAAAAAATCCAACGGATCCAAAACTTGAGAGAACATACCCTTCTTCTCAGCTATATACCAGACTGGCCGGCCAGGAGGATCACGAGCACCTGTAAGTCCAGGAACGCAATTGCCTATGGTAAGCTGAAGTCTCATTACCTTTTTTCTCTTTAACCCCTTAACGACCGCGGGCTGTAAAATTACGTCATAGCGGTCATAACGTTACTGTCCGCGGTCTGCCAGCGGCAGCATGCTGTGATCGGCGCACATCTCAGCTGATTTTCACAGCTGAGATGTGTGCCTGCTAGTCACGAGCAGAATCGTTATCTGCTCGTGCCGTTTAACCCCTTAAATGGCGCTGTCAATAAGTGACAGCGCCATTATAAGCGCGATCGCGGTAAACTTTTACTTACCGCCCGATAACGGAAGTCACGTGACGCGATCACGTGACTTCCGGTAGTTGTCATGGTAGCACAGGGTCATGTGATGACTCCTGTACTACACATGAATTGCTTTCACTTTCGCTGTGCCCGCGGCACAGTGAAAAAGAAAGTGGGTGTATCTGCTGTTTACAGCCATGTAGCTGTGATCAGCAGATAGTGCAGTGCGATCGGAATGCTGATCGCAATAGCCCCCTAGGGGGACTAGTAAAATAAAAAAAAAAAGTTAAAAAAAAAGTTTTAAAAAAATTTAAAAAAAACAAAAAAACCTAAAAGTTCAAATCACCCCCCATTCGCCCCATTGAAAATTAAAGGGTTAAAAAAATATATATATACACACATGTGGTATCGCCGCGTTCAGAAACACCCGATCTATCAAAATATAAAATCATTTAATCTGATCAGTATACGGCGTAGCAGCAAAAAAAATCCAAACGTCAAAATGACATTTTTTTGTCGCCACAACTTTTGCGCAGAATGCAATAAGAGGCGATCAAATCGTACCATCTGCGCAAAAATGGTACCTCTAAAAACGTCAGCTCGAGACGCAAAAAATAAGCCATCACTGAGCCATAGATTTCGAAAAATGAGAACACTATGGGTCACGGAATATGGCGTAAAACGTGCGCCACTTTTTTCGGACAAACTTCCAATTTTTTTTAACCCCTTATATAAAAGTAAACCTATACATGTTTGGTGTCTACGAACTCGCACTGACCTGAGGCATCACACCCACACATCAGTTTTACCATATAGTGAACACAGTGAATAAAATATCTCAAAAAAAAATAGTGCTATCGCACTTTTTTTGCAATTTTTCTGCATTTGGATTTTTTTTGCCGTTTTGCAGTACACTATATGGTAAAACCTATGGTTTCATTTAAAAGTACAGCTCGTTCCGCAAAAAATGAGCTCTCACATGACCATATTGACTGAAAAATAAAAAAGTTATGTCTCTCAGAAAAAGAATGGCGAAAAAAAAAAACGGAAAGCGAAAAATCGGCCGGTCGTGAAGGGGTTAAATACCTAGTGCATCCCAGCAATAGGCTGGGAGCCCTTGAGCACAATGGGGAATGCATGTGTGCCCTAGGCTTGTTACAAGATAACCTGAATAGCATGCAAAGGTCCTGACAACAAGGAGCTGAATTGAAGACCAAAGCAGAAGCAGGAGATGGGGATTGTCACGAACCACCGGGGGGGTCACTCAGAAATCCCCCGCGCTGGCTACCAGTACGTCACAATCGGGGGGTAACAAGTGGGGGGTCACCCCTCCTTTATACCTCCCGACCGACAGACAGAGCACGTGACGCGCTCTCTAGCGCCCCTCTTATAGTCAGGCCAATTATGGAATTGCCCGACCATAAGCAAGGAGGCCGCTATCCTACTTATGCCGATTATTGAAGGGTCCCCGGTGAGAGTAAGGTATATATTCCCCCGACCTCCGCGGGCGGAATATATAAAATCTCCCCGAATCTCACTGGCCTCCCCACAATAATCCTTGGCACAATTCGCTGCCACCAACCGATTTACGGTAACTATTAGCCGAACACACAGACGTGGGATTCAAGATCGAGATAACAGAACAGCCCAAGATTAATTATATAATTTAATCAGCCTAAAGCACACTAGAAACTACAATATATACAATAGGGAATCTACAGAATATACATATGTCAGAGTACAGTTACAATCAAAGCATGGGTTACAAACAGGCATACACAGTTCCAGCAGTTACCTTGTTGCGTCTGGCCACAGGGGGGCGCTGTACCCAGGTTTCTAGGATCCTTCCCACAGATGTTTCCTACACGTGCCCCCAGCGAAAGAACACTGGAAAATGGCCGAAGTAGGGTTATCAACCTGGGCCAATCCAGGTCCCCTCCTACCTTAGTGACCTCACAGGGAGCACTGCTCCACCCCTGGCTTGAGTTATGGACAATATCCCAACATGGAATATGGGCCATAACTTTGCCTGGGAGCGTCGTAGGCGGACGCCAACGCTCTCATTGTGACAGTTATGAATTTAGCTACAGAACGAGGGGACTCATGACCTGTCTGCCAGTTCCCCATTGGCTGATATCACGCCTGGGGCATTTCCCAATGTCCTGCTCCCATAAAAAGGGTGTGCCGGCATCGTCCGCATGCGGAGACACCATTTTTATGGTTGCCATATTTATCGGAAATATGGCTTGCGAGATATGAACCATTTTTTACTGGAGTCGTTCTGTCTGGCTATTTCCATAGCCTTGCTAATGAGATACAACTCTTGTTACAGGGTGACGGCAGGGAGTCATCCTGTGTCCATTGTTCCCACACCACCTCATCTCCATATCACAGGACATGGCCATGGAGGTGTAAGTGGAACACTGAGAACAAGAAGGGAGGGGGCACTGCCAGGGAGTGATGAGGGACTATGACTGGAGTCATAATTCATCTTCATATCCCGGGATTTGCCTCACACCTCCCCCCTTTTGAGGGCGCTAGGGGGCAGCACACTCCGGTGTTCCCCCGTGCGCCCGTCCGCGACCTCTCCTTGTCGGGACAGCCCGTCTGCGTTACCGTGGTCACGGCCCCTTTTGTGGCGAATGGTGAAGTTGTATTGCTGGAGCGCAAGGCTCCATCGCAACAATCGCCCATTCGTCCCAGAGACGGTGTGCAACCAGCTGAGGGGATTGTGGTCCGTCTCCACGATGAAGTGGCGCCCGTATAGATAGGGTTGCAGACGCTGCAGGGCCCACACTATGGCCAGGCACTCCTTCTCCATCGTGGAATAGGCAACTTCCCTTGGTAACAGCTTCCTGCTCAGGTACAAGACTGGGTGCTCTTGGCTCGCAGAGTCCACCTGGCTGAGCACCGCACCGAGGCCGAAGTCACTGGCGTCGGTCTGTACTACAAACGGCCGCGTGAAGTCGGCTGCCTGTAGCACGGGCGGGCTGGACAGGGCGTCCTTTAGGGCCCGGAAGGCTGTCTCGCAGTCCATTGTCCAATCGACTGCAGAGGGCAGCTTCTTCTTGGTGAGGTCCGTCAAGGGCTTTGCCAGGCTACTATAGCATGGAACAAACCTCCTATAGTACCCAGCGGTCCCCAAGAAGGACATCACCTGCTTCTTGGTCCTGGGGGTGGGCCAGGATGCGATGGCTTCCACTTTCTCAGGCTCGGGCTTCAGTGTTCTCCCACCTACCCGGTGACCGAGGTACTGGACCTCGCTCATGGCCAGCTGACACTTTCCCGGCTTGATGGTCAAACCTGCCCGGTGGATCCGCCTGAGCACCTGTGCTAGATGCTCTAGGTGGTCTTCCCAGGTGGGACTGAAGACGGCAATGTCATCCAGGTACGCGGCCGCGTACCCTTCAAGTCCCTTGAGCAGGGTGTTGACCATCCGCTGGAAAGTGGCAGGGGCATTCCTCATCCCGAATGGCATCACCGTGGACTCGTACAGTCCAAATGGGGTAATAAAGGCAGAGCGTTCCCTGGCCTTGCGAGTCAGGGGGATCTGCCAATATCCCCAGCTCAGGTCCATGATGGTCAGGTACTGAGCCCCGGCCAACTGATCGAGCAGGTCATCGATGCGTGGCATTGGGTACGCATCGGCGACCGTGACAGCATTGAGCCCCCTGTAGTCCACGCAGAACCGAGTGGTTCGGTCCTTCTTAGGGACGAGGACTACAGGCGAGGCCCAAGCGCTGTTGGATGCCTGGATCACCCCCAGCTTCAGCATCTCGTCAATCTCCTGGCGCATGTGTTGCTGCACCTCCAGGGAGACCCGATATGCTGAACGCCGGATCGGGGGATGATCCCCAGTGTCCACGTGATGGACAGCCAAGTCAGTCCTTCCGGGCTGGTTGGTAAACAACCCCCGGAAGGGGAGGAGGGTGGCCCACAGCTGGGACCGTTGGTCTTCCAAGAGCTGGTGGCCAACCTCCACATCCTCAATGGATCCGCCTGCCCTAACCTGGGCTAGCATATCCAAGAGGGTTTCCGCTTCTCCCTCCTCGGGCAGGTTGCACACGGGGAGCGCACATGCCTCCCGCTCATGATGTGCCTTCATCATGTTCACATGGAAGGGCTTCCGCCTTCCACGGGCAGGGTCCAGGGTGACCAGGTACGTCACAGGGTTGAGCTGCTGGTACACGAGGTATGGGCCTTCCCAGGCTGCCTGAAGCTTGTCCTGTGGTACGGGGACCAGTACCCACACCTCTTGACCCACTTGGTAGGTCCTCTCACAAGCGTTCTGGTCGTACCAACGCTTCTGATCGGCCTGGGCTTGAGCCATATTGTCGTGTACCAGTTGCGTCAAGGCCTGCATTTTGTCCCGGAAGCGCATGACATACTCGATAACCGACACTCCAGGGGTGGCCAAATCCCCTTCCCAAGCCTCTTTCACCAGAGCCAGGGGGCCCCGCACACGTCGCCCGTACAGGAGCTCAAACGGTGAGAATCCTGTTGAGGCCTGTGGAACCTCCCGGTAAGCAAATAACAGGTGTGGGAGATACCGCTCCCAGTCACGCCCATGGGAGTCGACCAACATCTTAAGCATCTGCTTTAAGGTGCCATTGAACCGCTCGCACAGGCCATTAGTCTGTGGATGGTACGGGCTGGCCACCAGATGTCGCACCTGGACTTGCTTACAGAGGGCCTCCATCAGCTGGGACATGAATTGGGTCCCCCGGTCAGTGAGCATTTCCTGGGGAAAACCCACTCGGGAGAAAATCTCCAGCAATGCGGTGGCCACCTTGTCAGCCCGAATGGACGACAAGGCCACTGCTTCTGGGTACCGGGTGGCATAGTCCACTACCGTCAGTATGAAGCGTTTCCCGGAGCTGCTGGGGATGGCCAGCGGGCCGACCAGATCCACAGCCACCCTCCTGAAAGGCTCATCGATGATTGGCAGAGATACCAGTGGGGCTTTGGGGCGTGGCCCCGCCTTCCCCACTCTCTGACAGGTTTCACACGAACGGCAGTAGGCAGCCACATCGGCCCCCATTTTTGGCCAGTAGAAATGCTGGTTTAACCTGGCCTTGGTCTTAGCGATCCCTAGGTGTCCGGCCATCGGAATCTCATGTGCGATCCGCAACAACTCCGTCCGGAACGGATAGGGTACCACCAACTGTCGGTCCCTGGGCCACGCCTCCGGTGAACCCTGCTGGACCGTGGCCCGGTACAGCCGTCCTTGGTCCCAGACCACTCGCTCCGGGTCCGAGTCCGAGGGAGGCTGTGCCGCCTGCTCCTTAAGAGCTTTCAGGCTGTCGTCAGCTTCTAACGCTGCCTGAAACCCCTGACTAGATGTGGCCAGAATCGACGAGACTGTCACATCTTCAGTCAGTACCCCGGGACCTGTGTCCTGGCCTCCACCTGACTCGGCTGCCACTTGGTCAGAAGGGGAAGAGCTATCGGACCTCCGGGAGGCCCCTTGGCTTCCAGCACTCCCACTGCGGGTGACAGCGGCCACAGCCGCTGCGACCGTGGGTCGTGCCTGCTCCTCCTCCGTTCCTGACCAAGTCGCCGGTTCAGGCAGACCTACCTGGCTTCCTGACACCCCGGTTGTGGGGGAATCATGCACCGAGATCTTACCTGGGAGCACTTCCGCTCCTGGACCGGCCCCAATCTCACCTGCCTGTTCCCCTCCTGCAGCAACAGAACCCCGCTGTGAAATCTCTGGGGACCCCACATTTGCTGTGGTAGCCCCCACCCCACACACTGGTCCTCCCCCTGCAGCACCCTGCTCTCTGCTTATCCCTGCAGAGGGCAACAGATCCCAGCTCACAGGCTGATTACTTGTAGAGGCATTGTCACACCTTTCTCTGACCCCCTCCCCTGTCACAGCTGCAGCTGTGTGTGTGTCTATGGTGTCTATGCAAGCAGAAATATCAGAGTTCACTCCCTCCTCCCTTACATCATTCATAGATAACACATTAACATTGTCCGGAGGCATGTCAGTACTGGCTGAAGGTTCAGCCCTTGGTTGGGGCCCAAACTGGGAGGTTATCTGCCCCAAATCTGTCCCAAGTAGCACGTTTGCAGGGATCCGATCAGTTACCCCCACCTCCCTCACCCCCCGCCCTGCGCCCCAGTCCACATAAATGTCAGCAACAGGCAGCGCCGGGTCAGTGCCTCCAATCCCGGAGACAGCGAGGGTTTTTCCAGGGATCAAGTCTTGGGGGGACACCATCTCAGGCCGCACCAGAGTCACCTCCGAGGCGCTGTCTCGCAGTCCTATGGTCACAGACCGGCCGACGGTGACAGGTTGGAAGCTGTCCAGGGACCTACCACCACCCCCACCCACACAATACACCTTGGGCGGCCCTTGGGACGGGGACGGAGCCGGGGCCTTGGGACGCTGAGGGCACATGGCCTTGAAGTGTCCAGGTAGGTTGCACTGGTGGCACCGTCTTGGTTCTGCCACGGGCCTGGAGAGGGGAGTTGAGGGGGACACCCCCTGCAGTCTAGGGGCAGGTGGGGCAGTCGTAGAGTTCATCTTACCCCCTCTCCAGGTGCTGCTGGTGGCTGCTCTCCTGGCTTCAGGAGCCCGATTGTTGGTGTAGTCATCGGCCAGGGCAGCTGTAGCCGTGGACCCCTTTGGCTTCTGGTCTCGGATGAACTGGCGGAGATCCTCAGGGCAGTTCCACAAGAGTTGCTCCGTGATGAACAAGTCCAGGATCTCCGGTCCGGTGGAAAGCTGCAGGCCTTGGGTCCAGTGGTCGGCAGCTCGGGCAAGTGCCCGCCGGTGGTCAGCCCAGGAGTCCTTTGGTCCCTTCTGCAGGGTCCGGAACTTCTTGCGGTAGGACTCCGGAGTGAGGTTGTACTGTTGGATCAGGGCCCGCTTGATGGTGTCGTAGCCCTGATCTGCCTCAGCAGGCAAGTCCCCAAGGATTTCCAGGGCCTTACCCCTTAAACGGGGGGTCAGGTATTTGGCCCACTGGTCCTTGTCCAGATGGTGCTGCAAGCAAGTCCGTTCAAAAGCAGTCAAGAAAGAGTCCAAGTCTCCATCCTTCTCCAGCACTGGGAAGTCCTCAACACGGACCTTTGGAAGTTTGGTGTCTTGAAGGTCACATGTGGCTGATGAGGGCCGGAGCTGAGCAAGCTGCAGCTGGTAGTCACGGTCTGCCTGTCGCTCTCGCTCTCGCTCTTCACGCGCTGCCTGCCGCTCTCGCTCCGCAGCCTCACGCTCTGCGTGCCGCTCCGCAGCCTCAGCGTCACGCACTGCCTGCCGCTCTGCCCTGCGCTCTGCCAGGAGTTCCTTGTAGCCCTTCTGGTCTCCAGCCTGGAGAAGGGCCATAGCCATTTGAAGAAGGCTATCCGAGCCTCCCAGGCTCGGTGGAATGGCACGTGGTGATCTGCGGCACGCTGCAGAGCTAGGCGATTCACTGTCCCTTTCAGAGCGGAGGGCTGGCATCTGGCTCGTTGAGGAACCTTGGGTGAGCTCCTCCTCATCTTGTCCATAATTGCCAGGTTGTGCAATGTCCTCGGCAGAACGGTTTTCTGGCGTCGAGCTCCTGGAGGACTCGTGGGCAACCTCCTCATTGCTGTCCACAGCACCGTCCTCCCTCTCTTCGGCTCCCGCCTTAGCATTGGCCAGTTGCATAGCTCTGCTCCTGGTGCCATCAGCCATTCTTGCAGACTTTTGGTCACTGACACAGAACTGACACCTGATGCCTCCACACACCTTACAGTATCTGCACTCTGACACTCTAGTGTTGAGCTAGTCTGAAGACCCCAGCAGCCACAGCTGCTGCAGGCAGTCTTTAGTGTCTGGGAGTATGGGTCTCACACTCACACACACTATTATCTCGATCCCACCGCTATGCCACCAATATGTCACAAACCACCGGGGGGGTCACTCAGAAATCCCCCGCGCTGGCTACCAGTACGTCACAATCGGGGGGTAACAAGTGGGGGGTCACCCCTCCTTTATACCTCCCGACCGACAGACAGAGCACGTGACGCGCTCTCTAGCGCCTCTCTTATAGTCAGGCCAATTATGGAATTGCCCGACCATAAGCAAGGAGGCCGCTATCCTACTTATGCCGATTATTGAAGGGTCCCCGGTGAGAGTAAGGTATATATTCCCCCGACCTCCGCGGGCGGAATATATAAAATCTCCCCGAATCTCACTGGCCTCCCCACAATAATCCTTGGCACAATTCGCTGCCACCAACCGATTTACGGTAACTATTAGCCGAACACACAGACGTGGGATTCAAGATCGAGATAACAGAACAGCCCAAGATTAATTATATAATTTAATCAGCCTAAAGCACACTAGAAACTACAATATATACAATAGGGAATCTACAGAATATACATATGTCAGAGTACAGTTACAATCAAAGCATGGGTTACAAACAGGCATACACAGTTCCAGCAGTTACCTTGTTGCGTCTGGCCACAGGGGGGCGCTGTACCCAGGTTTCTAGGATCCTTCCCACAGATGTTTCCTACACGTGCCCCCAGCGAAAGAACACTGGAAAATGGCCGAAGTAGGGTTATCAACCTGGGCCAATCCAGGTCCCCTCCTACCTTAGTGACCTCACAGGGAGCACTGCTCCACCCCTGGCTTGAGTTATGGACAATATCCCAACATGGAATATGGGCCATAACTTTGCCTGGGAGCGTCGTAGGCGGACGCCAACGCTCTCATTGTGACAGTTATGAATTTAGCTACAGAACGAGGGGACTCATGACCTGTCTGCCAGTTCCCCATTGGCTGATATCACGCCTGGGGCATTTCCCAATGTCCTGCTCCCATAAAAAGGGTGTGCCGGCATCGTCCGCATGCGGAGACACCATTTTTATGGTTGCCATATTTATCGGAAATATGGCTTGCGAGATATGAACCATTTTTTACTGGAGTCGTTCTGTCTGGCTATTTCCATAGCCTTGCTAATGAGATACAACTCTTGTTACAGGGTGACGGCAGGGAGTCATCCTGTGTCCATTGTTCCCACACCACCTCATCTCCATATCACAGGACATGGCCATGGAGGTGTAAGTGGAACACTGAGAACAAGAAGGGAGGGGGCACTGCCAGGGAGTGATGAGGGACTATGACTGGAGTCATAATTCATCTTCATATCCCGGGATTTGCCTCACAGGGATCCACATGGACAGCCGCTGCGTTGAGTGCGTCAGCATCTTTGCCAGGTGGAAGCAGCGGAACAGAGCAGAGACATCAGTGTTACATTCATCAATTCAATATTTACCCTTCAATGAGCCTTTCTACATGACTTAGGATAAGAAGCCGAACCATACAATCAATTTGGAGACAAGTGTTTAGGGGTATTTGCTACATATGAGTGCAAAGCCGGTCTAATTTGGCTTCATGAGAAACCTAAAACAAGGGGTGAAATAGGCAACATTTGCACTAATATGGGGCAAACACCCCAAAAAACTGGTCTGTAATTGCAGTGTTTGGTTAAGCTTCTTCTCCTATAGGGTACTTTACTCGCTGTGATATTGGTACCGATATTGCTAGCGAGCGTACCCGCCCCCGTCGGTAGTGCGACAAGGGCAAATTGCTGCCCATGTCGCACAACATCGCTTACACCTGTCACACTACCTGCCTAGCGACGTCGCTGTGACCGGCAAACCGCCTCCTTTCCAAGGGGGTGGTTCGTTCGGCGTCATAGCGACGTCACTAAGTGGCCGCCCAGTAGCAGAGGAGGGGCGGAGACGAGTGGGCCAAACATCCCGCCCACCTCTTTCCTTCCTCATTGCCGATGGGACGCAGGTACGGTGAGTTTCCTCGTTCCTGTGGTGTCACACATAGCGATGTGTGCTTCCGCAGGAACGACAAACAACCTTGCTACTCCCCTGTCAATGATTTTTGGTGTTGGAGTGACCTCTCCAATACCAACGATTTTTACCTCTTTTGCGATCGTTTTAGGTCACTCCGAGGTGTTACATGCTGCGATGTCGCTAACGACGCCGGATGTGTGTCACAAACACAATGACCCTGACGATCTATCGTTAGCGATGTCGCAGCGTGTAAAGTACCCTTAAGTCATGTTGCAAGGCTTTTTAAAAAGTCAATATTGACTTTTAATAGGTTGCACAAAAGTTCAAGTCCTCTTCCTCTCTCAATTGGCTATTTACATATTCTGCCTAGGAAAAAAAATAATAAAATATTCAAACCATACAATATTTACCATATAAAATTGATGCATAAAACACTAAGTATACTAAGTTACTTTTCTAAGTGTCAGAGTTTTAATATACAAATGATGATATATTGTTTATGTAGGAGAAAGAACTTTATTATTGTTATAAAAAATTGCACTTGCCTATAATATCAATGATCTATGGGCGCTAACACTGGATGGTAGAAGACAGAGCATCTTTGGCTTCATATTTCTTTTCCTGTACCAGAATATTGGCTTTGTGAGTTGCCATATTTTTTTCTAGAAATTGGATGTACAATACTTCAGTGTATGTGAACCCCAAGTCTGTTGCCAATTAAACCACGTTTGCTCAATTTCATACCATAATTTCTACAACCTGTGGGAAAAAAAATACAAATTGAGGCTCACATATGGCAGACACAATGAATTACTTCTTTTTATGAAGACTTAAGGAAATGATTTAGGAAATTTCATTTAATCTCTCAGAATTATTTAAGTAGCAGGAGATTCAATATTATCATTATCATTATCACTGGTGTCATCCTCATTTTCTTTCACCTGGACTATATTCTTATTCCCTAAAGTGACATTTCATAGTGATGTCACAAAGTATAAAAGACCATGTGAACGATTTTCTGTCTTATGCTGAGTTATTTTAAAGACTTAGGACGTAAATCTTCTATTTTCTGAAAGCCAACTGTTTTGTTTGATAAAAATAAATTGAGTCTTGGAAACTTACCGTATTAAAGAAAATGGTTGAAATAGAATTTAGCACCACAATCACCACTCCGGAAGGGTTTGTTTTCAGCGCTGGAGAGGCACTTCTAATCTAAGGTCTCTGCCCTTAGTATTATACTCACCGACCGCCGTCTTCACCTTTTATTGGTGCCGCCCAGTCCTGAGGCACTATCTTGTGATCGCAACTTGTGACTGCCAGAAGTCAAAGGAAATGGTCACAAAACTATCAATGTAAGGGCGGCTTTGCACATTGCGACATTCCACGTGCGATGTCGATGGGGTCAAATCGAAAGTGACGCACATCCGGCGTCGCAGTCGATATCGCAACGTGTAAAACCTTTTTGATACGATGAACGAGCGCAAAAGCGTCGTTATCGTATCATCGCTGCAGCCTCCGACATTTCCATAATGCCGGTGCAGCGACAGGTGCGATGTTGTTCCTCGCTCCTGCGGCAGCACACATCGCTGTGTGTAAAGCCGCAGGAGCGAGGAACATCACCTTACCTGCCTCCCAACTGCAATGAGAAGGACGGAGGTGGGCGGGATGTTTACATCCTGCTCATCTCCGCCCCTCCACTTCAATTGGCCGCCTGCCGTGTGACGTCGCTGTGATGCCGCACGACTCGCCCCCTTAGGAAGGAGGCGGGTCGCCGGCCAGAGGGACGTCGCACGGCAGGTATGTGCGTGTGAAACTGCCGTAGCGATAATAATCGCTACGCCAGCTTTCACTAGATATTGCACGTGCGACGGGGGCGGGACTATCGCTGCAGCATCGGTAACACATTGTGCAAAGCCCGCCTAAGTCTATGAGAACCAGAACAATTTTGTCATAAACTTACATTGATTTTTGACTTCTGGATTGCTCCATCAAACACAGGGGCAGCCGGCAGGTCACAAACAGAAGACCGGTGGGCATGGCGTTGATAATAAAGACGCCAGAAGGTGAGTATAAAATTAAAGACAGGGGACTTATCTCCTTCACGACTGCGAGGCAGAAGGGTACGTCCTATTTTTATGTGACTTAACGACGAGGGATGTACCTGTATGTGCCAAAAATCACGGGGACACAGGGGGCTGTGCACGCGCGATCGTGGCCGGTGACTCGGCTTATCCTACAGCTGAGTCATTGCCTCCGCAGCCAGAAACGGTGCCTGCGCCGTCCATGGCTAGTTAGCCCCCTAATTGATGCAATCAATACCGATCGCGACACTTAGGAAATTAGGAGAGGGATTGCACTCCCTCTTTCCTCTAATCTAGACCACTGCGATATAATCGCAAGGACCTGATCATTGTCATGGTGAAACAAGGTCACCTGACTGCTGGGGCCCTACAGAGAGCATCTGTGATCATGCCTGCAGCATCATCAGACACACACTCTCACTGCAGAGCTGACAGTTGTGATGTCCTGCAGTGATCGAGCACTGCAGAACATTTCAGCTGCAATCAGAGCACTTTGGGGTGCTGTCCCATAAAAGGACTTAGTGAAAAAAGTAAAAAAAAAGTTTTTAAAGAAAGCAAAAATATTAAAACAAATCAGAAAATAAAGAACAAAAAAATGAAAAAAAAATTTGAATAAATAGGTATATTTGTGTAAAAAAATTAAAATAAACAAAAAAAATACATATTTGGTATTGCCGCATTCATAACAACCCAAGCTATAAAACTGTGACACTACTTAATCCCTTCAGCGAACACAGTTAAAAAAAGAAATAAAAGTAGCAAAAACTGTCTTTTCAACATACAGCTGACAAAAAAAGTGGAGTAAAACGTGATAAAAAAATCATACAAAGATAAAAATGGCACAGCTGAAAACATCATCTTGTCCCACAAAAAAACAAGCTGCCAAACAGCTCTGTCAGCCAAAAAATAAAAGTTATAGCTCTCAGAATACAGCAATGCAAAAACAGCTTTTTCTCCTATAAAATTATTTTTATGGTTTAAAAGCGGTAAAACAAAAAAAACTATATAAATATAGTATCGATGTAATCGGACCAACCTGTAGAAGAAAGCTATTTTATCACTCTTATGGCATGGTGAATGGCGTAAAAAACATCACAAAAAACACTATTCCTGAATTGTTGGTTCTTTGATTCTGCCTCACAAAAAGTGAAATAGAAAGCGATCAAAAATTATTGTGTTACTAAAAATGGTACCAGTAAAACTCCAACTCTTCCTGCAAAATACAAGCTCTCACATGACACTGTTGGCAGAAAAAAAATAAAAAGAACTATAGCCTTCAAAATTCAGTGATGCAAAAAGACTTTATTTTGTAAAAAGTGGGTTTTTTTAGTGTTATAGTCACAGAACCTAAAAAAAAGATATAAACCTGGAATCGCTGTAATCATACTGACCGGAAGACTAAAGCCGCCTAATCACCTATACCGTGAGGTGAATGGCGTAAAAAATAAATAAACAAAGCCAATTCTTCCAGTTCTAATGATTTGTTCATTTTGCCTCTTATAGATTGCAATATGGCGGGACTAATATTTATCCTGCGCTCCATGCTGAGTGCTTGTGTGACGCCCCATGGATGCTGATCCTCTTCAGGGACGCCACAGGACTTGTACAATTTGGCCAACAGATAAGGTCAGTTATTTTATTTGTCATGACGCCACTCACGGCTTGCGGTCAGGGATGTAAATGACCGCCGATGCAGGTTTTACGAGCTTCTGGGGCTAATGAGGTCTGCAGCCAGGTGATATAGCCTCCAATGAGTGAGGCAGGCCCCAGGGGCTCAGGTGAGCAGGGTAGCAGGCTCCAAAATAACACAGGTAGAGTCCAAAAGTCTTTTAACTGGTTTTTACTCATTTCAGTTGTTTTAGTGAGCTTACACAGGCGATGCTTCGATGAACCAGGTAGGACCAGGTCTCCTTCGGGCCAGTCTGAGGGTAACCTATTGCTCACCTTCCTAGCACTTCTGTGTTCAGATAACCTCTGACGTGAAGTACCATAGGAGGCTATCCAGGGAGTCGCAACTGCCTTTTCTCCCCTGTGTTTGGACCATTTGCTGGCAGCGTGGATCAGGTGAGATAGCTTCAGGCTCTGTCTCCTTATGGGTCCCCGCGTTGCTGCTGAGGCTTGGACTTTGTAAGGTTGGTGAGGTACTTGTAGTTCCCCTCACTGGCAGGTTTAGCAAATAGTTAAACTGGAGTCTGCTCTAGGGACCTGTACCCCATACGTGCCTAGTCACCAGGAGCACCTTCTCTGTCCTCACTCGATGACCGTTCTCCCCCCACTAACGATTACTACACCGCGCAGGGTCTGACTAGTGGCTGCGCGCGCATCTCACTCGCGACCGCCGTGCTCCACTACCAGACTGGCTCTCCTATCTCCCTGACAACTCTGCACTTTAGCTCGCAGCCCCTCCACTATACCTCTTAAATTCTTGAAAAGATTTGAAAGCTAGCCCCTTCTGGAGACTACCCAATGGTCCCCTCTAAAGGTGTGGGAGACCTGGTTGCTATGTGTCTGTACGTACACAACTCATTCTGGCCCTTAGGATTACCTGGAAGTACTGTCACAGCATGGGTGCAGTACTCAGTGGTGCCTGACCGGGTCAGGGGCGCCACACTTGCACCAGGGTTATGTATAAGAGTACATGCCAACAATCAGGAATAACAGTATACTGTGGATGGATTAATAGAATTCCCATGACCTTTGTGCTTTTATTCTCCGCAGCATTAACTGACATGCGGTGCGGCTTCCCTAGATGCTGTATGTCAATTATTATGCATAATAAAAGAATAGCTCCGGCAAACTTAAATAATGAACAAGGAAAACATTTTTTTGGGATGCTTAAAGATATTTATTCGTGCATAGGTAAATAAAAAGGATTCAAATCCAACGTTTCGACCATATATTCCCGGTCTTTATCAAGGATAGACATATCTAATGTAACAGGAAATATAATCAACATACGTATTATACAATAGAGATCACTTTTTTACACACAGTTCTAACAAATTCAACTGTCCAATAATATCGCACAGACTCAAACATATATGTATACGTTTTTTTCTCAGGAAAAATCATATTTAGAGTGAAACAATAAATCACATCCTGTCAAAAAGGAAATAATCTAATCACTTTGATCATGTAAGAAGTCTAAATAGCAGAACATACACCCACCTAGAGGGAAACCATAACAGTAAGTGGTCAAACGACAAATCGCCGTCAATTCGGTAGAATGGTAGGCAAAAAATGGAGAAACCTGAAATCATATTCAGGAAATAAAATATTATTATGCATAATTGTCGATGTATGGTACAAGACATACAGAGGTATGTATTAGTGGGCCAGTGTAGTTCCAATGCGGTATGTCTCCTTAGTTCCTTTTCGTAGTCCCGGGAACGTACCTCTTCATTAGAAATAGATAGAAATGTATTCGGTATGGTAACCTTGCATAATATGCTGCTGACTTCTTCAGCATTATAAGAAAAAGTTGTGAAGGACATATGGGCCAATGGATGAAAACACTGGAGCTCAGGTGAAAAAATCAACAGTCAATTAAAGTATAGAGATACATGCGACTGCAGCCTGACCGCTCAGTAAGCTCTACCCACATATAGTACATGACAGAGGGATTTTTCTGATTCCTGATGCATGTATGGCAGCACTGTCAGAGCATTTCTCCCTGTATTGGCCATGGGGAAGACTATTCTCGTTGCGGAGACCTGACAAACCAGTCTGGCTGTCAGTGAGGCCACTTATAGCTGCAATGCCCCTCTGTGAAATATTCAAATTGTCTCTCCAGGGACGAAGGAGACAAACTCTAACGACACCTATTGAAAGTAGCAATTTTAAAAGTCAAAAGGGGCCTTTTAACGAGCCTTTTCATGTGACTAAAGCCCACAGGTTTTGTGACATATCAGCGACCTCGCCAGCGATATTGCTGTGTGTGACAAGCAGCAGCGAGCGGGCCCTTGCTGCGAGGCCGCTGATCGTGACAAAACCATCAGCACCATTTTTTACTCGTTAGTCTCCCGCTGTGCAGCACACATTGGCGAGTTTGACGGTTCGAGACCAACGAGCGCCGGTTCTGAGTGTGCAGGGAGCCGTCGTTACACAGGTCGCTGGTGGCTGATGGCTGGTCGCTGTGGAGATCTGCCTGATTGACAGCTCAACAGCGACCATGTAGTGACATTCCAGCAATCCCTGCCAGGTGGGATCGCTGGTGGGATCGCTGGTACGTCACTATGTGTAACGGGACCCTTAGGATTTATGCCAGATCAGAAACCCAATTTGGAGACACAGTGTTTTGGGGTCCTTACCCCACATCAGTGCAAAGTATGGGTGTCTGATGTGGATTGTGATAGTTATTGTGTTGCAAGAGATATATTCCAATACTATACAGGAAAAAAAGGATCGGCACATCCAAAAATATGTTAAAAAATGACTTCTTTATTTTCACATAAGTTAAAAGTCAATCCAAGACATGGTAGCCCTGATTAATTTCCGGCACAAAAAAGTGCCCTTAATAGGATGAATAAGGATGCTTTTTTGCACCAGAAATGCGCAAGGGCTATCATGTCTTGGATTGACTTTTAAATTATGTGGAACTAAATAAGCTTTTTTTTTTTCATATTTTTGGATGTGCTGATCCTCTTTTCTCTGTATTCCAGTCCACCTGGTGGATGTTTCCATCGCAGCACTCCATGGATGCATGGTGACACACATTGTTGGGCGTGTTCAGCTTTCCTCTGTCTCCTGTTTCATTCCAATACTATACTCCACATTTTATGGCAGAACACTACAATTTTAAGTATTACTTAGTGAATTTTAAAATTGCAACTTTATAAAAACAAGGATCTGGACTGTTTCCATTGCTTCTTAGATTTTTATTTCATTAGAAGTAGGCAATACTCAACCTCTACTAGAAAAGCTGTTTCTTGTCACTTCAAATGGGCAGCAAAAAGGAACAGGGGTCTCAGGACACCTGGGATAGCTGTTTTAGATGTTTCTTCTTTATAACAAGGGTTTCCGAATAATTATTATGCATTGCTTATATAGCACCATCATATTCACCAGCACTTTACAGACATCATTGTCACTGTCCCCAATGGAGCTCACAATTTAAATCCCCTAAAGTTGAGTTCCCCAACTCCAGTTCTCAGGGACCACCAACAATGCCTGTTTTCAGGATTTCCTTAGTATTTTCCTTAGTATCCGCCGCAGCAGCCATCACTGACCCGCCACCGCTATCAGCACAGCCTCTGCCTCCTGTGACCCGCTCCAGCACTGCTGCCGGCCCCCCTCCGGTAAGACAACACCAGAGTATACCTTTTTTTTATCTCTAAATTTGGGGTGCGTCTTATAATCCGGTGCATCTCATAAAACAAAAAATACGGTACTTTTGGACTGCTAAAATTCTACATTTTGTGCTATTCTCTTTATGCAAATCCAGCAAAATGGGCATCACTGACAATGCCCTCAATGGCTCAAACCAAAAATGCCGAAGAAAAGACCAGACAGGAGAGAGTAACTAGTGAGAAGCCGGGAGAGGTACAAGTTTATTATTACTATTATTATTATTATTAGTAGTAGTAGAAATAATTATATCTCTGTATATATATATATATATATATATATATATATATATATATATATATATATATATATATATATATTTATACCGTACAGACCAAACGTTTGGACACACCTTCTCATCTCTGGAACCACTATTAAGAGGAGACTTTGTGCAGCAGGCCTTCATGGTAAAATAGCTGCTAGGAAACCACTGCTAAGGACAGGCAACAAGCAGAAAAGACTTGTTTGGGCTAAAGAGCACAAGGAAAGGACATTAGACCAGTGGAAATCTGTGCTTTGGTCTGATGAGTCCAAATTTGAGATCTTTGGATCCAATTACCGTGTCTTTGTAGAAAAGGTGAACGGACGGACTCTACATGCCTGGTTCCCACCGTGAAGCATGGAGGAGGAGGTGTGATGGTGTGGGGGTGCTTTGCTGGTGACACTGTTGGGGATTTATTCAAAATTGAAGGCATACTGAACCAGCATGCCTACCACAGCATCTTGCAGCGGCATGCTATTCCATCCGGTTTGCGTTTAGTTGGACCATCATTTATTTTTCAACAGGACAATGACCCCAAACACACCTCCAGGCTGTGTAAGGGCTATTTGACTAAGAAGGAGAGTGATGAGATGCTACGCCAGATGACCTGGGCTCCACAGTCACCAGACCTGAACCCAATCAAGATGGTTTGGGGAAAGCTGGATCTCAGAGTGAAGGCAAAAGGGCCAACAAGTGCTAAGCATCTCTGGGAACTCCTTCAAGACTGTTAGAAAATCATCAAACCTTTGGTGTGTACTGCATATATATATATATATATATATATATATATATATATATATATATATATATATGTATGTATGTATATTACAATATTCCTATATATACTCCGATATTACAATTATATTATTGTGAAATATCTCTAAATTTTTATTTTTTTATTATACACTTCCGATTCAATAAAAATAGAAAATAAAATATTGTGTAAATTAAAAACCCACACCTTGAAACAGAAGCTGAAAGCAATTCGAACTTTTTGCTAAATCCATGTTTTTCAAATGCAAATAATGTGGCAGGTCTGCACAGTGTGAGATAAGTAGCTAACAATGTGTTAATCTCTCTTTCATGCACCAGCAAACTATTCCAGCATAATTGTGACAACATAGCACCTTTAATTGGGCTTGTTGACCAACAAGTAGAGTATGAATTTTAAGTATGTAATTACTTATTCTTAGTGTACTCAATTATTATGAATGCAGATTATTGCTACTGCCCTTTATAACGCAATCTGTTCTGACACTCAGCATAAAAGAACTAGTTTCTACATTATATAGTGAAAGAAGATAAAAAAAAGATATATGATGTTTCAAATAAGGTAAAAAGGATAATAATGAAGCATGATTAATTGTTAATATGTATTATTATTATTATTATTATTATTAATATTATTATTATTATTATTATTATTATTATTGGCAATAACAAAATAAAATAATAATAATAATAATAATAATAATAATAATAGTAATAATAATAATACAAAATGTAATAAAAGGTATTAAAATAGCTAATAAAATAGGAAATAATAATAATAATAATAATAATAATAATAATAATACAATTACAAAAGGTAATGAAAGGTATTAAAGTAGGTAATACAAAGTGTATTTATTATATTGTATTCATGTATTTCATTAATTGACCACAAACAAATATAAACATTTTTTATTGATAAAATATATATATTCTAAATAAACTGAATTTTAAAGCTGGGTAATTCTTTCAGTGAGGTACACATTTTTTGACTGATGTCTAAAGCCCGCTTTACACGCTACAATATATCTTACGATGTGTCGGCGGGGTCACAACGTAAGTGACACACATCCGATATCGTAAGGTACATTGTAGTGTGTGACATGTACATGCGATTGCGAATGAACGGTAAAACGTTCATCACACGCACGCCGTTCAATTCCTAAAAATTGAACATCAGGTTGTTCATCGTACCCGGGGTAGCACACATCACTGTGTGTGACACCTCGGGAACGATGAACAGATCTTACCTGCGTCCTGAGGCTCCCGGCCAGCAATGCGGAAGGAAGGAGGTGGGCGGGATGTTTACGTTCCGCTCAGCTCCGCCCCTCCGCTTCTATTGGCCGACTGCCGCGTGATGTCGATGTGTTGCCGAATGTCCCTCCCACTCCAGGAAGTGGACGTTCGCCGCCCACATCGAGGTCGTATGGACAGGTAAGTACGTGTGACGGGGGTTAATCGTTTGTGCGGCAACAAATTGAACGTTCCACACAAATGATGAGGGCGGTTACGATCGCATACGATATTGTATGCAGAATCGTAACATGTAAAGCAGGCTTAACTCTGATGTGCGATTTTCACTTTTGACTGCACGTTATCATTTCTACATGCATATTATTATTATCTGACTGACTTAACATAGAGATGAGTGAATTGATATATAATGAATTAAATACATTTCAAGTTTAGAAAAAATGGATTTGCCAGAATTCAATTTTTATTCAGAATTCTGTTTAAAGAAATCCAGTAAACTAGTGACCAATCTGAAGGCATTTTGCTGTATTCTATTAAATGCTGAAAAGGATTAAACTTTATGCAAAGAACATGAGACAAAGGAGGGCATTGAAGAGCCCAAATGTTCATCTCAATATAACCCTTTATGTGCTGTTTTGTAAATTGAAGTTGGCTCTATACCTGTTGGGGTACCCTCTTAGGCCTATTTCACACATCAGTGATTCTGGTACATCTGTGCTAGTTTTTATACATACCAGAATCCCTGACATACGCAGAGCCATTAAAATCAATGGGTCTGCGCACACATCAGTGATTTTTCACTGACCGTGTCTCCATGCGGCGTACTTGCGTGTCAGTGATTTCCGCACAGAGACATGTCTGTTTTTTTCTGGCATCACTGATGTCCCATGGACCACACTATGGTGCGATCCATGAAACACGTACCAGAAAAACACGGACATTGAAAATAAAAAGCATTTAACTCACCTTTTCCAGAGTCGCTCTTTTCTGCTCTCTGCAGCTTCATGGCCGGCTCATTACTGGCATGAATATTCATGAATGCATAGAGCCAACCCGGAAGCAGCTCCAGAGGTGAGAGAGAGTGGCGGGCGGATGCAGCACCGCAGGACGCTTCAGCACCACAGACAGCAGGAATGGGACTGATGAGTATATGTCCATGTGCAATCAAGGAGCACGGATAACGTCTCATGGATTGCACATGGACAACCCACATGTGCCGTGAATCATGGCACACGGGGGGACATATGCGTGTTTAACACATTTGTGTTTTTCACTGACGTATGAAACAGGCCTTAGGGCTCATGTGCACATAACTGCAGAATATTCTGCAGCGATTTGACAGCACATGTGCGCGTCAAATCGCTGCAGAAGCACTGCATAATGAATGCAGTTATTTTGTTAAAAAAAAGCCGATTTCATGCGCTCTGGCTGCTGCCCTCACCATAGACAGAGGGGAGCTGCATCCATATTGCACGGAATAATTGACATGCTCATTTTATGAACGCACGGATTTGGATCAAAATTTTAGCATCCAAATCGCTGCGTCCACAAAAGCATTGTGCACACGTATCATGCACAATCTACATAGATTATGCAGGGGACACAGGACACATGCATTTACGCTGCAGTGCAATACACAGTGTAAACGCATGCTATTATGCAACGTGCGCATGAGACCTTAGGCACCTACACAGGTTGCACCCATGGTATGTCTGTCCTTGCCGTTAGAATGGGGAGACAGAAAATAAAGTAGTGGAGATCAGAGCTGCAGCATAGAACAGAAAAGGAGAGGTGAGCAGAGGATTTCTTTTAACCACTTTTCTCCCTTCACTGCAATCAGGGCAATTTGATATAGGGCAAAATCAAGTGAAACTAATTGGAGGACACGAATTCATCTCTGAATTGTAAAGTGCTGTGGAATACATTAGTGTTCAAGAAATAAAAATGATTATTATTACTATGATTTCTATTTACTTGTCCTCTCATTCATAAGAATAACATGGATAATCGACAAAATCATGAAGTGACAATGGAGGCGATTGTTTTCATCATATTCTATTACATTTTATTGTGTATTCTTATCTCTTTACTATCATTCGTTTTGTACATGAAATTATTTGTTTTTAAAATGACATATTTTATACTATGTGATCGTAAAAACTAATGCAAATATAAAGATTGCTATCAGTTTATATGTGATGCCCTGGCAAAACTAGGTAGTCACAGATGACTGTACCCCCCACCAAGGGTGCAGGAATCGCTTCCTCGTTGGGATTACACACATACACCCACATGGTGCATATGAGCAGCCTCCCCTCCCCCCAGTTAGGAGCTGAAAAGAGCAGCAGGGGAGTTCAGTCAGTCGGAGGAGAGCAGCAGAGCAGTCAGTAGTGTGTCTCCTGGGCTGCAGAGAAAGTTGCAGAGCGGTCAGGGGTTGGAGCCCCTGGACTGCGGGAACAGGTCAGGCACTAGGAGGGGACCCAAAGTGGACCAGGGCAGGGTAGTGGACTTCCCCCATTCCAACTAGAGGACCTAAGCAGACTACAAGGTGCAGTGCAACAACAGATGGATCCTGCTCATTGCACCATATGTGGGATCTGCACACCCCTCCAAAAGGCTCTCGGTCACCAGCAAGTTGGTTTACAAAAGACTCTGTGTATTCTTGACCCTCCACATCAATACAGCCTCAACCAACACCAAGACAACCGAACTGTGAGTTTCCTGCTCCCTGCAATCCTTGCCACCACCATAACTCCCACTGGGCCCCGGGACTACACCTCCTCTACCCGTGGAGGGGATACCACCTTGCTTCCCCACACCATCAGTCCTGGGTACGGTCCCCAGAGGCAGCGGCGGTGCCACCATCTCATCACTGCAACGGTGGCGTCACAGACAATCTCCCTTACCTAATCCCCTTTTTGCTGTGGAGCCTGGGATCACAGACTGGGTCACGCCACCGTGATACTTACAGAGGTGACCCCTTGGCCCAGATCTGAGTACCCCCTATCCTTGGGCGACACATATACATAGAGTGGAGGGTCTTACCTTGGCCCTAAAGTCACAACATTGTCACACAATCATGCAGTTTGTTAAGACTCTACTGAAACCTGCTGGAACGCTGAGGTCCTCGACAGTGGGTGTGAATTGGCAAGCACACTGGGCAACTTGTGCGAAGAATTGTAAGACGACTCAAAATTGAATTTATATCTAATAAAACTCCCCTTGGTCAAATAATACTAATAAATACAGGGTATTTGAATGGATGGCCAGGTCTTACCCTTTTCCAGTTATTTGTAGTCAATGTAGTTCAATACTGACTGCTTTTTTTAGGGAATATTTTGCAGTGATTCTGTTATAGTAGAATCATTCTAGACATACAGTTAGGTCCAGAAATATTTGGACAGTGACACAATTTTCGCGAGTTGGGCTCTGCATGCCACCACATTGGATTTGAAATGAAACCTCTACAACAGAATTCAAGTGCAGATTGTAACATTTAATTTGAAGGTTTGAACAAAAATATCAGATAGAAATTGTAGGAATTGTACACATTTCTTTACAAACACTTCACATTTTAGGAGGTCAAAAGTAATTGGACAAATAAACCAAACCCAAACAAAATATTTTTATTTTCAATATTTTGTTGCGAATCCTTTGGAGGCAATCACTGCCTTAAGTCTGGAACCCATGGACATCACCAAACGCTGGGTTTCCTCCTTCTTAATGCTTTGCCAGGCCTTTACAGCCGCAGCCTTCAGGTCTTGCTTGTTTGTGGGTCTTTCCGTCTTAAGTCTGGATTTGAGCAAGTGAAATGCATGCTCAATTGAGTTAAGATCTGGTGATTGACTTGGCCATTGCAGAATGTTCCACTTTTTTGCACTCATGAACTCCTGGGTAGCTTTGGCTGTATGCTTGGGGTCATTGTCCATCTGTACTATGAAGCGCCGTCCGATCAACTTTGCGGCATTTGGCTGAATCTGGGCTGAAAGTATATCCCTGTACACTTCAGAATTCATCCGGCTACTCTTGTCTGCTGTTATGTCATCAATAAACACAAGTGACCCAGTGCCATTGAAAGCCATGCATGCCCATGCCATCACGTTGCCTCCACCATGTTTTATAGAGGATGTGGTGTGCCTTGGATCATGTGCTGTTCCCTTTCTTCTCCAAACTTTTTTCTTCCCATCATTCTGGTACAGGTTGATCTTTGTCTCATCTGTCCATAGAATACTTTTCCAGAACTGAGCTGGCTTCATGAGGTGTTTTTCAGCAAATTTAACTCTGGCCTGTCTATTTTTGGAATTGATGAATGGTTTGCATCTAGATGTGAACCCTTTGTATTTACTTTCATGGAGTCTTCTCTTTACTGTTGACTTAGAGACAGAGACACCTACTTCCCTGAGAGTGTTCTGGACTTCAGTTGATGTTGTGAACGGGTTCTTCTTCACCAAAGAAAGTATGCAGCGATCATCCACCACTGTTGTCATCCGTGGACGCCCAGGCCTTTTTGAGTTCCCAAGCTCACCAGTCAATTCCTTTTTTCTCAGAATGTACCCGACTGTTGATTTTGCTACTCCAAGCATGTCTGCTATCTCTCTGATGGATTTTTTCTTTTTTTTCAGCCTCAGGATGTTCTGCTTCACCTCAATTGAGAGTTCCTTAGACCGCATGTTGTCTGGTCACAGCAACAGCTTCCAAATGCAAAACCACACACCTGTAATCAACCCCAGACCTTTTAACTACTTCATTGATTACAGGTTAACGAGGGAGACGCCTTCAGAGTTAATTGCAACCCTTAGAGTCCCTTGTCCAATTACTTTTGGTCCCTTGAAAAAGAGGAGGCTATGCATTACAGAGCTATGATTCCTAAACCCTTTCTCCGATTTGGATGTGAAAACTCTCATATTGCAGCTGGGAGTGTGCACTTTCAGCCCATATTATATATATAATTGTATTTCTGAACATGTTTTTGTAAACAGCTAAAATAACAAAACTTGTGTCACTGTCCAAATATTTCTGGACCTAACTGTATTTGTGCTTCTTTAAATAGTTGTCACTTCTGCATGTTAGCTTTGCCCTGGACACTTTGTGGCTCTTGAAAAATTATTCCCTTATGTGTACAGTGCATCATATTTATATGACCCTCTTTTCTGCCTGCCAAAAATTGGATATCAATCTCACCATTGAAAGCAATAATACTGTGGCCACCCAAGTTTACTTCTTCTATTTTCAGATGTAAATCAAGGCAATGGAGGTGCTCATATTGTAGGGGCAGTGCAGTGCTATTTCCTGATGACTGACCAATCAGAAAAATTACTTTACGCCATGTACAAGATAATCAAAGATGGTTGCCATCACATTGCACAAATTATTGACTTGCCAGTGCACTTTACACATGACATTTATTAAAAATAAATGTAGAATGCAGCATTTACACAAGTCTAATATTACACTGTTTAATTAGTAGTTAACTTTTTTCATGTCACAAATGGAAAAAACTGGAATACCACTAATCTAGTATGCTAAAATGATAATAATTATCTCTTTGCTTTTGCACTCTGAACACATCAAATAGAGATAAAAGTCTGAATTATTACAGACATGAAGTACTGAACATTTCTAGAGCTAAAATATTATGTATTTCATAGAATGTGTTTTGCATGTCACAGATGAAAAAATGGGAAGCTGAAAATTCAGAATACCAAAATAGTATAAGGGTATGTGCGCACGTTGCTTTTTACCTGCTTTTTACCTGCTTTTTTGCTGCTTTTTCTTCTGCGCTGTTTAATGCCAAAATGGATGTGTTCTTCTATTCAAGCAAAGTCTATGGGAATTTGGGTTTCTTGTTCACACTATGTTGTTCAAAATGCTGCCTTTTTGTGGCAGAACTTTGGTCAAAAACTCAGCTTTGCAGTGCAAAACCCAAATGGCAAAAACAATTGACATGTTGCTTCTTTGAAAAGCTGAATTTTTGACCAAAGTTCTGCCACAAAAAGGCAGCATTTTGAACAACATAGTGTGAACAAGAAACCCAAATTCCCATAGACTTTGCTTGAATAGAAGAACACATCCATTTTGGCATTAAACAGCGCAGAAGAAAAAGCAGCAAAAAAGCAGGTAAAAAGCAGGTAAAAAGCAACGTGCGCACATACCCTGAAAGTAATATTTTAGGGAAGGGAAACAGAAAATGAAATATAAACTCAATTTTAGACATTTTAATGGATACAGATCATGTATGCTTATGGTCGGGCTTTCTTCTGGTTGGAATTAGTACCAATAAGGAAAGTGGTATGGAACTCTATACATACGAAACATATACATCTGCACACTAAAATGCTAACAATGAAAAAGTGAACTTTGGCAATACTGCTATAAGAATATTTGAAAAAAAGAGATGTATAGCTTATGTATTGGCCAACATACTGGCCAATACATACCTACCTCTAATTTTTTTACCCAAAAAGTGGCATTTCAAGTTAGGTTCCCGATATACAGAGATTACCTTGCCATTGGTTATCGGGCTCACATGCATTGGCCAAAACATAAGCTAAACATCTTTTTTTTTTTTTTTTTTCAAATATTCCTATAGCAGTAATGCCAGAGTTCACTTTTTCATTGTTAGCAGTTTAATATGCAGCTGTATATGTTGCATAGTTATTATAATATGTTTTTCAGCTAGCACCTGTTCACAACTATTGGATGTATGGGTCAGTCTTTTTATATAATTCTGGAACTCTATACAGACACAGTGAGGCATCATTACCTTCAGGAAAGTTATACTTACCGACCTTCCCCGTTGCTGTAACACTGCTTCCGGGCCTGATCATTAGCTCTCATTCATATGCACTGCTTCCACTGCAGACTGTCAGTCCCGGTGTCTGTGATTGGTTGCAGTCAGATCATGCCTCCACTCTCTGTGACAGCATCTGTAATTGATTGGAGTCACACACGCTGTCTCTGTCCCTATAGGGGCGTAAAAATTAATTAATAAATAAAATGGCATAAGGTCCTCCATATATTGATACTCAGTGCAGATAAAGCAGAAAGCTATAGGCTGCAGTTCACAGCTATGCATGCGCGTTACCTTGACTGTGTATTGAAATACAAGGAAGCCCATGTGGCTTTTTTAAAATGATTTAAGTAAATCATTTTTAAAAACCAAAGTGCAGTTCTACCTAATTTTGATACCTAGGTAAGATAAAGCCAACAGCTGGGGGCTGGTTTTCCCAATAATTATATGCATCCTCAGCCTAAAAATAGCAGCCCACAACTGCCCCGGATTTGTCACATCCATTAGATGCGACAATTCCAGCGTATTACCCAGCTCATCCCGATTTCCCTGGTGCGGTGGCAATAAGGGGTAATTGACAGCTGTGATTTGTCAAAAAGATATGAGACCCCCACATTATTAAGTCTGTAAGTTAAAAAAATAAACACAAAACAGAGAAAAATCCTTTATTTAAAAAAAAAAAAAAAAAAAAAGTCTCCTGGCAGAAAAAAGCACTGAAATGGTGTCAAAACCCTGTGGTTTTCTGCCAGGAAATGCAGATTTGGTGATGGAGTTTATACACCAAATTCTTGCACTAAATCTGCATTTCCTGGCAAAAAAAATAAAAAAATGCATCAAAACGTTTTGTCAAATCGTACCAAAAAAAAATCCTGAATTATGCAACGGAAATAATAAAACAAATATTAAACTCAAGTAAATGCAAAACACATTTATGATGTTATCAAAATTGCTTGATAGTGTTGTACAGATATTGTTAGACAGTTTTATGTGAATTCTCCAACTTTAAAGAAGGCCATAGTATCCTCTATAGTACAAAGGAGACTTTGTAGTCCAGTAACAACAAATATAGAAATGATTTAGCTTTTGTGCCAATATTCCCTAAGGGTGTTGTGTCCTGTGTGAAGAGTAAGGCTTATCAATGGCTGAGCAAAGCCTTAGGGTCTACATCTGTGCAAGGAGAAAAACGTTAGGAAATATACAAAAATCAGTATTTTAAAACCCCACTTGACAGGTAAATAGGATAATATGTGTGGTACTTTAGTTAATTTAGTAGCATTCATTGTATTTTCTGCAGGAATCATTACCATGTTTCTCCAAAAATAAGATACTGTCTTATACTTTTTTTTGCCCTCAAAAAGTGCTAGGTCTTATTTTCGGAGTAGGACTTATTCTTGGAGAAACATGGTTGGGAGTAAGTTTACCACCCCTCCAAAAAAAACAGCCCCCCCCCTTCCCAAGAGACTCATTCTTACCTGACCCCGGATGTCTGTGTGGCTCCCAAATCCTCCCTGTGATCTCCGGCGGGTGCTCCCAGCAGGTATGCTGCCCGCCATCCTCCCCTCCTTCTGGCTGACACACTCACACATCAGATCACACACTCACTAGTCACTCACCACACTCACACATCAGATCGCACGCTCATCACACACTCACTAGTCACTCACCACATCCAGCGGTACATAATGCCTCCTGCCATAGGGAAAGATGGGTTGCAGTGCACTGGAATGTATGGAGGACTTGGCAGTGGAAGCATTCCATTTTCAGGTCTTTGCACTCCACCACACTGTGTTCCAGGATCCTGCCAGACAGAAGAAATCGGTATCTCTGGATGTGCTGAGTGTGTGAGATCTGATGTGTGCGGGTGTGAGATCGGATGTGTGTGGGTGTGTAATCACTGCACAGCCTCCCGCTTGGCGTCTGGTGAGTGTGATTGCTGGTTGTCCGCTGTCTATAATGAAGTGTCCTGCAGTATCTAACTTTTTTAGCTGCACGGACACTTCATTATTGAACCGCAACTAGAGCTTATTTTCGGGATAGGGCTTATATTTAAGCCTTGCTCTGAAAATGCTGAAAATTCCTGGTAGGTCTTATTTTTGGGGGAGGTCTTATTTTTGAAAAAAAAACAACAAAAAAAGGTACATGTAAGATACAATTTATTACCTCCTTGCTATTTTATTTTATTAGCTCTTACCTATCAACTCTTCTTTTAGTGAACAGGTTTTTATACGGAATATGGTTTAATTACTCATGTGTAAGAAATAAATGGTTTTTGAAAGGTGAATATTTTACCCCAAATATGAAAATATTACCTTTTTTGTCAAACTGTTATTTTTAGAATTTGCCATTAAATCTTTTCTTCTTGTTGTTCACCATACTTGCCGAAATATCCATGAGGCTAATGAGAAATAAGAAGATCTACCGGACTCTCAAAACTGTTAACAAATCTTCCTGCTACATGGCTAAGTCTCCCAAATCGTCCTTTGTGTTACGAGATAATCCAATATCAGTTGAAGCCCCAGAAAGCTAATGAAAAATTGGGGGGGTCTTGTGGCAGGGCATGAGAAGGTCATAGGTTAGACGTTGGGAGTCTCAAAAAATAGAAGAACTTTATAGATGGCACTCACTACAGCGTGTTCAAGTTACTTGACTTTATTGTGTTCAGTCGTTGGGAATGGTCACAGGAAAGAGATAGATTTGACAAATATGTTCTTCACTATGATATAACAAATAAGAAGAGGAACTCCGGATCACCATTAAATTTCTTTTCAGTTCGAAGCACAGATAATGTATCCTCCCAACATGGAAACAAAATGTAGAAGAAGAGAAAAATTCTAGCACCACGGACTTACAAATTTCTTTATTTGCTTAAGTATGAAACATAGGACAAAAAGTTAAAACTTCATGTTAGTAGAAAAATAAAAAGCATCTACGCATTTCAGGTCACAGCATACACAATCACGATGCTCAGCTATAGTAACATATTATTAGTTTCCTGTTCAGGTGTGTCCAACTGCTACATAATTAATCAATGCAAACCTGTAGCTTATACAAAAATATAACATACACTGAGAAGCAAAAGGGTAACAGTGTTTTGAACCTTTGACCTTCTGGCTCCGTTTACCTCCATCCACTACAGCTTTAAACATGACACTTGACGCTTGACAAAGAACGCAGGCAGCGTTAGAAACGCATAGCCTTACGCCGCATATGAGCTCCCTATTTTTGTCATCATATTAATTTTACGTCCTTTAATAAAATTTTGCATCAGTTTTACTACTACTCCGGAAGCTGGATTTTTTCTTTCTTCTATTAAACATGACACTACCTTCATGTTATAGAACATCATATTAGCTATCTCATAGATAAATTTGATTTCTGACTATTTAGCATATGATTAGTTCTGCAGATTTTTGTCATGTTACTGCATTGTTACTGTTTTGCTCTTGGTGGTGGAAAAATATTTTTCTTCCTCTATGCTCCAAATTATAACCTGTTCTCACATTCCCTAATAGCTCAGTGTGTTATAAATTTGATTCCCAAGCAAATGGTCACTGGTTCAAATTGACGAGCCATTAATAATATTTCCCAAGAAAAGAGAAACAGCATCATCCAGCTCATCAATAGTCATCTCTTGGCCCAAAAAAATTGCAAAACTGCATCATGTGAGTTCCATAACAGTTGGAGGAATGTGAAAATAACTCCATCCATCCATTTAAAAGCCAAGGTGTGCACATCCAGGTAAGATATCGGAGTCAACAAGTTGGCTCATCACAAGGTCTATCAGTTCTGGTGCGACAAACATGATGGTGGAGGAGGGTCATATGCTTCGTAGCAGTGAGATCACAGAATTCCATGCAAGCACTGTGCAATGCTCATTGAAAAAGTCTGGAATTGTGACCTGAAAAAAGGTAAAGAAGCCTTGACTTCAATATCATCATAAGAAGTGTTGGCTTAAGATTTAAAAAAAATGTATGAAAAGTGGACAGTAGAAGATTTGAACTGGGTGATTTGGAGCAATGAGATAAAATTCAAAATACTAGCATCTTATTAGTACAAATGGGTCTGGAAGAAACAAGAAAAAAAGGGGCTTATGGATTGAGAAATTGAAGGAAATGTTAGGTTTGGTGGAGGAAGCCTGATAATACAGGATTGTTTCACCGTAAAAGGCGTTGGATACTTGACCAGGATCAATGGTCCTCTAAAAGCTGAGGTACACTGGAGATCAAAATTAGAGAACAATGTATGATCACTTGTTTTTTTCAGAAATTATGTAATCTACATTGATCAATAATTGTAGGGGTTTTTTTGTAAGGGGTACACCATGCAACTAGAACAGTGTTTTAAAAAAGATCCAAAGTTTACCAACATTAAACTTTTTTTTTTTTTGCTCAAACTGGGATGATCATAATTAGAGAACAGCAATGACTGTAGCAGTAGAGAAAGTTTATAAGTAAATTTTCTGAAGGTAACAGCAGTCACCAATCAGTAGGACGTGTACAGGCGTTTGCTTTGAATGACTTCAGCACATCTATGGCCACAGGACATCACTAGTCTCTCACACTGCTCTGGTGGGATTTTGGTCCACTCTTCTTCCAGTCTCTTCCACAGTTCTTTGACTGTTGTGAGTTTCTTGGCCATAACTTTGTCCGGTTTTCTATTGGATTTAGATCAGGACTCTGGGCGGCCATTTCATTATTTCATTATTTTCTTTTTCAAGGAACTGCTTTATTCATTTTTCTGTGTGACAGGGGGCATTGTCCAGCATGAAAATTGCTGACTGATTGGGTGATGAATGCAAGTAAAGAACCACGTGTTGCTTAAGAAGCTTCTGATATACACTTGCATTCATTCTGCCATGTAGCTGTATGAGAGGTCCAACTCCTGCTGCAGTAAACATTCCCTAAACCATTACACTTCCTCCACCTCCTTTCACTGACTTCTTAACACACTTCAGTTTCAGGCTTTCCCCAGTTTGTGGACGAACATAATGTTTCCCACCAGACCCAAATAAATTAAACTTGCTTTCATCATTGAAATGAACGGTGGACCACTTCTCCTCTGTCCACACTACATGCTCCTCATCAAAAGTGAGTCTAGCCTTTTGATTCTTTCTGCTAATTGAGAGGTTTGGTCAATGCAGAGTGGGCTTTCAGTCCAAATGCTCTTAAACATTGTGACACTGTATGACGAGACAGACCCTTACCCTATTCAGTGCTGAACTGCCGAGCAATTCCAGCTGCAGTGTTGAAACAGTTACTCATGGAGATTCTTCACATTATCTTGTCCTCTCTTGCATTTGTCTTTCAAGGGTGACCAGCCTTCTTGGGGGACTTGAAAGAGTTTGTGATGTTGTAAAGATGCAATATTCTCAAAATGACAGACTTGGAATGATCAACTTCTCTTGCTATGGCTGATGGGGTCACAACCTTTGGCCTTCATCTGGACAACCTGCTGCCAGAGGGTTTCTGTCACTTTGGAACAGCACACCATTTTTGAAAAGTCAGTGCAAACTGGAAAGTTAGGCTGCCAGTTACAAAGGGTTTGTCAAATAATTAGAGAAATTAGCACCAGGTGCCAGATTAACAAAAATGATTTGCAGGTATCTAAAAGTCTTCTCTAATTTTTCATTTATCTCGTTAAAAATTTTATTATGTGCTTTACAATAAATTCGGTTTATGATAAAAGCTTAAAATACTGCGAGTTTACTCATATTAGGATGTAATCACTAGAGTTGAGCGCGGTTCGAGGTTCGAGGTTCTCCAGTTCTAGGCTCAAGTGATTTTGGGGCCTGTTCTAGATCGAACTAGAACTCGAGCTTTTTGCAAAAGCTTGATAGTTCTAGAAACGTTCGAGAACGGTCCTAGCAGCAAAAAAACAGCTAATTCCTAGCTGGCTTTCCGCTGTAATAGTGTAAGTCACTCTGTGACTCACACTATTATGACATTTCAGTGTATAGTGTGCGTGTCTTGTCTTCCTTCCCTAAGCGCGGGCGTGTAGTGGGGAGGGCCATTATGTCAGCCAATCCCAGACACACACACAGCTAAGTGGACTTTTAGCCAGAGAAGCAACGGCATGTGTGATAGGATGTCCATGTCACATGTCCCTGCATTATAAAACCGGACATTTTCCTCCAGGACGCCATTATCTCTTCTGCGTCCTTGGTGTCAGACATCACTGTCGCAGCTCCGTCCTAAATCCTATCGCCGATACAGCTGTATGCGCTCCATCCACAGCGCTGGACAGCTTAGGGAGAGCACTTTCTATCAGTCCTTTTAAGGGCTCGTACCGGCAGGGTCAGAGCCATAGGTGACAGGTCCTGAAAACAGAGACAGCGTCTGTGTAGCTAAGGTCAGGGATTTCGTGGCTGCATTTCCCCATTAGGAGGGAATAGAAAGGCAGGCTTCCATTCCTCTACCCAGACCCCCCCAAAACTGGCACTCCTGGCACTGTACCCTCCTGTCCTCTGCACACTCCAACTCATTATAACTAAGCCATTATACTAGCAAACACTCAGTGTACCTAGTGGCATCCTAAACGTGGCTATTGGACTTTTGTCTAGTCCCACTAGTGCAAAGATATTTGCAGCACGTCTGCCTGCATTGCACACTCAAACTCATTGTTACTAAGCCATTATACTAGCAAACACTCAGTGTACCTAGTGGCATCCTAAACGTGGCTATTGGACTTTGCTATAGTCCCACTAGTGCAAAGATATTTGCAGCACCTCTGCCTGCATTGCACACTCCAACTCATTGGTACTAAGCCATTATACTAGCAAACACTCAGTGTACCTAGTGGCATCCTAAACGTGGCTATTGGACTTTGCTATAGTCCCACTAGTGCAAAGATATTTGCAGCACGTCTGCCTGCATTGCACACTCCAACTCATTATAACTAAGCCATTATACTAGCAAACACTCAGTGTACCTAGTGGCATCCTAAACGTGGCTATTGGACTTTGCTATAGTCCCACTAGTGCAAAGATATTTGCAGCACGTCTGCCTGCATTGCACACTCCAACTCATTGTTACTAAGCCATTATACTAGCAAACACTCAGTGTACCTAGTGGCATTCTAAACGTGGCTATTGGACTTTTGTCTAGTCCCACTAGTGCAAAGATATTTGCAGCACGTCTGCCTGCATTGCACACTCCAACTCATTGTTACTAAGCCATTATACTAGCAAACACTCAGTGTACCTAGTGGCATCCTAAACGTGGCTATTGGACTTTGCTATAGTCCCACTAGTACAAAGATATTTGCAGCACGTCTGCCTGCATTGCACACTCAAACTCATTATAACTAAGCCATTATACTAGCAAACACTCAGTGTACCTAGTGGCATCCTAAACGTGGCTATTGGACTTTGCTATAGTCCCACTAGTGCAAAGATATTTGCAGCACCTCTGCCTGCATTGCACACTCCAACTCATTATAACTAAGCCATTATACTAGCAAACACTCAGTGTATCTAGTGGCATCCTAAACGTGGCTATTGGACTTTGCTATAGTCCCACTAGTGCAAAGATATTTGCAGCACCTCTGCCTGCATTGCACACTCAAACTCATTGTTACTAAGCCATTATACTAGCAAACACTCAGTGTACCTAGTGGCATCCTAAACGTGGCTATTGGACTTTTGTCTAGTCCCACTAGTGCAAAGATATTTGCAGCACGTCTGCCTGCATTGCACACTCCAACTCATTGTTACTAAGCCATTATAATAGCAATCACTCAGTGTACCTAGTGGCATCCTAAACGTGGCTATTGGACTTTGCTATAGTCCCACTAGTGCAAAGATATTTGCAGCACCTCTGCCTGCATTGCACACTCCAACTCATTATAACTAAGCCATTATACTAGCAAACACTCAGTGTACCTAGTGGCATCCTAAACGTGGCTATTGGACTTTGCTATAGTCCCACTAGTGAAAAGATATTTGCAGCACGTCTGCCTGCATTGCACACTCCAACTCATTGTTACTAAGCCATTATACTAGCAAACACTCAGTGTATCTAGTGGCATTCTAAACGTGGCTATTGGACTTTTGTCTAGTCCCACTAGTGCAAAGATATTTGCAGCACGTCTGCCTGCATTGCACACTCAAACTCATTGTTACTAAGCCATTATACTAGCAAACACTCAGTGTACCTAGTGGCATTCTAAACGTGGCTATTGGACTTTTGTCTAGTCCCACTAGTGCAAAGATATTTGCAGCACGTCTGCCTGCATTACACACTCCAACTCATTGTTACTAAGCCATTATACTAGCAAACACTCAGTGTACCTAGTGGCATCCTAAACGTGGCTATTGGATTTTGCTATAGTCCCACTAGTGCAAAGATATTTGCAGCACGTCTGCCTGCATTGCACACTCCAACTCATTATAACTAAGCCATTATACTAGCAAACACTCAGTGTACCTAGTGGCATACAAGAAGTGGCTGTTGTACTCCATTAGTGCCCCACTGGTGCAAATCTATGTGCAGCACCTCTGCATGACACCCTCCTGCTCTGTTTTTAATAAGCTATAATGATAGCAAAAAATACTGCCAGTTAGTGGCATCATAGAACTGGCTGTTGTATTCCATTAGTGCCCCACTGGCGCCAAGCTATTTCTAGCACCTCTGCATGACACCTTCCTGCTCTTTTTTTAATAAGCTATAATGATAGCAAAAAATACTGCCATTTAGTGGCATCATAGAACTGGCTGTTGTATTCCATTAGTGCCCCACTGGTGCCAAGCTATTTCTAGCACCTCTACATGACACCCTCCTGCTCTTTTTTTAATAAGCTATAATGATAGCAAAAAATACTGCCATTTAGTGGCATCATAGAACTGGCTGTTGTATTCCATTAGTGCCCCACTGGTGTCAAGCTATTTCTAGCACCTCTGCATGACACCCTCCTGCTCTGTTTTTAATAAGCTATAATGATAGCAAAAAATACTGCCATTTAGTGGCATCATAGAACTGGCTGTTGTATTCTATTAGTGCCCCACTGGTGCCAAGCTATTTCTAGCACCTCTGCATGACACCCTCCTGCTCTGTTTTTAATAAGCTATAATGATAGCAAAAAATACTGCCATTTAGTGGCATCATAGAACTGGCTGTTGTATTCCATTAGTGCCCCACTGGTGCCAAGCTATTTCTAGCACCTCTGCATGATACCCTCCTGCTCTGTTTTTAATAAGCTATAATGATAGCAAAAAATACTGCCATTTAGTGGCATCATAGAACTGGCTGTTGTATTCCATTAGTGCCCCACTGGTGCCAAGCTATTTCTAGCACCTCTGCATGACACCCTCCTGCTCTGTTTTTAATAAGCTATAATGATAGCAAAAAATACTGCCAGTTAGTGGCATCATAGAACTGGCTGTTGTATTCCATTAGTGCCCCACTGGTGCCAAGCTATTTCTAGCACCTCTGCATGACACCTTCCTGCTCTTTTTTTAATAAGCTATAATGATAGCAAAAAATACTGCCATTTAGTGGCATCATAGAACTGGCTGTTGTATTCCATTAGTGCCCCACTGGTGCCAAGCTATTTCTAGCACCTCTGCATGACACCCTCCTGCTCTTTTTTTAATAAGCTATAATGATAGCAAAAAATACTGCCATTTAGTGGCATCATAGAACTGGCTGTTGTATTCCATTAGTGCCCCACTGGTGTCAAGCTATTTCTAGCACCTCTGCATGACACCCTCCTGCTCTGTTTTTAATAAGCTATAATGATAGCAAAAAATACTGCCATTTAGTGGCATCATAGAACTGGCTGTTGTATTCTATTAGTGCCCCACTGGTGCCAAGCTATTTCTAGCACCTCTGCATGACACCCTCCTGCTCTGTTTTTAATAAGCTATAATGATAGCAAAAAATACTGCCATTTAGTGGCATCATAGAACTGGCTGTTGTATTCCATTAGTGCCCCACTGGTGCCAAGCTATTTCTAGCACCTCTGCATGACACCCTCCTGCTCTGTTTTTAATAAGCTATAATGATAGCAAAAAATACTGCCATTTAGTGGCATCATAGAACTGGCTGTTGTATTCCATTAGTGCCCCACTGGTGCCAAGCTATTTCTAGCACCTCTGCATGACACCCTCCTGCTCTGTTTTTAATAAGCTATAATGATAGCAAAAAATACTGCCATTTAGTGGCATCATAGAACTGGCTGTTGTATTCCATTAGTGCCCCACTGGTGCCAAGCTATTTCTAGCACCTCTGCATGACACCCTCCTGCACATTTAGCTATGCTAATTTTATAGCAAACTCAGGGAATTCCTTGCTGCATTTGATCATTAGGAGGGATAGAAAGTGAGGCTTCTTTTACTGTCCTGGTACCCACAGAACACGGCCACTGTACCCATCTGTCCACTTTTGTCACGCTATTTAATTTGCACAAAGAGCTGACTCTTTTTCTGCCTTCCTAAAATTGTCTGGAATACTAAGTTAGTGTTCCTTTGCTGCCAAGCAAGGTACAACACATGTGCATTCTACACTCCTTTCCATTTCTGGAATGCAATTATTAACTGCAGGTAGTCCAGGCAATCTGTGACGAAGGTGCAGGCGTGGATATAATGTAGCCTGTATCCAATGATGGTTCTCTCGATGTCTGACAGCTCAACAATACGTTCTGTTTCCACTTCCAACACAAGTGATGACCTGCCAATCACACTCCCTGTTGCGGGTTAAGGAGTGGAAGTTCAGTGTGAAAAACCATGTGTGACTGCTGTCCCCACAGTCACAGAGGATGAAGAGCACGCAGATGCACTTGATGGGGCAGGCGGTGGTTGCACAGGCACGCTAGGCCGCATTGTAGCACAGTGAAATTCACATTGCGACTTATGCTTCATTTTAAGTCGTGTACAGGGTGGGCTCCCCAGTATGCAGCAAAACCAGGCAAAAGGAAAAGGACTCTAGGCAGTTGGGTTGATAAATGATTGTTTAACTTTACCAAAACAAACAATAAGAACCATGCATACAATTAAAATAATTGAACAATCTATTCTGTTGCCTACTACCTGCTAATCCCTCTGTGTAGCAGTAATTGTGTGTTTGTGCGTGTGTGTGTGTGTGTGTGTGTGTGCGAACACGACTTACCAGTGGCGCATCCCAAGAGCTTACAAGTTATCTACCTAAACATAGACAAAACACATGACCCCCCCTGAATACCCTTGTTAGCTGAAGCCTCACAGATAATGCAGATGATAACAGTGTGAATGCAAACCACACAGCTCTGCAACACAGTCATGGAAATCTTGAAAAGCAACAGTCAATGCAAACATGTGTTGCTGTCCCTCTATGATTTAAACTGTATGTGACAATTTGACAGTGCAGAGGCAGCAAGTTTTATTGTCTATAAATAGTCGGCCTACCCAGAACAGATATGTGTTTTGCTAATAAAACAAAGTGTTGCGTGCCCGCATTATTGTCTGGGCACAGCCTACCGTACCCGGGTACTGTGATGTCCAGTTGCCAGAAATACAGACTTTACGCTCCTCTCACGGTAAACAGTATAGACAGCACCGTAAGAATGTTGGTCTGTGGCACAGGATGCTGCTCACTGACGTTACAGTGCTCATCATCAAAGTACAACACAACTCCCCTCACAATTGAACGAAGTGTTTCCGCGGTGGCTCCTTGCTGTAACACACACCTTTAGCTTTTCCTTCTGTTCATAGACAGCATCTCCAAGTCCACACCCGAAGAGCAATTTTATATTGCTATAGTGACCAAAGGCAGATCCAAAAAAACAGCAGCCCCTTGTGTGTAGTCTGCAACAATGCATGCAATGAACGGCAAATAAGCATATTGCGTTGACAGTTGCTAAAGCTGAGCAATACACCTTCACGCTGTCAATTCATATCCATGTGATACTTCATGGAGGAAGTACTCAAAAGTGTGAGTTTTTGCCTTCTACTTACAGATTGTTGACAAATCTTACAGATTACATGACTTTGGTGATCCTTTGCGATGTCCAAAAATTCACAGGCTAGGAAAGGCTTACAGCCCATGCGACCTGCATAGCCAACACGACATCTGCTCAGAGTCAAAGTTGTGGTCCAGGATTCAGTTGTTGACGTGCTTCCAGTACTTTGTCTCTGGCCAGGAAGACGCAACGTAACCTCGTCGTCAGTAGCATCCTCCTCCACCTCCTCTGCTGACCTCATCGACTGGCTGACTTTGGTTTGACAGTAAGTGTTGTCTCCAACCTCATCAATAACCCTGTGTGTTTTCATTCCCCTCGTCCTGAGTCCTCCGAGAAAACCTCTTCCTGCCTTGACCGAATAGTAAAGTTGTCCTTCCAATCAGGTATCTGTGCTCCTCATCATGTTCCCCATTGTCTCCACCAGGAGGATTTAATTTTTGGAAATGAGGGTGTAGATTAGGCACAGCACCTTCTTCATCGGGGCCTGGATCCCAGTCACAAAGCTTCAGGCTATCTGCGCAGATCATTTCCCCTGTCCCCTGTCCCCTGGAACTCGCTACCTCAACACGTTAGATTATATGCTACACACGCAAGCTTCAAACTGAATCTGAAAACTCATCTGTTCAGAAATGACTATAACCTTCAATGACACCACCACCATACGTACTTGACGCTCAACCTAAACAACTCCTACTGTCTCCTCCCAAAAATCCTTTAGAATGTAATCCCGCAAGGGCAGGGCCCTCTTCCCTCTGTACCAGTCTGTCTATAGTTACTTGTATATGTATTCTGTATGTAACCCCCTTCTCATGTACAGCACCATGGAATCAATGGTGCTCTATAAATCAATAATAATAAAAATAATAATAACTTCCTTGTCTGTACTCATTGCAGCTTTGGAGCAGACCTCTGATTCCCAGGCTATAGTGCGACTGAACAGCTATGCAAACTCAACCATCTCTGTCACCCCATACTCAGCAGGGCTGGTGGAAACTTGAGAGCTGTTAGGAAGCAAGTGCGATTGGATTGACACCACAGAGGAATGGAGTATTTGGGATCTTGAAATTGGGGTGGAGGAGAGGCCGCTTTATGGAGCAATTCAGATCCATTGAAGCAGCTGCTGATTTGGCCTCATCTACATTTGTTAGCGATGGTCGTGTCCATGAAAAAAGGGATCATATCAGATTATCCATGGGAAGAAGTACACCTGTTCTTTTTGATGTTATTTGTTGTTACAAAACGGTGACGCCTTAAACACAAGCAGCCTGCTGCGGTTTCAGTTGCGCCCAGGCATCAGCTGCCATTTAGGCCTGTGCCTCGGGTTGTCCAGCTGACTGCTTTCTCCTCCATGTCTAAGTGTGGAGAGGTAGCTAGTGCGCATGCGTGTGCCGATTTGCCCCAGCCGCAGCCTAACTCCAGTGTTTCGCCTAGTGAGTATGCTCAGCCTGACTGTGCCATTCCTGAGGCTAAAGCCTGCTTTACATGGTACGATCGATTGTGCGATTTCACAATCGATCGTACCCGCCCCCGTCCTTTCTGCGTCACGGGCAAATCGTTGCCCGTGTCGCACAAAGTCAGTAACCCCCGTCACACATACTTACCTCTCGTGCGACCTCGCTGTGGGCGGCGAACGTCCACTTCCTGAAGTGGGAGGGACGTTCGGCGTCACAGCGACGTCACACGGCCGCCGGCCAATAGAAGCGGAGGGGCGGAGATGAGCAGGATGTAAACATCCCGCCCACCTCCTTCCTTCCACATAGAGCCGGCGGCGGCCGCGGGAGGCAGGTGAGCTGGTCATCGTTCCCGTGGTGTCACACGGAGCGGCGTGTGCTACCACAGAAACGATGATCAACCAAATTAAACGATATTATGGAACCTAACGAGCAGTACCCGACTCACGATTTGTGAGCGATACTGCGTCGCTAGGAGGTGTCACACAGGCCGGCATCGCCAGCGATGCCGGATGTGCGTCACAAAAACCGTGACCCCGACGATCTATCGCACGATAGATTGTCTGGTATAAAGCAGCCTTCAGTCTTCATTTCGGGCTACAGCGCATGCTCCCACACTTAGTGCGAAAAGCCTCTTTGCACAGGTACTTGCACTCCGTGCCGGGTCTAAGTCCTGTGTTGTGCATAGACACCATGCTAAAGCTGATAGTCTTTTTTCAGAGACTGTATTTCATGCAACTGACCATGGTCAGGCACTTACTGCATCAGAAACTAGGTCCGGTAATGAACTCTTTGACCCTGCCCCTGATGTGGGGGGCCCATTTAGACCACAGGGCATCAGGTGTCCTGACGATGTGGCCAGGCCACTCCCAAATGGCTTGCAGAGGCCCACCCCTATGACTTGTCACCTCATTATTGATGGTCAGACGATGACTGGTGAGGTGTTTGGGTCATGACAGCCATGAGGTCATCATTGAAGTTGCGGTTCCAAATAGGACGCTAGTTATGCCACTCATGACGTATCACTCTGCTTTTGTCTCCAGGAGGTGCATTGTGGTCCACCCTGGTTTGTGGCGGACCCAGGTTATAAAAGGGGCTGGAGACAACAAGGAGGTGCGCAGTCTTCTATTATGCTCCGAAAGAGCACACCTCCATGTGTTGAACCCATTGCGGCTTTAGGCCAGAGGTAGGCAGGGATAGGGCGTCGATGTAGGCCGCCACCACAGTTGGTAACGCAGAACGGTTAAGACCAGCTCCTGTCCTACAAGTCCTGCTTGTGCAGCCCAGTGGCATTAACAGGCCTGCTGCTGCTGATGCGCCTGCTGTTCACAGGTGTGGCCCCAATGCACACGGTCAGCGTCCTGAATGGGCCCTGTGATGTTAACAGGGAGTTCCTGGGCTGGGTGGGCGTGTGGACCCTGTTACGCTAACAGGGCTCCCAGTCTCAAGATCCGAGTGGCGTCTAACTTGGTTCAGGCTACTATTAGTTTCATAGCCACACAGCTCTGTATCCTCCACCGAACCTTCCAGTTGCCAACCTCTCCTTTTCCATCTGGGAGCACGGTGGACACTGACTGCTGATGGGGATATATACCTTTCTCTTTCTTTTCTTATTAATTTTCGTTATATAGCGGTAACATAGTATATACCACCTTATCCAAATCTGCCAGTCCCACCATAACAGATGGTGTTTCTTCATCAAATGTTACTTTTGCTTAACCACCAAACCCACGGACACAAACTTTTTTCCCCTTTCCAACACACCTGTTCCCCTTTCCACCAGCATCTGTCCTTTTTCAACTCAGTTTGTATATGACCAAAAATGCAACTCTGCAGAGACACCGTACTCAACGCCGTCTCAGCACAGCAGCCAGCCCTCGGTCCCTCAGATGTGGACAAGTAAGACCATTTCCTCCTATCGATGAAAAAGCATTGAGATTCACTCTGTGCACCCTGGTGTTTAGTGGAAAAGCAGATGTAAGATTGTGTAACACCTTCTGCTGATACTCCTGCATACGTGCGTCCCTTTCTATGGCAGGAGTTATTTCGCAAAATTTTGTGTTGTACCAGGGATCTAACAGTGTGGCAACCCAGTAGTCAGCATGACTTGGAATTCGTACAATCCGAGGGTCATGTTGTAGGTAGTGCAGCAAGAAGACGCTCATGTGTCTTGTGCATCCAGGAGGACCAAGTCCTTGGTGTGTTGGTGGCAGAGAGGTGAGAATCGTGCCTCCTTCCTCTGCCCTCTCCCCCCAACCTCGCACAACCGAAATGTGAGCAAGCTCTCACTCATCTGCTGAGTCTTCCATGCCCATCGCAAGTTCGTCCTCCATTTCTTCATGGCTCCTGCACCTTCCTCAACAATTTTTGCTGATACTATGCGCCCTTGTTAATCCCTATCCCCCACCATAACTGCTGCCTAGGTGCCGCTTACCGTATGGACCTTGTAGATCTTATTATCCCTTCTGCATATGACTCCTCCTGTACTTCCTCACCTTCCTCTTGGACCAATACCTGACTCCGAATAATGCTTACAGTGTGCTCCATCATGTAGATGACCAGAATTGTCACGCTGAGAATGGCATTGCCAGTGCTAAACATCTTCGTCGACATTTGGAAACTGTGTAGAAGGGTGCATAGGTCCTTGATCTGACACCACTCCAGCAGCGTGATCTGCACCACCTCTGGATCAAGTTAGCCCAGGGTATACGTCATACCGTATTTCAGCAGGGCTCTGCGGTGCTGCCACACACGCTGCAACATGTGCAGATTCCAATTCCTGCGTGTCGGAACATCGCATTTCCGTCGTTTAACCGCCAGACCCTAAGACTTCCGGAGCGATGACAGTTGTTGAGCTGCTGGGTGTGAAGGATGAAAGTGAGCACACAGCAGCGTGCCCGCTGCACAAGGCCATGTAGGCCGGGATGGTATTTTAAAAATTGCTGGACAACCAGGTTCAACACGTGAGCCATACAAGGCACGTGTGTCACATTTCCCTGAAGAAGGGTCGCAGACTGGTTTGCATCATTGTCGCACCCGACCTTCCCTGACTGCTGGTTGACTGTAGACAACCATTGATGAAACTCGGTCTCACTCTCCAGAGCTAACCGTCCACAATTCCTCAGCGGTGTCTCACATTTCCCCTACATTTCAAAGTAAACATTTGACCGCCTGATGGCCTTGAGCTCTGCTGCCAGTATAGTAAGGTGTGTGGGATTCCTTGGGCGCAGTTACAAGGAAGGGTGGCCTGACCACACAGGGTTTGGGCCGAGGTGGAGGACCCACACGAGGTTGAGGAGGCAGAAGCAGTGGAGGAACTTGTACATACAGAGGAAGGATTGACACACAAGTCGTGGGGACGGCAAGACTTGTACAGCAAACCGTTCTCCATCTCTCACCATAGTTACCCAGTGCCCAGTCAGCAACATGTAACTCCCCTGTCCATGCTTACTGGTCCAAGTATCTGTGTTGAAATGCACCCTGTCACACACAGAGTTTCTCAAGGAATTGGTGAGGTTGTGTGCGACCTACTGTGGTAGCGCGGGCACGCCTTTCTTGGAGAAGGAGTGACGACTGGCCATCGGCTCTTGGGGCACTGCAATGGGCATAAGGTCTCGAAAATCCTCGGTCTCAAAAGGGTGTAAAGGCAGCCTTTCTGTTGCCAACAAGTTGCAGATGATGAAACTCAACCTCTTAGGCATGTCATGCCCTTCGAAAATCATGTAAAACACAGCGAGGGGACTCCAACCACAGTCTCCCTCGTTGCCACTAATTGGGCCACACACACCCCACTTGACTGGCATCAGTTGACCCCCCTTTTGAAAAAGAAAAAGATGCTTTGCATGAAGCACTCTCAAAAATACGCGTGCCTTTCCCGTCCCCTGGCTGACCCAGGGGAAGAAAAGTCCTCTGAGAAACATGACTTGTTCATCTTGGTTCTTTTCGGAAACACAGCGAGGGGACTCCAACCACAGTCTCTCTCGTTGCCACTAATTGGGCCACACACACCCCACTTGACTGGCATCAGTTGACCCCCCTTTTGAAAAATAAAAAGATGCTTTGCATGAAGCACTCTCAAAAATACGCGTGCGTTTCCCGTCCCCTGGCTGACCCAGGGGAAGAAAAGTCCTCTGAGAGCCATGACTTGTTCATCTTGGTTCTTTTAGAAACACAGCGAGGGGACTCCAACCACAGTCTCTCTCGTTGCCACTAATTGGGCCACACACACCCCACTTGACTGGCATCAGTTCACCCAATTTTCAAGATGAAAAAGATGCTTTGCATGAAGCACTCTCAAAAATATGCGTGCCTTTCCCGTCCCCTGGTTGACCCAGGGGAAGAAAAGTCCTCTGAGAGCCATGACTTGTTCATCTTGGTTCTTTTAGAAACACAGCGAGGGGACTCCAACCACAGTCTCCCTCATTGCTACTAATTGGGCCACACACACCCCACTTGACTGGCATCAGTTGACCCAATTTTCAAGATGAAAAAGATGCTTTGCATGAAGCACTCTCAAAAATACGCGTGCCTTTCGCCTCCCCTGGCTGACCCAGGGGAAGAAAAGTCCTCTGAGAGCCATGACTTCTTCATCTTGGTTCTTTTAGAAACACAGCGAGGAGACTCCAACCACAGTCTCTCTCGTTGCCACTAATTGGGCCACACACACCCCACTTGACTGGCATCAGTTCACCCAATTTTCAAGATGAAAAAGATACTTTGCATGAAGCACTCTCAAAAATACGCGTGCCTTTCCCGTCCCCTGGCTGACCCAGGGGAAGAAAAGTCCTCTGAGAGCCATGACTTGTTCATCTTCGTTCTTTTAGAAACACAGCGAGGGGACTCCAACCACAGTCTCTCTCGTTGCCACTAATTGGGCCACACACACCCCACTTGACTGGCATCAGTTGACCCCCCTTTTGAAAAAGAAAAAGATGCTTTGCATGAAGCACTCTCAAAAATACGCGTGCCTTTCCCGTCCCCTGGCTGACCCAGGGGAAGAAAAGTCCTCTGAGAGCCATGTCCACATTGTCAGTGGACAGACACGTGTGCTTATCTGCCAGCAGACCCCCAGCAGCACTGAAGACAGCTTCCGAGAGAACACTGGCTGCAGGACACGACAAGATCCCCAAGGCGTACGTGGCGAGCTCAGGCAATTTATCAAGATTGGAAGCCTAAAATGAGCAGGGCTCAAGTTGCACAGTAATGGAATCGATGTTTCCTTGCATATACTCATATATCTGTGTGTCCGCCTCTTTTTCCTTGTCCAGCTGTTTTGTTTTCGCATGAGTATATGTCCTTGTCACTTTCCCATGTGTTTGTGTTGTGTTGTGAGTTGTTTGTCACCTTTTGGACACCTTTGAGGGTGTTTTCTAGGTGTTTTTATGTGTTTGTGAATGCCTGCCATTGTTTCCTATGCGGTTCAAGTTCGGTTCGTCGAACGTTCGACGAACCGAACTCAAACGGGACCTCCGTTTGGCGAACCGACCTCGAGCCGAACCGGGACCGGTTCGCTCATCTCTAGTAATCACATAGGAGGACACAATGACCGCAACATTTACGAAACTATGTGTTGTTCTGTAATTTTGATCTCTAGTGTAAATGTGAGTATCCTACAAGACAAGATACTTTATACACTTGAGCACTGTGTATTATTTTACATGCACTGCAACATCACTATTAGTGATAAGCGAGCACTACCATGCTCTGTTGGTCGATACTTGTAATAAGCAATTGGATGCTCAGATGGGCATGACTCGAGTTTAATGGATGTCAATGGGGAACTTGAGCATTTTTTTATTTTAAAAAGGCTTGAGTTCCCTTTTGACTTTCATTATGTTCGGGTACTTTAGTGACACCCCTCCGAGCGTCTAACTACTCATTATGAGTCCTAAGCACCCAAGCTTGGTAGTGTTCGCTGATCACTAATCACTATTTAACTCTAGGTTTATGAAACAAAATCACCTGTATTTGTAAGTTTATATCACATTTTAAAATGTATCTAACAATCCCTTCATTGATTTTAACTTTTCAGTTCCCATGTATTTATGTTATAAAAGGGATTGTGCAGTACTTTTATATTGATGTCCGATCCTTGGGATAGATCATCAATATTAGATTGGTGGGTATGTGACACTCAGCACCCTTATTGATCAGCTGTTCCCGTTTCTGGATGCGATTAGTTGTATAAATAACAATACAGCTCTGTCTACTGTACAGTGGCTGCAGCCAGATACTGCATTATCTACTGTGACAACGTGGGCCCGAGCGTATGGGAACCATGTGTCAGGTAGCGGGATTGAGTCACACAGGAGCACTTTATCACTTCAAATGTCCATGCGGTTTTATTTAAACCTGTCATAAACCACTGTTACACTGTATTAAAACATATCCGCAAGGCTTCATACACAGTGTCCCAGTGCCGGCATCACAGCCTTTACTAACTGACCTATCTATTCAGGAGTCTCAACACACTCCTCACATGGTCTCACCATGTGCTCCATCAGGTCCATTTCCTCCCAGGACCCTGGTAGACTGCCATGTGATCACAGCCAGACACATGATATCCTCCCAGACACACCCTTGGGTGGGAGGTATATGGATGGTAAGTTCCACCCATCACTTCTGACCATCTCATGAATCTAGTTCTGAAACATGTTACCAAACAGACGTGTGGAACCAAAAGTCCCAGCGAACACTACAGGTTCATGGCAGAGGTTCTCTGAGACACAGACACATCCCAGCCATTTCCAATATTACCGAGTGCCATCTTACACTACCCCTATTCAAATGGATAGGTGTGTGCCTGCAGTTCTCCACTGTGGCAATTACACAGTAAACAAAGCTGTGCTGTTTTTTCTCCAACTGATCGCATCAAGCCGTTGCTAGAAATGGGAACAGCTCATTGGCACCACTGATCTGATTCTGATGACTAGAGATGAGCGAACCCAAACGGTAAAGTTCGGGATTCGTACCAAACATTGGGTGTCAAGGTCTTGGACTTAAACACAAGTAATAGAAAAATAACTCTGGCACTCAAAACGGGACAACAAGAAAAAGTTGAATGCAGATGCTTTTGGACTTAAACACAGACTTAAAAAAAAGTCCATGACAAAGTTCAGAGCTCTGGTACTGTTCGTATGTATAGATGAGTGAATTGCTGCTTATGGGGATGCTCGTTATCACTCATACATATTCACTGCTTCCTCCACCCCCTGACAATGCTCCCATCTGTAATTGGCTGTAGTCATATGCGCCCCCATCCTATGTGACAGCGTGTCTGACTACTTGCAATCATAGACCCTGTCTGCAGCTCTGCATTGGTGTAACAATAAATTAGATAAAGCATACGACTACAGGCTGCAGCCCTCAGCCGTACGCTTATCATGGCTGTGTATCAAAATAAGAAGGACCACATGTGTCTTTTTCTTAATTATTTAAATAAATAATTTAAAAAAATGGTGCGTGGTTCCCCTCAATTTTGATAACCAGCCATGATAAAGCCAGCAGCTGGACTTGGTATTCTCAGACTAGGGAGAGGGTGTTTTTTGTATTTTATTTCAAATAAAGGATTTTTTTCTCTGTTTGTGTTTATTTCTTTTCACTTACAGATTAGTAATGGGGGTCTCAAAGATGCCTTCCATTACTAATCTAGGGCTTAGTGGCAGCTGTGAGCTGTCATTAACTCCTTTTTACCCCAATTTCCACTGCACTAGGGCAATCAAGATGAGCTAGGTAAAGTTCCGGGATTGTCGCATCTAATGGATGTGATGATCCTGGGTGGCTGCAGGCTGCTATTTTTAGACTGGGGGGGACAATAACCTTGGGTCTCCTCAGTCTAAGAACACCTTGTCCAGTTGTCGGGCTTTATCATGGCTGGCTATCAAAATTCTGGGGGACCGCAGTTTTTTTTTTAAATTATTTATTTAAATGGGTTTTTTTTTTTTTTTTTTTTTTTTAAAAAGCCGCATGCAGTCCCTCTTATTTTGATACACAGCAAAGATAAACACACACCTGGGGGCTGCAGCCTGTAGCCCTATGCTTTATCTGTGATGGGTTCCTAATATGGGGGGACTCTACACCAATTTTCTTATTTATTTATTTATTTTTACATCAATCTATAGTGATCTGAAGACTGCAAGCAGTCAGACATACTGTCACTCAGGGTGGGAACGCTGTCTGACTGCAACCAATCACAGACACCAGGACAGCCATAGACGAGAAAAGCAGTGTATATACATGATGCTAATGAGGAGCCTTGAAAGTAGAATGAGCAACCTGCAAGCAGTGTACAGCCACGCCAGAGACTCTTTAACTATAACTACCTTTTTTTCTTTATTTTTCCTTTTCTTCATTACACGAGTTGCATCTAGATTGTTAGCCAAAGTTCCCTGAGAACTACAGGCCTGGCACTTGGGTAGTTTTGAGCCTGTGTGGATCTGGACTTGTAGGCCTAAGACACATGGCGAGAAAAATGGTGCGAGTGGAGTGCAACAAATTTTAGCCTATGTGTCAGAGTACCTAAACGATTATTTTCTCAGCCCTAATCGGAACGAGAAAACAATCTCAGCATGCTGCCACTGTAATGCGATCATTGTTTCTTTCACACCCATTCAACACAATGGGGCAAAAGAAAAATTGCACTGCACTCACGGTACACCGGTGTACCGCGAGTGCAGTGCGAGAATGGCAATAGCCGGCTATAGAGGAGAGAGGGAGATAAATCCCTCCCCTCCTCAGAGCCAGCCCGCCTCTCTGCAGCGCTGGCCCTCCCCTCCTAACTGCCGACCCACCCCCCACAGCTGAGGTTCGCTCTCACGATCAAACCTCAGTCGCAGGGACACTCGCATGACACTCGGGTCTGCTGTGCTGCCAGCGTGAGCCGAGTGTCATGCGAGGGGATCGCAGTAATCCCTGTGTGGCCCCGGCCTTACAATCTGGGTCTGCCCCTCACTAATCTTGGAGCTTTTTCTGCGTCCTGATCCGTTAATGTGCGATCGTTGGACTTGACGAATTTACCATCCTGAGATTACTGAGATCACTACTGTTCATGTGGACAAAGTGGTTGGACTTCTGGGATTAGAGTTTCCTCCGATCCTGGTTGTTGCTGTAACAGATGCAGCAGAATACCTGTCAATCACAGCGACTCTATTGTAGTCCAATATTGTGCATACAACTGCTCTACCACAGCCCATGCCTGGTAATATACGAGTTATGCAAAGGGAGGGATAATATGTGAAGGGCTTAATAAATGACTAAAAGGAAAATAAATATACACAGGTATTACACTATTATTCAGGCACAAAAAAATAAAAATAAAATAATATGATAAAATTCTAGTTCATATCCCTTAAGTCATATGTTCTCACCTATTTTGCTTTCTTTCATTAAAAGTAAAGAGAAATAAAGCTGGAATCCTGGTAACTTTAGCTGTAACTACACAATTGTTAACAGTAACATAATATTACAAAGCAGTACAAGCCAAGAAGTAATTAAAATGATACAAAACTGTAAGAAAACAAACTCTGAATAAGAAATATTGTATAGGCTAAAAAAAAATATTTCCTCCACAGCAGAGCAAAGAATGTAATCAGCTCCAATGATAATAATTGTTTCATTCTGAGACCCTGGGGAATTTCAAAAGAATGAAGAACATGTAGGTTTCACTGGGAATGTACTCAGCAAATGCATTTTCTAGCCTTAATTATAACTGGAGCCCAGATAAATGCCACTTTCTCAATTCATATGCCTTATTTGAATGCTAAACAAACCTTTAGGAAGACTTTGTAATGCTGTATACGGATTTAGTGAACATATTAAAAGTGATTTGTGAATATAAAGTCTGTATTGTTATGTTTAATCTGGGAACAAAATGCATTAATATGCAGAAAGCGTGCATTAAAGAATATAAATGTTTGCCTGTAATATCTGGCCATTCTGTAAGGAAAATGCATCTGTGTGAGGGATGCAGCCTAATATCACAGAGGTGAGACTATTTTATCATTTCAGGCAGAATATTATTCTAAGATCTGATTATTCTTATTGTTTACCGCAGTTTAATGGCTGTTCTTGTTCTCACTCCAAGAATCATGAGAGCCCTCTTGCGATACTTGGCGTGAGAACCGCGGGCAGTGAATTGGGCTGTGCTCATGAGTTAGCCGAAGTTCATTGCCGCGTACTCTTGTGATACTTGGCGCCAGAACTGCGGGCACTAACCTGCTCTTAACTCACTCTGTCACCGCTCATCACTGCCTGCTGTGACTCGCACACTATTTTGTGACCTGATGCAGTGACCTGGGCTGACCTCATGAGATCATCTCAATTCACAGCCATGGTTCTCACACACGAGTGTGTGAGCCTGCAGTGACTGCTCACCCAGCCAATGAGGAATGATCTGTTCTTCGTAGGCTGGGACAGTGAGTCTTGGAACATCGTGGGACCCCTTTTGGATTACGCTGGACCTTGCATTATGGTTTTTGCAGGATAATAAATATGTGAATGAGGGTGTCTTTTGTCATTATTTCTTTAATAATTTTCTTGTTTTGTCTTTCAGGTTTGCTTTTGGGGAATGCTGTGGGACATCACTATGGATTACGTCAGACTTTTTTAAAAAAATAAATTTGTAATAAAGTGATGAACGAGGGCTGTAGTTGGGGTAGTCCCATAGTGGAATGGTGTGCACCACTACTGTATAATGAGGTATTTTAAAAACCTGTTCTCTGGGTCAATGGGGGTTCAAGGCGCTAAGTACCTATTACACTGGTCAAGCAATTTTTCTGGCAAAAGGTTTTAAATGATATTTTAAGTCAATTTTGCCTGCTGATTACGAATATGAACTCCGTTTTTGGCTATCACTTCAGGATTTCGAGATATTTTCAATTGTTGATGAAAATTACTCATATCGAATGTTTTATGATAAAAACACATGCTTTTAGGTACTACATTTTGTATATTTTTAATCAAGGAATAACAAAGATTACAAACTCTATGTACAGCAAATCAAATATACTTAAAGAATTAAACAACAAAATGTAAAAAACACATATACAGTTAGGTCCAGAAATATTTGGACAGTGACACAATTTTCGCGAGTTGGGCTCTGCATGCCACCACATTGGATTTGAAATGAAACCTCTACAACAGAATTCAAGTGCAGATTGTAACGTTTAATTTGAAGGTTTGAACAAAAATATCTGATAGAAATTGTAGGAATTGTACACATTTCTTTACAAACACTCCACATTTTAGGAAGTCAAAAGTAATTGGACAAATAAACCAAACACAAACAAAATATTTTTATTTTCAATATTTTGTTGCGAATCCTTGGGAGGCAATCACTGCCTTAAGTCTGGAACCCATGGACATCACCAAACGCTGGGTTTCCTCCTTCTTAATGCTTTGCCAGGCCTTTACAGCCGCAGCCTTCAGGTCTTGCTTGTTTGTGGGTCTTTCCGTCTTAAGTCTGGATTTGAGCAAGTGAAATGCATGCTCAATTGGGTTAAGATCTGGTGATTGACTTGGCCATTGCAGAATGTTCCACTTTTTTTGCACTCATGAACTCCTGGGTAGCTTTGGCTGTATGCTTGGGGTCATTGTCCATCTGTACTATGAAGCGCCGTCCGATCAACTTTGCGGCATTTGGCTGAATCTGGGCTGAAAGTATATCCCGGTACACTTCAGAATTCATCCGGCTACTCTTGTCTGCTGTTATGTCATCAATAAACACAAGTGACCCAGTGCCATTGAAAGCCATGCATGCCCATGCCATCACGTTGCCTCCACCATGTTTTACAGAGGATGTGGTGTGCCTTGGATCATGTGCCGTTCCCTTTCTTCTCCAAACTTTTTTCTTCCCATCATTCTGGTACAGGTTGATCTTTGTCTCATCTGTCCATAGAATACTTTTCCAGAACTGAGTTGGCTTCATGAGGTGTTTTTCAGCAAATTTAACTCTGGCCTGTCTATTTTTGGAATTGATGAATGGTTTGCATCTAGATGTAAACCCTTTGTATTTACTTTCATGGAGTCTTCTCTTTACTGTTGACTTAGAGACAGATACACCTACTTCACTGAGAGTGTTCTGGACTTCAGTTGATGTTGCGAACGGGTTCTTCTTCACCAAAGAAAGTATGCGGCGATCATCCACCACTGTTGTCATCCGTGGACGCCCAGGCCTTTTTGAGTTCCCAAGCTCCCCAGTCAATTCCTTTTTTTATCAGAATGTACCCGACTGTTGATTTTGCTACTCCAAGCATGTATGCTATCTCTCTGATGGATTTTTTTCTTTTTTTTCAGCCTCAGGATGTTCTGCTTCACCTCAATTGAGAGTTCCTTAGACCGCATGTTGTCTGGTCACAGCAACAGCTTCCAAATGCAAAACCACACACCTGTAATCAACCCCAGACCTTTTAACTACTTCATTGATTACAGGTTAACGAGGGAGATGCCTTCAGAGTTAATTGCAGCCCTTAGAGTCCCTTGTCCAATTACTTTTGGTCCCTTGAAAAAGAGGAGGCTATGCATTACAGAGCTATGATTCCTAAACCCTTTCTCCGATTTGGATGTGAAAACTCTCATATTGCAGCTGGGAGTGTGCACTTTCAGCGCATATTATATATATAATTGTATTTCTGAACATGTTTTTGTAAACAGCTAAAATAACAAAACTTGTGTCACTGTCCAAATATTTCTGGACCTAACTGTATATGGCACACAGATGAATGGCAAATGGCAGTTATTTGAACTTTATTTTCTTGGCTGATCTGTGATGTACAGCTTCTGGGTTGTCTCTCATCAAGCTCCAGCAACAGTCAGCCTTCATATGGGAGTCCCACCGGCCTTGATACCATTCTTCCAGTGTTTTAATGTCCTGATGAAAACACTCCCCTTGTTCCTCGTTCACATCCACAAGGTTCTCTGGAAAAAAGTCCAAATGGCTGTGTAAATAGTGAATCTTGATACTCATATTCTACATCCAAGATTTCGCAGACTCATTAGTAGCTCTTCCACAATCTCTTCATAGTTGTCTGCTTTCTTATTCCCTAGAAATTCTGCACCACATTACAAAATGCATTCCAAGCTCTTTCTTCTGTCTTATTCATTGATGTGATAAAATTTGGGTCTCTCATAAGTGTTCTTATTTTAGGTCCACCAAATATTCCAGCCTTTTTCTTTTCTTCACTAAGACCAGGAAAAGATGAACATATATAGTTAAAGCATTCTCCACTGTGATTGAGAGCTTTGATGAACTGCTTCATCAATCCAAGTTTTATGTGCAAGGTAGGAAAGGCAATGTTCTTCCTATCCACTAAAGGATCATGGATGACGTTCTTATTGCCAGATGCCAAACTCTGTCGCTGAGGCCATTCCGTTTTCACCCAATGCTCTGCTGTAGCTCTACTGTCCCAGTAGCACAGAAAACAAGAGTGTTTTGTGTACCCTCCTTGCAGACCCAAAAGAAAGTTAACCATTTTCAAATCAACACAAATTACCCACCCATGAACATTATCTCTAGAACAATCTTGATGTTTTTATATTCTTCTTTAAGTGTTACAGAATGAGCTATTGGTACAGAGCCATACTTATTTCCATTGTGTAACAGAACACATTTTAAACTTCTTTTGGAACTATCAATAAAAAGCCACCAATCCCTTGAATCATATGCTGGAAGTCCCATAAAGAGAAGTAGCCCTTCAACATCAGTACGCTAGACAAGCTGGCAATCTCAATGGAAGTACTTACGCAGTTCTGCTTCCCTGTTACAATAAAATGAGACACTTGTTCTGGGTTTCAATATTTGATTCTCTTGTAGTTTTGAAGCCAATAGTTCAGCAGACTCTGTTGCTATATAAAGATCTCTAACCAGATCATTCAAAGCAGACTGAGTAAACAGAATTGGTTTGTAACAATCTTCATCACATGGCTGAAAAATATCTGGACTGTCTTCTTCATCAGTATAACAATGTGAGGAAAGATCTGTGTCAATGTTTTCTGGAAGCGCAGTATATTTTGGAACAGGTATGTCTTCATTATGGGCAACTGGTCGAATAGCTGAAGGGAAACTCGGGTATTGCAAATATTGCTTGTTTTTCTTATTGAAACCTTTTACATCAACAAGGCAGAAATAGCAGTCTTCTAAATGATTGCTTCGTTCTCTCCAAACCATAGGAACTCCAAACTGAAGTTTAGCATTCTTTCCTTGAGACCATGATCTCAAGCTCTCAATACAGGTTTTGCACACTTTGTGAGGAGCCCAATGCTTGTCTTGGTCTCCAAGTTTTACTTTGAAGTACGCAAAATACACCCTCTTAACAAAGTCAGTGATGTTGCACCTCTGAGTCTTCATAGTAAAGTTTCCACAGGTGTAACAAAAAATATTTGGATCATTTGAGCACTGTCTTCTGTGAGATGTAGAGGCCATTGTTAGATCACCAAAACATCCTGCAGAGAAATACAAGATAAAAGTTGTTAGCTACCTGAGTTGTTCATTGAATTTCTGCCCCCCCCCCACACACCTTAGGTATTGATTCACAAACAAAAAAACAGAAAAACAGCTATAAGTTATACAGTTATAAGAACAATAAAAATCAAAATGCATTGAAAATTTCAATAAATAAAATAGTACCTGTACACGACTGTTGTGTACGTTGAAAACTGTTTGTTTACTTTCTTATCATAACAAATGGGAATTATGCATGTTCAAAGAAAACAAATATATTCTGACATTTATTGGGAGACTAAATGAAAACTAAATTTACCTTAGTGAACCGTATAAACCGTCATTTTTGATACACTACTTATATTTTTCATGGAATTCATGAAAATGAGATATATACCTATAGCGCAAAAACGTGATGTGATAGAGAAATTATAAGATCAGATTTGAATTCAGCACCCTCAAATTAGTCTAAAACTGTTCTTAAAGTCCATGCCAGATTTTTTTTTTTTGTAGACCAGTGTTATCTGTAATCATTTTAAAAAAAGGTTCACTAGAAATGCTAGTATATAACTAAATTTAAGTAAAAAGAAAGATAACAACATGACCCACCTCAGTTCCATTAAATCTAACTTACAGATTAATCTATCTATATGGTAGCATCAGCTTGGTTTACTAAAATCAGGGGAGGTCCAAATACTACCAGTTTGTTGAGATCTTTTTCAATCCTCTCTCTCTTAGCCTTGTGTCATCAGCAAATGTAATCAGTTTATCCTCAATTTCTTCATCCAAATCTTTGATGAAGATGTTGAACAACATAGGTCGCAGGACAGAGCCCTGTGGTACCTCATTTGAGATATTCTTCCAAATAGATGTGCAGACATTTATCTTTGGGTCTGATCACTAAGCCAGTCATGAATCCATCTAACAGTTGCCTTGTCCAATCCATACTTGGTCATTTTTTCATTATGGATGGTATTCGACAGTTTGTCAAATGCGTTGTTGAAGTGAAGATATACTATATATACTGCATTTCCCTGATCCACCCAGTCAGGGATGCTTTCATAGAAGGAAATCAAGTTAGTCTGACATGACTTAATAGTTACAAACCCATGCTGGCTCTAGTTAATTACTTCATTCTCATCCAGGTACTTACAGTACATGTATGTTGTTTAATAATTAGTTCAAAGATCTTCCCTGGTATCAGCCTCACAGGCCTAGAGTTCCCTGGGTCCAGTTTCTTCCCCTTTTAAGGATGGAGACAACATTTGCTCTTCTTCAGTCTTCTGGGACTTCACCTTGTCTCCAAGAATTTTCAAAGATTATGGAGAATGGTTCAGAAATTTCCAGTGCTATTTCCTTCAGTACCCTGGGGTGTAATTCATCTGGACCTGGAGACTTGAATTACTTTATGTTAGCTAAGTATTCCCTCACTATCTCTCTGTTTATAGATAGCCTGGATTCTTCTATTCCTTCGATAGTACAGTGAAGATCAGTTGATGTTACATTTACTTTCTGAGAGAAAACAGATACAAAATAGGAATTTAAAAGTTCAGTCTTCTCATCATCATTTTTTACCACTTCACCATTTTCATCCTGGAAAAATCCTATAGCATCCTTTACTTTGCTTTTACTTTTAGTCATAACCCCAAAATATTTTTTATTGTTTTTGACCTATCTTGCAAACCTTAATTCATTATCAGCTATACCTAATCTGATGCATACCTTGCAGGTGCGGCAGATTGCATTATATTCTTCTTTAGATATGCCACCCTCTTTCCATTTGATAACATGTCTTTCTTCTGTTTTAGCATGTGTTTAAGTTCTGTGTTCTTCCATCCTGGTCTCCTTAAAGGCTTCCTACTCTTTCCTGTTTTAGGGAATATTAATGATTGTGCTTTGAAAATCTCATTTTTCAAAATTTCCGAACCTTCCTCGACTTTTCTATCGTTAAAGACATCCAGCCATTGGATCTTTCCTATCAGAATCCTTAAAATCTGCCTTTCTGAAATCCAATCTTGAAGTCTGGACCTTGATCCAGGTCTTCCTCATCTAGTTATCCAATATTCTATGATACCATGATCGCTGCCTCCTAGGGTCCCAGCCACGCCTGCCTTTTCAAAAATTTCATGTTCTTCCTCGACATTTCTGCCCTTAAGGACATCCAGCCATTGGATCCAATCCAATCTTGAAGTCTGAGTCTTTACATGTCATGCTGCCTCCTAGGGTCCCAGCTACCCTTACCTCCTCAATGATTTTATCTCTGATTATAAAGATTAGATCCAAAGTAGCAGATCCCCTTGTTGTCTCCCCTACCCTTTGGAAGATAACGTCAGTAAGAGAGGATAAAAAAATGCTGGACTTGTTACTTTTGCTTCATAGGTATTTAAAAAAAAATCTGTATGGTTTGAAATCTCCCATGATCACTATGTTGTTTTATTTTTGAGAACTTGGCAATCTGATGCATAAAGAGTTCATCCATATCTGCATTCTGCCCAGGCAGCCTGTAGTAAACACTTACAATGGCTACCTTACAGTTGTTCTCTCCCTCTATTCTTACTCAATCAGCTTCCATGGAACTCCCAGTCTCTGAAGATTCAATTTCTATGGAGATATACAGTACATTTTTCTAACATGCAATGTGACAGCTCCTCCTTGTTTATTAAGTCTGTTTCTCGCAAATAAGTCTTATCCTTCTAGGCAGGATTCCAATCATGTGTATCGTCTCACCAAATTTTATTAATGCCTATGACATCACATCTTTTTTCCTGCATTAGTAGCTCCAATTTTCCTTGCTAGTTGCCCATGCTCTGTGCATTTGTATAGAAATATTTTAGTTTGTGATCAGTTTCTCTTCCCACAATATTTTTATTATTCTGATTTTTTTGTCTTTGTTCTTCCTTTTCACTTCGAATATCAAAGTTCACAATAGTATTTGTCAGCTGTATGGCTTTCCCTGGCCTTTTGCTTCTTTTCCATATTGTTCTTGTTTAAAGCTGACCTGATGTTTTCCAGTCTTGGTAAGGTGCAGCCCATCTCTGGCAAGTAGTCCATCATGTAGGTGTCACGCTGTACCAAAACGTGACCCAGAGTAGTACAGAAAGGACACCACAAGGTGGCAGCAGAGTAGTCAGAGAGCTGAGTCAGCAACACAAAGTCAAATCAATGTACGAGGGGTGAACGAACTCAGAGTCAGAAGCAAGCAAAGGGGTCAGGAGCTGAATGGAAATAGAGAAAGCCAAAGGGAGCAACAGAGCCAAGTCAAGGATAGGAGCGTAAGTCAAGTACCAGGAAGTCCAAAATACAAACAAAAGGTATGACAAGTGGGACGGGGCCGGGAAAGGACAGACAGATACAGGGTAGGTAGGAGAGGGTGCCTGGCAGGACAGATCAGGTACCTCAACAGAGTCAGTTACACACTATGAGACATAGACTATCACTGGCTCTGCACAAGAGGTGCAGCACCCTGATATAGCATCCCAGAAACTGGAACGAGGCAGGGAGAAATTAACCTTTGACATGACCAGGCCGGAGCTAGGAGATACCACAGTGGCAGATACCGCCTGGTTCATGACAATATGCAATTTACTCTGTGATCCAGAAATCCAAATCCTTGCTGATGATATGCCATCAACATAGCCAGTTGTTCACCTGTAGAATCTTGTTCCACCTCCTTGGTCCATGGCCATCCACTGGGAGGATGGATGGGAAGACCACCTGTGCTCCCAGTTCTTTCACTTTTTTCCTGTGTTTACAGGTGTTTTCTTGCTGTGTCATTTCTTCCGAAATGTATTAGCAGGAATGGCTAGTCATCTGTAAGGCCTCTGTCACACTCACGTGAATTTCACGCACGTGCCGAGAGACACGTATTTCCCCTGCGTGTTGCGTGCAGGTAAGTACGTGTCTCTGGTACGTGCGTGACACGTGTGTTCTACGTGTGCTATCCGCGATAGCACACGTAGAACCGGTAATTATTATACTCACCTGGTCCTTCCTGATGTCCGCGCTGCTGTCCGTGGTGCTGATCCTCGGTCTCCAGCCCTCCTGTCTCCCCGCTGCTGCTGCTGCCAGGCAGTGAAGTGAATATTCAATGAGAATAATGAGCGGCGGTCGGCAGCAAGAGGCAGCAGCGGCAGAGACAGGAGGGCTGGAGAAGGTGAGTTAATGTTTTTTATTTTTTTCCCTGACATGTGTGTTTACTCCGGCGCGTGTCACACGGGACCGCATCCACACTACACCCGTGTGGTACGGGTGCGGGCCGTGTAACACCCGTGCTGCCGGAGAAAACACTGACATGTCAGCGCTTTGAAAATCGCACACCCGTACAAACGCACACGGACACACGTTCCGTGTGGTTTTACGTGTGTGTGCCTGCTACCATAGGGTAGCATTGCTGTACATGTCTCCGTGCCGCCGGTACGTGTAAAAAATGACAAACACGTGCCGGAGGCACGGATGTGTGGCGCAGGCCTAAGTCTGTAAGGCATAAAAATTTAGGTAGAAATGTAAAAATAATTATTTGCATCTGATTTCTTTACTATTTCCACAACTTTCAATTCTAAGAATTCTAAAAAAGTTATAGTTGTTTATGTTTAACTACTGTATAGTAAACACTGTCAAAAAGTGTTATGCTACCTGTTCTTGTAGGCTCAAAATATCCTAGTACTGAGCTAGTTAAACGTGTGTACCCTATGCCCCCTGAATGCGAACATAATTGTTTCGCATTTGAAGCCTTGTACCTTTTATGGATATAAATTCTGGAAATATCATTTATCAAATATAGTGGGTTTTTTGTCACACAAACAGTAAAACTGTGTAAAATCTATTCCTAAAAAGAAATAAGAAAAATCCTGTGTATTATATGATATTCAGCTACAACATGGTAGTTGAACGAAGACAAAGGAAACAATTTCAGCCCGGAGTTATAAAGACTATAATCTTTCTTTCTCTTTGAAGATGCATTCAACCTTAGCATAATTCCAAACAACAGCTTAAATCTATTCTATCACTGCTTTATAGTAAATGTTACCAACTATAAAGAATAAGGTAAATAGGATGATGCCGACCAAACTGCATCATGTGTTTGTGCCGAATATTAACATTTATTTAAAGAATTATGACAGTTTTCTGACTTAAAAATGTTGCCAACTTTGGTGCACTCCCAAAAAAGCAAAAATATGTGTATAGGCTTGTCGGTGAATTCCTTCACCTTTCACGATGAATTACATTGAGCAACACCATGAAAGTCCTACTCAACCAATGGATGCATCACATATACCTCATGTATGTGCTGTATCATTGTACTGCGCAGAGACAGGAGCCAAAGACACTAGAATTAGAAAGGTATGGAAATTGAACTTTGAAGAGGACCAACCACCAGGATTTTCCTATATAAACTAAAGCCAGTGCTATACTGGTGCTATCATGTTGATTCTCTACATACCTTTAGTTGTCAGATCGGATGTATACTTTCTGAAATATAAGCAAGTAAAGTTTGTGAAATGCACTGTTACTTGATTGATAGCAGCTACAGAATATCTAATAGGTGGGTTGGGTTTTGCTAGTTATTCCCGACCCTGTTTGCCTTCCTGTCCTTCTTCCCCCCGACCTTCCTCCCCCTGTAATAACAGAGACAGGGGGAGGAAGGACAGTCAGAAAGACAGGGGTGGGAATACCTAGCAAAATCCAACCCACCTATTAGATATTCTGCAGCACCTATCAATCAAGCAACCGTGCATTTCACAAACTTTACTTGCCTGTGTTTCAGAAATGAATAGTACATATGAAAGTAAGAAACTTTGTAATATAACTTATCAGAGGAATCTTCTTCTTTCTCCTCCAAGACTGATTATTCTCCAAGTTTCATTTGACAGGTAAAATCTGTACTCAATGAAAACAGATTGTTACATAGATAGGAGATTTATTTATCTGTGGAAGAGAAAAGTGCACATAGGGTCTTACTAGGTATTGGATTTCAAAAATAAGGTGCCAAAAGCACACTCACCTGTTAAAGTTGTGTCAGGCACAACTCCTTAAGTGCACATATATTTAAAATGGTGGTCAGCAGCAGCCCCAAAGAAATCAATGAAACAATATGGGTAAAAAGAGAGATCCGGGTTTGATGCTGCACTAGAAACCACAAGAATCCAAGGCTGTATAATGAAATCCTTTTTCTTTGTTTCTGCAGGTCAACGCGTTTCAAAGACATATCCATCTTCTTCTGTTCCTTTTGATTTTTGTCCTGATGAAGAAGATGGATATGTCTTTGAAACGCGTTGACCTGCAGAAACTAAGAAAAAGGATTTCATTATACACCCTTGGATTCTGAGAACGGAGCCTTCATGATCTGTTCCCACCCGCTCCAGAATCGGGGCATTAGCACAACGAGGGGGATAGGACTTTCCAATCCAAATCGGTCCAGAACATCCCAAGCATGAGCCCTGAGAGCAAGCTCCCATAGTTAGCCATAGTTGGGAGCGGGGCCTGGCTAGTTCCATGCTACCGGGCCATCAAGTTGAAGTCAAATTAAGTGCCAGGAGGCAGGTCATGGATCACCAGGACGCACCATTGGGGATGGGACCCGGACGAGCTCCCCTCAGCGGCAGCGGTGCCCAGAGACTTTGTTTACCCAATTGTCAGTGTCTGCTTATGAACTGAGTGAGTACAAGAGTGACCCATGCATCCCACGGCACTCCTTCACTGAGTCCCGAGGCATTCCCCTACCTATGGAGGGTTACAACAACTTGCTGCCCCACTTCATCACCCCAAGTACTCCAAACGGCAGCGGCGGTACTCCCAATTACCATGCACCACGGGTGGCGTCACAAACTATACATCAACTCCCCTGTAAATACCTCCTTTCATTTGAGTGGCCGCATGACCCCCGGGTCCGGAGACCCTCGAGCCACAGCTAACCCGGATCCGAGCAGCTCTGCTGCTTCCACGGGGGCTGCACACCTCTATAATCAAATCAGCAGTATTTCAGAGAGAAACATACTTTGAATAGCAGCGAGGGACCGAGTTGCACTGTACACTAGTCAAACAGTTGGATATCCGGCTTTTCCCTGCTTGTTGACAGTGACTGACAGACCCCTAATTATGTGCAGTGTAGGCAGAGACATAGTTCACTGTGGTGGTCAGTGAGAAGCCGCCAGAGATCCACCTGCATGACTAGTGTACAGTGCAGCTTGGTCACCGGTGGCTATTGAAAGTATGTTTTTTCTCTGAAACGCAGCAGTGCAGGCAAAATGTTATACTATTTAGCTAGACCATTGGCTGATACATGCTGTCCATGGATTGGGCAGCTTGTGTCAGATGATAGGTTCTCTTTTAAATTTTTATTATATTGGTACAGGTTTTCCAGTTAGGTGTTACCACTAATGATGAGCAAGCAAGCTTGGTGCTGCTTAGTACTTGACCTTGGGGTCCCCAAGATGCTCTGTACTCAATCAAATACTATTGTGTTCAGGCACCATGCTCAAGTACCTGTCCTGCATGTTTCACGGCAGTTTTTTAGCTACTAAACATGCAGAAATTGTTTGCCAATCATGGTAATTCTGTAGCATGTTGACTACTGGCATTACTGTGATTGGCCAGCTGCATTACATCATCGGGTCTACATAAGACGCGGTGATGCCATTTTCTACATACTGTACTCTAAAATTGTGAAGGGAGAGCTTTTCCTTGAGATGGGATGGTGTATTAGAGTGATTCTAGCCTTACAGTCTTTGCTGCTGCAACTTACAAATTCTATTATATTCTCTAATAATACCACTCTTAGCTGGATTTAGTGTAGGGAAAGTTGATGGTGAAGGAATAGTATATTGGAGGCATGTAGGCAGGGATTCTAGCCTTACAGACCTTGCTGCTGTTAAGTTAACCCAAAAGATCTTTTCAGTGCTAATTCAAAACTTTTCTATTTCCTAATAAAAACACTTTTAGTTGCTATTAGTGTAGGGAGAGCAGATAGAGAAGGGATAGTGTATTAGAGGCAATTAGGACAGTGATTCCTTGCTACTGTTATGTTAACCTAAAATACTTTTTCAGGGCTAATTGAAATATTTTCTATTTTGAAATAATACTGCTCTTAGCTGCAATTATTGTATGGCAATATGCTGGACAAGTGACAGTGTTTTAGAGGCACGTAGGCAGGGATTCTAGCCTTACAGACTTTACTGCTGCTACGCTAATTCCAAATCCTGTTCACTGCTAATTCTATTTTCTTATAACACAGCTCCTGGCTGCCATTAGTGTAGGGCAAGCTGCTGGTGAAGGGATAGTGTATGAAATGCATGTAGGTAAGCATTCTAGCTTTACAGACCTTGCTGCCACGATAACTCCAAGGTTTTAATCTATTTTATTCTCTAATAATACCGTGTTTAGCTGAAATTAGTGTAAGGATAGCTGGTGAAGAAGGAATAGTGTATTAGAGGCATTTAGGCAGGGATTATAGCCTTACAATCCTTGCTGTTACAACCTAAATCCACAAGTCATTTTCAGATCTACATCTATTCTATTCCCTATTAATACTGCTGTTAGCTGCACTCAGTGTAGGTATAGCTGCTGAAGAAGGGATAGTTTTGGATTAGAGGCATATAGGCAGAGTATATTGCTTTACTGTCCTTCTATATTTATACTGTTGCTGCAACCTAACTGCATTGATTAGGGCACAGGTGATTTTATGGGATAATGGAAGATAGGATCCGGCACGATTATATTATAAAAACATCAAAAATCTTTATTTCCATGGTTAAAAAAGTACCTGTGGAGACCAAGCGGTGTACCTCACAAGAGACTTTTTTTGATGTTTTTATAATATAATGGTGCCGGATCCTTTCTTCCATTACTCCTTACCCTTGTATTACCGGCTGGGACCTCCCGGTGGATGCCGTGCATGTGTGGACTTCAACACTCAGACAGCAGGTGAGCTGAAAAATCTTTTTTCTCCGATTTTATGGGATACATGCTGGTGTAAGGTGGCGACAGCACACCAGGAAATATAGTGGCAGCTGGAGACCAAGTACAGCGGGATGGGTGCTGGCATGAGGTTGCGGAAAGCCTCAGTGTCCACACGCCTAAATTTCAGCATTTCCAGGGCAAGCACTCAAGCACTCAAGCTTGTACTTTCTTTGTCCATCTCCACCTGGTCCACATGCAACGCTTTCTCATTAATTGTGAGCAAAGAGCACTTGTTTAAACACAGAAGCGGGATGGTTACGCTGATTATGGAATCTTGTCGCTCACCACCTTGGTTGATTCCTCAAAGTTTTGTAGAACATAAAAAAATACCCCTAGCATGATTTTACAGAATTGTTGAATTATGCTTGAAATATAAGCCCTACTCCAAACAATAAGCCTAAAGCCCGCTTTACACGCTGCGACATCACTAGCCAATGCTAGCGATGTCGAGAGTGATAGCACCCGCCCCCATCGTACGGCCGATATGTGGTGATCGCTGCCGTAGTGAACATTATCGCTACAGCAGCGTCACACGCACATACCTGCTCTGTGACGTCGCTGTGACCGGCGAACAGCCTCCTTTCTAAGGGGGCAGTTCGTTCAGCGTCACAGTGACGTCACTAAGCGGCTACCCAATCAAAGCGGAGGGGCAGAGATGAGCGGGACGAACATCCCGCCCACCTCCTTCCTTCCTCCTTTTCCGGTGGACGCAGGTAAGGAGATGTTTGTCATTCTAGCAGCATCACACATAGATGTATGCTGCCGCAGGAACGACAAACAACATCGTTACTGCAGCAGCAACGATAATTGGGAAAAGGGGGGCATGTCACCGATGAGCGATTTTGAACGTTTTTGCGATGATTCAAAATCGCTCATAGGTGTCACACACAACGACATCGCTAACGCGGCCAGATGTGCGTGACAAATTCCGTGACCTCAATGAGATCGCTTTAGCGATCTCGTAGTGTGTAAAGCAACCTTTAAGAAACAAATGGGGATGGCACCACCTTGAATAAATAGATTATGGAAGTGTGCTCCAACCCATAAATAGAACATAGAAAACAACACATGGGAAAGAGTGGACACAACTACAGTAGTAGTAGTGTCCACTCTTTCCCATGTGTTGTTTTCTAAAGCAACCTTTAGTTACAGTCAGGGATGGTGTTAGGACGAGTCAAACTGCTCTATTTTTCACGGCCCCACTCTTTTATGAAACCCAGAAGTTGTGTTCCGAGGTTATGATTGTTTAAGGAATTTTGATGACTTCACAGTCCAGTCATGTGACATGATGATACCAAACACCCTAGCAGGTTGGGTTTCTGGCATTGTACAGACTTGCATGCAAATAGTATTATTTAGTTTATTACTCTATATAGCTGTAAAAGTGTTGGTATATGTATTACCTAAGCTATTGAATAATGTGGTGTATGTCAAGAGATACAGTATTGAACCATCTAGTTTATTAATATAGACCCAAAATGGCCTCTGCTGACAGGGAATAGATGTCCACACTGAGGGTGGATGAGTGAAGCAAGTAGGACGTCCTCTTATGGGTACTAGACCCATGAGACAGAAGCTCCTGTGTGGATACCTACTGACTCTGTGTTAAAGGTTATACCATTTACAAAAGGGGAAAATTGATATAGAAGGGTTAATATTTTTCTATATGTTATTAATACTGTATTAGTACATTTTGTTTAGTATTAGCCAGTTTTATATTCTCGTATTCAAGGCTTCATTTTGTTTTTAATTTTGTTATCTCATAGGCAAGTCTCTGAGGTTCTGAGAAGACTGGGTCATAGGTACGGTACTGAGAAAGTAAATATTATCATGACATATTTCTGAGAAGGGGGTGGCTGGCTTAACTTCCAATGGAAACATTGCATGCAGTGTTACATTGGTTGTAAATGGTATAAGAAATCTATGCACAGGGAAATTAAACAGAACTAATCCTTTTCCCAATAAGTGTGCATTTCCTATCTCCGAGCGCTCGTTATCTAAGAGGCCTAATTCAATTTGGACCTCACTGGTGATCCCGTGATCTGATCATTGGGTCAGAGCCGAACAGCTACAACAATGGCAAGAGTAGAAAAAAAACAAAGAGAAAATTGCATGAAAAATACCCTGACTATAAATAAATAAATTGCAAGTGCTTAATAACAGGGTACTTAGTGTATACATTTTTGCAAAAAAGGTAAAAAGCTGTCTCACCTCGTCACGGTGTACCCATCTGAGACAGTCCCTAACCTACTGAAGTTAAAAACATTATCAATACCTGACTTGTGTCATGTCAAACTCCAATATGAATGGTGGCAAGTGGTCAGCTGTGTCCCAGATTAAATACACAGTGAAGTGAGACGCAATTAGTTGTTCAGTCTCAGTATCAGGAGGGCTGCGCCCCCAACTTGCAAAAAAGCAAGATAACATACAAAAAACACAAAAAACCTGAGCTAAAACAATGTTCAGTAAACATGCAACATTAAGCATGTGAATTGCAGCCTTAAGACTAGAAAAAAAACAAAGAGAAAATTGCATGAAAAATACCCTGACTATAAATAAATAAATTGCAAGTGCTTAATAACAGGGTACTTAGTGTATACATTTTTGCAAAAAGGTAAAAAGCTGTCTCACCTCGTCAAGGTGTACCCATCTGAGACAGTCCCTAACCTACTGAAGTTAAAAACATTATCAATACCTGACTTGTGTCATGTCAAACTCCAATATGAATGGTGGCAAGTGGTCAGCTGTGTCCCAGATTAAATACACAGTGAAGTGAGACGCAATAACAATGGCAAGAGTCTAAAACAGTGTTTCTCAACTCCAGTCCTCAAGACCCAACAACAGATCATGTTTTCAGGTTTTCCTCAATATTAGATAGGAAATAATTCCATCACCTGTGCAATATTAAGGAAATCTTGAAAGCGTGATTGAGAAAAACCTGAAAATATGATCTGTTGGTGGCTCTTGAGGACTGGAGTTGAGAAACACTGGTCTAAAAGAACCGAGCAGGAGACAGGCTAGTATCTAGCACTGGCATTGGGGAGAAGGGAGAGCAACTGGGCAATTTCATAGAGCCCCCCTTTTCTTAGGGCCCCCACAATTTATATCCAGATGATAAGACTGCTTCAGGACCTTTGTGATATCACTTCATGTGACTAGGTTATCACCAAAAGGTCTTTTAACTGCAGGAGTCTACGACTGAGGAGGAAACAGGCCACCCTCGGCCCCTTTTCTGGGCCAGCTTGGATCCAAGTTCACTGCTGCGGCTCCAGTGGTGACCGGACCCGGACTCGCATGGCCGTCCGTCCTCACAACTGTTGTAAAGGGGGTATTTACAGGGGATGTGTTGTGTCGGTGACGCCATCCGTGGGTTGCGGTGAGGGATGGTGACACCGCCGCTGCCTGGTGATGGGGCGCCCGGGGCTGATGGAGCAGGGAAGCAAGATGGGATCCCCTCCACGGGTAGGGGAGGTGTAGTCCCGGGACCCGCGGTCAGAACACGGGAGGGATGGCTGCTGGAGGTGGCATGCCAGATTTTGACCGGGGGACAATGGTGTACTCACAGTTCAGTAATTTCACACAAGTCAAGTGGTAAACCAAGTTGCCAGTGACCGGCTGCCATCGGAGGGTGTATTCGGGTCCCACACCCGGGTTAGTGAACAGGTGACCCTTCCTCCTACACGCTGTGTTTGTCTTTCCTGTTGGACGACTTTGCATGAAACGGAGAAGTCCACTCCCGGTTCTGTGTGTATTTGGGAGCTGTGGCCCGCAAATTCTGACCCTTGGGATCTCTGTGGGTTCTGACGGACACCCTATCCCCCACATTGGGCTTCCGTTTCACTCTCTGGGCTTCGGGAGAACAAGGCCTGAAACCTCATCCTCTGATGGTTAATTAACAAGGGGTTTGCAACCTTCCTTGTCCTAGGGTTCAGGCACCCCGTCTGTGCACAGCCTTTTGTGACTACCTGCTTTTGCCAGGGCATCACAGCAGTGTGTATGTTTCTGTGTCTTTGCGGATAGATAGATAGGCAGATAGTGAGATAGATAGACAGACATGTGTTACACACAGAGTTTGGAGCGTTATATTGATGTTTCAGAATGCAATATGACTATAGTTGAATAAATGTTGATTTTTTTTTTGTTCAAGAATAAATGTGGATTGTTGTTCATGGAAAAAAAAATAAGACACCCCCTGAAATTAAGAATAAATAATATAAGACCTAGTGTAGTTTTAGAGGAAACATTTCAGTTTGAGCAGAGTCTTTTGCCGGTACACCAAGGCAGTGCTGCATTGCTTACAGCGTGTTTCTGAGATGGACGACATGCTTTGAGTTGACAATTGTGAGATGGAGGAGGAGGTGCAGGAACTGGTGTAGGAGGTGAAGGAAACTCTGTTGGAACAAGGGTCCACAATCCAATGTGTCGGTAGCATGTGTGCCGTCCCGGGGTCCAACTCAGTCCCGGCTTCCACAAGCTTCACCCACTGTGCCATCAGGGAAATGTAGCATACCTGGACACAAGCACTTGTCCACGTATCAGTTGTTAAGTGTACCTTCCCATGGTCTACATTGGCCAGGGAATGAGAGATGTTATGTGACATATGCTGGTGAAAGACAGGGATGGTACATAGCAAAAAATAGTGGCAGATAGCGACTGAGTCCCATAGATTGGCTTAATAATTATGAGTAAGACCTGGCCTATGGAACTCTAAAGGCCCCGTCACACTAAGAAACATCGCTAGCAACATAGCTGCTAACGAACAACTTTTGTGACGTAGCAGCGATGTTGCTAGTGATGTCGCTGTGTGTGACATCCAGCAACAACCTGGCCCCTGCTGTGAGGTCGTTGTTGTTGCTGAATGTCCTGGGCCATTTTTTAGTTGTTGCTCTCCCGCTGTGAAGCACACATCGCTGTGTGTGACAGCGAGACAGCAACAACTAAATGTGCAGGCAGCAGGAGCCGGCTTCTGCGGACACTGGTAACCACAGTAAACATCGGGTAAGCAAGAAGCCCTGTCCTTGGTTACCCGATATTTACCTTTGTTACCAGCCTCCGCCGCTCTCACTGTCAGTGCCGGCTCCTGCTCTGTGCACATGTTGCTGCAGGACACATCGGGTTAATTAACCCGATGTGTGCTGTAGCTAGGAGAGCATGGATCCAGTGCTAAGCATTGTGCGCTGCTCCCTGCTCTGTGCACATTTAGCTGCAGTACACATCGGGTAATTAACCCGATGTGTGTTGTAACTAGGAGAGCAGGGAGCCAGCGCTCAGTGTGCGATGCTCACTGCTCTCTGCACGTGTAGCTGCGTGCGCTGGTAACCAAGATAAATATCGGGTTGGTTACCCGATATTTACCTTAGTTACCAAGCGCAGCATCTTCCACGCGGTGCTGGGGGCTGGTCACTGGTTGCTGGTGAGCTCACCAGCAACTCGTGTAGCGACGCTCCAGCGATCCCTGCCAGGTCAGGTTGCTGGTGGGATCGCTGGAGTGTCGCAGTGTGACATCTCACCAGCAACCTCCTAGCAACTTACCAGCGATCCCTATCGTTGTTGGGATCGCTGGTAAGTTGTTTAGTGTGACTGGACCTTCAAACTTATGAGAGAAGACCACCTGATGGCCCTCCAGCATTTGTGTGCAAGGGATGCCAGATGGCCCTCCAAAATTTATGAATGAGGGCCGTCTAATTGTCCACTAAACATTTGAGCGAGGGTCGTATAATGACCCTGTTTATATGGTGAAGGAGAAGGAGGAAGACGACAAGAAAAACAATAAACTGTGAATAGTATACCCTTTTTGAGGTGTGCATGGGTGCCTTGGGATTACACTAAATATACATTTAATTTGGCTTAATGTTCTGCTGCTGTCATCCGCTGGGGTTGAGAAGGCATTGTCCATTTTGAGAACAATCAACCTGTCAGCATGTCGAGTTGATCTGTTCTTATGCCCTTGACAGGACTAAAAAACAGCTTTGACCAAATACTAGCGACAAGGCAGGCCAGCACCTCCAAGGTGTAGAGGGACAGTTCATACCACATGTCCAGGTTGGATACCCAATAGTTGTATGGTACAGAGGAATCAAGGAGGATGGTGGTACAGTCGGCTAAGTAATTCATCATTTTCATAAACTTTTCCCTCCTTGTCAGAGTACCCGCACATCATGGCCTGAGCGCTGTTAGGGTCTGATGAAACTGTCCCAGACCTTTGATAGTATTCTCCTGCCTCTGTTGGACCTGGTGTGTGACTCCCTCATTGCTTGTCCTTGTCTGCCCAAGGAAATATGAATTCTTCCACCAGCATTGTCGGTGGAAAGTCTTGCACTAATTTTACAACTAGGACCTTCTGGAATTGAACCATTTTACTAGCCCTCTCCATCTCATGAAAAAAAGATGGAAAGATCTCCTTGTAGTGGTGATCGGGAAGGGTGAACAACCAGTAATCAGTGTTGGCCACAATGCATATAACATGAGGGTCAGGGGAAAGGCTGAGCGGCATAAAGTCAGCAATATGTGTCAGATTCCAAACAGCAAGACTTCCCTGTCCATACCAGGAGGAAAACTCCACCTCCTCCACTTCTTTCTCTTTTCATTATCACTTAATCCATGCTGAGAAGTTGTGATAAGGTTGGGCTGGGTACTATCACTCTCTGTACTTTCTTCATCCATCTTTAATTATGAACAGCGAGCATTTTATTATTATTATTATTATTATTATTATTATTATTATTATTATTATTTGGGTAGACACAGAAGTGGATGGTTATGCTGATTATGGTGTTATCACTGCTCCCATCTTAGTTGATTCCTCAAAACTTTGCCAAACCTTACAGATGTCAGACATCCATACCCTTTTTTCAGTTGTTATGTGTGGAGAATAAGCGGAATACAGGTGGGCATATTGCAGCTGGTATTCATCTACTGTCCTCTGCTGCTCAGAAAGTTTTGCTAAGCTGCTCAGATCCGGTCTTTCTCTGGGTGGCTCAAGGGTCTCCGGACCCGGGGGGGTCTCGCGGTCACTTCAAGTAAAAAGGGGGGTGATGGGATGGTGGATGTAGGACGTATATGTACGGGCTGGTCCGCACAGAGTTCGTGACGCCACACACGGTATGTGGTGAGTTTGGTCACCACCACTGCAGTTACAGGGCACCCGGGGGAAATGTTGTGCAGCAAGTTGTTAACCCCTTCGTGGGCAGGGATGGTGGCCCCGGGACCCGTTGGGGTTTGGCGGTGCAGGGAGATGGGCGACTGCAGGGTGTACTCACTATCAGAAAACACACGAGTCTCTGGTAAGCCAAGGTGATGGTGGTCGGTGCCCGCAGCCAGCTGCATTCGGGTTCCCCCACCCGGCTTGTGGTCTCTGTCTTTCTCCTGCACCTGTTTTAGAATGCTGGACTGCCTGTGCTTGCAACTTCAAGAGTCTGCTTCCGGCTGGATGTGGCCCAAGGAGCCCTTTGCCCGCAGATGCTGGCCCATGGGATCTCTGAGCCGTGGCGGTGGCCTTTTATCCCCCTCGGTGGGCTTTTGTCTTATTAGGGACTTTGAGTGGGACAGGACCTCTAGTCCTGGCCTCAATCAGTTAATTAACCAGTTCCAGTCGCTTCTGGACCTAGCTTCAGGGTCGGAGTACCCTCCTTTGTGCTCCAGTTTCCGAGTCGGTTCCCCCGGTCGGTACTGGCGGGCTACAACCCTCTCCCGGTCCACCTCTGTTCCACCGAGCTCCTGTAGGTGGAGACCGCCGTCTGCCTCCTAGCCAAAGGCACCAGGGCTCCTACCCTGGTACTTGTCAGTTTGCCTTCAGGCCTGAGACACAGGCCTGACCTCCACTCTCCTTGAACTCTCAAACTGCACTCCTGAACTGAACTGAACTGTTTACCGCCCTCGGACTGTCTAAAACTCCTAGGTGGGCGTCTTCCAACTGCCTGGTTCCGCCCCCTGGTGTGTCTATCAAGCCCTGAGGGGGGTGACTAGGGTTTTAAGGTTGGCTGTGTGTTACCTGTGAGGGAAAGGTGTAATGCAGGGCCCTATCTGTGACTACCTGGCCCGGCCAGGGTGACACCATACCAGTCGGTGAGCTTTCATTTTCAAGCACTGCTGCAGCACCACCACACCTTAGACAGCTGTAGCTGACCTGTGGTAATGGGCACACATGCAGCTTAGCTTCAAAAGTAGTTCTAACAACTCTGGGTAGATTGTCAGAAAGCACTAAACCACTAAGCTGCGCATGTCGGCCAGGTATGGTTCGTATGTGAGCCTGCCAAGCTTCAGAGCTGCCACCAGTTTACAACCATTATTACAAATAGTCATGCCTGGATGTAGATTAAGCGGTGAAAATCATATTTCTGTCTGGTCTGATAGACCTTTCAACAATGCGGCAGTGTGCTGTTTGTCACCTAAAGAAATTAGTTTCAGCAGAGCCTGTTGCTGCTTCACCAAGGCAGTGCTGCAGGTCTTCCAGCTACCGACTGATAAGGACGATGTGCTCAGAGATGACAATTCGGAGATGGAGAAGGTGCAGCAACTGGTGTAGGAGTTGTGGGAAATCGAGATGGTATAAAAATAGCAACAAAAAGAGGAATGAATATCCTCCACAAATTAAGCATTACTTACAGCAAAGATGGGCTGCAATTGTACATTGCCGAGGGTAAAAATTAGTACTGTACAGGATACAGCTAAGCCCCCATTAGTGGAGGCATCACAGGTGCCGGATGAGCAAATCACGCACACACTTCCAAAAAATGAAAAGGGCGATTGCTGGATGATAAAACTGACTGCACACTGATAGCTTGCATAGAGCACAGTTCACACATGCAGATGCACAGTTACAGCCTGCAGTCTATTAGGTGACGCATGGAAATACAGAGGGAACATGTTAGCATGTGTGCTGTCCCAAGGTTCGACTCGGTCCTGACCTTCACGAGGCTCACTCAGTGTGTCCTCAGGCAAATGTAGTGAACCTGGCCATAAATACTTGTGCACATGTCGGCTCATAAGTGGACCCTCCCTTTAACTGATTTGGTAAGGGCATGGATATTGTTATGGGACATGTGATGGTGTATGCCAGGGAAGACACTTCGTGGGAAAATGGTGGCGGCTGGGGAATGAGTACCAAGGGATGGCTGCTGCCATGAAGTTGCAGTAAGCTTCAGTGTCCACAAGGTCAAGACGTCTGGAAAAGTGCCCATTTAGTTCTTGGGCCTGTGAATGGGTGGGTGGCTGGGTATTTGCATTTACATTTCAATCCCTGGGGTAGGGACAGTTGAATGCTGCCCTGCAACAAAGAATCATACAACATTGCTGATGATGCTTGTAAATGTGCAATGACAAGTATAGGTGGGGAGGACCCTGCATCCTTATCATGGCATTGGCAATCAGATAGCACAGGGGAAGAGGCAGTGGTGTCACTTGAAGACACTGATTGTGAACCCAGGCATTAAGTCCACCTAATTTGATTCTTAAATTATATGTATCTGAGCAATGCTGGTGGTGGTCAGGCTGACAGTGATCAGCTCACTGCTGATCTTGGTATGGCACAGGTTGCAAATGCACATTATTTTATCATTCCCCCTTTCTTTAAAAAAGAGCCAGACTATGGAACATCTAACCCTTGGCCTAGGAACTTGCCACGTGTGGATACTCTGTCCACCCCACTTCATCTGATTGCCTTCTCAAAATTGAATAAGGACTGCCTGATAGCCCTCTAAAAATTATGAACAATGACCAACTACTAGCCCTCAAAAAAGTATGAATTAGGGCCAGTTCATGGCCCTGTTAAAATTATGAGTGATTGCCCCTTGAGGACTTTGTGGCTATGGAGAAGTATGAGGACAAAAAATGAAGAAACCCTCAACCATATACTCTTTTTTAGGTGGGAATACACCAGAAGAAAAAGGAACATTTGAATTGGCTTTATGTTCTACTGCTGTCATCAGTGGAACTGAGAAATCAGGACAATCTAAGCCTTGCCCATTATGAGAACAGTCAACGTGTCAGCATTTTCATTGATACACTGATGCGCCTACTAATTATTATGCCTCCAGCTGCACTGGAAACCCACAGAATCAGGGGTTCAATCTTTTTGAAGCCTTGGGACTGCATGATGCCCTGAGCCGGTACAAGAGGAACTGCACCCCACCTTAGCTGCAGCAAAATCTGAGTCGGATGCCTGAAGGTCCTTGTTGTGCTAGTTGTACCCTGTGTAATGTCCTCGAATCTAGGACTCCTTGTTGTTGGCCACAGAAGTCCCACTCCTTTTAAATGCAAATGTTTTCTGAGGCCCTACTCTATGTGTATTCCAGGGTGTATTGGCGTGCTTCCTAAGTTTTGAAAGCTCTTGCAAATATTGCATACATTTTACCAGCCTAGGAGTCCCACTCCTTCAAATTTGAGAAAACAAATGTGTTCTGAGGCCATCCTCTTTGTATATTCCAGGATGTATTGCAATCCCTCCTTTCAATTTTTGATAGACCTTGCACTTTGGACATACAGTAAGCTTCACCAATCTAGGAGTCCGACTCCTTACAAATGGGAAAACATTTCAGAACTCTCATGCACACGATTTCTTATTTTTCGTGACTGCAAAGGAAAGGAATGCTTTCAGGGGATTTTGAAGCATTCTTTCAACATTGAAAGTAATGAAAAAGTGTAAAACGCAGCAAAAATGATATGTATGAACATAGCCTAAGGGGAGGAGGAGGCAGTTTTTCTCTCTTTTTAAAGTTGAATATATGCAAGTCATTATACAGGAAATAATGTTTCCTAATTTTTTTTTCCTGTAAAATTCATGTTATTTTCACTTTGGTTTGTTTTACTGTCAGTCTGTAAAAGTGTCGTAATACTCTGACAGTACTGATCCCAGCAGCAACCTAGCAGTCCCAGATGTGTCTAAAAAAATTGTTTAAAAGAACAGAGAGTCCTCAGTGGTTGATACCTTTTAATGGCTAACTGAAAAGATGGTAATAATTGCAAGCTTTCGAGACTACTCAGGTCTCTTCACCTGATGAAGAGACCTGAGTAGTCTCGAAAGCTTGCAATTATTACCATCTTTTCAGTTAGCCATTAAAAGGTATCAACCACTGAGGACTCTCTGTTCTTTTAAACAATTTTTTTATCTCTACTGGCTAACACGGTACAAAGATATATTTTACTTGTATCAGATGTGTCTAGGCATATTCCCGATGCTGTTTTCATTCCATTTGAGCACTTTTTCCATCCATTTCAGTTATTTTACTGCCCCACAAACCTTCTTGGAGGGTCTGTGGAAACATGCTCGAGTTTTCAATTGACTTCCATTATACTAGTTACTCGAGATGAGCACCTAACAGTCCAACTTGCTTGATTCCAGTACCGAGCAACTGACCATTTAGTGCTCACTCATCACTAACGACCAATGTATATTATTATGATACAATATGACTGTGATGAGGGACAACCTATAAATAGAGACCTACTTATTTACATTGATTTCAAGCCACCAAAACAATGCATATTTTATGCTGTTATAAGAGTGTTTTCATTAGGAGGTGTCACTACCTCCAAGACTTGTAAAGCCCAAGGGTTTCAAGGCAGATGATGAATAGTCTTTCCGATAATTCAATTAATACATTCTATGTTTCAATGTGACTTTTTCAATTGTAAAGCATCAATAATATCAGTGTTGAAAAATGTCACTTCCACTTTATCTTCTCCAATTAAACTCTGTGCCAATGGATCATAAAGTAATGGTCAATGCTAATTGTTACCTGATATTGCTTTAACAAAAAGTGTGTCCTTCTCAGGGATGTGTCCTTTTGTGCCAAAGAATGATGCTTTAGGAAAATGTTGGGGTCTGTTTCTTTAATTTTTTTATATATATATATACTGCTCAAAAAAATAAAGGGAATACCAAAATACAAAATCCTTGTTTAAGTGGTGTTCCCTTTTATTTTTTTTTTGCAGTATATATACAAATAATTTAAAGAAACAGACCACAAACATTATATATCTATATATATATATATATATATATATATATATATATATATATATATACATACACTGTGTGCAGAATTATTAGGCAAATGAGTATTTTGATCACATGATACTTTTTATACATGTTGTCCTACTCCAAGCTGTATAGGTTTGAGAGCCAACTACCAATTAAGTAAATCCGGTGATGTGCATCTCTGTAGTGAGGCGGGGTGTGGTGTAATAACATCAACACTCTATATAAAGTGTGCTTAATTATTAGGCAACTTCCTTTCCTTTGGCAAAATGGGTTAGACGAGAGATTTGACGGGCTTTGAAAAGTCCAAAATTGTGAGATGTCTTACAGAGGGATGCAGCAGTCTTGAAATTGCCAACCATTTAAAGCTTGATCACCGAACAATCAAGCATTTAATGGCAAATAGCCAACAGGGTCGCAAGAAGCGTATTGGGAAAAAAAGACGCAATATAACTGCCCATGAATTGAGGAAAATCAAGCGTGAAGCTGCCAAGATGCCATTTTTTCCACTAGTTTGGCCATATTTCAGAGATGCAACATTACTGGAGTATTAAAAAGCACAAGGTGTGCCATACTCAGGGACATGACCAAGGTAAGGAAGGCTAAAAAAACAACCAACTTTGAACAAGAAACATAAGATAAAACATCAAGACTGGGCCAAGAAATATCTTAAGACTGATTTTTCAAAGGTTTTATGAACTGATGAAATGAGAGTGACTCTTGATGGGCCAGATGGATGGGCCAGAGGCTGTATCAGTAAAGGGTAGAGAGCTCCACTCCGACTCAGATGCCAGCAAGGTGGAGGCGGGGTACTGGTATGGGCTGGTATCATCAAAGATGAAATTGTGAGACCTTTTCGGGTTGAGGATGTAGTGAAGCTCAACTCCCAGACCTACTGCCAGTTTCTGGAAGACAACTTCTTCAAGCAGTGATACAGGAAGAAGTTGGTATCGTTCAAGAAAAACATGATTTTCATGCAGGACATTGCTCCATCACATGCATCCAACTACTCCACAGTGTGGCTGGTCAGTAAAGGTCTAAAAGATGAAAAAATAATGACATGGCCCCCTTGTTCACCTGATCTGAACCCCATAGAGAACCTGTGGTCCCTCATAAAATGCGAGATCTACAGGAAGAGAAAACAGTACACCTCTCGGAGCAGTGTCTGGAGGCTGTGGTGGCTGCTGCACGCAATGTTGATCGTAAACAGATCAAGCAACTGACAGAATCTATGGATGGTAGGCTGTTGAGCGTCATCATAAAGAAAGGTGGCTATATTAATCACTAATTTTTTGGGGTTTTGTTTTTGCATGTCAGAAATGTTTATTTCTAAATTTTGTGCAGTTGTATTGGTTTACCTGGTGAAAATAAACAAGTGAGATGAGAATATATTTGGTTTTGATTAAGTTGCCTAATAATTCTGTACAGTAATAGTTACCTGCACAAACAGATATTATCCTAAGATAGCCAAATCTAAAAAATACCCACTCCAACTAGAGACAATCACTTTGAGGGCCTCAGAAAGACCTTTCTGAATCAAGGCTACCACCCAAGAACAATTGAAAACCAGATTGCAAGAGCCACCAGAACATCAAGAAACCATCTCCTACATTATAGAACTAAAGATGAAAACAACCGGGTCCCTCTTGTAATCACCTACAATTCACATCTGGAGGTGTTTAGAGGAGCTGCACGGAAACTACAACCATTACTGTAAAAAGATGCCCGACTAAAATCTATTTTTCCAGAATTCCAGAATTATTTTTCCCACAATTCTGTGTTTTAGGCAGCCCCCGAATCTAAGAAGCATCATTGTCAGAAGCTCCCTGTCCTCTCCAACAACAACAGGAACATCTCCCTGCAACCAGAAAAAATGTAAGACCTGTCCATTTATTTTGACAACGGACAAGATAAAAATTCCCTGATCACATCAGGACTACAAGATCCCAGGTACCTTCAGCTGCACCACAACCAATGTGGTGTACTTAATTATATGTACCAAATGTCCAACTGGGGGTCTGTATGTAGGGGAGACCGGACAACAGCTCAGGACAAGGATGAATTCTAACCGCCACACAATTAGAGAAAAAAAGATGGATCTACCTGTGGCCAAACATTTTTGTAACCCCGACCACAGCATCATGGACATGAAATTGCTGGTATTGAAAGGAAATTTCCCAAAGAGACAGGAGAGTCTGGAAATAGAAACTTATGATGACCTTTGACACATTCAGAGCAGGAATAAATGTGTCACATGGATTTATGTCTTTTTACATCAATTAAGAAATGTGCTCCTCAGATCATCTGGGGGCATCACAGCCCGGACCAGACCCCAATCAGAGGACAATAAAATGTTCACACTGAACTGCAGCAATATTTATGGCTACAACAGTTTGCCCCCTTGCCATACTGATAGTTCTGCTTCACATAACTTGTTTTTTTTACTACACTATTCTATGTCCTGTTGTGTATAAATTTGTGACTCTTCAGATTTTGTGTTATACTTTGCCTGATGAAGAGACCTGAGTAGTCTCGAAAGCTTGCTATTATTACCATCTTTTCAGTTAGCCATTAAAAGGTATCAACCACTGATGAATTCAGTTCTTTTAAACAAACTTATTTTTATCTCTACTGGCTAACACGGTACAAAGATATATTTTACCTGTATGTTTCAATAAGAAGTTTTTATTCATCCTTACCTGCTCGTTCTTCAGTTTGTTAATTGATTATTATGGTACTAAGTAAAAATTATTCTACGCAGCCCTGGCCAGGGTATTGTCCATGCGGATACTGTGACTCCGGGATTTCACTACATGGTGAGCTGGCTATATTGTCTTTTCTACATATTAATTGGTTACACTCTTTGTATGTCCATTGTATGTAATTCTTAGCAGGGTATGAACGGTAGAGTCAATTTCTCAAGGTCAACCTAAATTGTGCAGTTCCTGTCCTGTCCTAGGCAGTGTCTAGTATTGAAGCTCAGCTACATTGACATGAATGAGGCTGAGCTACAATACTCTAGACAACCTGTGAATGGGAGTAGCACTGCTTATTGGAAGAAAACAGGTTTTGTAAACCTGGATAAGCTCTTTGTTCAGCCAAACATTGACCTTCCTCATCACCATGGGAACTAAGTCACCAAGTGTCTATTGAGAATATATGAAAACACCTTCTATTTCTTCTCAGTAATCTCTGCCGAATGACTTTACCAATACAATTTGGTAATAGGTAGAGATGAACAATTCCACAGAATCTAAATTTTTGGGGATTTGGTTCCTACTCACCATATTCTCAGCTGTTTTCACACTACCTGCACGACTTTGGCCACAGTCCCATCCGTGTCCATCTTATTTTCTTTTCCATTCAGGCTCCGTGGCTAGTCTGACACCTGTGACTGACCTCAACTTGTCACAAGTGGGTTCGATGATGGTTAGGTTGTTCTTTGTTTATAAGCAGAAAACTTGTGATCACTGTATTCAATTAAAGGGATTGTCCACTACTTGAGACAACTCCTTCTTAATTACTGTATTTTTCACTCACCCCGATGCACGTTTTATTCCAGCACCGAGTCTCCGAGGACTTGTGTGACATTGTTATGGGCCTTGCAACCAAACAGTGACCACTTAACCCTAACTTTCTTCTGACATAACAGACATTTGGAGGAAATCAGAAAGAAACAGCTGCTCAAACTTCTTCCAGGTGTCAGTTTCATCTGCAGTAAGTGACTAATGATAGGTTTCAGGGGTCATGTAGGATATTAAAAACTGACCTTGATAGTACAATATTACAAAAAGATCTGGATAAGATGTCAGAATGGGCAGATACTTGGCAAATGAGATTTAATGTTGATAAATGTTACATAGTTACTTAGGTTGAAAAAAGACCTAGGTCCATCTAGTTCAACCTTCCTCCACCAGTTCTACATTTGGTCACTAAGTCATTTATAACCAACAATGTTTTGTGTACTGAGGAAATCATCCAGCCCTTTTTTAAAAACTGTTATAGTATCTGCCATTACTACCTCTTGTGGTAGGGCATTCCACAGTCTGACTGCTCTAACTGTAAAGAACCCTTTCCTATTTAGCTGTCGGAATCACTTTTCTTCCACTCACAGTGAGTGCTCCCTGGTCCTTAGTATTGTCTTTGGAAGAAATAAGTCATGCGTCAGTCCTTTATATTCACCACACATGTATTTATACATATAAATGAGATCTCCTCTGAGACGCCTTTTTTCTAAGCTAAACATATCTAACTTTTTCAACCTGTCATCATATGGGAGGCCTCCATTCCTTGTAGTAGTCTAGTTGCCCTCATTTGAACTGACTCTAACTTCTGAATGTCTTTTTTAAAATGTGGAGCCCAAAACTGGATCCCATATTCCAGATGTGGCCTTACAAGTGATTTATAGAGGGGTAACAATACGTTGGGATCACAGGATCTAATCTCTCTTTTTATACACCCTAGAATCTTGTTTGCTTTAGCAGCTGCTGCTTGTCATTGAGAGCTGCTGCTCAGCTTATTTGTAATGAGAATACCCAAGTCCTTCTCCTGTTCTGTAGTCCCGAGTTTACTTCCATTTAATATATACGCAGTTATAGGATTACTCCGTCCTAGGTGCATTACTTTACATTTATCAACATTAAATCTCATTTACCAAGTATCTGCCCATTCTGACATCTTATCCAGATCTTTTTATAATATTGTACTATCAAGGTCAGTTTTTAATATCCTACATAGTTTGGTGTCATCAGCAAAGACTGACACTTTACTATCTGTCACGCTCCCCGGGTCCCCTGCCCTGCTTCCCGGCTCCCCTGCCTCGCTCCCCGGCTCACCTGCCACGCTCCCCGGCTTCCCTGCTTCACTCCCCGGCTCCTCTGTTAGGCGTCCTCCGCTCCACAGCCTCCAGCCCCCATCACCTGCGGTCCCCAGGCGGCCCGGTCCCCGCTCCCGGCGCCCGTCGGCAGCTCTGCTCCAGGCCGGCTCCCCTGCTTCCTATTCACCGCTCCCTGCCCTGGCTTCTGGCACCCGGGCCTCGCGCATGCGCATTAGGGTGCGCGCGCGGTCATTGACCCTCTCTTAAAGGGCCAGCATCCACTGACAGGATATTGAACACACAGGTACAGGGTATAAAGGGGTTTAATGTCCAAGTGGGCGGGGCCTGTTCTTCGTGTTTTCCTAAGCTAGGAGTCAGGTCTCCTTGCGTCTGCTGGTATACTTACCTATCTCTCTTCTAGAGCCGCTCCTGCCTCGCCATCCGGCCCTGACGATTCCCGAACCCCGAACGCTGACTGTCTGCCATCCCGTCAGTCCGTACCATCTCTGATTCCTGTGGTGATCCGTCCTCTCGCTCCATCGGTTCCGGAATCTGCCTGACAACATCTCGGCCTCCGAACCTGAGCTCTGTCACCTGGACTACCATCAGTGACTCCGTGGTCCCAGGGACTTCTCCACTCCACTCTTTTGAACGGACTGTCCTGATCCACCTCCTGGGTCTGCCCGTCCACCTGGCCCTAACAGTAAGAACAGGCCATGGATCCCGCCGAAGCACTAACGGCCTTGCAGCAGGAACTCACACGCCAGCGTGAGACCCAGACCCGCATGCTGAACTTCATGACTTCTGTGGATACCCGCCTGAACGCGCTACAAGCAGCGGCCACATCCTCGGCATCTCGGGTTTCCACTGTACAATCCACGGCCACTGCTCCCGTGGCAGCCTCCTCGGATGCCTCCAGTCTTCGTTTGGCCTTACCACCCCGGTACGCCGGAGATCCCAAGACCTGCAGGGGATTCATCAATCAATGCTCTCTCCATTTCAAGCTGCTGCCGCACTTGTTTGCCTCCGACCAAGCCAAGGTCGCGTTCATGATGTCCCATCTGGAGGGAGAGGCACTGGCTTGGATGAACCCCTTGTGGGAGAAGGAGGATCCGGTGACCACCAACATCCAGGAATTCCTGCAGGCATTTCGTGGCACCTTTGACGAGCCCGGACGCGCCTCCGCGTCTGCCTCATCTCTCCTCCGGCTACGTCAGGGGACTCTGACGGTGGGCCAATATGCCATCCGTTTTCGCACCTTGGCTTCGGAACTCGGGTGGAACAATGAGGCTCTAACCGCCGCCTTCTGGGAAGGACTCTCGGGTCGAATTAAAGATGAGCTGGCTGGTCGTGACGTGCCGTCCACCCTGGATGCCCTGATTGCCCTAGCGACTCGAGCGGATCTTCGCTTTCAGGAACGATCCAAAGAGGTGTCCCGTGAGAGACGTCCGATACGGCATTCCTCTCCTCCGCAGAAGCCCACCATACTTCAGTCAACGTCGTCTGGTGTCTCCGTCCACGAGCCCATGCAGATCGACCGTTTGCGGCAGTCCGAACAACGCCGAGCAGAATGGCTCGCCAAGGGTCTCTGCTTCTACTGCGGAGAGGGTACACACCTTCTACGCTCCTGTCCAGAGAGGCCGGGAAACTCCAAAGCCTAGGGTTGGTAGGAGAGGCCACCCTAGGTGCTAGGACTCTCTCAGACCCGGTTACGTGGACTGTTCAAGTGACAACGGGAGAGACGCGGTTCACAGCCGAGGCGTACCTCGATTCTGGGGCAGCAGGCAATTTCATCCAGCAGGCCACGGTGGACAAGTACCAGGTGCCTGTTACTCCACTCGACAATCCCCTCGTGATTGCCTCAGTAGATGGGAGACCCCTCTCTGACACCATCTCGTGGATCACCAAGTCGGTGGAACTGCGTATCGGTGCCCTGCACACCGAGAACATCGCTCTCTACGTCCTCCCACACATGTCCCATCAAATCCTGCTGGGACTCCCCTGGTTACGGACACACGAACTGTCAGTCAGCTGGGGTACTGGTGAAATCACCCGATGGGGCTCCTCTTGCCACGAGAACTGTCTGAAGACTATACAGCCCATCCGACGACCTCTGGTTCCAGAGTCCCTACCGGGACTGCCCTCGGCCTATTGGTCCTTCGCGGACGTCTTTGATAAAAAGGAGTCAGAGGTACTGCCGCCACATCGTCCTTACGATTGTGCCATCGACCTGCTCCCGGGAACTACACCCCCTCGAGGACGGATATATCCGCTGTCTCCTGCCGAAACAAGGGCAATGTCTACCTACATCACAGAGAACCTGGCAAGGGGATTCATTCGGAGATCCTCCTCTCCTGCTGGAGCAGGCTTCTTCTTCGTTAAGAAGAAAGAGGGCGACCTACGCCCATGCATTGACTACCGGGGATTGAACCAAATCACCGTGAAAAATAAATACCCTCTGCCGCTCATCCCCGAATTGTTTGATCGGCTTAGAGGAGCTCGTGTGTTCACCAAGTTGGATCTTCGGGGTGCCTACAACCTGGTCCGCATCCGCTCTGGGGACGAATGGAAGACCGCGTTCAATACTCGCGATGGGCACTATGAACACTGTGTGATGCCCTTCGGCCTGTGTAACGCACCAGCAGTCTTTCAGGAATTGGTGAACGACGTCTTCCGGGACCTTCTCTACGTCTGTGTGGTGGTGTATCTTGATGATATCCTGGTCTTTTCTCAGGACCTCCAGACCCACAGAGAGAACGTGCAGCTGGTACTACAAAGACTGAGGGAGAATCGTCTGTATGCCAAGTACGAGAAGTGTGTCTTCGAGCAGTCTTCTCTTCCCTTCCTGGGTTACGTAATCTCCGATACCGGCCTGCAGATGGATCCGGAGAAGGTCTCTTCCATTCTCAACTGGCCCCCTCCTTCTGGACTGAAGGCAATCCAACGTTTTCTGGGATTCGCAAACTATTACCGTCAGTTCATCCCTCACTTCTCTGCTCTGACTGCACCTCTCTCCGCCTTGACCAAGAAGGGGGCTAATCCAAAGGACTGGTCACCTGTGGCCGACGCCGCGTTTGGCTCCCTGAAGCGGGCATTTGCTTCCTCCCCTGTGCTCCACCGTCCGGAGTTAAACCGACAGTTCACCTTGGAGGTGGATGCCTCCTCCTCGGGAGCCGGAGCAGTGCTCATGCAGAAGTCCTCCTCCGGGAAGATGGTTACTTGCGGTTTCTTCTCCAAGAGCTTCTCCGCGCCTGAACACAATTACACCATCGGTGACCGAGAGCTATTGGCGGTCAAACTGGCTCTGGAGGAATGGCGCTATCTTCTGGAGGGAGCAGTGTACCCCGTGATCATTTACACGGACCACAAGAACCTGGAATACCTGTGGTCCGCTCAGCGACTGAACCCACGGCAAGCCAGGTGGTCCTTGTTCTTTGCCAGGTTCGATTTCCAGCTCCATTTCTGACCCGCGGACAAGAATGTACGCGCAGATGCCTTGTCCAGGTCATTCATGCCCATGGAGCAGGAGGAGGAGACATTCCAGCCCATCATCTGCCCTAGTAAAATCATTCCGGTGGCCCCTGTCACCCTGGCCCAAATACCGCCCGGGAAGACCTATGTCTCTGAGACTGACAGGCAAAAAGTGTTGCACTGGGGCCATGCCTCGAAAACAGCCAGCCATGCTGGTCAGAAGAGAACATGGAGTACAATTGTACGTCACTACTGGTGGCCATCCCTTCGCACGGACGTCGCTTCATTTGTCTCAGCCTGCTCCTCTTGTGCCAGGAACAAGACGCCCAAACATCTGCCATATGGCCGTCTTCTGCCTCTGCCTATACCCTCTGTTCCGTGGCAACACATTGCAATGGACTTTATTACGGACTTGCCCCTGTCCTCCGGACACACAGTCATATGGGCCGTGGTGGATCGGTTCTCCAAAATGGCTCATTTCGTCCCTATGGCTGGACTGCCCTCAGCCCAGGAACTCGCTGACACTTACATACAGCACATATTCCGGTTGCATGGCTTTCCATCACACATTGTGTCTGACAGAGGAACTCAGTTTACCTCCCGCTTCTGGAGGGCTCTCGCAAACATCTGGGAGTGACTCTTGACTTTTCTTCAGCCTAGCATCCTCAGTCGAATGGTCAAGTGGAACGAGTCAATGAGATCTTGACCTCCTTCTTACGTCACTACGTCAACGCCCATCACGACGACTGGTCCACGCTTCTTCCTTGGGCTGAATTCTCCCATAACCACCACGTCAGTGAGTCCTCCTCCAGCTCTCCTTTCCATGTCGTTTACGGACTTCAGCCTTCCGTCCCGTTACCTGTATCCTCTTCCTCGGATGTCCCTGCTGCTGATGCTGTAGCCCGTGACTTTGCAACAATTTGGGACTCTGTCAAGGCGTCCCTTGGACGTGCTTCCCTGTGGATGAAGAGACACGCAGACAAGAGGCGTCTGGATCCTCCGCGTTTCTTTCCAGGAGATCTGGTCTGGCTTGCTTCCAAGTACGTCCGATTGAAGCTACCATCATACAAGCTGGGTCCTAGCTACATCGGGCCGTTTAAAGTCCTCAGCAAAATAAATGAGGTCTCCTACAAGCTGCAGCTCCCGGCCACGATGAGGATACCCAACTCCTTCCACGTCTCCCTGCTCAAGCCGGTTGTCCTTGGTCCCTTCTCCGCTGCTGCCAGTTCGGCTCCTCCTCCTATTGCTGATGATGACATCTATTCGGTAAGGGATATCGTGGCCATGAAAACCGTACGGGGCCGGCAGTTCTTCTTGGTGGACTGGGCAGGGTATGGTCCTGAGGATAGGTCCTGGGAACCCCAGGAGAATGTGGGTACTCCTCTGATACGTGCCTTCCTGTCCCGGTTGCGGGGAGGGGGGCGTGGGGGGGGTACTGTCACGCTCCCCGGGTCCCCTGCCCTGCTTCCTGGCTCCCCTGCCTCGCTCCCCGGCTCACCTGCCACGCTCCCCGGCTTCCCTGCTTCACTCCCCGGCTCCTCTGTTAGGCGTCCCCCGCTCCACAGCCTCCAGCCCCCATCACCTGCGGTCCCCAGGCGGCCCGGTCCCCGCTCCCGGCGCCCGTCGGCAGCTCTGCTCCAGGCCGGCTCCCCTGCTTCCTATTCACCGCTCCCTGCCCTGGCTTCTGGCACCCGGGCCTCGCGCATGCGCATTAGGGCGCGCGCGCGGTCATTGACCCTCTCTTAAAGGGCCAGCGTCCACTGACAGGATATTGAACACACAGGTACAGGGTATAAAGGGGTTTAATGTCCAAGTGGGCGGGGCCTGTTCTTCGTGTTTTCCTAAGCTAGGAGTCAGGTCTCCTTGCGTCTGCTGGTATACTTACCTATCTCTCTTCTAGAGCCGCTCCTGCCTCGCCATCCGGTCCTGACGATTCCCGAACCCCGAACGCTGACTGTCTGCCATCCCGTCAGTCCGTACCATCTCTGATCCCTGTGGTGATCCATCCTCTCGCTCCATCGGTTCCGGAATCTGCCTGACAACATCTCGGCCTCCGAACCTGAGCTCCGTCACCCGGACTACCATCAGTGACTCCGTGGTCCCAGGGACTTCTCCACTCCACTCTTTTAACGGACTGTCCTGCTACCTGTAGTGCTCCGGCTACCGGACCCCTTGCCTTCAGTAAGGTGTTCGGCCCAGTGAATCCACCTCCTGGGTCTGCCCGTCCACCTGGCCCGAACACTATCAATCTCATCCACAGGGTCATTAATAAAGAGATTAAAAAGAATCGGTCCTAGCACAGATCCCTGTGGCACCCCACTGCTGACTATAGCCCATTTAGAGAATGTACCATTTATAACTACTCTTTGTTTTCTATCTTTTAGCCAATTCCTTACCCAGTTGCATATATTTTCCCCTAGTCCTTGCTTCTGTAGCTTTAGTAAGGCTATTATGTGGTACAGTATCAAATGCCTTTGCAAAGTCCAAATAAATCACATCAGCTGCATTACCAGTATCCAGGTTTGCACTTACCCCCTCATAGAACCCCAGCAGATTGGTTAGACATGACTTATCTTTCATGAATCCATGCTGTTTGTCAGTTATTATATTATTTTCTGCAATATATTTTTGCATGTCATCCCTTAAAATGCCCTCAAAAACTTTGCATACTACTGATGTCAGGCTTACTGGACGGTAGTTGCCTGGAACTACCCTCTTACCTTTTTTAAATATTGGTACCACATCAGCAATCCTCCAATCCTGAGGCACCAACCCTGTTACAAGAGAATCTAAAAAGATGAGATACAGCGGTCTGTCGATTACGGAGCTCAATTCCCTCAATATTCGTGGATGAATGCCATCTGGCCCTGGGGATTTGTCAATGTTTAATTTACTCAGACGTGGGCGTACTTCATCTTGTGCTAAATTAATTATATCGGGTGGTGAACTTTGATTTTTCATTTGTTGAATGATCCCTGGTACAGTCAGTTCCTTGGTGAACACAGATGAGAAATGCCTATTTAATATCTCAGTCTTTTGTTTGTCCACTATAACTACCATGTTATTATATTTTAAGGGGCTAATACTATTCTTTGTTTTCCTTTTGGCATTAATGTATTTATAAAAGATTTTGGGATTTATATTAATATCATTGGTGATTTTTGTTTCAGTAGCTAGTTTTGCTTGTTTGATTTCTTTTTTACATTTCCTATTGATATATTTATACTTCTGAAATGCTATTTCTGTATTCTCAGCCTTTAGGATTTTAAAGATATTGATACCTGAGGAAAGCAACAGTTGATGGCTGAAACGCGTAGTGTGTTAACAGGAGTTCAGCAATAAATGTTTGTTCATTTAAACTACTAGCAAATGGTTCAATGGGCGCTAAAACAGACCGAAGTACCTTTCATTCAGAAGTTAGACTCAGTTCAAAGGCGGGCAACTAGACTACTACAAGGAACAGAAGGCCTCCCATATGATGACAGGTTGAAAAAGTTAGATATGTTTAGCTTAGAAAAAAGACGTCTCAGAGGAGATCTCATTTATATGTATAAATACATGTGTGGTCAATAAAAATGACTGGCACATGACTTATTTCTTCCAAAGACAATACTAAGGACCAGGGAGCACTCATTGCGACTGGAAGAAAAGCGATTCCGACAGCTAAATAGGACAGGGTTCTTTACAGTTAGAGCAGTCAGACTGTGGAATGCCCGACCACAAGAGGTAGTAATGGCAGATACTATAACAGCTTTTATATCAGGGCTGGATGATTTCCTCAGTACACAAAACATTGTTGGTTATAAATGACTTAGTGACCAAATGTAGAACTGGTGGAGGAAGGTTGAACTAGATGGACCTAGGTCTTTTTTTCAACCTACGTAACTATGTAACTATATGTGGCATCACAATCTTAGGCCTCCGACACACGTGAAAATCACGCACGTGCCGAGAGACACGTATTTCCCCTGCGTGTTGCGTGCAGGTAAGTACGTGTCTCTGGTACGTGCGGGCCACGTGTGTTCTCCGCATGCTTTCCGTGATAACATACGGAGAACAGGTTATTTACATACTCACGTGGTTCTTCCTGCTGTCCGTGGTGCTGATCTTTGGTCTCCAGCCCTCCCGTCTCCCCGCTGCTGCTGCTTCCAGCCGTAGTGAAGTGAATATTAAATGAGAATAATGAGCGGCGGTCGGCAGCAAGTGGCAGCAGTGGCAGAGACAGGAGGGCTGGAGAAGGTGAGTTAAGGTTTTTTTTTTTCTCTGACACGTGTGTTTTCTCCGGCGCGTGTCACACGGGACCGCATCCACACTACACCGGCCAGAAGCAGCAGCAGCGGGGAGACGGGAGGGCTGGAGAGCGAAAATAAGCACCACGGACAGCAGTGCGGACCACGTGAGTATGTAAATAACCTGTTCACCGTATGTTATCATCGATAGCATGCGGAGAACACACGTGCCCCGCACGTACCAGAGACACGTACTTACCTGCACGCAACACGCAGGAGAAATACGTGTCTCTCGGCACGTGCGTGATTTTCACGTGAGTGTGTCGGAGGCCTTACACAAGTCCCAGGAGACTGGTTGCCAACGGAGCTGGAATGACAGGTACAGGAGGTGAGTGCTATCTGTTTTTATTTTATATAGGAAATCTGGCAAATGAGAAGGGATTGTTCAAGTAGTGGTCAACACCTTTAATAATTGCAGTGGTTAGATGTCATACATTACTGGCAATATGGTAATGCAAACGGTATGACACTGACCACTGCAGGCACTGATTTGTTGCAGCAGTCACATTTTGGCCCTTTTTCAAACATAGACTGGGCACACTGCTGGAACTGCAGTGCTGAATTGTAGGGGGAAAAAATTGGTGGGAATAGACTTTTTATTTAGAAATTGAATAACCTCTTCTCATATAAATAGGTTATTGAATCATCTCAACGTCAGAACAAGGAGGTTAAGTTTCATTCTTCATTTTGATCACAAGTTCGAAGAAGAACTTGACATTATTTTCTCAAACACCTTAAGGAGAATTAGACCACAGACGTTTAACCATCCGTATCACCCAACATTATTTCATGACCTCACACTTGGAGTTGAATAGAGAAGAATCCCTGTGGCTAGTAGAAAGACATTACATCAGAAGAAAGAGCCCCAATTCTATCTAGTGCTGGTTCAAGAGGTAATAAGTGAATTATAATAGGGGGGTCAAGGCTACATCAGGTCTCCGTATGATTATAGTGTTGGAAATGTGATTCCATCATACTTAATCTACTCATTTAGCTGCTGGAGGTGCTGCTTCTAGTGCTTTTCTTATTCTTTGTAGTGATCAAAGCAGAAGAATGCTGAAGCAGTGGGGGAGCAGAATGGCCCTATCTTATGACAAGTCATTATGTTTTTTTAACTGGACTTCTGGCCATCAATTGCTTCTATTAGATTGCTGCAGGCAATACAATTTACTTTACTACTGAGAATCTAGAAGAGTTGCTATCCAATTTGCTTTTAGTTCTGCAAGCTTTAAAATATGCAAGGATAACAGATTAGTCTTTCATCATTGTGCCATTCTCTTAAAAAGTCTGGTTTGCGAACAAAAGTATTACAACTGTAAGGTGGACCAAAAATGAAAAATTATTTGTTTTATCCCTTTTTCCAGCATGTTTAATTGGGAGAAGGATAGCGGCTAGTGGGGCAAGGCCTAATATAGGGAGTGGGTGCTAATCAGTGAAAGTCTATACTCTAAAGTCCAGGGGATTACGGATCATAAAGTCCAGGGGATTACGGATCATGCGCAGTGCGCATCCACCCTACACCGGTTGCCATGAAGAGTGAGGTATGTGCGGCGAATTAGCATTTTAGTATGCCCACAGGGGCGTGCTAGCATGCTATGTGGGTCGGCTAGCCAAGTGAACTCATGCCCTTGTGACTAGTCTCTGGCCTCATTAGCATATCATAAAGGATCTTTAGAAATATGTTTTCTAAAGATCTCTTTATCTATGCTAGTGTATAAAGGGACGGTTAGGCAGGGATTAGAAATATGCAGCCAGAACTGCTCGTGGTTCTGGGTGCACATTGCACCTGACATGTTCCCTTTAACTTGGTAAATCTCCTCCATTAAGTTATGTACTGAAGCTGTCTATCTTTTAGATAGCACAAACATAAAATTTAACATTATAAGGGTTTAACCTTAATTATTTTGGAATCAAAAAGATGTAAATCTGAATGAATTTGTAGTACAAATTCAACAATTTTTTATCACAATGGATTAATCATTCATAAAAAGCAATAAATGGCTAATGCTGGATGATTAATTTGTCGCACGTTTAGGCTATGTATTGTGCACACATGGCATTTTTTTGTGCTTTTTCATACATTTTCCTGGTTTATTTTAATCAATAAAAGCAAGGAAAAAGCATCCCAGCAAAGTCTTTGAGAATCGTGACTTGCTGTGCCCACGCTGCTTATTTTTTCCTTGCAGATTTGTTGCTAAAAAAGAAACAGTGTGTCAATTGTTTCTATTTATTTCCTGCGTTTCTATAATCCGCTGCAATGCTTTATCACTACAGCGGATTATTGGTTAGCACTTTGTCTCACACAGTGCATACAGTCTGGTGTGTGAGGCTCTCCGTAGCTCAGAAACCTGGGGTCATCATGGTGACCACCCAGGGTTGCCTTGGCAGTGATCACATCCCTGTGATCACATTACAGGGACCCGATCACCAGGGAGAGGTAAGCGATTTTTCTCCATGCCTTGTGAATGCTGCAATCGTTGATCACAGAATTCAGGGGGTTAAACTGCTGGGAGCGGCACAGGCACTGCACTGGGTAGTGAGAGCAGGGTCAAGGCTATAAAATCAGCTGGAGACGAGGCAGCGATCGCAGGGGTACAGCACCTGATCCTGCGCAATTACCATGACTAAAAAAGGACCAAAAAACGTAGGAAAAAACGCAAGTGAAAAAACATGCAAACACAATAAAAAAATGCAAGTTTTTTTCCTGCCAAAACCTGCTTTTTTATGTGCAGAAAAGAAGCAGACAAAAAAGAAACATTGGCACATAGCCTTAGATTAACTAGCCTAAAGGCCCTGTCACACACAGAGATAAATCTGTGGTAGATCTGTGGTAGATCTGTGGTAGATCTGTGGTAGATCTGTGGTAGATCAGTGGTAGATCTGTGGTAGATCTTGGTAGATCTTTGGTAGATCTGTGGTAGATCTGTGGTTGCAGTGAAATTGTGGACAATCAGTGCCAGTTTTGTGGATGTGTACAAATGGAGCAACATGTCCATGATTTCGCTGCAACCACAGATCTGCCAAAGATTTATCTCTATATGTGACAGGGCCTTAAGCCTACACAATCTATTAGCTGCCTTACTTTTGTTCCACTTTTTTATGCCAAGTTTTCAAGTGTGTTTATAAAAAGTGGCTAAAAACACACAATAAGGCTGTGTGTGTACGTTGCGTGCTTACATGCGTTTACGCTGCATATTTCACTGCAGCGTAAATGCACGGGTCCTGCGTCCCCTGTACAACCTATGTGGATTGTGCATGACACGTGTGCACAATGCTTTTATGAACGCAGCGATTTGGGTGCTAAAATTTTGACCCAAATTCGTGCATTCATAAAATGAGCATGTCAATTATTCCGTGCGCTATGGATGCAGCTCCCACTCTGTCTATGGTGGGGGCAGCAGCCATAGCGCATGAAATCGGCTTTTTTTGTACAGAAAAACTGCATCCATTTGGCAGTGTTTCTGCAGCGATTTGACGCGCACATGTGCTGTCAAATCGCTGCAGAATATTCAGTAGTTATGTGCGCATGAGCCCTAAATGTGGTAGAAGGCAGATAAGATAGTTTTTGAGGGGCATAATATAAGCTAGAATTCTGGTTTATGTAGTTAATACATCAGTTCCATTGTCTTTGTCTAGTGCAGACTCTTGAGATACAAAAATGTCATGGTGAGAATCCATATTGCATATATCACACCAAATGCATCTAAAACTAAGCAAATGTTTCCACTTTAGTGATGTTTACTCTATTAGGCCTTGTTCGCACGTAATTGGTGAATATTATGCAGTGATCACGTGTGCGTCAAATCGCTGCAGAAACACTGCGTAATGGATGCAGTTTTTCTGTACAAAAAAAGCCGATTTCATGCGCTCTGGCTGCTGCCCCCACCATAGATAGAGCGGGAGCTGCATCCATAGCGCACAAATTAATTGACATGCTCATTTTATGAACGAACGGATTTGGGTAAAAATTTTAGCATCCAAATCGCTGCGTTCATAAAACCAATGTGCGCACGTATCATGCACAATCTACATAGGTTGTTCAGGGGACGCAGGACGCATGCATTTACGCTGCAGTGCAATACGCAGCACAAATGCATGCAATTACGCAACTTGCGCACATAGCCTTAGTCACAATCTCAGGAATTCTTAAATGTTTAGGTGGAATTTTGGGACAAACTTGATAGTTGCTTTGATAATTCTTCATGGAGACAATTCTCTGAGCAGGTCTTCTATACACAAAAATATCAGTTTTTCTTGAGATAAAAATCTTTGTACCGTGTTAGCCAGTAGAGATACAAAGATATATTTTACTTGTATCAGTTTTTCTTGGCAATTTTCCAAGATCCATAGAAATAAAGGTAAAGATCTGCACAAGTGCAACAACCTCTCCTTTCAAAATGGCGCTTGACGGCGTCCTGTTTTCGAGATAAATGCAGGGCCCAGATTTCGAGTCCACATTTCATTAATATTTAAAGAAAAGTTTAGAGCTAGTAAGTGATACATGCTGCTCAATCCGTAGGAAACATTTAACAGACATTGGCCACATGATTTCAGCCAAGTATGTTTGACTCTGAAAGGCTACGGCTTTTCAGAAAAGCATAGTCAAATAACTGCTTCTTCGCGCCCCCTGCCCTGGAGTGACAGGTCTCTCCCTGCATTTGTTTATAGAGCAATACCTGTCACTTCATGGCAAAGGGTGGGGAAAAGATGTCAGAGAACCACCTGTCTGATTAGCCCCCCCATGTGTCTTAATCCAAGTCAGCTATTAAACCTCTGAGTGTCACATCGGAACATACTGTATAATGCTGAAATAATCTGTGCATCTGCTGCCAGGTTTCTTTTAAAGCATATCTCCAAGTCTTTTCCATTTGTGGCACATATGATAATTGGAGAAGTGTTAGGAGAAAATGTATGTATATCCATTCATAGCACATCCCCATATAAGATATGTTTACAAAGTTGGGAGTAAGCATTTAAAAATATTTTGATGCACACACTTTGATCACTGTCATTACAAAGAGCAAATGTCACATCAATTTCATGTCTAATCAATCTCCCATCGATCTCTGAGGAAGCCACCTTATGTGGTTATATGCATAACTGTTACGCATTTAACACACTCACATATGTCGCGGGCGGGGAAGGACGCCGCTGCGCTGCGCTCGCTAACGCTCAGGTCCGGCGCTGCTGCGATGGCTGCTCGGTAGCTCGAGCGGTGGGCCGGATCCGGAGACTCGAGCGGCGCTCCTCGCCCGTGAGTGTAAGGGGGTAGTTTAGTTTAGGGATTTGGTCCGTGATGCCACCCACGGGTTGTGGTGAGGTTGGGCACTACCGCTGCTGGTGTCGGGGATCCCGGGAGCGATGGCAGGGAGCAGCTGGGATGTTGTTTTCCCCCTCCGTGGGTAGAGGTTGATGGTCCCGGGGCCCAGTGAGGTGACAGGGAGGCAGGGTTGGATGGGTGCAGGGTCGCTTGGGCTGCGCAGCACAATGCCGGATGGCACGGTTGTACTCACTCAGCCACAAATATACGCAAAGTCTCTGGTAAACCAAACGGCTGGATGGATGGGTCCCGCAGCTGGCTGCTGTGGCTTCTCCTGGATGTTTAGTGGTGGCTGCCTTTCCCTGCACCTTTGTGTATGTTCGGTCCCGATAAATTCCCACCGGTAACCCACTCCCCAGCATATATATGTGTTGGAGGAGCCCTTTTGCCCTCAGGCTCTGGCCCTTGGAACTCTAGCTGTGGCTGTAGCTGTATTTCCTATTGCTGGTCGGACGGTTGCCTTCAATCGGGTCTTGGCTGTTAGGAAACCCCTGGAGTTCCGGTCACTGACGGATTTGACTTCTAATGGCGACTCCAAGCCTGGTCGGGGTCCGTAGGCCCTGCCTGTGTGTGCTGGCTTCACTTCGCTCCCCGGTTCGGTACCGGCGGGCCACCGCCCGTCCCCGGTCCTACGGTTCCGCGTTGATCTGCCTCTCCTGCAGACAGCCACCACCGTCTGCCAACCTTGCTCTTGGTGCCCGGGCCACACACCCGGACATGGTTAGTTTACTCCTCCACTACTACTTCACTCTTTCCACTTGCACTTCCCTAACTGATCTCTCTTCTGAACTGACTTCCTTCTCCCACCTCCAGGACTGTGAACTCCTCAGTGGGTGGGGCCAACCGCCTGGCTCCACCCCACCTGGTGTGGACATCAGCCCCTGGAGGGAGGCAACAAGGATTTTGTGTCTGGCTGATGTACCTGTCTCAGGGTGGGGGTGTGTGTTGTAGTACCTGTGACAACCTGGCTAGTCCAGGGCGCCACATTCCCCCTTGGTTAAATGCAGACCGTCCGCGGGCTGCCCATCCATCACCGGTTTTATTTTTCTTTTTAACTTTAAAAATAATAAATAACATGTAACGGTAAATATTACGCATACTTCAGGTCATCTTGCACATTGCAAAAACACATATATTTATACATTTTTAATAACAACGGACAGCTTCCACTCTCCCACCCAAGCAACCTAGCCCTGATGCTGCTCCTAAGAAGTGGGCAGCACCCCTTGACCCCAGTCCAGATCCAGGCTGCCCGAGCGGGAATGGGTACGGTGCCTCGCACCTGGCTGTCACTTCAGGGGACCCCCCGTCCATGGGGGACCCTGACCCCCGGAGGTTTGCCACCGGTTGCGGTAGTGGCGGGCCTGGGCCATCTCTTTCCTCCAGGCCCATCCTCCAAATCAGCCTCTCCAGAGGCGGCAACGGAAACATGCCCCAACATGTTTACAATCCCACCAGTTCGTGGGTGCCCTGCAAGTTCTCAGGCATGTCCATAAGCAGTTTCTTATGCATGGTGGGGGGTAATCAACGGTTAATCAGGGGACAACAACTCCAGTCCCAACGGGGACGGTTCTCTTCGGACGGATAATCAGATGATTTACTCGGTTGGATTCACAGTCATTCATTTAACAGGTTAACGGTACTGGGGGTCACAACGGGGACAATGGTGCAACGAAGGAACCGCTGCCTTTGGGGCGGCTACCACCGCGGGGGGTCGGCCCAATCGGGGACCGGACGGTACATCGGGTTCTCCTTCCATAGGCAGTGCAGTCCAGAACCGCTAATTGCCGTTGGGAACGGTGGCGGGGGCAGCATGCTCGGGACCTCCTCTTCCATCAGCTGCACTCTCTCGGGACCTCCGGCTGCGGTACCGGCCCCCGGCTCCCACTCAATCAAGGCTGGTTCAGGAACTTGGGTGGCCTGATCACGACGCGGCATGGCCGCCGCGGCCCCTTGCTCACGGGCCCACACCACTTCGACCATTCTGCGCACCTCTGCCTTCCAATCCAGAAGTTGCTGCAAGCTCACCTTCAAGCAGAACCGGCCCAGCTCCCGTTCCAGCCACGCAATGATCTCGGCGGGGAGCTCACCCTGGCCGCAGTCTTCAAAGGCTACTCCTCCTCTGCCCCTCCAGAGCATAGATGCTCCGGTGGCGGGCGCTCCCGCGCTCCAGCCCGAAGACGCCGCCATCTCTCCATCCGCATCCCCCCTTGGTCTTTTCTCTGCACCTCCTCTTCAGGTGTGGGGCTTCGGCTTTCGCGCCTCCACTGCTCGAGAAGACGCTCGAGCGGGAAAATCTTCGCGCCCAAGATGGCGGATTCTGAAATATTTCGGCCGGACACCACCGGCAGGGCACAAGGCGCACTTCTACCAGCTGACAGAACGGTAAGATCCTGTTCGTGACGCCAAGTTGTCGCGGGCGGGGAAGGACGCCGCTGGGCTGCGCTCGCTAACGCTCGGGTCCGGCGCTGCTGCGATGGCTGCTCGGTGGCTCGAGCGTGGGCCGGATCCGGAGACTCGAGCGGCGTTACTCGCCCGTGAGTGAAAGGGGGTAGTTTGGTTTGGGAATTTGGTCCGTGACGCCACCCACGGGTTGTGGTGAGGTTGGGCACCACCGCTGCTGATAACGGGGATCCCGGGAGCGATGGCAGGGAGCAGCTGGGATGTTGTTTTCCCCCTCCGTGGGTAGGGGTTGGTGGTCCCGGGGCCCGGTGAGATGACAGGGAGGCAGGGTTGGATGGGTGCAGGGTCGCTTGGGCTGCGCAGCGCAGTGCCGGATGGCACGGTTGTACTCACTCAGCCATAAATATACGCAAAGTCTCTGGTAAACCAAACGGCTGGATGGACGGGTCCCGCAGTCGGCTGCTGTGGCTTCTCCTGGACGTTTAGTGGTGGCTGCCTTTCCCTGTACCTTTGTGTATGTTCGGTCCCGATGGATTCCCACCGGTAACCTGCTCCCCAGCGTATATATGTGCTGGAGGAGCCCTTTTGCCCGCAGGCTCTGGCCCTTGGAACTCTAGCTGTGGCGGTAGCTGTATTTCCTTTTGCTGGTCGGACGTTTGCCTTCAATCAGGTCTTGGCTGTTAGGAAACCTCTGGGGTTCCGGTCACTGATAGATTTGACCTCTAATGGCGACTCCAAGCCTGGTCGGGGTCCGTAGGCCCTGCCTGTGTGTGCTGGCTTCACTTCGCTCCCCGGCTCGGTACCGGCGGGCCACCACTCGTCCCCGGTCCTACGGTTCCGCGTTGATCTGCCTCTCCTGCAGACGGCCACCACCGTCTGCCAACCTTGCTCTTGGTGCCCGGGCCACACACCCGGACACGGTCAGTTTACTCCTCCACTACTACTTCACTCTTTCCACTTGCACTTCCCTAACTGATCTCTCTTCTGAACTGACTTCCTTCTCCCGCCTCCAGGACTGTGAACTCCTCAGTGGGTGGAGCCAACCACCTGGCTCCACCCCACCTGGTGTGGACATCAGCCCCTGGAGGGAGGCAACAAGGATTTTGTGTCTGGCTGATGTACCTGTCTCAGGGTGGGGGTGTGTGTTGTAGTACCTGTAACGACCTGGCTAGTCCAGGGCGCCACACATACATGGGTAGTGGAAAAGGAGGAATGAACAGCCGCACTCCACAGATGCTTATACAAACTAATACAAACTAAAAGCCTTGCCACATAACTAAAAGCACCACCTCAGTCCTGGCTCCCTAAAAGCCAACAAAGGGTTTCTTGTGCCTACTGAAGGACCTAAGAGGAGACTGCCACATGTAGCCAACAATGGGATGGGAAGGGGCGTAAGGACACGATCCCAGAGTCAGATAAACTGAAATAAGTTACAATCAAGAGGAGATGGGAAGGAAGCCAAAACCATGACACAGCAGGCACTCAACTGGAGTTTACTCCAAGGTAAATACCCTATCCTGAAAGGCTAGAACTCCCAGAGATAAATCCAAATAGAGATATAACCAGAGAGGAAGTGCGATGAGACGGACCATATATAACCCAATCCAGAATGTGACAGGGCAAACTACAATGGGGAAATGAGAGACAACTGGTGAGGAGCAATCCAAGAAATGAATACAAAGACAATAGCAACCATCACCATTTGGGCAGGGATGAAAAGGCCCAGCAGACAGAGGAACCAATCATGAAACAGAAGGCCACCAGATTAAATTCCAAAATGAAGCAATGACAATGGGGTTTTCATTTCTACATGATGGATTTCTATGCGTCTATTCACCTATGCACATGGCACATTATTGCACAGACTAACTGCTTAGTTCTTTTAGATTCTTAAAAAATTACATTATTTATGTATTATTAGAGATGATTGAATCTTTTAAAATTCAATTTCATCAGGTTTTGCGAATAGCAAACATTCCAATTGCCCTCAAAAGATTTGTAGATCATGCTCAAGTTTCCTAGTACTGCATCCAACCCTTTCAATCTATTTAGTACAAACAGAGCCTTACAATATGTCAAGGTGACTTCACCTAGGAAATGAATAGTAATTCTAATTGCTATGCCTCTCTTGTCCAAACGGAATAACAATTAGAGTATTACCCAGATGAGAGTTACACCTTGACGTGCTATCTAGGCACAAGTAAATTTGCTAAGTAACTCATATTTTTTCAAAAAAATGTTTCCATGTTTTCTTGGCAGTAATGCGTATTCATATCCAATGTTCACCATCTACATTCTTGTTTTTTTCTCCTTGCCCTTAATTGAGTGCAACTGCTATTTTAGATAAAATGAACTGTGGACCACTTCTCCTCTGTCCACACATCATGCTCCTTACCAAAGGTGAGTCTAGCCTTTTGATTCTTTCTACTAATGAGACGTTTTTGGTCACTGCAGAGTGGGCTTTTAGTCCAAATGCTCTTAAAGTTGTGACACTGTATGAGGAGACAGATCCTTACACTGTTTAGTGCAGAACTGGCGAGTAATTCAGCTGCAGCATTGAAACAATTACCCACAGAGATTCTCCACTTTATCCTGTCCTCTTCTGCATTTGTCTTTCAAGGGTGACCAGCCTTCTTGGGGGAATAGAAAGAGTTTGTAATGTTGTAAAGATGCAATATTCTTGAAATCACAGACTTGGAATGACCAACTTCTCTTGCTCTGGCTGATAGGGTCACCCCTTTGACCTTCAATTGGACAACCTGCTGCTGGTGGATTTCAGTCACTTTGGAACAGAACACCATTTTTGCAAAGTCACTGCAAACTGTAAAGTTAGACTGCCAGTTACACAGGGTTTGTCAGATAATTAAGGAAATTGGCACCAGATGGCACCAGATGCAGGATTAACACCGATTTTTTACAGGTATCTCAAAGTGTTCTATAATTTTGTTCCATCTTTTTCATTTATCCCATTTAAATTTTTATTATGTGCTTTTGAAAAAATTCAATTTAAAAAATAATTCTAAAATACTGCTAGTTTCCTTATGTTAAGATATAATCACATACGACTACATAATGACCTTAACATTTAGGAAATTATGTGTTGTTGTCTAATTTTGAACTTCATTGTTCACTCATATCCTGTCCACCTCCAATAACTTGATAACAGCAGCAGCTATAGGCATAGAAGTGGTGTCTAGGTATAGTAAAGTAGCCATGCGCTATGCAATGAAACCACCTATAGCGCCACCTGGTGGAAAACAACGGAGTTAGCATTTTTATCTTGAAAACGACATAGAGAAAAAAGTGAATTACAAAGTCGCAGTGCATCATCAGTTCAATACGAATCGACACCTTGCATACAGAAATGCTATGATATGAAACCCATGACCCCCCCAAAACATTGAATGCTGGTCACGCATATGCCGCTCATTTAACTTTGATGCTCAAAGTGGCCCCCGTCAGCTGCAATGCACATCTGGACTCTGGACAGCATACTGTATCTTGCTGCACGTTGCGCAATATGGTAGGTGACACGTTTGCACAAGCATCTATGATTCGTCGTCGTAGGTCCTGCAATGTAGGTGGAGGGGTCGCATACACCTGCTGTTTAATGTGACCTCACAGAAAGAAGTCCAATGGGGTCAGGTCAGGTGAGCGTGGAGGTCACTCCATGCAGCCACCATACCCAATGACTTGTAGGAAGGTCTCCATGAGGTATCACTTCATGTCCGCAGCCTTGTAAGTTTTGCACATTCTAATCATAGCATTTCTGTATGCAAGGTGTCGATTCGTATTGAATGATGCCCTACAACTTTGTAATTCACTTTTTTTCTCTATCTCGTTCCGTTTTTTAAATAAAAATGCTAACTACGTTGTTTTCCACCAGGTGGTGCTATAGGTGGTTTCATTGCGTAGCGCATGACTAGTTTACTATACCTAGACACCACTTCTATGCCTATAGCTGCCGCCATTCTCAAGTTAATGGCAGTGGACAGGATATGGGTGGACTCACTGTAAATAAGTTATCATACTGGTCATATGGGTTGCAGATTTTGGCCTAGGAAACAAGTTCTGGTTCAATGTGCACATGTTTAATACACCACTAAGCCTTTTTTTTTATATATATATATATATATATATATATACAATTGTTTTATTTTACTGCTGGAATGATGATTTAAATATGTCTCCTGCCCTTTGTGCTATACTCACTTTCCAGAATCTTCATCTGTTTTCAGCGTCGCTCCCCTCGGTCTCCAGTGGCTGAAAACATCTGAGGGTGAGTATAAGATGGGAGACTTAAGGCTACTTTACACACTGCGATATCGGTCCCGATATCGCTAGTGTGGGTAGCCGCCCCCATCTGTTGCGCGACACGGGCAAATTGCTGCCCGTGCCGCACAACATCGCCCAGACCGGTCACACATACATACCTGTCCGGCGACGTCGCTGTGACGGGCAAACCGCCTCCTTTCTAAGGGGGCGGTCCGTGCGGCGTCACAGCGACGTCACTGAACCACCACCCAATAGCAGTGGAGGGGCGGAGATGAGCGGGACGTAACATCCCGCCCACCTCCTTCCTTCCTCATAGCGGCCGGGAGGCAGGTAAGGGGAGCATCCTCGTTCCTGCGGTGTCACACGCAGCGATGTGTGCTGCCGCAGGAACGAGGAACAACCTCGTTACTGCTGCAGTAACGAGATTTGAGAATGGACCCCCGTGTCGCCAATTAGCGATTTTGCACGTTTTTGCAACGATGCAAAATCGCTTATCGGTGTTACACGCAACGGCATCGCTAATGCGGCCGGATGTGCGTCACGAATTCCGTGACCCCAACGAGTTCGCATTAGCGATGTCGCAGCTTGTAAAGCCCGCTTTAGATTTAAAGCTCCATTTCAGTAGTGAAAAAAAAAAAAAGTGCTAGTGGGGTGCTTTAAATGTTATTGTTTGTCTTGTTTGCTATATAATAAAGAGTTAAGGCCCTGTTACATGCAGCGACATAGCTAACGAGATGTCATTGGGGTCACGGAATTCGTGACTCACATCCGGCCTCGTTAGCGACGTCGTTGCGTGTGACACGTATGAGCGACCGCTAACGATGCAAAATACTTACCAAATCATTGATTGTTGACACGTTGTTCATTTCCAAAATATGGTTGCTGCTTTTGGACGCAGGTTGTTCGTCGTTCCTGAGGCAGCACACATCGCTATGTGTGACACCCCAGGAATGACAAACAACACCGTACCTGCGTCCTCTGGCAACGAGGTGGGCGTGATTTTCATACGGCTGCTCTCCGTCCCTCCGCTTCGATTTGACGCTTGCCGTGTGATGTCGCTGTGACACCGCACGAACCGCCCTCTTAGAAAAGAGGCTGTTCTGCCCACAGCCCACAGCGACGTCGCAAGGAAGGTAAGTATGTGTGACCGGTCCTGGCGATACTGTGGGCAGCGATTTGCCCATGACTCACAAACGACGGGGGCGGGTGCTTTCACGAGCTGCGTGTAAAGCGCCCTTTATACTAATACAAATGGGGTAAGTGAAAATGATCTTTTGAACATATCTTTCTTCCTTTTTGGGTAACAATTTATCATTTTCCCCTTTTTGAGAAAGCTAATATTAAAACTCTTAAAGACAAAATTCCCATACGATTTTCTCTTTAAGGACATAATCCATATATCTTTATATAGTCTTATGCAAAATATGTGAAAAATGTTTTGCAAAACATCTGTGCTGACAATGTATAATCTTAGCTGCCCAAACATATGTGCACAGAAAGAAAATAGTCATATTGGCACAAAGTAAAAGCTTTGCACAATCACATTTTGAAATTTATATTTAGCCACAAATTTCCATCTGTAAATATGTCTGATTATACAGCGGCAGTGGCATTATCATGAAGCTGCCACTAGGTAGTGTCACCGCAGACAGCCACATTGCATCTAGTAATTCTGCATTTTCTGTGACATATGTTTGCCTCGAATCATCTATTATTCCAGAACCAGTAAAACACAATATTACTAAATGTTGAGTGAACAGCTGCATACTCCGAGACAAAAAGTAATCATGTAACACTCAATTTATTAACACATTTTAAAGAGAACATAATGATAAGACAGTCGCATCAATATGCAGATAGGCCGTCCAAGTTCTCCCACTAAAGAGCTTCAAATGAAAAATGATGTCATTATGTTAATTTCTTTAATTGATCCTAATGTTACCAGATTGAAGGACTGTGTAAACACTTTGATGAAAAAATGTTGCAAGGCAACAAAAGAAATTGAATGTACAATATACCCATAAACAGATGAGAACAAGATCTTGGAGGCTTAGACACCTGTGCCGATTGTATGTTTTTATTTCACAGCATCCTTGGTTCACTGTACTACCACTGTTTCTTAGTAGGTATCCCACCAGTTTTAATACTCAATATACAAAGAAGATTTATAGTACCAACAGTTTGGGCACAATGGTGGCTCAGTGGTTAGCAATGTGTGAAGTGGTGCATGGTAATAGTGACCGGCGAGGGATTAACTCTGAATGCCTTGGCAAGCTATATGAAATACCTTGTCCCGGCTGGGTGTGTTGACTTCGGCTGTGTGGGCTGGGAACCCATGTAGGTCGCATACTGCCACTGATGTCGGCAGGCCAGGACTGGATGATTGCTCAGGCACAAGGAGACCAACTGTTCACTTTATAGCACAAATCATTACTGGATAATTCATTGTTGTTCACAACTTTGCACTTGAAATAGCATGCACATATCTTCCAGTACATTACATTTTCCCTTTGTATTAACAGACAGAGTTCAACTTGCCTCTGGGTTGTATCTGATGTAACTCGGCCAGTGAGTGCCAGTGTAACCTCATCAAATGCTACAGTGTACAGCATCACGGTCGCCTTCTCTTCCTGCAGTCCCACATGCAGTCTCCTCAGGGGTCCCATAATGACAGGAGTAAATCTTTGCACACCCGGACATCTAGCGGGCCACTACTAAGTTAGTCGACTATGTAACACACCAGTAGAAGTTGACTTGGTACCTTTACAGTTAAGAGGGCTGGCCACTAAAGTTCCACACCAGTAGAAGTCACCCAGTACCTTGATAGGGGTTAAATATTGTATCTTCTATAATTGTTACTTGTTTGTATATGTTTATGTATATGGTATGTATATATATATGAGCCTCCTGAATTGTAAAGCGCTGCGGAATATGTTGGCGCTATAGAAATAAAGATTATTATTATTTATTATAGGGGCCTGCATGTAAAGATTCAATTCTCTGGCTCCTATAGCCAGATTCTTTCTATTAAAGGATCAGTCTCTAGTTTAATGCTGTTCACACACTGTGTCTGAAGCCTCGCTCTAGATTCATAATTTCCCTTCTCATAGGTTGATCCATGGGACACCTGGGCTTGGATGATGGCAAGATGCTGGCCATGAATAATGCCCACCAGTTCTTGCACCACCTGAACCACATCAAACCCCTGAGTAATAATAAGTGCCCCCTGGATTATCTTTAGCGCAGCAGATGCATCTCCTTCAGGTTTGGTAGAGAACCTGCTGACAGCTGAGCCTCCAGATCTTCCAGTTGCTTGGCCCCTCAGCTGTTCATTAACCAAGCAGAGATGTGAGACCTGAACCTGATGCAAACCCTTCCTGAGGGGACCGGATAATCTGCTCTGCCAGAATATCCAGCCTTACCTTCTCCACGAAACAAGTCAGCTCAGGCTCTTGCACACTTCTTTTTTCTTTCAGGTATGGGAAATCCGGCTCAGCAGCTCTCACTAATTGTTCATCTTTTTGGACCTCCGCTCCATTACACTGATCTCTGTCTTCTCCTTACAGAATTACACACTTCGGCTCACCCCTTGGTGGCCAGTTGTTTGGCTCCGCCTTGGACAGTGGGGAGTTTCTTCTGGCTGACCCTCCCATTTCCTCTAGGCCTTTGCCCATTCCATGCTGTGACAGTCCCTCTTCTCCCACTTTGTCAAAAGAGGGCATACAAAGGATGTTTTTGACCGGCATCTCCAGGTGTGGCACTTCTGTCGATGAGCATATCTTTTCAAGGGCTGGTCAGAATTTTTTTGCACTTCAGCTCCGTTGACATCAAAAAGTTGATGCTTAGCACTATCTTCGACCTCACCATAGTCACTATCTTCAATGTAGACTGTGCCTTCCAAACAACACTTATATCCTCCATTAGCAAGGCTAGTTTCTGCCTACTACGCCAAGTGTAGAGGTGTGGGGAAGTAGTCATGGGTAAGGGATTAACTGCAGATGCCCCAGCACCTTGCTACATGAAATAGTTGGTGATGGTTGGGTGTGTGAACTTCCACTGTGAAGGCTGGGAACCCATGTAGGCCACATACTGCCGCTGGGGTCAGCAGGCCAGGACCGGATAATAACTTACACACACGAGGAGACCAACTGTTTACTTTAAACTACAATTCTTCACTGGACGCTTCATTGTCAGTCACAATTTTATACTCCAGATAGTGGGCACATATTTTCCAGTATGTTACATTTTCACTTTGCATGAACAGACACAGTTCAACTTACTTCTGGATTGCGTCTCATCTAACTAGACCAGTAAGTGCAAGTGCAACTCAGTCCAGTGTTGCAGTGTATAGCATAATGGTCAATTTCTGTTCTTACAGTTTCAGGTGTAGTCTCCTCAGGAATCTCATAATGACCACAGTAAAGCTTTGCACACGCGTATGTCTAATGGGACACTACTAAGTTGGTTGAATACATCAAATGCCAGTAGAGATTAACTACTGTAGGTACTTTGACTATTAACTTGCCTGAATGTAAAGATTCTGTCTTCTGACTCCTATAGCCCTGAGTCCTTCAATCCAAGGATCAGTCTCCAGTTAAAATTCTATTTACACCCTGTGTCTGCGGCCTTTCCTTCTCTCTTCATGCTATCTTGACTTCTGTCTCTTTATCTCCATTGCCACAAACCACTAAGGCTATGTGCGCACAGTGCGTTTTTCGCGGCGTTTTTGCACGTTTTTCGGGTGCGTTTTTGGCCTCAAAACTGCAGGACTTTGCTTCCCCAGCAAAGTCTATGAGTTTTCATTTTTGCTGTCCGCACACATCTGTTTTTTTTACCTGCGTTTTTGAGTTAAAAAAAAAATGGACATGTCAGTTCTTTCCTGCGTTTTTCTGCGTTTTCCGCCCATGCAATGCATTTGAAAAACGCAGCAAAACGCAGAGATCAAAAACGCAGCAAAACGCAGGCAAAAACGCACCAAATCGCGGCAAGAACGCATGCGTTTTTGATACGTTTTTTCGACGCAGGTGCGTTTTTGTGCGTTTTTAGCGGCCAAAAACGCACAAAAACGCAGCGTCAAAAAGACGCAGTGTGCGCACATAGCCTAACTGTATGTGATTTTCAAGACCGTCAGACTAGCTATACGTCTGTCATGTTGTTCATTGACTCTTTCTAGAATGAATCACCCTTTCCCTTTCAGCTAAACACTGCCAGGGTGGGCTAGGCCCAATGTGACGCCCTGGACAAGCCAGGGGTCACAGGTAATGACATCACCACACCCTACACCCCGGTTAGGCACATCAAAGCTAGACCCAAAAAGCCTTGTTGCCTTCCTCCAGGGGCTGATGTTCACACCAGGGGGTGGGCCAGGCGGTTGGTCCCGCCCACCGAGGAGTTCACAGTCCTAGAGGCGGGAAAAGAGAGCAGATTAGTTTTGGACGTGAGAGTGTGAGGAGTAAAGTGGTAGTGGAGCAACTATCTGAGAGCGTCCGGGTGTGTGCCCCGGACAGAGACAGCAAGGTTAGCAGACGGCGGTGACCGTCTGCAGGAGTGGCCTATCGGAGTTGCCGTAAGGACCGTGGACGGGCGGTGGCCCGACGGTACCGGACCGGTACACAAGGAGAAGCTAGCACCCGGCAAGGCTTGGAGTCGCCGTGAATTTGCCAAATCCGTCAGTGAAGGGGACCTCCGGGTTTCCAAACAACTAAGTCCCGATTGAAGGCAACAGTCCAACCGTATGAGAGAGACACCGCCACCGCCAAGGCACCAGTTTCTCAGGGCCAGCGCCTGCGGGCAAAGAGGGGCTCCTCCGGCCCATATCCAAGCCGGGGAGCGGGTTACCGGTGGGAACCCATTGGAACCAACAGAAGTACTAGGTGCAGGGAAAGAGACAGTCACTGTTAACTACTGGGGAAAAGCAACAGCAGCCGTCCGTGGGAACCGTCTTTCCAGCCGTGTGTTTTACCGAGAATTGTGTCATCGTCTCAGGCTGAGTGAGTACCACCATGCCATGCGGCACAGCGCTGCCCCCGCGACCCTGCACCTCACCAGGCCCCGCAACCGGCCTGCCAGCACCCATCCTCAACCCCATCACTGGGCCCCGGGACAACCAACCCCTACCCACGGAGGGGAGAACTAACAACGCAGCTGCTCCCTGTCACCGCTCCCGGGATCCCCATACAGAGCAGCGGTGGTGTTACCAAAAATCACCACAACCGTGGGTGGCGTCACGGACAATAACCAAATCCCCACCACCAATCCACCCCCTTTCACTCACGGGCGAGGAGCGCCGCTCGAGTCCTCGGGATCCGGCACACCGCTCGAGCCACCACCGAGCAGCAGCCGCAGCAGCAGCGGCAGCCGGACCCGAGCAGTGGGAGAGCGCGGCGTCCCCTCCTCCGCCCACGACAACTTGGCGTCATGAACAAGATCTTACCGCTCTGCCGTCTGGTAGAGGTGCGCCTTGTTACCGCCGGAGGTGTCCGGCCGAAAAATTTCAGAAGCCGCCATCTTTGGCGCGGAAAGTTCCCACTCGAGCGTCTTCTCGAGTAGTGGAGGCGCGAAGGCAAGACCCCGCCCCGATAGAGGAGGAGCCGGAAAGAGGCTAAGGGGGACAAAATGGCGGCTGGCCGCATGTGAGCGCGGCTATGGAAGCAGGGATGCCAGGACCCTGCGGCCACTGACTGGTTCCTGGAAGAGGCCGCTGCTAAAGATGCTGAGTCTGACCGACAACACTGTGGTCCCCGCGCCTGGCCTCGCAGCGTGGGTGGAAGTCCAGACCGTCCAGCTAAGCAGCCGTCTGCAGGTCCGCATGCAGCTCCTCCTGGAGGAGTGGGAGGCCGACATGGCGGAACTGGTGGCGGCCATACGAAGACGCGAGGTGGAGGGAGTCTTGGAAGGGAGGGTAAGTGACCCACGCCCCTGTACCCCTAGTGGGTCGGTCATCGCGGCTGAGGGACCCGGTCCATACCCGCTCGCCCTGCTACCTCCCCCGCTACCCGTGTTGGCTGCTGCTGCCCCGCCACTAGGCCCGCTACCACCACCACCGGTAGCGGTACCCTGCCAATCCACCCTGGCGGACCGACCTGCAGCAGAAGCTCGTGACCGCCCTGACCTGCTTCCATGGAAAAAGCCGAAGGCTGAGGCTGTCAGCAGAGATGCACCGGAGGTACGGCGGGGATGCAGCTGCCAGAAGGCAGAGCAGGCCATGTCACAGCGGGGTCCCTCATTACTGAAGGTGCCGGTCGTAGCCGACACGGAGGGACTCTGGCTGGGTCCGTCCCCCGCACACGCTGAACCGGAGCAAACAGAAAGTGCTCCCAACTGGGAGCGGCGGCAACGGCAGCTGCGCTGAAAGATCGATGCCCGAGAGGGGTGTAGAGCGGATGTGCATGCCCGCATGTATATGGAGGAAGATCGCCTGCAGCGAGCTACCATCGGGGTCCAGAGCGGTGCACCATGTGAAGGTGGCACTAGAGCCCCACGAGTGAGAATGGACTGTTGAGCTGCAAAAGGCAGCGGTCCACTGCTGCAAGTTGTCCCCCGTTGGGACCACCAGTGTTAAAAATGCAGTTTGAAAAATGAAAATGATTACCGAAGCTTCATCTGATTAACCTGCTGATTTGAACCGGTCGTAGCCAGCAGCTGGTCCCCGTTGGGACCCCCTTCACCTTGCATAGAAACTTCTATGGACAAGCCTGAGAACTTGCAGGGCAACCACAAACATTAGTGGCTTGTAAATAATGTGTTGTTGCAGCTTCCAACCGTTGCCGCCTCCGGAGAGGCAGATTGGAGGAAGGGCCCGCAGTGGAGCAGGCTGGGGCCCAGCCACCACCGGAACCGGTGGCATTCCTCTGGGGGTTTCAAGGGTTCCCCATGGACGTTGGTCCCCTGAAAAGCACAAATCCCGCTCAGGTAACTTGTGCTGGACTGGGGTCAAGGAGTGCTGCCTGTTGCTTAGGGGCAGCATCAGGGCCATGTTGCTTGGGTGGGAGAGAGCGGAAGCCGTAACCGCTTGAAACCGTTGAAACCATTTAAGTAAGAGTACCTCCCGATGTGGGAAGATGTTATTTTAATTGTATGTCTGTCACCGTTTTACACTTTTATATCTTTTACAGTTAAAAAGAAAAATAAAAACGGTGTTGGACGGGCAGCCCGTGGACGGTCTGCATTTTGCTAAGGGGGAATGTGACGCCCTGGACAAGCCAGGGGTCACAGGTAATGACATCACCACACCCTACACCCCGGTTAGGCACATCAAAGCTAGACCCAAAAAGCCTTGTTGCCTTCCTCCAGGGGCTGATGTTCACACCAGGGAGTGGGCCAGGCGGTTGGTCCCGACCACCGAGGAGTTCACAGTCCTGGAGGCGGGAAAACAGAGCAGATTAGTTTTGGATGTGAGAGTGTGAGGAGTAAAGTGGTAGTGGAGCAACCATCTGAGAGCGTCCGGGTGTGTGCCCCGGACAGAGACAGCAAGGTTAGCAGACGGCGGTGACCGTCTGCAGGAGTGGCCTATCGGAGTTGCCGTAAGGACCGTGGATGGGCGGTGGCCCGGCGGTACCGGACCGGTACACAAGGAGAAGCTAGCACCATTGGCAGGGGCCTTTCGGATCCCGGCAAGGCTTGGAGTCGCCGTGAATTTGCCAAATCCGTCAGTGAAGGGGACCTCCGGGTTTCCAAACAACTAAGTCCTGATTGAAGGCAACAGTCCAACCGTATGAGAGAGACACCGCCACCGCCAAGGCACCAGTTTCTCAGGGCCAGCGCCTGCGGGCAAAGAGGGGCTCCTCCGGCCCATATCCAAGCCGGGGAACGGGTTACCGGTGGGAACCCATTGGAACCAACAGAAGTACTAGGTGCAGGGAAAGAGACAGTCACCGTTAACTACCAGGGAAAAGCAACAGCAGCCGTCCGTGGGAACTGTCTTTCCAGCCGTGTGTTTTACCGAGAACTGTGCCATCGTCTCAGGCTGAGTGAGTACCACCGTGCCGTGCGGCACAGCGCTGCCCTCGCGACCCTGCACCTCACCAGGCCCCGCAACCGGCCTGCCAGCACCCGTCCTCAACCCCATCACTGAGCCCCGAGACAACCAACCCCTACCCACGGAGGGGAGAACTAACAACGCAGCTACTCCCTGTCACCGCTCCCGGGATCCCCATACAGAGCAGCGGTGGTGTTACCAAAAATCACCACAACCGTGGGTGGCGTCACGGACAATAACCAAATCCCCACCACCAATCCACCCCCTTTCACTCACGGGCGAGGAGCGCCGCTCGAGTCCCCGGGATCCGGCACACCGCTCGAGCCACCACCGAGCAGCAGCAGCCGCAGCAGCAGCGGCAGCCGGACCCCAGCAGTGGGAGAGCGCGGCGTCCCCTCCTCCGCCCGCGACACCAACACTTAATTGTTTCTGTCCCTGCTGTCTAGTGCTGGGTAGACTTAACCTTTCAACTAGTTCTATAAAACATTTTTACACTGTACACATTACTATTCAGGATGAGCAAGTAGTGAAATACTCGAACTCTCTATACTCGTAACGAGTAGGTCATAATACTCGGTTACTCGATACGAGTAGCGAGTGCAATTCAAGTCAATGAGAAATGCGAGTAATTGTCTGCTGGACCCTACAAAGTGGTCGGGGGCTGAGTAAAAGGCTGAAATAGATGCATGATTGTTTAAAAGCCCGACGGTAAAAAGCTGCTGGCTTTTTTAAACAATCATCTGATGCACGCTCCCCGCCCGGATCCTTCGCTCCCTCGTGCTGTCCTCCACGCTGCCCTGTGCTTCACTCCTCACTCCCTGGTGCCTAGCTCCCCACTGCCCTGTGCTTCGCTCCCCGTTTCCCTGTGCTTCACTCCCCACTGCCCTGTGCTTCTCTCACCGCTGCCCTGTTCTTCGCTCCCCGTTGCCCTGTGCTTCGCTCCCCGCTGCCCTGTGCTTCGCTCCCCGCTGCCCTGTGCTTCACTCCCCATTGCCCTGTGCTTTTCTCCCTGCTGCCCTGTGCTTCACTCCCGGCTCCCTGGTGCTGCGCTTCCTGCCCGTTTTTAACTTAGGGTCGGGCGGAGAGGCGTCGGGGGAGCAAAGCACCGGGCAGCGTGGAGGGAAGCACCAGGCGGGGGAGCGAGGCAGCGGAGAGGGAAGCATCAGACGGGAAAGCCATCAGTGAAGTCTTACCTGGCTCCCCGCTGCTGTCCGCGGTGCTGTTCCTTTACTGCCGGAGCCGCTCATTACACCTAATGTAATATTCACTGCTTCACCCTGCCCCTACCATGTGACAGCCGAGTGTGTAAATAAATAAATAAATTAAAAAAATGACGTAGGGTCCTTCCAATTTTGATAGTCAGCCAAGATAAAACAGACAGCTGGGAGTTGGTATTCTCCCCCTGGGGGGGGGCACATAGTTATTGCTCCTCTCCCCAGGGTACGAATAGCAACTGGCAGCCGCCCAAGATTTGGCGCATCCATTAGATGTGTCATATCCGGCGTTTATCCCGGGTCATCCCAAAAGCATGGCGATGCAGTGCATATTACATTAGGTGTAATGAATGGATCCGGAAGTACGGAAGTAGAGGAACAGCACCCCAGACAGCAGTGGGGAGCCAGGTAAGACTTCACTGACGGCTTTCCCTTCTGATGCTTCCCTCCCCGCTGCCTCGTCCCTCCGCGTAGCGATTCCCTCCTCAGTGCCTGGTGCTTCGCGAAGGACCCGGGAGGTGACTGTTGATCAGCTGATTGTTTAAAAAAGCCGGTGGCTTTTTACTGCCCTTTTTTTTTCAGCCTTTCACTCAGCCCCCAGACCACTTTGTAGGGTCCAGCGGACAATTACTCACATTTCCCACAAGTAAAATATATCTTTGTACCGTGTTAGCCAGTAGAGATAAAAAAATTTGTTTAAAAGAACTGAAGTCCTCAGTGGTTGATACCTTTTAATGGCTAACTGAAAAGATGGTAATAATTGCAAGCTTTCGAGACTACTCAGGTCTCTTTTTTTTTTTTTTTTTTTTTTTTTACTGCCCCATTCTATGTCCTGTTGTGTATAAATATGTGACTCTTCAGATTTTGTGTTATACCATGCCTGATGAAGAGACCTGAGTAGTCTCGAAAGCTTGCAATTATTACCATCTTTTCAGTTAGCCATTAAAAGGTATCAACCACTGAGGACTTCAGTTCTTTTAAATAAATTTTTTTTATCACATTTCCCATTGACTTACATTGGACTCGCTACTCCTGATGAGTAATTACAAGGATACTCGCGGAGTAAGAGAGTAGCCCCAATGTCATACTACTTGGCAAGTACCGAGTAGTAACGAGTATACTCACTCATCCCTAATTACTATGCATTACACATTTTACCTTAAGTTACTAACACTTATCTCTATCATCCATTACATTACTGAACACATTAGCTTAATAAGCATGCATTATATTATCAACCCTGCTACTTCTTATGCATTATTATATTTTACATTATACATTAATATAACACTGCTATACTGTACATAACAGCAAACAGTATGCAAAAACTGAATACAATATAATGTTTACACCATGAGATTGGTGTCTTCAGGGGTTGAAAATTGATAGCTTTAGTTTGCCACTTTGTTACTTTCATTGCACTCTTAGACACCATGCACACGCTGCATTTGTTGTTGCATTTTTGGGTGTAGTTTGTGGGACAAAAATGCACGCATTTACTTCCCCAGCAAAGTCTATGAGATTTCAGTTTTCTATGAGATTTCCCGTTGCTTTTTTTATCGCTGTAGTTTTGTGGTGACCACAAAACTGCAGCATGTCAATTCTTTTTGCGCTTCTTCACTGCATTTTTCATTAGTGATGAGCGGACTCGCGGGTCAGTTGGTCTAACCGAGTTTAAAAAAATGTAAATTCCAGCCCAGGATTGATCCCTGGTATCTAGCCAGATGTCGGCTCCCATAAAACTCTACAGGGACCAGAATCCAGCGCTTAAAAATCTTAAAAATGGTGGTAAAGGGGTAGGAGCGAGCGTGCTATATTTACCGAGTCACCGGCGTGGCTGTAATAACTGCTCCAGGAGGCATACATTCTGCTTTCGAGGCCGTTCATTAGCCTCATACATATTCACTACTTCCCCTCTGTGATTGATTGTAGTCAGACAGGGCCCCCACGGCGATGGCAGCATCTCTGACTGCTTCCAATCACAGATTGGACACCACGACACTATGTGAGACAAAGCATATGGCTACAGGCTGCAGCCCCCAGCCATGCGCTTATCTTGGCTATGTATCAAAGAGGAACTGTATGGGGCTTTTTTTCATTCAAGTAAATCATTTTAAAAAATGTTGTGCAGTCTCCCTCAATTTTGATACCCAGCCAAGATAAACCCCAATAGCTGGGGGCTGGTATTCTCAGACTGGGGAGATCCATGCTTATTGAGCCCCCCAGCCTAAAAATAGGTGCCTGAAGCCACCCAGAAATCTATTAGATGTGTTAATCCCCACATTTCACCCGACTCTTCCTGATTGCCCTGGTGCAGTGGAAATCAAGGAAATAAGGAGTTAATGGCAGCTCACAGCTGCCACTAAGCCCTAGATTAGTAATGGAAGTTGTCTATGAGACACCCATTACTAATCTATAAGTGAAAAGAAATAAACAATAACACCCAAAAAATCATTTATTTGAAATAAAAGACAAAAAAGCACCCTCTTTCACCCATTTATTAACCCCCAAAACACCCCTGCAAGTCTGACATAATCCACACAAAGTCCCATGATGATTGCAGCTCTGCTACATCAGAAGTCACAGTGTGCAATCATGGCAAATGACTGACTGCTGTGGACTTCAGGCAGCGACTGAGCAGTGATCAGCGGTGACATCACTCAGGTTACCTCAGCCACAGCTGAAGGTTTCCACGGGCCTCCATCTGTGACCGCAGGTACCCTGACCTCAGGGGACATACATGAAATCAGTGACCTCACCTCAGATAAGATTAGCTACAGTGCCATGAGATGTAAACTTCTTGATTATGATACACACCATGGACAAAGGAACATCAAGATCTCTGGAAATGGACTGGTAACCTTAAGATTTTTGATATTTTGCAACATTTTTTTTTTCAAGTCTTCAGACAGTTCTATTCTCCTCTTTCTGTTCTCCATGTTTAGTGGGGCACATACAGACACAATGCAACTATTGAGTCTACATCTCACCTTTTATCTGGTTTCAGGTGTGATTTTGATATTTCCACATTTGTTACTTGCCACAGGTGCATTTGAATATCAATTTTGTCCAGCCCACTTTTGGAGTTTTCTGTTAAATTGCATCCAATTTGCTGTCTTTTTTCTTTTTTTTGTGTTTTTCCAATACACGGGGTGCTGTGGGTAACTATTTTTACAATAGGAAAAAGAGTTGCACACTAGTCACAATGTATAGGGGAATGATGAAAAGCAGAACTGCTATGGGAATACTAGACTAAAAAATACAATGAACTATCTATAAAAATGAAAAACATGAAAAACAAAGCAAGTTTTTTAACTGTAGGTGAGGTTACACATGGGTTAGGGACCCCAAAAATAGAGATTACCTTGGCGTGGTTTGGGGCTCTTTTGCATTGATCAATACAATGGCTAAACATCTCTCATATTCCTATTATTCATAGCAGTTATGCCTATCCCATTTTCATGTTTTTTATTTTTTCAGATAGTTCATTGTATTTTTTAGTCTAGTATTCCCATAGCAGTTCTGCTTTTCATCATTCCCCTATACATGATAACTATTTTTAGACTGGCAAGGGCCAAAAACCCATGGGCCTTCCCACCTTAATAATTCCAGCCCACAGCTGTCTGCTATTCCTTGGGTGGTTATCAAAAATAGGGCGAAGCCTAAGCTGTTTTTTAAAATTATTAAAATAGTTAAAAATATGGCTGGCATCGCACAATATTTTGATAACCAGTCCAGGTAAAGCAAACCACTATGATTTGCAACCCATAGTTGTCTGTTTTACCCATTCTTTCATATAAAAAATGGGGTGTAGCCCAAGTCATTGTTTTTATCATTCATTTATTTCTTTTACACTAATACTGCTGACTTACTGCAACCAATCACAAACACCGGTATAAAGAGTGGACAGCGGGAGGTGTGTATAAGCAATCTGACTGCAACCAATCACAGGCGAGGGCATAGATGGTAAGGGAAGCAGGGAATATTTATGTAGTTTAATTAGTGGGCCAGAAAAGAGTGACTGCTATCTTATCTGCGGGGAAACATGGTATGTATAATTGCCATGCCCTTATCCCCATTTTGCTTTGTTTTGCAGCCCTTTAGCACTTACTATGACCATTTTATGGCCATTCTCCAGCACAGAAGTTTGGGTCTCCATTGACGTGCATGTGGTTCATTGTCCGAGGTCAAGTTCGAGTCATGTCCTGTTCCGGAACAAAACTTTTTTGTTTAGTCCAGCCGAACCTGGCGAACCTGAACATCCATGGGTCTACTCATCTCTAGTATAAGAAGAATTTACAAGGTGTGCTTCAGTAGATAGGAAGGCTTTAGAAAGAGTGCTTGTTCTCATATGAGTAGACATGAGCGAACCTCTCAAGGTATGGTTCACTGAGTCTACCCGAACATAAGGTGCGTTCGCCGAACCAAATCCGAACCACATTGTATTCAGTGAGAGGCCAAACATAAGGCAGAAAAACACCTTTAGGGGGGTTGAAATGCTTCCAAAACAGCAGAAATACGTTTTACAATTCAGTACCACTGTTTTGGCATAGCCATTAGCTTCCTAGACTATTGACATAAGAAATATAGAGGTGGATGAGAGACATATAGGTGGAATATAGAGGTGAGAGACAGGTACATAGAACTAGTGCCCCCATACCCTTGCTAGTACAGACAAGAGACAACTTTGAGATCTAGCTTGGAGTCTTGACATTTAAAAACCTTTCAGGCAGACAGAAGTATAGTAGTATCAATTTCCCCACTCCCGATAGGGCCTTTAAAGAGCAGGAAGGTATGGTCCATGCAACACACAGGCTGTGGTCTGGCATTTCAATTTTAAAAATGAGGACATGCAGGAGTGACAGATGTACAGTGCTGGCCAAAAGTATTGGCACCCCTGAAATTCTGTCAGATAATATTCAGTTTCTTCTTGAAAATGATTGCAAACACAAATTCTTTGGTATTATTATCTTATTATTATTTATCTTTGATTTTGGCGGTTGGTGACTGTTCACATTAAGCCATCAGGCTTTGTCCACAGGCTATTTACTTCATGCAGCATTTGCTTGGACCTGTCCCGCCCACAGCCATGACTCAGTCATGGGTACGGGATTGAAATAGACCAGGTGAGTGCTGCTAAGAGCAGTTCTACTATTCATATGTGAGGCCGTATGGCACATTTTATAAAAATATTTTAGTGTAGGACTGCCTCAAATGAGATTTGCCGTGACGTGGCGAGGCAGCTCAAGAAATTGCAATTTTTTGCCAAAAATCTCAAAAATTTTTTATAATAAATACAGTTTGGAATGTTTAGTGCTGAAGTGCACAATTGGTGCTGGCTTTTTGTTTTTTCTTCATTGTATTGGTCGGTGGTTGACCTCCACCTAGCTATGCACCCCAATTTGGGATGTATTCCATCTGTCTAGATTTTGGCGGTTGGTGACTGTTCACATTAAGCCATCGGGCTTTGTCCACAGGCTATTTACTTCATGCAGCATTTGCTTGGACCTGTCCCGCCCACAGCCATGACTCAGTCATGGGTACGGGATTGAAATAGACCAGGTGAGTGCTGCTAAGAGCAGTTCTACTATTCATATGTGAGGCCGTATGGCACATTTTATAAAAATATTTTAGTGTAGGACTGCCTCAAATGAGATTTGCCGTGACGTGGCGAGGCAGCTCAAGAAATTGCAATTTTTTGCCAAAAATCTCAAAAATTTTTTATAATAAATACAGTTTGGAATGTTTAGTGCTGAAGTGCACAATTGGTGCTGGATTTTTGCTTTTTCTTCATTGTATTGGTCGGTGGTTGACCTCCACCTAGCTATGCACCCCAATTTGGGATGTATTCCATCTGTCTAGATTTTGGCGGTTGGTGACTGTTCACATTAAGCCATCAGGCTTTGTCCACAGGCTATTTACTTCATGCAGCATTTGCTTGGACCTGTCCCGCCCACAGCCATGACTCAGTCATGGGTACGGGATTGAAATAGACCAGGTGAGTGCTGCTAAGAGCAGTTCTACTATTCATATGTGAGGCCGTATGGCACATTTTATAAAAATATTTTAGTGTAGGACTGCCTCAAATGAGATTTGCCGTGACGTGGCGAGGCAGCTCAAGAAATTGCAATTTTTTGCCAAAAATCTCAAATTTTTTTTATAATAAATACAGTTTGGAATGTTTAGTGCTGAAGTGCACATTTGGTGCTGGCTTTTTGTTTTTTCTTCATTGTATTGGTCGGTGGTTGACCTCCACCTAGCTATGCACCCCAATTTGGGATGTATTCCATCTGTCTAGATTTTGGCGGTTGGTGACTGTTCACATTAAGTCATCAGGCTTTGTCCACAGGCTATTTACTTCATGCAGCATTTGCTTGGACCTGTCCCGCCCACAGCCATGACTCAGTCATGGGTACGGGATTGAAATAGACCAGGTGAGTGCTGCTAAGAGCAGTTCTACTATTCATATGTGAGGCCGTATGGCACATTTTATAAAAATATTTTAGTGTAGGACTGCCTCAAATGAGATTTGCCGTGACGTGGCGAGGCAGCTCAAGAAATTGCAATTTTTTGCCAAAAATCTCAAAATTTTTTTATAATAAATACAGTTTGGAATGTTTAGTGCTGAAGTGCACAATTGGTGCTGGATTTTTGCTTTTTCTTCATTGTATTGGTCGGTGGTTGACCTCCACCTAGCTATGCACCCCAATTTGGGATGTATTCCATCTGTCTAGATTTTGGCGGTTGGTGACTGTTCACATTAAGTCATCAGGCTTTGTCCACAGGCTATTTACTTCATGCAGCATTTGCTTGGACCTGTCCCGCCCACAGCCATGACTCAGTCATGGGTACGGGATTGAAATAGACCAGGTGAGTGCTGCTAAGAGCAGTTCTACTATTCATATGTGAGGCCGTATGGCACATTTTATAAAAATATTTTAGTGTAGGACTGCCTCAAATGAGATTTGCCGTGACGTGGCGAGGCAGCTCAAGAAATTGCAATTTTTTGCCAAAAATCTCAAAATTTTTTTATAATAAATACAGTTTGGAATGTTTAGTGCTGAAGTGCACAATTGGTGCTGGCTTTTTGTTTTTTCTTCATTGTATTGGTCGGTGGTTGACCTCCACCTAGCTATGCACCCCAATTTGGGATGTATTCCATCTGTCTAGATTTTGGCGGTTGGTGACTGTTCACATTAAGCCATCAGGCTTTGTCCACAGGCTATTTACTTCATGCGGCATTTGCTTGGACCTGTCCCGCCCACAGCCATGACTCAGTCATGGGTACGGGATTGAAATAGACCAGGTGAGTGCTGCTAAGAGCAGTTCTACTATTCATATGTGAGGCCGTATGGCACATTTTATAAAAATATTTTAGTGTAGGACTGCCTCAAATGAGATTTGCCGTGACGTGGCGAGGCAGCTCAAGAAATTGCAATTTTTTGCCAAAAATCTCAAATTTTTTTTATAATAAATACAGTTTGGAATGTTTAGTGCTGAAGTGCACAATTGGTGCTGGCTTTTTGTTTTTTCTTCATTGTATTGGTCGGTGGTTGACCTCCACCTAGCTATGCACCCCAATTTGGGATGTATTCCATCTGTCTAGATTTTGGCGGTTGGTGACTGTTCACATTAAGCCATCAGGCTTTGTCCACAGGCTATTTACTTCATGCAGCATTTGCTTGGACCTGTCCCGCCCACAGCCATGACTCAGTCATGGGTACGGGATTGAAATAGACCAGGTGAGTGCTGCTAAGAGCAGTTCTACTATTCATATGTGAGGCCGTATGGCACATTTTATAAAAATATTTTAGTGTAGGACTGCCTCAAATGAGATTTGCCGTGACGTGGCGAGGCAGCTCAAGAAATTGCAATTTTTTGCCAAAAATCTCAAATTTTTTTTATAATAAATACAGTTTGGAATGTTTAGTGCTGAAGTGCACAATTGGTGCTGGCTTTTTGTTTTTTCTTCATTGTATTGGTCGGTGGTTGACCTCCACCTTGCTATGCACCCCAATTTGGGATGTATTCCATCTGTCTAGATTTTGGCGGTTGATGACTGTTCACATTAAGCCATCAGGCTTTGTCCACAGGCTATTTACTTCATGCAGCATTTGCTTGGACCTGTCCCGCCCACAGCCATGACTCAGTCATGGGTACGGGATTGAAATAGACCAGGTGAGTGCTGCTAAGAGCAGTTCTACTATTCATATGTGAGGCCGTATGGCACATTTTATAAAAATATTTTAGTGTAGGACTGCCTCAAATGAGATTTGCCGTGACGTGGCGAGGCAGCTCAAGAAATTGCAATTTTTTGCCAAAAATCTCAAAAAATTTTTATAATAAATACAGTTTGGAATGTTTAGTGCTGAAGTGCACAATTGGTGCTGGCTTTTTGTTTTTTCTTCATTGTATTGGTCGGTGGTTGACCTCCACCTAGCTATGCACCCCAATTTGGGATGTATTCCATCTGTCTAGATTTTGGCGGTTGGTGACTGTTCACATTAAGCCATCAGGCTTTGTCCACAGGCTATTTACTTCATGCAGCATTTGCTTGGACCTGTCCCGCCCACAGCCATGACTCAGTCATGGGTACGGGATTGAAATAGACCAGGTGAGTGCTGCTAAGAGCAGTTCGACTATTCATATGTGAGGCCGTATGGCACATTTTAGAAAAATATTTTAGTGTAGGACTGCCTCAAATGAGATTTGCCGTGACGTGGCGAGGCAGCTCAAGAAATTGCAATTTTTTGCCAAAAATCTCAAAAATTTTTTATAATAAATACAGTTTGGAATGTTTAGTGCTGAAGTGCACAATTGGTGCTGGCTTTTTGTTTTTTCTTTTTTTAACACACAGGCTGTGGTCTGGCATTTCAATTTTAAAAATGAGGACATGCAGGAGTGACAGATGTACAGTGCTGGCTAAAAGTATTGGCACCCCTGAAATTCTGTCAGATAATATTCAGTTTCTTCTTGAAAATTATTGCAAACACAAATTCTTTGGTATTATTATCTTCATTTATTTTGCTTGCAATGAAAAAACACAAAAGAGAATGAAACAAAAATCAAATCATTGATCATTTCACACAAAACTCCAAAAATGGGCCAGACAAAAGTATTAGCACCCTTAGCCTAATACTTGGTTGCACAACCTTTAGCCAAAATAACTGTGAACAACCGCTTCCGGTAACCATCAATGAGTTTCTTACAATGCTCTGCTGGAATTTTACACCATTCTTCTTTAGCAAACCGCTCCAGGTCCCTGAGATTTGAAGGGGCCTTCTCCAAACTGCCATTTTGAGATCTCACTACAGGTGTTCTAAGGGGATCAGGTCTGGACTTATTGCTGGCCACTTTAGTAGTCTCCATTGCTTTCTTTCAAACCATTTTCTAGTGCTTTTTGAAGTGTGTTTTGGGTCATTGTCCTGCTGGAAGACCCATGACCTCTGAGGAAGACCCAGCTTTCTCACACTAGGCCCTACATTATGCTGCAAAATTTGTTGGTAGTCTTCAGACTTCATAATGCCATGCACACGGTCAAGCAGTCTAGTGCCAGAGGCAGCAAAGCAACCCCAAAACATCAGGGAACCTCCTCCATGTTTGACCGTAGGCACCATGTTCTTTTCTTTGAATGCCTCTTTTTTTTCCTGTAAACTCTATGTTGATGGCTTTTCTCAAAAAGCTCTACTTTTGTCTCATCTGACCAGAGAACATTCTTCCAAAACGTTTTAGGCTTTCTCAGGTAAGTTTTGGCAAACTCGAGCCTGGCTTTTTTTATGTCTCGGGGTAAGAAGTTGGGTCTTCCTGGGTATCCTACCATACAGTCCCTTTTCATTCGGACGCCGATGGATATTATGGGTTGACACTGTTGTACCCTCGGACTGCAGGGCAGCTTGAACTTGTTTGGATGTTAGTCGAGGTTCTTTATCCACCATCCGCACAATCTTGCGTTGAAATCTCTCGTCAATTTTTCTTTTCCTTCCACATCTATGAAGGTTAGCCACAGTGCCATGGGCTTTAAACTTCTTGATGACACTGCGCACCGTAGACACAAGAAATTTCAGGTCTTTGGAGATGGACTTGTAGCCTTGAGATTGCTCATGCTTGCTCACAATTTGGATTCTCAAGTCCTCAGACAGTTCTTTGGTCTTCTTTCTTTTCTCCATGCTCAATGTGGTACACACAAGGACACAGGACAGAGGTTGAGTCAACTTTAATCCATGTCAACTTGCTGCAAGTGTGATTTAGTTATTGCCAACACCTGTTAGGTGCCACAGGTAAGTTACAGGTGCTGTTAATTACACAAATTAGAGAAGCATCACGTGATTTTTCAAAAAGTGCCAATACTTTTGTCCACCCCCTTTTTTATGTTTGGTGTGGAATTATATCCAATTTGGCTTTATGACAATTTATTAATTTTTTTTTCATTGAAGACAAATTAAATCAACATAATAATACCAAAGATTTTGTGATTGCAATCATTTTCAAAAAGAAACTGAGTATTATCTGACAGAATTGCAGGGGTGCCAATTCTTTTGGCCAGCACTGTAGGCCTCTTGCTCCCAGAAGACTGGCACTACCCACAAGACAAAACTTGTAAACCCATCTTATAGTCTCTACATACAACATCATTTTAGGCAGACAGCAGTACAGTAACATCAGTTGCCACCCTCCCATAGGGTCTTAAAAGTGCAGTAAGTTACGATTCCATGAAACACACAGGCTGTGGCCTGGCATTTAGATTTTAAAAATCATGATATCCATGACAGACATGTGTAGGCCTCTTGCTCACAGAAGACTGTCACTACCGACAAGACAAAATTTGGAGACCCATCTTGTAGTCTCGACATTGAAAAACTTTTCAGGCAGACATGACAGCAGTAACATCATAACAAATATCCATCAAAAAATTATTATGTCAATGTCAAAAAACACATATTTTATTTCTCCTTTTCTATTACAGCAGTAACACAATTGCCCTCTCCCCATAGGGCCTTAAAAGAGTAGGGAAGTACGGTCCGTGCAACATACAGGCTGTGGCTTCCCACATGTACACCTCCAACACCCCACCTATTCCCCCTTCCACGACAACCTTGTCATGATTTACCACTCATGGTTAATGTACCCCTATTCTTTTGAACAAATGTTTTGTAACCCTATGCCCACACCTGACAGACACCTGACACAAAAGATAATTTATTTATTTTCTGCCTGAGTTGGCAATATTGTGAAGAAACTAAAGATTATCACTACCTACAAATGTGGTGCTCTGCGTAATTTGGATCAGACATGGAAAAGTGCCAAGAAGACCTTTTTAGCTTGTTCAATAGCACATTTTCAGCAGGCACTACTAACAATACCTATAAATATATTTCACTGCCGAAGTTTGAGCAGGCAATTTGTTTTGCCAAGAATCACTTTTTAGTTACTTCCCTAGCAACATTTTTAGGTCAGGCACTAATAAATAACTGTACCTATAAGGCCCCTTTCACACGTCAGTGATTCTGGTACGTTTGTGCTTTTTTTTAAACATACCAGAATCACTGACATACGCAGACCCATTCTAATGAATGGGTCTGCTCACACGTCAGTGATTTGTCACTGCACGTGTCTCCGTGCAGCGTACCCGCGTGTGCGTGATTGCTGCACGGAGACATGTCCATTTTTTTCTGGCATCACTGATGTTCCACGGACCACGCAGTGGTGTGATCCGTGAAACACGTGCCAGAAAAAAACGTGCTTTTAAAATAATAAACATTTTAACTCACCCAGCATCCAGCGATGTCCTCTGCAGCCCGTTCTCCCTGCTCCTTCTGTGCCGGCTGATTACTGTCGCGCATATTCATTATGCGCGACACAGCCGACCCGGAAGCAGCTCCTGCAGGGGTCACCGCCGGCCGGATGCTGCGTCGCGGGAGGATTCAGCACCACGGACAGCGGGAGCGGGCGCAGGTGAGTGAATCTCTAAGTGCAATCACGGGCCACAGAGAACGGAGGCCGGATTGCACTTAGACAACCCACGTGTGCCATGATTTTCGGCACACGCAGGGACATGTGCGTGTTTTACACGCCAGTGAAAAACGTCTGTGTTTTTCACTGACGTGTGAAACGGGCCTAACTGTGTTTGAAGAATTTTGAGCAGGCAACTAAAATTGCCAAGAACAACTTTTTAGCTTGTTGCCTACAATATTAACAGCAGACGAGGCACTACAACCTAACAATACCTATAAATGTGTTGGACTCCGTAATTTGGATCAGGCAGCAATAAGTAACAATACCTATTTAGATGCTTCAATGGCAACTTTCTAGCAGGAACTTTAAGTACCAATCCCTATTTCTATCGTGAATGTGCTGATTTGTGGCACACAACTTTACCTACACTACACGTCCCTATTCAAAAATATCGCTCTCCTATCTACAGTATCTCAACTCCCTAGCATTAAACCTGTAGCTAATCTCAAAGTCTAGTAGCACCAGTAGCAGCACCTTCCCTAACTTTTCAAAAACACAACATGGCGCCGATGCAAGATGTCCACAATTTATATGCAGACAGACCTGTGACTTAAGCCCCCGTCACACACAGCGAGATCGTTAGCGAAATCGCTGAAACGTCACAGGTTTTGTGACATATCAGCGTCCTCGCTAGCGATATTGCTGTGTGTGAAAAGCAGCAGCGAGCGGGCCCCTACTGCGAGGTCGCTGATCGTGACAAAACGATCAGGACCATTTTTTACTCGTTGGTCTCCGGCTGTGCAGCACGCATTGGCGAATTTGACGGCGGGAGACCAACGAGCACCCATTCTGAGTAAGCTGGAGCCGTCGTTACACAGGTCGCTGGTGGCTGGTGGCTGATCTCTGATCGCTGTGGAGATCTGCCTGATTGACAGATCACCAGTGACCAAGTAGCGACGTTCTAGCGATCCCTGCCTGGTCGGATCGCTGGTGCGTTGCTACGTGTAATTTGGACCCTTAGGCTGACAATCACAGAAGCCCTTGTGTCTGAATCTTATGGATGTTTGCTGCACCGTGATTGGCTGCAGGAACATTCACAAATAAAGTTAAAAAAACAATGGCGCCAAGCAACATAAAGCCTTGTGCCAAGTCCCTACCCCCTTCACTGATTTTACAAATCACTCTTTCATTAGACAGCACCACAATCCTATACAAAAGCAAAAAATATTATTAAAAAAGCATTTTTGGAAACGTGGAGAGTGTTCGGGGGCAAAACTGAACAAAACAGAAGATTGTCGACTTTTGGGGAAAGTGCTCGGGGTTACAGAGACCAAACGAACATGATAAGGCTCATACCGAATTTGAAATTGGCAAACCTTTACCGAACAGGTTTGCTCATCTCTACATATGAGCACTCTGGAGGGACTGGACTAGTGGTCAATAATCACACATACACAGACCTTGGAAATAGGTTTTATGGAACTTAGAAGAGCTGGAATAGGATGCTGAGCAGAAGATAACTGGCTGCCCATATATCACAGGATCCAATTCAAACTGCTTGTTCTCACCCACAAAGCTCTCCACAGTGCAGTACCCCCTACATCTCCACCCTCCTCTCTGTCTTTCACCCCACCCATTCTCTACGCTCTGCAAATGACTTTCGACTAACATCCACACTAATCTGAACCTCCCACTCCCGGATCCAAGACTTCTCCCGAGCTGCACCAATCCTCTGGAACGCTCTACCCCAAGAAGCTAGGACAAATCACAACTTATTCAGCTTCAGATGATCCCTAAAAATGCATATTTTTAGTGTGGCCTATCACACTCCCTAGCCGAACTAAATTGATAGTCTCTCCATGCCTTCTCAGAACATAACCTCATGTCAAACTCCATGGCACCCAAATGCATCTCAAGGTTCTGGCCAACTGGTCCAGGAAGCCATTATCTATCCCCCATTTCCTTGAGATGGCTGGACTGCCATTGTAAATAAGCACTTGTACCTTGTCCCACCCCTCCCAGTCATTGCATTGTAGATTGTAAGCTCTCACGAGCAGGGATGTCTTTTTTCCTTACTCCAATTATTGTATTTTCTATAACTGTTACTTGTTTGTATATGAACTTCCTGAATTGTAAAGTGCTGCAGAATATGCTGGCGCTATAGAAATAAAGATATTATTATTATTATTAGTAGTAGAAGGATTGGTCTGGCACAAAATACTCATGTGTCAAAAAGGTGACATGAGGAGTCTTTGCTAATAGGTCTGTCATTTAGTTACATAGTAAGGTCTGCTAATAGTTCTGTAATTGTTTTCACTACTTTTTGAAAATAGATTATGTTATTACATTAGGCATTGTGCTGCCCCTCCGAACATTTGCTTTATGAAATGTAATTATAAAAGGGAACCTGTCACCACCTTTTTGGCATATAAGCTGCGGCCACCACCACAGGGCTCTTATATACAGCATTCTAATGTGCTGTATATAATAGCCCAGGCCGCTGTGACAACATAAAAAACACTTTATAATACTCACCTAACGGGCGCACTGCGGTGGAATAGGGCCATATGGGCGTCTCCGTTGTCCGATGCCGGCGCCGCCTCTTTTGGCCATCTTTGTTCTCCTTCTTCTTTAGCCGTGGTGCATGACGGGTCTGACGTCATCCACGCTCCCCGGCATTCCGGTCCTGCGCAGGCGCACTTTGATCTGCCCTAAGAAGGGCAGATCAAAGTATTGTAGTGCGCCTGCTTGGGACCACATCATGCACACAGGCTTCAGAAAGAAGCCAAAGATGGCCGAAAGGGGAGGCGCCCGCACCGGACAATGGAGACGCCCATAATGCCCTATTCCACGACAGAGCGACCGTTAGGTAAGTATTATAAAGTATTTTTTATGTTCTACACAGCGGCCTGGGCTCTTATATACAGCATGTTAGAATGCTGTATATAAGAGCCTGGTGGTGGTAGCCGCAGCTTATAGGCAAAAAAAGTGGTGACAGGTTCCCTTTAAGATGCTAAAATTTTTCTTAAAAATGTCCCAGAATGATAGGCACTTACTGTAGTTTATTACGTCGGCAATAGTGATGAGCGAGTACTAAAAAGCTCGGGTGCTCGAAGCTCGGGCCGAGCCTCCCAAGATACTCGTGTACTCGGGCCGAGCAACGAGCCCAATGTTATCCTATGGGAGACCCGAGTATTTTTGTGAAATGACCCCCCGGCAGCATGGAGAAACCCTAAAAATGTCACAAAAGTCTCAGAAGAGTGCTCAAATGACATGGCAACAGCATGGGGAAGACCCCTTGAAGCATTTATCACTCAAAAGTCACAGCTGTGAACAATTTTGTCCGCGTTTCACGCCATTTTTACGGACTCACCAGAAAACCTTCCAAAATGACCCCAAAATGATTTTTCATGGCAGAAATGTTAAGGGCACATACGCAATAGTGAGATAGAGCTGGTGTATGTTACTTTTTGAGATTAATACATGAAAGATTTTACGTGAAAACATTGTGTGGCACTCCGATGTCCCTGAGAAGAGACGTACATGAAGGCCTCTTGAGTCTAATGTGCCCATTTTGAGGAAGTGAGTCTTTGTAGTATTTTCCTTTGCCAGGGCAGTCCAAAATTGTGAGGTTCACCAATGCCCCTGCATACAGACGTGCATGAGGGCCTGTAAACCTGAAGTGCCCATTGGAAGGAAGTGGGTCTATTGTAGTATAGCCCTTAGGCAGGGCAGCCAAAAATTGGGAGGCTCCACGTTGTCCCTGGATAGAGACGTGCATGAGGGCCTGTAAACCTGAAGTGCCCATTGGAAGGAAGTGGGTCTATTGTAGTATAGCCCTTAGGCAGGGCAGCCAAAAATTGGGAGGCTCCACGTTGTCCCTGGATAGAGACGTGCATGAGGGCCTGTAAACCTGAAGTGCCCATTGGAAGGAAGTGGGTGTATTATAGTATAGCCCTTAGGCAGGGCAGCCAAAAATTGGGAGGCTCCACGTTGTCCCTGGATAGAGACGTGCATGAGGGCCTGTAAACCTGAAGTGCCCATTGGAAGGAAGTGGGTCTATTGTAGTATAGCCCTTAGGCAGGGCAGCCAAAAATTGGGAGGCTCCACGTTGTCCCTGGATAGAGACGTGCATGAGGGCCTGTAAACCTGAAGTGCCCATTGGAAGGAAGTGGGTGTATTATAGTATAGCCCTTAGGCAGGGCAGCCAAAAATTGGGAGGCTCCACGTTGTCCCTGGATAGAGACGTGCATGAGGGCCTGTAAACCTGAAGTGCCCATTGGAAGGAAGTGGGTCTATTGTAGTATAGCCCTTAGGCAGGGCAGCCAAAAATTGGGAGGCTCCACGTTGTCCCTGGATAGAGACGTGCATGAGGGCCTGTAAACCTGAAGTGCCCATTGGAAGGAAGTGGGTGTATTATAGTATAGCCCTTAGGCAGGGCAGCCAAAAATTGGGAGGCTCCACGTTGTCCCTGGATAGAGACGTGCATGAGGGCCTGTAAACCTGAAGTGCCCATTGGAAGGAAGTGGGTCTATTGTAGTATAGCCCTTAGGCAGGGCAGCCAAAAATTGGGAGGCTCCACGTTGTCCCTGGATAGAGACCTGTTAGGTTCTTAGAGCCTCCGTGCTTGCATTTAAAAACCGCACGTGTGTGCCTGTTGGTGGCAGCTTTCCGCTGCATTTGTGTGAGTTTTGCAAAAACTTGGATATAACGCACAAGTCTAGTGAATAATACACATCAGCACAGCATTGCAAAATGCGCAAGGGCGTTGTCAACGAACAAGGAAGTGGACGTGATGGTGGTGCAGGCAGAGACCGAGGTTGTGTGCAAGCTCTAATTTCGCCACAACAAAGGGCCACATCTAGTCGCTCGCACGTCCTGTCCCAAATTCTTGGGGACCGCAGCAGTACACCGCTCTTGAACCAAGACCAGTGTCAACAGGTTGTTAGTTGGATAGCGGATAATGCTTCTAGTCAGATTGGCACCACCACAAACACTCTGTCTTCCACACGGTCAAGTGTCAGTAGCCGTGATACTGCACCGCACATTTCAGAACCTGATCCTCCTTCCTACCACCAGGCCGAGTACACGTCCACGGACATTACTGATCCCACACTTGTACACTCGGAAGAGCTTTTCTTTCACGTTTCCATTCACAAATTCTGGCCTCTCGCCAGCTCCTGTTGAAGTGGGCCATGACGAGATTGTATGTACAGATGCCCAAATATTTGAGCAGCCACGTTCTCACGAAGTTGGCAACGTGTCTCAACAAGGGGTGGACGATGATGAGACACAATTGTCAGGAAGTCAGGAGGAGGAGCAGGGTGCGGAAGAGGAAGACGACGTGGTGGATGATCCAGTAACTGACCCAACCTGGCAGGAGGATATGCAGAGCGAGGACAGCAGTGCACAGGGGGAGGGAGGCGTAGCATCCCAACAGGCAGTAAGAAGCAGAGTGGTGGCCCCAGGCAGACGTCAGGCAACTGTTCCCCGGAACAACACGACACAAGGTGCCTGTACAAATGTTAGGTCTTCCCGAGTCTGGCTGTAATACTATTGTATGTATTGAGGATTTCGATTGCGTTAGGGCAATGACAACCAGAGACGAGTTCTTGGTGCAAGACGTTTATAATATGCAACCAGCAAATATGTACATAAACGGAACAAAAACACAGTAGAACATAAATACAGGAAATACCTTCCAGGGACGGAGCGAAAGGGAATTCCCGGGACCGCGCACCGGACTCCCCCAGGGAGACCACCAAGAGCGAACCCCTATACAGGGACTGTCTGGCAATCACCCCAGAAGCCCTAAATGCGCAGCAGCCGGGACACAAAAGGGCAATAGGTAAGTCCAAAAATGTCCGTACGTGATGTGAGTCCAGAGTGGTATTAAACGGAAGGAACCGGGCAGAAGTGCCGACCAAAGACGGCAAACGGAGTCCGGGCACAGCTAGATGATACCAGATGAAGTCCAGAGTCGGTGTCGGTTGTTTTCCAAGAGGATCCGAATAACAATCAGGAACCAAAAGCAGCAGGGCAGGAGCACACAGGAAGCAGTATACTCAGGCACTGGACTAAGCTTTAGGGGCGGCTTTTAAACAGAGGGACAGGAAGTAGGGCAACAGAACAGAAAACTCCATGTTAACAAAGGGCAAGCTCTTTCAAAAGAAAACTGGAAAACCCGGAACTCTGACACTGGCAGTTTTTTAAGTTGGCTCCAGATTATTCTAAAAAGGCCATTTGCAACACCTGCCATGCCAGCATCAGCAGGGGTACCAAAACTAGCAGCCTGACCACCACCAGCATGATCAGGCACATGTCAGCCAAGCACCCGACTTTGTGGGAAGTACAACAGAGTCGAGGAGCAGTGCTTGCTGATGTCACTGCTACGTCTTCGCTGGTTGTGCATGCGAGCCAATCCCCTGTCCATGCTGCCTGAGAACAAGCCTCCTCCACTCCTGCACCTGCAGTTGCCTACGCAGAAAGAACACCATCATCAAGCACGTCCTTGTCCCAGCGCAGCGTTCAGTTATCCATTCAGCAAACCTTTGAACGCAGGCGCAAATACACTGCCAACACCCCACATGCCACAGTTCTAAATGCTAACATTTCGCGACTGCTTGCGCTGGAAATGTTGCCTTTTAGGCTGGTTGAGACAGAAGCATTCCGCGACATGATGGTGGCAGCTGTCCCACGTTACTCGGTCCACAGCCGCCACTATTTCTCCCGGTGTGCCATCCCCGCATTGCATAACCACCACGTGTCACAAAACATCACACGTGCCCTGAACAACGCTGTTTCAGCCAAAGTCCACCTAACCACAGACACGTGGACAAGTGCATGTGGGCAAGGCCGCTACATCTCGTTGACGTCACACTGGGTTAATATTGTGCAAGCTGGGACCCAGTCTGAGCGAGGGACGGAACACGTCCTTCACACACCAAGTTTTGCAGGCCCTACCTCAGTCAGGGTTTCACACACACTCTACAGCTCCGGAATGTCATGCTCCTCAGCCTCCTCCTCCTCCTGCGCATCCTCATCCACTTTACCCTCCACACCAGTCCCAAGCTGGAAGTGTCGCGGGCGGAGGAGGGGACGGTGCGCTCTCCCACTGCTCGGGTCCGGCTGACGCTGCTCTACGGCTGCTGCTATCGCTCGTTGGCTCGAGCGATGGCCGGATCCCGGGGACTCGAGCGGCGCTACTCGCCCGTGAGTGAAAAGGGGTGGTTTGGGTTTTGGGGATATTGTCCGTGACGCCACCCACGGTTGTGGTGATTGTGTGGACACCACCGCTGCTCTGGACGGGGATCCCGGGAGCCTGTGACAGGGAGCAGCTTTGTTGTTATTTCTCCCCTCCGTGGGTAGGGGGGTTGGTTGTCCCGGGGCCTGGTGATGGGGTAGAGATGGATGACAGGCGGGTTGCGGGGCCTGATGAGGTGCAGGGTCGCAGGGGCAGCGCTGTGCCGCACGGCATGGAGGTACTCACTCAGCCCAATGATGATGACACAGTTCACGGTAAAACAAGTGGCTGGATGGACGGGTCACTCGGACGGCTGCGGTTGTTCCTCCCTGCAGGTTAGTGATGACTGTCTCTCCCTGCACCTAAGTTAAGTGTTGGTAGTGATGGTTTCCCAACGGTAACCCGCTCCCCGACCTGGATATGGGCCGGAGGAGCCCCTTTTGCCCACAGGCGCTGGCCCTGGGAGACGGTTGCCCTTGGCGGTGGCGGTGTCTCCCCTTCACGGTTGTACGGTTGCCTTCTATCTGGACTTGGCTGTTTGGAAACCCTGAGGTTCCCTTCACTAACGGATTTGGCAAATTCACGGCGACACCAAGCCTTGCCGGGATCCGAAAGTCCTCTGCCAATGGTGCTGGCTTCTCTTTGTATACCGGTCCGGTACGGCCGGGTCACCACCCGTCCACGGTCCTTACGGCAGACTCCAATCGGCCTCAACTGCAGACGGTCACCACATCCTGCCAACCTTGCTGTCCTGTCCGGTCCACACACCCGGACCAACTTCAGGCTCTTTGCTGTCACTTTTCTCCTCTCTACTACTTTCCTCCTTCCACTTCCTTAGCTTAACTCTCACTGCCTGTGTTTTCCCTCCTCCTCGGTGGGTGGAGACCAACCGCCTGGCTCCACACCCTGGTGTGGACAACAGCCCCTGGGGAAGGCAACTAGGATTTTGTGTTTTGACTATGATATGCCTGCAGGGAGTGTGGGGTGTTTAAGTGTTGTGCTCTGTGGCCCCTGGCTTGTCCAGGGCGACACAGAAGCACTGCAGCACTGCCTCGGCGAAGCGGCAACAGGCAGTGCTGAAGCTAATCTGCATAGGTGACAAACCCCACAATGCAGAAGAGGTGTGGACAGCTCTGAAACAGCAGGCAGATCACTGGCTCACAACTCTGAACCTAAAGCCAGGAAAGGTCGTGTGTGACAATGGCCGGAACCTGGTGGCGGCTTTGAGGCGAGGCCAGCTGACACATGTTCCATGCGTGGCCCATGTGCTCAACCTCGTGGTTCAGCGGTTTCTAAAGTCATACTCAGAGCTGTCTGATCTGCTGATAAAAGTTCGCCGCCTGTCTGCACATTTTCGAAAGTCACCTACTGCTTCAGCCGGCCTTGCCGGCTTAAGACGCCGTTTGCATCTTCCGGCACACAGACTGGTGTGTGATGTCCCCACGCTTTGGAATTCAACTCTGCACATGTTGGTCAGGATATGTGAGCAGAAGAGGGCAGTTGTTGAGTACCTGCATCACCTAAGCCGTCGGGAAATAGGTCAAACTCCACACATAACACCTGAGGAGTGGAGAGGGATGTCCGACCTATGCACCATCCGCCAAAACTTTGAGGACTCCACCAAGATGGTGAGCGGCGATGACGACATTATTAGCGTCACCATACCGCTTCTCTGCCTTCTAAAATGGTCTCTGCTCAAAAAACAACCATGATGCATTGCAGGCGGAGCGCGATGAGTTTGAGCAAGAAACAGTAGTGGGTGTGGGTGATGATAACACACAGCCCAGCCTCGTCTCATCACAACGTGCAGTGGAGGACTATGACGAGGAGGAGGATGAAGACATGGAGCAACTCTCTGGCCAAATTGAGGATATGACATGCAGTCATATCCTCGGTTCAGCGTGGCTGGCCAGAGGACAGGGTAGATGATGAGGAGGAGGAGGAGGAGGAGGACAGCATGTTCAGTCATCGTGTTGGTCAGGATACTGAAGTGATGGCTGTTAAGAGTCTGGCACACATGGCTGACTTTATGGTAAGCTGCCTGTCTCGTGACCCTCGCGTTAAGAACATCTTGGCCGACAATCATTACTGGTTGGTAACACTGTTAGACCCACGCTAAAAGGACAACTTTATGTCTCTTATTCCCGAGGCGGAGAGGTCAGGCAAAATGCAGCAGTTCCAGAAGGCCATAGTCACGGAAGTAGGCAAAGCATTCCCCTCACAAAACGCTAGCGGCATAGGTCAGGAATCAGTGGACAACCAAGGCGTACAGCCGAGAGGGGCACAAGTCCAATCCGCCAGAGGTAGGGGAACAGTCTTTAAGATGTGGGACAGTTTTCTCAGCCCCTCACATACCACAGCCCCTGAGGTGAGGGGTAGTGCCACAAGAAATCCTAAGTTTGCCCAGATGCTCAAGGAGTACCTTGCAGATCAAACAACTGTACTCCGACATTCCTCTGTGCCTTACAATTAATGTGTATCCAAGCTGGACATGTGGCATGAATTGGCTCTCTACGCCTTGGAAGTCCTGGCCTGCCCTGCCGCTAGCGTTTTGTCAGAGCGTGTTTTTAGTGCCGCAGGTGGAATCATTACAGATAAACGCACCCGCCTGTCAACTGTAAATGCTGACAGGCTGACTCTGATCAAGATGAACAAGGGTTGGATTTGGCCAGACTTCACCACACACACCAACAGCAAATTACAGCGGAATTTAAAGTTTGTAACGGGAATTTGCCATGTACCTCCACTCACCCATGGTAACACACTTCTGGACTTTGGCTAATCGCTGGACTGCTCCTCCTTCTTCTCATGCGCCATCATGGTGACCGTTACAATAGTTAAGCCGTTGTTTCAGGTATACCCCCAGTGGTAAATTTTTTCGCCCATTCTTTCTGAATGGGCATTACAACGACAGGAGACCCGCTCCTTTGCAATGGGAACAATGTTTTGAGGCCCTCATGCACATCTCTATCCAGGGACAATGTGGAGCCTCCCAATTTTTGGCTGCCCTGCCTAAGGGCTATACTACAATAGACCCACTTCCTTACAATGGGCACTTCATGTTTACAGGCCATCATGCACGTCTCTATCCAGGGACAATATGGAGCCTCCCAATTTTTGGCTGCCCTGCCTAAGGGCTATACTACAATAGACCCACTTCCTTACAATGGGCACTTCATGTTTACAGGCCATCATGCACGTCTCTATCCAGGGACAATATGGAGCCTCCCAATTTTTGGCTGCCCTGCCTAAGGGCTATACTACAATAGACCCACTTCCTTACAATGGGCACTTCATGTTTACAGGCCATCATGCACGTCTCTATCAGGGGACAATATGGAGCCTGACGCTGCCACCGACTGCCACACACGTGCTGTTTTTAAATGCAAGCACGGACGCAATAAGAACCTAACTGGTTTTTAGGAGCGACAATTACTGAGAAGTCTGACACTATCAGACACTGCTGACTGACGTGTATTATTCACTAGACTTGTGCGTTATATAATAGTTTGTGCAAAACGCGCACCTGTACCCTGCCACCGACTGCCACACACGTGCTGTTTTTAAATGCAAGCACGGACGCAATAAGAACCTAACTGGTTTTTAGGAGCGACAATTACTGAGAAGTCTGACACTATCAGACACTGCTGACTGACGTGTATTATACACTAGACTTGTGCGTTATATAATAGTTTGTGCAAAACGCGCACCTGTACGCTGCCACCGACTGCCACACACGTGCTGTTTTTAAATGCAAGCACGGACGCAATAAGAACCTAACTGGTTTTTAGGAGCGACAATTACTGAGAAGTCTGACACTATCAGACACTGCTGACTGACGTGTATTATACACTAGACTTGTGCGTTATATAATAGTTTGTGCAAAACGCGCACCTGTACCCTGCCACCGACTGCCACACACGTGCTGTTTTTAAATGCAAGCACGGACGCAATAAGAACCTAACTGGTTTTTAGGAGCGACAATTACTGAGAAGTCTGACACTATCAGACACTGCTGACTGACGTGTATTATACACTAGACTTGTGCGTTATATAATAGTTTGTGCAAAACGCGCTCCTGTACGCTGCCACCGACTGCCACACACGTGCTGTTTTTAAATGCAAGCACGGACGCAATAAGAACCTAACTGGTTTTTAGGAGCGACAATTACTGAGAAGTCTGACACTATCAGGCACTGCTGACTGACGTGTATTATACACTAGACTTGTGCGTTATATAATAGTTTGTGCAAAACGCGCACCTGTCCCCTGCCACCGACTGCCACACACGTGCTGTTTTTAAATGCAAGCACGGACGCAATAAGAACCTAACTGGTTTTTAGGAGCGAAAATTACTGAGAAGTCTGACTCTATCAGACACTGCTGACTGACGTGTATTATACACTAGACTTGTGCGTTATATAATAGTTTGTGTAAAACGCGCACCTGTACCCTGCCACCGACTGCCACACACGTGCTGTTTTTAAATGCAAGCACGGACGCAATAAGAACCTAACTGGTTTTTAGGAGCGACAATTACTGAGAAGTCTGACACTATCAGACACTGCTGACTGACGTGTATTATACACTAGACTTGTGCGTTATATAATAGTTTGTGCAAAACGCGCACCTGTACCCTGCCACCGACTGCCACACACGTGCTGTTTTTAAATGCAAGCACGGACGCAATAAGAACCTAACTGGTTTTTAGGAGCGACAATTACTGAGAAGTCTGACACTATCAGACACTGCTGACTGACGTGTATTATACACTAGACTTGTGCGTTATATAATAGTTTGTGCAAAACGCGCACCTGTCCCCTGCCACCGACTGCCACACACGTGCTGTTTTTAAATGCAAGCACGGACGCAATAAGAACCTAACTGGTTTTTAGGAGCGACAATTACTGAGAAGTCTGACACTATCAGACACTGCTGACTGACGTGTATTATACACTAGACTTGTGCGTTATATAATAGTTTGTGCAAAACGCGCACCTGTACGCTGCCACCGACTGCCACACACGTGCTGTTTTTAAATGCAAGCACGGACGCAATAAGAACCTAACTGGTTTTTAGGAGCGACAATTACTGAGAAGTCTGACACTATCTGGACTGTTTTACACTGTGTACACCAGCCCCAGATATGATGAAGGCTGGTATACGGTCACCACTAGGAATGGCTATATACCCTGCCTGCCTGCCTGCCTGTATACTGCTACAATAGTCCTGACAAGGACTCTTCTGGTCACTAGCCTGTATTCCGACCTGGCTATACCCTGCCTGTATATAGCAACAATAGTCCTGAGAAGGACTCTGCTACTGTACTCCGACCTGGCTATACCCTGCCTGCCTGTATACAACTAGAATAGTCCTGAGAAGGACTTCTGGTCACACTGTTTGCAGCCCTGCTCCGGAACTAACTATAAAGGGCCGCAAAGCTTTCCCTGAATCAGCGACACTCTCCCTACACTGACTGTCTGAATAGCTGTGAGCAGAGCACAGCGCGCCGGCCGATATAAAGGCTCGGTCACGCTGTGCAGGCCGGCCAATCACTGCAATTCCACAACTAACAGGGCTGTGGCATTGCAGTGGTCTGCCAGCCAATCCCTGCATGAGGGCTGGCTCTCAAAAGAGCGCCAACATGCAGAAATGAAGACCACGAGTACAGCACGAGTATCGCGAGATTACTCGGTCCCCGCCGAGCAGCCCGAGTACAGCGATACTCGTGCGAGTACCGAGTAGTGACAAGCATGCTCGCTCATCACTAGTCGGCAAACATCTGCTTATACATTCACATTAACTCAATGCCCAGAGTTTGCTTTCTTTAATCATAATATTAAATCCTATTTGCAGAGCACACTCACATACCGCAGAAGAGATAAGGTTTCAGCCGAAAGCCTCAGTGCAGCACATGTGTAGCCATAAACTATGGCATTGGTATTATAATTGGTAACGATTTTCATTCTCTTAATGCTGTTCATATATGTGATCTTTATTACTATGGTCATTCTCCACTTATCAGAACAAAATATGATCAAGGCTCGAGGAAAGTATGTTTGTAAAGGAAGTTAGTGATCAGCAGTATGAGTTCATTGCATCAGCTCTTAATGGTGCAGCATATGAGCATGATGGCCCACAGGAAATTTAAGCATATCCTGCCTGTCCATTCTCAAAAGCAATATTGACAATGTATTACAGTACATCACAAATGATTCCCAAATGATCAAGATACTCACACTGCCTTCCTGGCAATATATAGAATGGCTAATAATGGATGAATAACAGCAAAAATAATCTAGGCTCTAATATTAAGGTATCAGAAATCTCTCATTCTGGTCCATTTGGAAAAATTGTACAAATAACATTTTGGTGGCGAAGCAATGCAGATAATATATTGATATCACTTTTTTCCCCTTTTATGCCCTTACAGTATTTCCCAGCTGGATGTGCTTTAAAGGAATAATAATCCCAAAAATTAAGGTATAAAATAAACACAAGATATAGCTGTCCATACTATTGGTTACTTCACAGCATTTCCGCAGGATTCTGAAACAGTCTTCCAGGAATCCTAAAAGGGGATCATTTGTATTTTTTGCGGTTGGCAGGCTGAAGTCCCACCTTTTATCCTAGAATTGAAGTGGTGCTTTTAATCAAAGGTCCCTGACCCTAATTTTTTTATATTCACTCTCTGGCATTTTCCCCCTCTATCGCAGACACTGCCACCGGTCACCGGCTCCAGTGTTTGCTTGTCGAGCCGAAAGTCACTCTTCAATGTAAAGGGGGCTTTACACGGTACGACATCGCTAATGCGAACTCGTTGGGGTCACGGAATTGGTGACGCACATCCGGCCGCATTAGCGATGCCGTTGCGTGTGACACCGATGAGCGATTTTGCATCGTTGCAAAAACGTGCAAAATCGCTCATCGGTGACATGGGGGTCCATTCTCAAAAATCGTTACTGCAGCAGGTTATTCCTCGTTCCTGCGGCAGCACACATCGCTCCAAGTGACACCGCAGGAACGAGGAACCTCTCCTTACCTGCCTCCCGGCCGCTATGCGGAAGGAAGGAGGTGGGCGGGATGTTACGTCCCGCTCAGCTCCGCCCATCCGCTGCTATTGGGCAGTGACTCAGTCACTCAGTGACGTCGCTGTGACGCCGCACGGACCGCCCCCTTAGAAAGGAGGCGGTTCGCCGGTCACAGCGACGTCGCCGGGAAGGTAAGTATGTGTGACGGGTCTGGGCGATGTTGTGCGGCACGGGCAGCGATTTGCCCGTGTCGCGCAACAGATGGGGGCGGGTACCCACACTAGCGATATCGGGACCGATATCGCAGTGTGTAAAGCCCGCTTAAGTCTATGAGAGTTTCGTTCTAACTTTCATAGAGTTGCATTGAGAGCTTATGACATAACGTTTGACTTGCAGCCAGTCAGAGGTTGCGGTCAAAAGGTTGGACTGTGGGACCAGAGCAACATCGATAAAAGGTCAAGACATTGGGGAGTAAGTATAAGACCTCATTCACACATCAGTATTTTTTAGCATTATTTGTATGACAAAACCAGAAGTGTCTCCACAAAACGAAACAGGTATCAGTCTTTCAGTTATAGCTTTTCTCTGTAATTTCCACTCCTGGTTTTGGCATACAAAACTGGTACAAAAATACTAATATGTGAATGAGGAGTAAGAGTAGTGTCAGGGACCGTAGAGTAAAAGCACCACTAGAGCAGAAAAAAACAAACAAACAAAGAAAAAACCTGCTGGAGTGGTGCTTTCAGTTGACAGGGTAGTAGGGGGAGGTTCCTGCTGCAGCTAGAATTAGTTTAACTACATTCAGATCATAGTGGAGGATGGGGACCTAGCTTATCTCCTGAGACAAGGAGTTGATTTATTTATTATTATTTTTTAATTGAAATACAGAAAAAAAACATGATGCGATTAAAGGAAATTTAATTAAAGGAGTCCAATATTATAGAAGCCCCATTTGTTTAAATAAAATTGAGCTATATTAGCAGACAAGCCCATAGATAAGAGGAGCACTGTTTCAGAAAAAACAGCTACCCAATTCTTCGAAATCTGGAAATTCCAATCTTCAAGACTAGAGATGATCAAATTCAATGGCATTTGGCTATACTGCTTGATTCTTTTGTGGGCTGAGAAGTGTCCTCCTGCTTGCCAGAGAAGTCTCCTTCCACACTGCTCCTTCTTGAGCCACTCCTTCTCCAATTATTTTATTAGTTGGATCACTCTCATTGAGCTTTCCTATATTTGGACCACTCTTTTCCCTGTTCTCATTGGCCCCAATTATTTCTTATAAGTCACTTTTCCTTTGTTGTTTTATTGTATTAGTTGATGCTTTTGGCTCCAAGACTTTCAAAAAGTCGCATTGGATTCATGAATTTGGAGCAAAGTCAAAAAACGTTCTTTTTTCCTGACTTGATCTGTTATTGCAACTGGTTGGCTTCAAAATCCCATGTCTCGCAAAATTGTACAAAAATTGAGCCAAAAAACTGGCTAACTCAAAATAAACAGGGAAACTGGACTTGCAGCAAATTTTACAACTTTTTAAAACGTAAACAATGAATCAGGTGAAAATATCTGGAATCGATAAACTCTACCTATAAAGTGGAAAATAAAACAAAAATAAAAAGGCGAGTACATATAAAATAGGCTCTAAAAAAGTCACAAATAGAATATCGAATTCGGTGCACATGAAAAAAGTGTAAAACAAAGAAAGCTTGACAACAAATAGGCACAACGGCAATGATGAATTTGAGCCCTTCAGGCTGGCATTCCAGTCTAATAGACCATTCTTTTGAAAAGTAACAAAAGTTTATATTCACCTGTCCTGTTACAACTGCTCCCAATCAAGTCCTCTACTTGTTCAATAGTCATCAAAATGTTCAGTGCAGATTAGTCCTAACACAGTCATGTGCATCACACCAAATGTGACTGTGAGGTGCAATCAACGCCAGAATATGTAAAGACTGGAGGTAGCAAATGGATGCTATGGAGAATAAACAGACTTAAAGGGAACCTGTCACCAGGTTTTCCCCATATATACTGCAGATGTGTCGCCCAGGGAATGGGGTACTCAGTCCCAGGCGGTTTACTACAGGGGAATGTCACTTTGGTGGCCGTTGCCTGGTCCCGTGCCCTGGGTGCTTTTTTAATGGGAAATATTTACAGGGGAGATTAAAGTCATTTGTGTGACACCACCTGCGAGTTGCAGATAATATGGGGGAACCGCCGCTGCTGAGTTGATTATCTCTAGGACTGGTGGTAATGCTGTGACGCCCTGGGCAAGCCAGGGGTCACAGGTCATAACACCACCACATCCTACACCCCAGTTAGGAACACCAAGGCTACCAAAATCCTTGTTGCCTTCCTCCAGGGGCTGATGTTCACACCAGGGGGGTGGGCCAGGCGGTTGGCTCCGCCCACCGAGGAGTTCACAGCCCTGGAGGCGGGAGGAACCAGGAGTTGAAGCCAGACTAGAGTCTGAGGAAGAGTGTTAGCTCAGGAGAGAGCTGGAGTGAGGAGTGAAAGTAGAAGAAAGTGGTAGAGCAGCTGGAGAAAAGGAGTAAAGAGTGACAGTAGTAAACCCTGAAGTTGGTCCGGTGTGTGCCCCGGACAGTGACAGCAAGGTCAGCAGACGGCGGTGATAGTCTGGAGGGGGACTGCTCGGAGGTTGCTGGAAGGACCGCGGACGGGTGGTGACCCGGCGGTCTGGAGCAGTATACGAAGAACAGTCAGCACCAGGGCAGGGGCCTTTCGGATCCCGGCAAGGCTAGGAGTCGCCATAATTTGACAAATCCGTCAGTGAAGGGGACGTCTGTCTCCCAACAACCAAGTCCCGATTGAAGGCAACAGTCCAACCGTAACAGAGAGACACCGCCACCGCCAGGGCACCAGTTTCTCAGGGCCAGCGCCTGCGGGCAAAGTAGGGCTCCTCCGGCCCATATCCAAGCCGGGGAGCGGGTTACCGGTGGGAACCCATCGCAACCATTATCAACTTAGGTGCAGGACAGAGGGACCGTCACCTACTGGGGAAAGCAAGTGCAGCCGTCCGTGGGAACCGTCTTTCCAGCCGTGTGTTTTACCGAGAACTGTGTCATCGTCTCAGGCTGAGTGAGTACCACAGTGCCGCAAGGCACAGCGCTGCCCCCGCGTCCTGCGCCCACCAAGCCCTGCATCACCCACCTCATCACTGGGCCCCGGGATCACCAACCCCTACTCACGGAGGGGCAACACAACAACTGGCTGCTCCATACCATCCTTCCCGGGATCCCCATACAGAGCAGCGGTGGTGTCAACAAATCACCACAACCGTGGGTGGCGTCACGGACAATAAACAATCCCCACACCAAAAACCCCCTTTCACTCACGGGCGAGGAGCGCCACTCGAGTCCCCGGGATCCGGCCCATCGCTCGAGCCACCGAGCAGCGGCAGCAGCAGGCCGCAGTGCCCGCCGGACCCGAGCAGAGGAAGAGCGCGGCATCACCTCCTCTGCCCGCAACAAATTGGCGTCACGAACAGGATCTTACCGCTCTGCCGTTGGGTAGAGGTGCGCCTTGTGACCGCCGGAGGTATCCGGCCGGAAAATTTCAGAAGTCGCCATTTTTGGCGCGAAAAGTTCCCGCTCGAGCGTCTTCTCGAGTAGCAGAGGCGCGAAGGCCAAAACTCCGCCCCAATAGAGGAGGGGCCAGAAAGAGGCTAAGGGAGACGCAATAGCGACTGGATGTATGTAGCGCGCGGCTGTACGAGCCAGGACGCTGGGACCCTTGATTTGCCGAGCCTTGCAAAGAAATGTCTGTTCCGCCCAGCTACGCGGAGGCTACTGAGCCGGTGCCCGGGACAGCGGCATGGCTGAGGGCCCGAACGGAAGGGATCTGCCAACACTACCGGGGCCAGATCTGCAGGCTGATGGAGCAGTGGACCGCGGAGGTGGAGAATATAGCTGCGGTTGCACGAGTATATGGAATGGAGGCCATGATGGAGGAGCTGGTGAGTGACCCACGCCCCTGTGTCCCCGAGGGACCGGCCACTGCGGCTGAGGGACTTGGTCTGCCCCTGGCTCCCACGCCACCTCCGTCCTCCTTACCCGTACACCATACTGCGCCTGGCCCGTCGGGCGTACACCCCTCCGTGACTGTGGCCAAGAGAGTAGCCAGCCTAGAGGCTACGGCAGCTGGTAGCCACCCGTCTGGTGCAGAGGCCGACGATAGTGATTCCGGGCCTGACACCGAGCCCGTGTCGGAAGAGGATGGGTCCGCCTCAGCCAAAGAGTATGAGTAAGGGCAGCGGAGCACCGTTGTCCAGTCCCTGTTGCGTCCACCACTGAGTTTGTCTGAGTTTTGTTTGAAAGTTTAAAGAATGATGATAAGCAAAATGATTACTGAAAAGTCATCTAATTCTACCGTGATTGTGAGAAAACCGGCCGTTGCCGGCACCGTTGTCCCCGTGGGGACCGTTTAAAAAAGTTTTGCATGGAGGACTTTCCATGGACAAGCCCGTGAACTTGCAGGGCAACCACAAACGTTAGTGGCTTGTAAATAAGTTGTTTTACCGTTACCGTTTCCGCAATTACCGCCTCCGGAGAGGCAGGTTGGAGGGAGGGCCCTCAGCAGAGCAGGCTGGGGCCCAGCCACCACAGGAACCGGTGGCTACCCTCTGGAGGGGAAGGACAGATCCCGCTCTGGTGACTTGGTGCAGGACTGGGGTAAAGGGGTGCTGCCTGGGTTTTAGGGGCAGCATCAGGGCCAGGTTGCTTGGGTGGGAGAGAGCGGAGACCGTAACCGTAAACCGTTTGCAACGTTTAAGAAATGTGCCTCCCGATGTGGGATGATGTCATAAATTGTTATGTTACCGTTTACCTTTTTACATATTTTTCAGAAAATAAAACCGGTGTTGGACGGGCAGCCCGCGGACGGTCTTCATTTTGCCAAGGGGGAATGTGACGCCCTGGGCAAGCCAGGGGTCACAGGTCATCACACCACCACACCCTACACCCCAGTTAGGAACACCAAGGCTACCAAAATCCTTGTTGCCTTCCTCCAGGGGCTGATGTTCACACCAGGGGGGGGGGGGGGGGGCAGGCGGTTGGCTCCGCCCACCGAGGAGTTCACAGCCCTGGAGGTGGGAGGAACCAGGAGTTGAAGCCAGACTAGAGTCTGAGGAAGAGTGTTAGCTCAGGAGAGAGCTGGAGTGAGGAGTGAAAGTAGAAGGAAGTGGTAGAGGAGCTGGAGAAAAGGAGTAAAGAGTGACAGTAGTAAAGCCTGAAGTTGGTCCGGGTATGTGCCCCGGACAGTGACAGCAAGGTCAGCAGACGGCGTTGATAGTCTGGAGGGGGACGGCTCGGAGGTTGCTGGAAGGACCGCGGACGGGTGATGACCCGGCGGTCTGGAGCAGTATACGAAGAACAGTCAGCACCAGGGCAGGGGCCTTTCAGATCCCGGCAAGGCTAGGAGTCGCCATAATTTGCCAAATCCGTCAGTGAAGGGGACGTCTGTCTCCCAACAACCAAGTCCCGATTGAAGGCAACAGTCCAATCGTAACAGAGAGACACTGCCACCGCCAGGGCACCAGTTTCTCAGGGCCAGCGCCTGCGGGCAAAGTAGGGCTCCTCCGGCCCATATCCAAGCCGGGGAGCGGGTTACCGGTGGGAACCCATCGCAACCATTATCAACTTAGGTGCAGGACAGAGGGACCGTCACCGTCACCTACTGGGGAAAGCAAGTGAAGCCGTCCGTGGGAACCGTCTTTCCAGCCGTGTGTTTTACCGAGAACTATGTCATCGTCTCAGGCTGAGTGAGTACCACAGTGCCGCAAGGCACAGCGCTGCCCCCGCGTCCCTGCGCCCACCAAGCCCTGCATCACCCACCTCATCACTGGGCCCCGGGATCACCAACCCCTACCCACGGAGGGGCAACACAACAACTAGCTGCTCCATACCATCCTTCCCGGGATCCCCATACAGAGCAGCGGTGGTGTCAACCAATCACCACAACCGTGGGTGGCGTCACGGACAATAAACAATCCCCACACCCAAAAACCCCCTTTCACTCACGGGCGAGGAGCGCCGCTCGAGTCCCCGGGATCCGGCCCATCGCTCGAGCCACCGAGCAGCGGCAGCAGCAGGCCGCAGTGCCCGCCGGACCCGAGCAGAGGGAGAGCGCGGCGTCCCCTCCTCCGCCCGCGACAATGCCAGCTGTGGTGGTATACGATGGGCAATGTGGACCCTGCAGGGCTGGTCTATGTCCCAAACCCTGATCCTTGCTTTACTGCTGTGGGTCAGTGAGGTCCATGGAGGTCCCTTCACTGTGCAGGTAATTGCCAGGCCGTATGAAACTGATGCCTGACCTAGTGCCATGTGCCCCGTTGGGGCTCTGGTCCCAGCGGTACTCGGGTGTACCTGCCCTGGCGACCACTCTTCTGTGCCCCTGTGTCACCGTTACACGACCCAGCTCTCATACACCTCTCCTCTCTACTACTCCTCTGCACTCCTACTCCTCTGACTGCCTGCTGTCCCCTCCCACCAGGCTGTCTAGTATCTCTGGTCTGTCTCCGCCCTCTAGGTGCCCTTATGTCCGACTAGCCAATTACCCCTGTGTGGAGTGGAAACTGGGATTTTGGTGTGTGTGTGGGTGCTGCTGGCACTGGTGTTCCAGGTCCCTGGGGGTAGGCCCTTTATCCTAGTGAGGATGCAGTTCCTAGTAGTGCCCTGAGTGGCTCAGGGGCGCTACACGATCACCACCATTGAGCTGTTATATACAGCATTCTAGAATGATTTGCCAATTTGAAACTCCGCACGGACCTTGCACATTCGGATTCGTGTTCAGAAGCTCAAGCACTTTTCTCAAAAATTGGCAATGTTCGGCTTCCTTCGGTAACTCATCAAAGTTGCACTAATGCCTTTCTTCTATGTTATTATGACTTTGGCTAGGAAAGTGGTGCATTATGATGAGAGGGGAAGGTGTTTGATTAGGGGAGGTCTTGGCAGAGGTCAGAAGAGCGGAGGACTGGGGTTTTTTTTCCTAACTTAATAAGTGGATGTTCCGGCAGCTAATCAAGGGACAGAAACCATTCAAAATGTTCAGACACAAGGGCTTGTGTCATAGGCTGCCTAATACACATGTCCCTCTGCTGATAAGAAGTGGACTTGAGGCGTCAGTGCCATTTTGAGACTGCTACAGATTGGGGACAATGCTGCTGCATATAAATGAGAATAAATACAAATTCATAATAACTCTGTGCTCTGTGGTCCTGCCAGCAATTTTAATATCAGCATATAAAATTCTGATAGCTAAATCTGTGGTCCTACAACCTGCCCCAAGTCAACAATTCAGCATCTAAATATTGAATGCTACTGCTGTGCTCCAGGCCAAAATTGCCATTTCATCATCAAAATAGTGATTTCTGCTACTGTGGTCCAGCCCAAAATTGCCATTTTATCAGCTAAATTGTGATTTCCACTTCTGTGGTTTAGCTCAAAATTGCCATTTCATAATTTAAATAGTGATGTCTACTTCTATGGTCCAGACAAATATTGCCATTTCATCATTTAAATAGTGAATACTACTTTTGTGATCCAACCAAAAAATTGTCAAAACATCATCTAAATAGTGATTGCTACTTGTGTGGTCCAAACACATATTGCCATCTCAGTAAATAAATACTGATTGCTAATTTATAGACAGGTTACTTACAAGCGTAGGCCTAGGGTTGTGAAACAGCTGGTTAAAAGAGAGGAAGGGTTCACTAATCATGAGTGGGAAATCAAGAGGTCATGGTGGAAGGGGGAATAGGCCTGGTGTTCGAGGTGTAGGTGGTATAGGTGCTAATGTTACTGAAAGCTCTACTGAACAAACACTGGTTCATCCTATCTAAAGACAGTTGATAACTAGTGATGAGCGAGTACTAAAAAGCTCGGGTGCTCGAAGCTCGGGCCGAGCCTCCCAAGATACTCGTGTACTCGGCCCGAGCACCGAGCCCAATGTTATCCTATGGGAGACCCGAGTATTTTTGTGAAATGACCCCCCGGCAGCATGTAGAAACCCTAAAAATGTCACAAAAGTCTCAGAAGAGTGCTCAAATGACATGGCATCAGCATGGGGAAGACCCCTTGAAGCATTTATCACTCAAAAGTCACAGCTGTGATCAATTTTGTCCAAGTTTTACGCCATTTTTACGGACTCACCAGAAAACCTTCCAAAATGACACCAAAATGAATTTTCATGGCGGAAATGTTAAGGGCACATACCCAATAGTGAGATAGAGCTGGTGTATGTTACTTTTTGAGATTAATACATGAAAGATTTTACATGAAAACCTTGTGTGGCACTCCGATGTCCAAAACGCACGTTTTGTGCTTTTTACTAGCGATGTCGGTCATTTTTTTTTTTTTATTCTATCTCCCTCAGTCCGTCGGTCTGTCTCTCTCTGTCTTGTCTGTCCCCCTCTCACAGTCTGTCGGTCAATTCCCCCCCCTCTCTCTTACTTACCGTTCCCCGATCACTGCCGCGGCGCTGCACAGCTGTTCAAACTCCGGTGGCTTTTCCTCTTTTGAAAAAGCCGGCCGCTCATTAATCAATCTCCTATTCCCTGCTTTCCTGCTTTTCGGCGCCTATGATTGGTTGCAGTGAGACACGCCCCCACGCTGAGTGACAGCTGTCTCACTGCACCCAATCACAGCAGCCGGTGTGTGTATACTGTGCAGTGAAATAAATAATTAAATAATTAAAAAAAACGGCGTGCGGTCCCCCCAATTTTAATACCAGCCAGATAAAGCCATACGGCTGAAGGCTGGTATTCTCAGGATGGGGAGCTCCACGTTATGGGGAGCCCCCCACCCTAACAATATCAGTCAGCAGCCGCCCAGAATTGCCGCATACATTAGATGCGACAGTTCTGGGGCTGTACCCGGCTCTTCCCGATTTACCCTAGTGCGTTGGCAAATCGGGGTAATAAGAAGTTAATGGCAGCCCATAGCTGACACTAAATCCTAGATTAATCATGTCAGGTGTCTCCCCGAGATTCCTTCCATGATTAATCTGTAAATTACAGTTAAAAAACACACACACCTGAAAAATCCTTTATTAGAAATAAAAAACACTAACAAAGTCCCTCATTACCAATTTATTAACCCCGACAAACCCTCCATGTCCGGCGTACTCCACAGTCCTCCAGCGTCGCGTCCAGCTCTGCTGCATGGAAGTGACAGGAGCTGCAGAATACACCGCCGCTCCGGTCACCTCCACGCAGCTAATGAGATGAGTATAGCGATCAGCTGAGCTGTCACTGAGGTTACCTGGATCCAGCGGTGGATGCAGCGGTGGCCGCGGGTAACCTCAGTGACAGCTCAGCTGATCGCGCTACTCACCGCCGCTCCAGTCAGCTCCATGCACCAACTGAGGTGAGTATAGCGATCAGCTGCTGTCACTGAGGTTAATCGCGGCCACCGCTGGATCCAGCGGTGGCCGTGAGTTACCTGACTGACAGCAGCTGATCGCGCTATTCCCTTCATTAGCTGCGTGGAGGTGACCGGAGCGGCGGTGTCTTCTGCAGCTCCTGTCACTTCCATGCAGCAGAGCTGGACGCGACGCCGGAGTCCGTGGAGTACGCCGGACATGGAGGGTTTGTCGGGGTTAATAAATTGGTAATGAGGGACTTTAGTGTTTTTTATTTCTAATAAAGGATTTTTCGGGTGTGTGTGTTTTTTAACTGTAATTTACAGATTAATCATGGAAGGAATCTCGGGGAGACGCCTGACATGATTAATCTAGGATTTAGTGGCAGCTATGGGCTGCCATTAACTCCTTATTACCCCGATTTGCCAACGCACTAGGGTAAATCGGGAAGAGCCGGGTACAGCCCCAGAACTGTCGCATATAATGTATGCGGCAATTCTGGGCAGCTGCTGACTGATATTGTTAGGGTGGGGGGATCCCCATAACGTGGAGCTCCCCATCCTGAGAATACCAGCCTTCAGCTGTATGGCTTTATCTGGCTGGTATTAAAATTGGGGGGACCGCACGCCGTTTTTTTTTAATTATTTATTTATTTATTTTACTGCACAGTATAGACCCGCCCACCGGCTGCTGTGATTGGGTGCAGTGTGACACCTGTCACTCAGCGTGGGGGCGTGTCTCACTGCAACCAATCATAGGCGCCTGTGGGCGTGGAAAGCAGGGAATATGAGATGGCTGTGTACAGAGCACAGCGCGCCGGCCGGTATAAAGGCTCGGTCACGCTGTGCAGGCCAGCCAATCACTGCAATTCCACAACTAACAGGGCTGTGGCATTGCAGTGGTCTGCCAGCCAATCCCTGCATGAGGGCTGGCTCTCAAAAGAGCGCCAACATGCAGAAATGAAGACCACGAGTAAAGCACGAGTATTGCAAAATTACTCGGTACCCGCCGAGTAGCCCGAGTACAGTGATACTCGTGCGAGTACCGAGTAGTAACAAGCATACTCGCTCATCACTATTGATAACTTCTCTTACTGAACGGGCTTCTCGACTCCCTTTGGCAGCTCCACAGTTGTATGACTTGTAAATGACCAGAAAGATCATGTGTTACAGTGGATTGCAAGCGCTGCATCAAGTGGCCTCTCCTCCTTTTCCTCCAACTCAATATCACACACAGTATGGTCCTCACAGTTGGCACCCTAATTACCACTGTTTCCCCTATGCATCAAAACTCTCCAACTGCCTGACTGTGGGAAACCACAGATGAGCGAGTCTGCAGAGCTTTTCACACAGTCTATTCCATGGGCAGCAGAGGTCACCCATTCTTTGAAAAACTCTGTGTCTGACAGGGTGCATTTCACCACTAACACCTGGATGAGCAAGCCTGGCCAGGGACGTGACATCTCACTGACTGGTTATTGGGTTACTCTGGTTGCTGCAGAGGCAGGCGGGAAGGGACTGCTCCACAATTCTTTAAATCCTCAAGGTTTCAGGGAGAAAACTCTGTATCAACCACTTCTTCCACTGTTTATGGCTCCTCTACCTCCTCAAGAGCCTCCACCTGCACCCTCAACCTATCCCTTAATGTAACACGGGTTCCAATGTCGCGGGCGGGGAAGGACGCCGCTGCGCTGTGCTCGCTAACGCTCGGTTCCGGCGGTGCTGTGATGGCGACTCGGTGGCTCAAGCGGTGGGCCGGATCCGGGGACTCGAGCGGCGCTCCTCGCCCGTGAGTGAAAGGGGGTAGTTTGGTTTGGGGATTTGGTCCGTGACGCCACCCATGGGTTGTGGTGAGGTTGGGCACCACCGCTGCTGGTGACGGGGATCCCGGGAGCGATGGCAGGGAGCCGCTGGGATGTTGTTTTCCCCTCCGTGGGTAGGGGTTGGTGGTCCCGGGGCTCGGTGAGAATACAGGGAGGCAGGGTTGGATGGGTGCAGGGTCGCTTGGACTGCACAGTGCGGTGCCAGACGGCACGGTAGTACTCACTTAGCCACAAAGGTACGCAAAGTCTCTGGTAAACCAAACGGCTGGATGGACGGGTCCCGCAGCCGGCTGCTGTGGCTTCTCCTGAACGGTTAGTGGTGGCTGCCTTTCCCTGCACCTTTGTGTATGTTCAGTCACGGTGGATTCCCACCAGTAACCCGCTCCCCAGCGTGTGTATGTGCCGGAGGAGCCCTTTTGCCCGCTGTGTTGTAGCTGTATTTCCTTTTGCTGGTCAGACGGTTGCCTTCAATCAGGTCTTAGCTGTTAGGAAACCCCTGGGGTTACGGTCACTGACGGATTTGACCTCTAATGGCGACTCCAAGCCTGGTCGGGGTCCATAGGCCCTGCCTGTGTGTGCTGGCTTCACTTCGCTCCCCGGTTTGGTACCGGCGGGCCACCACCCGTCCCCGGTCCCACGGTTCCGCGTTGATCTGCCTCTCCTGCAGACGGCCACCACCGTCTGCCAACCTTGCTCTTAGTGCCCGGGCCACACACCCGGACACGGTCAGTTTGCTCCCCTCCTAACTCCTCTCTTCTCTGAACTGCCTTCCTTCTCCCACCTCCAGGACTGTGAACTCCTCAGTGGGTGGGGCCAACCGCCTGGCTCCACCCCACCTGGTGTGGACATCAGCCCCTGGAGGGAGGCAACAAGTATTTTGTGTCTGGCTGATGTGCCTGTCTCAGGGTAGGGGTGTATGTTGTAGTACCTGTGACGACCTGGCTAGTCCAGGGCACCACATTCCCCCTTGGGAATTAAATGCAGACCGTCCGCGGGATGCCCGTCCATCACCGGTTTTATTTTTCTTTTCAACTGTAAAAATATTAAATAACATGTAACGGTAAACATTAAGCACACTTCAGGTCATCTTGAACGTTGCAAAAACACATAGATATTTACATTTTTAATAAAAACGGATGGCTATCATTCTCCCACCCAAGCAACCTGGCCCCTGATGCTGCCCCTAAGAAAATGGGCAGCACCCCTTCTCCCCAGTCCAGATTCAGGCTCCCCGAGCGGGAACGGGTATGGTGTCTCGCACCCGACTGTCACTTCAGGGGACCCCACATCCATGGGGGACCCCTGACCCCTGGAGGATCGCCACCGGTTGCGGTAGTGGAGGGCCTGGGCTATCTCTTTCCTCCAGGCCCATCCTCCAAATCAGCCTCTCCGGAGGCGGCAATGGAAACATGCCCCAACCTATCTACAATCCCACAAGTTCGTGGGTGCCCTGCAAGTTCTCAGGCATGTCCATAAGCAGTTTCTTATGCACGGTGGGTTGGTAATCAACGGTTAACCAGGGGACAACAACTCCAGTCCCAACGGGGACGGTTCTCTTCGGACGGATAATCAGATGATTTACTCGGTTGATTCATTCAGTTACTCATTTACACATTCAACATATAAACACCCCTAAATGGTAGTTTCCCTGTACCTAAGCGGGGGTCGGCCTAGGTTGAGGCGTGTGGACCTTCGAGGCCCAATGTCAGTGGTGACAGGCAGTGGGTCAGAGGAAACAACTGGTTCCTCTTCCTGTCTATCGTGTGGGGAAGGCGGAGACATAGGGGAACTGGGTACAGGTGCATCCCTGGGCACTGGTTCATTGGCGGCTACTTCCATCTCTTTTTCCTCCACGGGTTGTGGGAACAGTATCACTGGAAGAATCACTGCACCTTTCTGCATAGGCCAATCTGCCGGGAAATCGCCCATCATGGTGTGGATTACCCTTTTTTCTTTCTCCCCAGCCGGTCTGGGCGCCGGGACTTCAGTTGCCATCCTCAACGGTAGTGGGCACTAGTGATGAGCGAGTATGCTTGTTACTACTCGGTACTCGAACGAGTATCACTGTACTCGGGCTACTCGGCGGGGACCGAGTAATCTCGCGATACTCGTGCTGTACTCGTGGTCTTCATCCCTGCATGTTGGCGCTCTTTTGAGAGCCAGCCCTCATGCAGGGATTGGCTCGAAGACCACTGCAATGCCACAGCCCTGTTAGTTGTGGAATTGCAGTGATTGGCCGGCCCGCACAGCGTGACCGAGCCTTTATACCGGCGGGCGCGCTGTGCTCTGCTCACAGCCATCCAGACAGTCAGTGCAGGGAGAGTGTTGCTGCTTCAGGGAAAGGTTTGCGGCCCTTTATAGTTAGTTCCGGAGCAGGGCTGCAAACAGTGTGACCAGAAGTCCTTCTCAGGACATACAATAAGTTGTATACAGGCAGGCAGGGTATAGCCAGGTCGGAGTACAGTAGCAGAGTCCTTCTCAGGACTATTGTTGCTATATACAGGCAGGTATAGCCAGGTCGGAATACAGGCTAGTGACCAGAAGAGTCCTTGTCAAGACTATTGTAGCAGTATACAGGCAGGCAGGCAGGCAGGGTATATCGCCATTCCTAGTGGTGACCGTATACCAGCCTTCATCATATCTGGGGCTGGTGTACACAGTCTAAAACAGTCAAGATAATGTCAGACTTCTCAGTAATTGTCGCTCCTAAAAACCTGTTAGGTTCTTATTGCGTCCGTGCTTGCATTTAAAAACCGCACGTGTGTGCCTGTCGGTGGCAGCGTACAGGTGCACGTTTTGCACAAACTATTATATAACGCACAAGTCTAGTGAATAATACACGTCAGTCAGCAGTGTCTGATAGTGTCAGACTTCTCAGTAATTGTCGCTCCTAAAAACCTGTTAGGTTCTTAGTGCGTCCGTGCTTGCATTTAAAAACCGCACGTGTGTGCCTGTCGGTGGCAGCGTACAGGTGCACTTGTGTGCGTTTTTCACAAACTATTATATAACGCACAAGTGTAGTGTATAATACACGTCAGTCAGCAGTGGCTGATAGTGTCAGACTTCTCAGTAATTGTCGCTCCTAAAAACCTGTTAGGTTCTTATTGCGTCCGTGCTTGCATTTAAAAACCGCACGTGTGTGCCTGTCGGTGGCAGCGTACAGGTGCACGTTTTGCACAAACTATTATATAACGCACAAGTCTAGTGAATAATACACGTCAGTCAGCAGTGTCTGATAGTGTCAGACTTCTCAGTAATTGTCGCTCCTAAAAACCTGTTAGGTTCTTATTGCGTCCGTGCTTGCATTTAAAAACCGCACGTGTGTGCCTGTCGGTGGCAGCGTACAGGTGCACGTTTTGCACAAACTATTATATAACGCACAAGTCTAGTGAATAATACACGTCAGTCAGCAGTGTCTGATAGTGTCAGACTTCTCAGTAATTGTCGCTCCTAAAAACCTGTTAGGTTCTTAGTGCGTCCGTGCTTGCATTTAAAAACCGCACGTGTGTGCCTGTCGGTGGCAGCGTACAGGTGCATGAGTGTGCGTTTTTCACAAACTATTATATAACGCACAAGTGTAGTTTATAATACACGTCAGTCAGCAGTGGCTGATAGTGTCAGACTTCTCAGTAATTATTGCTCCTAAAAACCTGTTAGGTTCTTATTGCGTCCGTGCTTGCATTTAAAAACCGCACGTGTGTGCCTGTCGGTGGCAGCGTCAGGCTCCATATTGTCCCTGGATAGAGATGTGCATGAGGGCCTCAAAACATTGTTCCCATTGCAAAGGAGCGGGTGTCCTGTCGTTGTAATGCCCATTCTGAAAGAATGGGCGAAAAAATTTACCACTGGGGGTATACCTGAAACAACGGCCTAACTATTGTAACGGTCATCATGATGGCGCATGAGGAGAAGGCGGAGCAGTCCAGCGATTAGCCAAAGTCCAGAAGTGTGTTGCCATGGGTGAGTGGAGGTACATGGCAAATTCCCGTTACAAACTTTAAATTCCGCTGTCATTTGCTGGTGGTGTGGTGAAGTCTGGCCCAATCCAACCCTTGTTCATCTTGATCAGAGTCAGCCTGTCAGCATTTACAGTTGACAGGCGGGTGCGTTTATCTGTAATGATTCCACCTGCGGCACTAAAAACACGCTCTGACAAAACGCTAGCGGCAGGGCAGGCCAGGACTTCCAAGGCGTAGAGAGCCAATTCATGCCACGTGTCCAGCTTGGATACCCATTAATTGTAAGGCACAGAGGAATGTCGGAGTACAGTTGTTTGATCTGCAAGGTACTCCTTGAGCATCTGGGCAAACTTAGGATTTCTTGTGGCACTACCCCACACCTCAGGGGCTGTGGTATGTGAGGGGCTGAGAAAACTGTCCCACATCTTAAAGACTGTTCCCCTACCTCTGGCGGATTGGACTTGTGCCCCTCTCGGCTGTACGCCTTGGTTGTCCACTGATTCCTGACCTATGCCGCTAGCGTTTTGTGAGGGGAATGCTTTGCCTACTTCCGTGACTATGGCCTTCTGGAACTGCTGCATTTTGCCTGACCTCTCCGCCTCGGGAATAAGAGACATAAAGTTCTCCTTTTAGCGTGGGTCTAACAGTGTTACCAACCAGTAATGATTGTCGGCCAAGATGTTCTTAACGCGAGGGTCACGAGACAGGCAGCTTACCATAAAGTCAGCCATGTGTGCCAGACTCTTAACAGCCATCACTTCAGTATGCTGACCAACACGATGACTGAACATGCTGTCCTCCTCCTCCTCCTCCTCCTCATCATCTACCCTGTCCTCTTGCCAGCCACGCTGAACCGAGGATATGACTGCATGTCATATCCTCAATTTGGCCAGAGAGTTGCTCCATGTCTTCATCCTCGTCCTCGTCATAGTCCTCCACTGCACGTTGTGATGAGACGAGGCTGGGCTGTGTGTTATCACCCACACCCACTACTGTTTCTTGCTCAAACTCATCGCGCTCCGCCTGCAATGCATCATGGTTGTTTTTTGAGCAGAGACCATTTTAGAAGGCAGAGAAGTGGTATGGTGACGATAATAATGTCGTCATCGCCGCTCACCATCTTGGTGGAGTCCTCAAAGTTTTGGCAGATGGTACATAGGTCGGACATTCATCTCCACTCCTCAGGTGTTATGTGTGGAGTTTGACCCATTTCCCGACGGCTTAGGTGATGCAGGTACTCAACAACTGCCCTCTTCTGCTCACATATCCTGACCAACATGTGCAGAGTTGAATTCCAACGCGTGGGGACATCACACACCAGTCTGTGAGCCGGAAGATGCAAATGGCGCTGAAAGCCGGCAAGGCCGGCTGAAGCAGTAGGTGACTTTCGAAAATGTGCAGACAGGCGGCGAACGTTTACCAGCAGATCAGACAGCTCTGGGTATGACTTTAGAAACCGCTGAACCACGAGGTTGAGCACATGGGCCACGCATGGAACATGTGTCAGCTGGCCTCGCCTCAAAGCCGCCACCAGGTTCCGGCCATTGTCACACACAACCTTTCCTGGCTTTAGGTTCAGAGGTGTGAGCCAGTGATCTGCCTGCTGTTTCAGAGCTGTCCACACCTCTTCTGCATTGTGGGGTTTGTCACCTATGCAGATTAGCTTCAGCACAGCCTGTTGCTGCTTCGCCGAGGCAGTGCTGCAGTGCTTCTGTGTCGCCCTGGACAAGCCAGGGGCCACAGAGCACAACACTTACACACCCCACACTCCCTGCAGGCATATCATAGTCAAAACACAAAATCCTTGTTGCCTTCCCCAGGGGCTGTTGTCCACACCAGGGGGTGGAGCCAGGCGGTTGGTCTCCACCCACCAAGGAGGAGGGAAAACACAGGCAGTGAGAGTTAAGCTAAGGAAGTGGAAGGAGGAAAGTAGTAGAGAGGAGAAAAGTGACAGCAAAGAGCCTGAAGTTGGTCCGGGTGTGTGGCCCGGACAGGACAGCAAGCTTGGCAGGATGTGGTGACCGTCTGCAGTGGAGGCCGATTGGAGTCTGCCGTAAGGACCATGGACGGGTGGTGACCCGGCCGTACCGGACCGGTATACAAAGAGAAGCCAGCACCATTGGCAGGGGCCTTTCGGATCCCGGCAAGGCTTGGTGTCGCCGTGAATTTGCCAAATCCGTTAGTGAAGGGGACCTCAGGGTTTCCAAACAGCCAAGTCCCGATAGAAGGCAACCGTCCAACCGTGAAGGGGAGACACCGCCACCGCCAAGGGCAACCGTCTCCCAGGGCCAGCGCCTGTGGGCAAAAGGGGCTCCTCCGGCCCATATCCAGGTCGGGGAGCGGGTTACCGGTGGGAAACCATCACTACCAACACTGAACTTAGGTGCAGGGAGAGACAGTCATCACTAACCTGCAGGGAGGAACAACCGCAGCCGTCCGAGGGACCCGTCCATCCAGCCACTTGTTTTACCGTGAACTGTGTCATCATCATTGGGCTGAGTGAGTACCTCCGTGCCGTGCGGCACAGCGCTGCCCCTGCGACCCTGCACCTCATCAGGCCCCGCAACCCGCCTGTCATCCATCTCTACCCCATCACCGGGCCCCGGAACAACCAACCCCCCTACCCACGGAGGGGAGAAATAACAACAAAGCTGCTCCCTGTCACAGGCTCCCGGGATCCCCGTCCAGAGCAGCGGTGGTGTCCACACAATCACCACAACCGTGGGTGGCATCACGGACAATATCCCCAAAACCCAAACGACCCCTTTTCACTCACGGGCAATGAGCGCCGCTCGAGTCCCCGGGATCCGGCCATCGCTCGAGCCACCGAGCAGCAGCCGCCGTAGAGCAGCGGCAGCCGGACCCGAGCAGTGGAAGAGCGCAGCGTCCCCTCCTCCGCCCGCGACACTTCCAGCTTGGGACTGGTGTGGAGGGTAAAGTGGATGAGGATGCGCAGGAGGAGGAGGAGGCTGAGGAGCATGACATTCCGGAGCTGTAGAGTGTGGGTGAAACCCTGACTGAGGTAGGGCCTGCAAAACTTGGTGTGTGAAGGACGTGTTCCGTCCCTCGCTCAGACTGGGTCCCAGCTTCCACAATATTAACCCAGTGTGACGTCAACGAGATGTTGCGGCCTTGCCCACATGCACTTGTCCACGTGTCTGTGGTTAGGTGGACTTTGGCTGAAACAGCGTTGTTCAGGGCACGTGTGATGTTTTGTGACACGTGGTTATGCAATGCGGGGACGGCACACCGGGAGAAATAGTGGCGGCTGGGGACCGAGTAACGTAAGACAGCTGCCACCATCAGGTCGCGGAATGCTTCTGTCTCAACCAGCATAAAAGGCAACATTTCCAGCGCAAGCAGTCGCGAAATGTTAGCATTTAGAAGTGTGGCATGTGGGGCGTTGGCAGTGTATTTGCGCCTGCGTTCAAAGGTTTGCTAAATGGATAACTGAACGCTGCGCTGGGACAAGGACGTGCTTGATGATGGTGTTATTTCTGCGTGGGCAACTGCAGGTGCAGGGCCGGAGGAGGCTTGTTCGCAGGCAGCATGGACAGGGGATTGGCTCGCATGCACAACAAGCGAAGACGTAGCAGTGACATCAGCAAGCACTGCTCCTCGACTCTGTTGTACATCCCACATAGTCGGGTGCTTGGCTGACATGTGCCTGATCATGCTGGTGGTGGTCAGGCTGCTTGTTTTGGTACCCCTGCTGATGCTGGCATGGTAGGTGTTGCAAATGGCCTTTTTAGAATCATCTGGAGCCAACTTAAAAAACTGCCAGACTCGGGAAGACCTAACATTTGTACAAGCACCTTGTGTCGTGTTGTTCCGGGGAACAGTTGCCTGACGTCTGCCTGGGGCCACCACCCTGCTTCTTACTGCCTGTTGGGATGCTACGCCTCCCTCCCCCTGTGCACTGCTGTCCTCGCTCTGCATATCCTCCTGCCAGGTTGGGTCAGTTACTGGATCATCCACCACGTCGTCTTCGTCTTCCGCACCCTGCTCCTCCTGACTTCCTGACAATTGTGTCTCATCATCGTCCACCCCTTGTTGAGACACGTTGCCAACTTCGTGAGAACGTGGCTGCTCAAATATTTGGGCATCTGTACATACAATCTCGTCATGGCCCACTTCACCAGGAGCTGGCGAGAGGCCAGAATGTGTGAATGGAAACGTGAACGAACAGCTCTTCCCAGTGTCCAAGTGTGGGATCAGTAATGTCCGTGGACGTGTACTCGGCCTGGTGGTAGGAAGGAAGATCAGGTTCTGAAATGTGCGGTGCAGTATCACGGCTACTGACACTTGACCGTGTGGAAGACAGAGTGTTTGTGGTGGTGCCAATCTGACTGGAAGCATTATCCGCTATCCAACTAACAACCTGTTGACACTGGTCTTGGTTCAAGAGCGGTGTACTGCTGCGGTCCCCAAGAATTTGGGACAGGACGTGCGAGCGAGTAGATGTTTCCCTTTGTTGTGGCGAAATTAGAGCTTGCACACGACCTCGGTCTCTGCCTGCACCAGCATCACGTCCACTTCCTTGTTCATTGACAACGCCCTTGCGCATTTTGCAATGCTGTGCTGATGTGTATTCACTAGACTTGTGCGTTATATCCAAGTTTTTGCAAAACGCACACAAGTGCAGCGGAAAGCTGCCACCAACAGGCACACACGTGCGGTTTTTAAATGCAAGCACGGACACACTAAGAACCTAACAGGTCTCTATCCAGGGACAATGTGGAGCCTCCCAATTTTTAGCTGCCCTGCCAAAGGGCTATACTACAATAGACCCACTTCCTTACAATGGGCACTTCTGGTTTACAGGCCCTCATGCACGTCTCTATCCAGGGACAACGTGGAGCCTCCCAATTTTTGGCTGCCCTGCCAAAGGGCTATACTACAATAGACCCACTTCCTTACAATAGGCACTTCAGGTTTACAGGCCCTCATGCACATCTCTATCCAGGGACAACGTGGAGCCTCCCAATTTTTGGCTGCCCTGCCAAAGGGCTATACTACAATAGACCCACTTCCTTACAATAGGCACTTCAGGTTTACAGGCCCTCATGCACGTCTCTATCCAGGGACAACGTGGAGCCTCCCAATTTTTGGCTGCCCTGCCAAAGGGCTATACTACAATAGACCCACTTCCTTACAATGGGCACTTCAGGTTTACAGGCCCTCATGCATGTCTGTATGCAGGGGCATTTGTGAACCTCACAATTTTGGACTGCCCTGGCAAAGGAAAATACTACAAAGACTCACTTCCTCAAAATGGGCACATTAGACTCAGAGGCCTTTATGTACGTCTCTTCTCAGGGACATAGGAGTGCCACACAATGTTTTACGTAAAATCTTTCATGTATTAATCTCAAAAAGTAACATACATTAGCTCTATCTCACTATTGGGTATGTGCCCTTAACATTTCCGCCATGAAAATTCATTTTGGTGTCATTTTTGAAGGTTTTCTGGTGAGTCCGTAAAAATGGCGTAAAACGCGGACAAAATTGTTCACAGCTGTGACTTTTGAGTGATAAATGCTTCAAGGGGTCTTCCCCATGCTGTTGCCATGTCATTTGAGCACTCTTCTGAGACTTTTGTGCCATTTTTAGGGTTTCTACATGCTGCCGGGGGTCATTTCACAAGAATACTCGGGTCTCCCATAGGATAACATTGGGCTCGGTGCTCGGGTCGAGTACACGAGTATCTTGGGATGCTCGGCCCGAGCCTCGAGCACCCGAGCTTTTTAGTACTCGCTCATCACTAGTGGGCATCTCTTCAGGTGGTCCCTGGAAACCGTGGCCAAAGTCTTCCCCTGGTCACGACTGATCTGGTAGGCTTTCCCATTCTCCCATTCAGTGGGTTGTATAACATACGGGGTCTTTTCCCATTGGTAATCCAGCTTATGGGTTCTTCTCTTTCGCTTCAGTACTACTCCCCAGGCTGAAACGGCCCTGCAGGGTCCTTCCTGTTGAAGCACTGTTCTTCCTGTCCCCGACTCCGGCACAAGTTCTTTTCTATGTATTCTTGGACTTGTCGGTACTGCCCCCTCCGCCAGGCGTCACAGTCAGCAGTGGAAGGAAGGGCCTCTGGAGCCTCCAGATCCATTTCTAGGTCCACCGGCAACCGGGCTGGTCGGGCTCTCATTAGGTTCGCGGGCGTGCACTTGGTGGAGCTGCTAGGAATATTATTGTACATGTCTACCAGATCGGGCAGCTTTTCTGGCCATAAGTTCCGCTCTTCCAACGGCAGGGTCTTAAGGAGGTCCAAGACCAGATGGTTCATCTTTTCACACATGCCGTTAGTCTGGGCGTGGTATGGGGTGGTCCGGATCTGTTTACAGCCGTATAACTGGCAGAATTCCTGAAACACTTCTGCTTCAAAAGCTGGACCCTGGTCGGTCAGCACCCTCTCCGGGTACCCATATGGTCGACAAAAGTAGGCCTGGAAGGCTCTGGCTGCAGTACGCCCGGTCAGATCTTTAACTTGGACAACCACCATGAATCTTGAATAGTGGTCTACCATGGTCAGAGCGTAGGTGTACCCACTTCGGCTAGGGGTGAGCTTCACGTGCTCGAGGGTGACCAGCTCCAGTGGTTGATGAGTAATTATTGGGCGTAGGGGGGCCTTCTGGCTAGCTTCGTCCCTTCTTCTCAGCGTGCAGGGACCACACTCCCAACACCAGGCCTCTACCGACTCCCGCATCCCACTCCAATAGAACTGTTCCCTCAACAGCATCTCCAGGTTCTTCCACCCAAAGTGCCCGGCACCGTCATGGTATGCTTGCAGAACAGTGGGCACGTTAGCCTGGGGAACCACCAGATGGCGAACCTTCTCATGGGTCTTCAGGTTGATCAATTCCCGATACCGCTTCCCCTGGTGCAGGTACAGCAGGCCTCGTTCTCTCCACAGTCGTTAGGCCTTGGCGGGGGCGGCAGGGTCTATTCCGGCAGAGCCTTGTTCCACCAGGGTCTTGAGCAAGCGGACAGCAGGTGCTTGGTCCTGGGCTTCTTGCCACCCTTGGCTGGGCAGCGGATCTAGGTTCACTTTTTGTTGCTGGACATGCAACTTCTCGGCTGGCGGCCGGTGGAACGCAGGCAACTCGATTTCTTCGAGGTCATCATCGTCCGGCCCCTCTCCCAACAGGTGGGGCATCCGAGAGAATGCGTCTGCGTTAGCATTTTTCCGGCCGGCTCGGTACTTGATGGTGAAGTCATAGTTAGCCAACCTGGCCACCCACCGCTGCTCCAATGCACCCAGCTTAGCTGTATCCAGATGGGTTAGCGGGTTATTGTCCGTATAAGCAGTGAACTTGGCTGCCGCTAGGTAATGGCGGAATCGCTCGGTGATGGCCCACACCAGTGCTAAGAGCTCAAGCTTGAAAGAGCTGTAGTTCTCAGGGTTCCTTTCTGTAGGTCGGAGTTTCCGGCTAGCATAGGCGATCACCTTCTCCCTTCCGTCCTGGACCTGGGATAAGACTGCTCCCAAACCTACATTACTGGCATCAGTGTAGAGGATGAACAGGAGACTGTAGTCGGGGTACGCCAGGATTTCTTCCCCGGTCAAGGCCGTCTTCAGCTGACGGAAGGACTCTTCATGCTTTTCTTCCCACGCCAACGGGGTTCCAGGGGACCTGCCCCCCTTGGTCTGACCCACGAGGAGTTCTTGCATGGGGGCGGCAATCTTCGTGTACCCCTTAATGAAGCGGCGATAGTAGCCCACCAGACCCAGGAACTGTCTCACCTCTCTCACCGTGGTCGGCCTCGGCCAGTCCTGAATGGCAGTGATCTTTTTGGGGTCTGGAGCGACGCCTTCCGCGCCCACCACATGTCCAAGGTACTGCACCCTGGGCTTCAATAGATGGCACTTGGAGGGCTTCAATTTCATCCCGTACTTAGTAAGGAACGCAAACACCTCAGCTAGGTGCTCCAGGTGGGCTTCATACGTCTGTGAGTATACAATTACATCGTCCAGGTACAGCAAGACGGTCTCAAAATTCAGATGTCCCAGACAGCATTCCATCAGCCGTTGGAAGGTTCCAGGGGCGTTGCACAGCCCGAACGGCATGCTGTTGAATTCACAGAGTCCCATGGGTGTAGCGAAGGCAGTCTTCTCGTGGTCCTCGGGCGCCACGGCCACCTGCCAGTACCCACTAGTGAGGTCCAGGGTGGAGAAGTAGTTAGCGGTTCTCAGTGCGGCCAGTGACTCTTCAATACAGGGCAGAGGATAGGCATCTTTATGCGTTATCTGGTTAATCTTCCGGTAATCCACACACATCCTCATGGTGCCATCCTTCTTCTTCACTAGCACCAGTGGGGCGGCCCAGGGACTGCAGCTATCCCTAATAACCCCCGCCTCCTTCATGTTCCTCAACATGTCTTTGGCGCATTGGTAGTGTGCAGGGGGGATAGGTCTGTATTAGTGATGAGCGAGTACTAAAAAGCTCGGGTGCTCGAGGCTCGGGCCGAGCTTCCCAAGATACTCGTGTACTCGGCCCGAGCACCGAGCCCAATGTTATCCTATGGGAGACCCGAGTATTTTTGTGAAATGACCCCCGGCAGCATGTAGAAACCCTAAAAATGTCACAAAAGTCTCAGAAGAGTGCTCAAATGACATGGCAACAGCATGGGGAAGACCCCTTGAAGCATTTATCACTCAAAAGTCACAGCTGTGAACAATTTTGTCCGCGTTTTACGCCATTTTTACGGACTCACCAGAAAACCTTCAAAAATGACACCAAAATGAATTTTCATGGCGGAAATGTTAAGGGCACATACCCAATAGTGAGATAGAGCTAATGTATGTTACTTTTTGAGATTAATACATGAAAGATTTTACGTAAAACATTGTGGGGCACTCCGATGTCCCTGAGAAGAGACGTACATAAAGGCCTCTGAGTCTAATGTGCCCATTTTGAGGAAGTGAGTCTTTGTAGTATTTTCCTTTGCCAGGGCAGTCCAAAATTGTGAGGTTCACCAATGTCACTGCATACAGACGTGCATGAGGGCCTGTAAACCTGAAGTGCCCATTGTAAGGAAGTGGGTCTATTGTAGTATAGCCCTTAGGCAGGGTAGCCAAAAATTGGGAGGCTCCACGTTGTCCCTGGATAGAGACGTGCATGATGGCCTGTAAACCTGAAGTGCCCATTGTAAGGAAGTGGGTCTATTGTAGTATAGCCCTTTGGCAGGGCAGCCAAAAATTGGGAGGCTCCACATTGTCCCTGGATAGAGATGTCCATGAGGGCCTGTAAACCTGAAGTGCCCATTGTAAGGAAGTGGGTCTATTGTAGTATAGCCCTTTGGCAGGGCAGCCAAAAATTGGGAGGCTCCACATTGTCCCTGGATAGAGATGTGCATGAGGGCCTGTAAACCTGAAGTGTCCATTGTAAGGAAGTGGGTCTATTGTAGTATAGCCCTTTGGCAGGGCAGCCAAAAATTGGGAGGCTCCACATTGTCCCTGGATAGAGATGTGCATGAGGGCCTGTAAACCTGAAGTGCCCATTGTAAGGAAGTGGGTCTATTGTAGTATAGCCCTTTGGCAGGGCAGCCAAAAATTGGGAGGCTCCACATTGTCCCTGGATAGAGATGTGCATGAGGGCCTGTAAACCTGAAGTGCCCATTGTAAGGAAGTGGGTCTATTGTAGTATAGCCCTTTGGCAGGGCAGCCAAAAATTGGGAGGCTCCACGTTGTCCCTGGATAGAGATGTGCATGAGGGCATGTAAACCTGAAGTGCCCATTGTAAGGAAGTGGGTCTATTGTAGTATAACCCTTTGGCAGGGCAGCCAAAAATTGGGAGGCTCCACATTGTCCCTGGATAGGGATGTCCATGAGGGCCTGTAAACCTGAAGTGCCCATTGTAAGGAAGTGGGTCTATTGTAGTATAGCCCTTAGGCAGGGCAGCCAAAAATTGGGAGGCTCCACGTTGTCCCTGGATAGAGACGTGCATGATGGCCTGTAAACCTGAAGTGCCCATTGTAAGGAAGTGGGTCTATTGTAGTATAGCCCTTTGGCAGGGCAGCCAAAAATTGGGAGGCTCCACATTGTCCCTGGATAGAGATGTGCATGAGGGCCTGTAAACCTGAAGTGCCCATTGTAAGGAAGTGGGTCTATTGTAGTATAGCCCTTAGGCAGGGCAGCCAAAAATTGGGAGGCTCCACGTTGTCCCTGGATAGAGACGTGCATGATGGCCTGTAAACCTGAAGTGCCCATTGTAAGGAAGTGGGTCTATTGTAGTATAGCCCTTTGGCAGGGCAGCCAAAAATTGGGAGGCTCCACATTGTCCCTGGATAGAGACCTGTTAGGTTCTTAGTGCCTCCGTGCTTGCATTTAAAAACCGCACGTGTGTGCCTGTTGGTGGCAGCTTTCCGCTGCACTTGTGTGCGTTTTGCAAAAACTTGGATATAACGCACAAGTCTAGTGAATACACATCAGCACAGCATTGCAAAATGCGCAAGGGCGTTGTCAACGAACAAGGAAGTGGACGTGATGGTGGTGCAGGCAGAGACCGAGGTCGTGTGCAAGCTCTAATTTCGCCACAACAAAGGGCCACATCTACTCGCTTGCACGTCCTGTCCCAAATTCTTGGGGACCGCAGCAGTACACCGCTCTTGAACCAAGACCAGTGTCAACAGGTTGTTAGTTGGATAGCGGATAATGCTTCCAGTCAGATTGGCACCACCACAAACACTCTGTCTTCCACACGGTCGAGTGTCAGTAGCCGTGATACTGCACCGCACATTTCAGAACCTGATCCTCCTTCCTACCACCAGGCCGAGTACACGTCCACGGACATTACTGATCCCACACTTGGACACTGGGAAGAGCTGTTCGTTCACGTTTCCATTCACACATTCTGGCCTCTCGCCAGCTCCTGTTGAAGTGGACCAAGACGAGATTGTATGTACAGATGCCCAAATATTTGAGCAGCCACGTTCTCATGAAGTTGGCAACGTGTCTCAACAAGGGGTGTACGATGATGAGACACAATTGTCAGGAAGTCAGGAGGAGCAGGGTGCGGAAGAGGAAGACGACGTGGTGGATGATCCAGTAACTGACCCAACCTGGCAGGAGGATATGCAGAGCGAGGACAGCAGTGCACAGGGGGAGGGAGGCGTAGCATCCCAACAGGCAGTAAGAAGCAGGGTGGTGGCCCCAGGCAGACGTCAGGCAACTGTTCCCCGGAACAACACGACACAAGGTGCCTGTACAAATGTTAGGTCTTCACGAGTCTGGCAGTTTTTTAAGTTGGCTCCAGATGATTCTAAAAAGGCCATTTGCAACACCTGCCGTGCCAGCATCAGCAGGGGTACCAAAACTAGCAGCCTGACCACCACCAGCATGATCAGGCACATGTCAGCCAAGCACCCGACTTTGTGGGATGTACAACAGAGTCGAGGAGCAGTGCTTGCTGATGTCACTGCTACGTCTTCGTTTGTTGTGCATGCGAGCCAATCCCCTGCCCATGCTGCCCGCGAACAAGCCTCCTCCGGCCCTGCACCTGCAGTTGCCCACGCAGAAATAACACCATCATCAAGCACGTCCTTGTCCCAGCGCAGCGTTCAGTTATCCATTCAGCAAACCTTTGAACGCAGGCGCAAATACACTGCCAACGCCCCACATGCCACACTTCTAAATGCTAACATTTCGCGTCTGCTTGCGCTGGAAATGTTGCCTTTTAGGCTGGTTGAGACAGAAGCATTCCGCGAACTGATGGTGTTAGCTGTCCCACGTTACTCGGTCCCCAGCCGCCACTATTTCTCCCGGTGTGCCGTCCCCGCATTGCATAACCACGTGTCACAAAACATCACACGTGCCCTGAACAACGCTGTTTCAGCCAAAGTCCACCTAACCACAGACACGTGGACAAGTGCATGTGGGCAAGGCCGCTACATCTCGTTGACGTCACACTGGGTTAATATTGTGGAAGCTGGGACCCAGTCTGAGCGAGGGACGGAACACGTCCTTCACACACCAAGTTTTGCAGGCCCTACCTCAGTCAGGGTTTCACCCACACTCTACAGCTCCGGAATGTCATGCTCCTCAGCCTCCTCCTCCTCCTGCGCATCCTCATCCACTTTACCCTCCACACCAGTCCCAAGCTGGAAGTGTCGCGGGCGGAGGAGGGGACGCTGCGCTCTCCCACTGCTCGGGTCCGGCTGCCGCTGCTCTACGGCTGCTGCTGCTCGGTGGCTCGAGCGATGGCCGGATCCTGGGGACTCGAGCGGCGCTCATCGCCCTTGAGTGAAAAGGGGTCGTTTGGGTTTGGGGGATATTGTCCGTGACGCCACCCACGGTTGTGGTGATTGTGTGGACACCACCGCTGCTCTGGATGGGGATCCCGGGAGCCTGTGACAGGGAGCAGCTTTGTTGTTATTTCTCCCCTCCGTGGGTAGGGGGGTTGGTTGTCCCGGGGCCCGGTGATGGGGTAGAGATGGATGACAGGCGGGTTGCGGGGCCTGATGAGGTGCAGGGTCGCAGGGGCAGTGCTGTGCCGCACGGCACGGAGGTACTCACTCAGCGTGATGACACAGTTCACGGTAAAACAAGTGGCTGGATGGATGGGTCCCTCGGACGGCTGCGGTTGTTCCTCCCTGCAGGTTAGTGATGACTGTCTCTCCCTGCACCTAAGTTCAGTGTTGGTAGTGATGGTTTCCCACTGGTAACCCACTCCCCGACCTGGATATGGGCCGGAGGAGCCCCTTTTGCCCACAGGCGCTGGCCCTGGGAGACGGTTGCCCTTGGCGGTGGCGGTGTCTCCCCTTCATGGTTGGACGGTTGCCTTCTATCGGGACTTGGCTGTTTGGAAACCCTGAGGTCCCCTTCACTAACGGATTTGGCAAATTCACGGCGACACCAAGCCTTGCCAGGATACGAAAGGCCCCTGCCAATGGTGCTGGCTTCTTTTTGTATACCGGTCCGGTACGGCCGGGTCACCACCCGTCCACGGTCCTTACGGCAGACTCCAATCGGCCTCCACTGCAGACGGTCACCACATCCTGCCAAGCTTGCTGTCCTGTCCGGGCCACACACCCGGACCAACTTCAGGCTCTTTGCTGTCACTTTTCTCCTCTCTACTACTTTCATCCTTCCACTTCCTTAGCTTAACTCTCACTGCCTGTGTTTTCCCTCCTCCTTGGTGGGTGGAGACCAACCGCCTGGCTCCACCCCCTGGTGTGGACAACAGCCCCTGGGGAAGGCAACAAGGATTTTGTGTTTTGACTATGATATGCCTGCAGGGAGTGTGGGGTGTGTAAGTGTTTTGCTCTGTGGCCCCTGGCTTGTCCAGGGCGACACAGAAGCACTGCAGCACTGCCTCGGCGAAGCGGCAACAGGCTGTGCTGAAGCTAATCTGCATAGGTGACAAACCCTACAATGCAGAAGAGGTGTGGACAGCTCTGAAACAGCAGGCAGATCACTGGCTCACACCTCTGAACCTAAAGCCAGGAAAGGTTGTGTGTGACAATGGCCGGAACCTGGTGGCGGCTTTGAGGCGAGGCCAGCTGACACATGTTCCATGCGTGGCCCATGTGCTCAACCTCGTGGTTCAGCGGTTTCTAAAGTCATACCAAGAGCTGTCTGATCTGCTGGTAAACGTTCGCCGCCTGTCTGCACATTTTCGAAAGTCACCTACTGCTTCAGCCGGCCTTGCCGGCTTTCAGCGCCATTTGCATCTTCCGGCTCACAGACTGGTGTGTGATGTCCCCACGCGTTGGAATTCAACTCTGCACATGTTGGTCAGGATATGTGAGCAGAAGAGGGCAGTTGTTGAGTACCTGCATCACCTAAGCCGTCGGGAAATGGGTCAAACTCCACACATAACACCTGAGGAGTGGAGATGGATGTCCGACCTATGTACCATCCGCCAAAACTTTGAGGACTCCACCAAGATGGTGAGCGGCGATGACGACATTATTAGTGTCACCATACCGCTTCTCTGCCTTCTAAAATGGTCTCTGCTCAAAAACCAACCATGATGCATTGCAGGCGGAGCGCGATGAGTTTGAGCAAGAAACAGTAGTGGGTGTGGGTGATAACACACAGCCCAGCCTCGTCTCATCACAACGTGCAGTGGAGGACTATGACGAGGACGAGGATGAAGACATGGAGCAACTCTCTGGCCAAATTGAGGATATGACATGCAGTCATATCCTCGGTTCAGCGTGGCTGGCCAGAGGACAGGGTAGATGATGAGGAGGAGGAGGAGGAGGAGGACAGCATGTTCAGTCATCGTGTTGGTCAGGATACTGAAGTGATGGCTGTTAAGAGTCTGGCACACATGGCTGACTTTATGGTAAGCTGCCTGTCTCGTGACCTTCGCGTTAAGAACATCTTGGCAATCATTACTGGTTGGTAACACTGTTAGACCCACGCTAAAAGGAGAACTTTATGTCTCTTATTCCGGAGGCAGAGAGGTCAGGCAAAATGCAGCAGTTCCAGAAGGCCATAGTCACGGAAGTAGGCAAAGCATTCCCCTCACAAAACGCTAGCGGCATAGGTCAGGAATCAGTGTACAACCAAGGCGTACAGCCGAGAGGGGCACAAGTCCAATCCGCCAGAGGTAGGGGAACAGTCTTTAAGATGTGGGACAGTTTTCTCAGCCCCTCACATACCACAGCCCCTGAGGTGCGGGGTAGTGCCACAAGAAATCCTAAGTTTGCCCAGATGCTCAAGGAGTACCTTGCAGATCAAACAACTGTACTCCGACATTCCTCTGTGCCTTACAATTAATGGGTATCCAAGCTGGACACGTGGCATGAATTGGCTCTCTACGCCTTGGAAGTCCTGGCCTGTCCTGCCGCTAGCGTTTTGTCAGAGCGTGTTTTTAGTGCCGCAGGTGGAATCATTAGTGATAAACGCACCCGCCTGTCAACTGTAAATACTGACAGGCTGACTCTGATCAAGATGAACAAGGGTTGGATTAAGCCAGACTTCACCACACCACCAGCAAATGACAGCGGAATTTAAAGTTTGTAACGGGAATTTGCCATGTACCTCCACTCACCCATGGTAACACACTTCTGGACTTTGGTTAATCGCTGGACTGCTCCTCCTTCTCCTCATGCGCCATCATGATGACCGTTACAATAGTTAGGCCGTTGTTTCAGGTATACCCCCAGTGGTAAATTTTTTCGCCCATTCTTTCAGAATGGGCATTACAACGACAGGAGTCCCGCTCCTTTGCAATGGGAACAATGTTTTGAGGCCCTCATGCACATCTCTATCCAGGGACAATATGGAGCCTGACGCTGCCACCGACAGGCACACACGTGCGGTTTTTAAATGCAAGCACGGACGCACTAAGAACCTAACAGGTTTTTAGGAGCGACAATTACTGAGAAGTCTGACACTATCAGACACTGCTGACTGACGTGTATTATTCACTAGACTTGTGCGTTATATAATAGTTTGTGCAAAACGTGCACCTGTACGCTGCCACCGACAGGCACACACGTGCGTTTTTTAAATGCAAGCACGGACGCAATAAGAACCTAACAGGTTTTTAGGAGCGACAATTACTGAGAAGTCTGACACTATCAGACACTGCTGACTGACGTGTATTATACACTAGACTTGTGCGTTATATAATAGTTTGTGCAAAACGTGCACCTGTACGCTGCCACCGACAGGCACACACGTGCGTTTTTTAAATGCAAGCACGGACGCAATAAGAACCTAACTGGTTTTTAGGAGCGACAATTACTGAGAACTCTGACACTATCAGACACTGCTGACTGACGTGTATTATACACTACACTTGTGCGTTATATAATAGTTTGTGAAAAACGCACACAAGTGCACCTGTACGCTGCCACCGACAGGCACACACGTGCGGTTTTTAAATGCAAGCACGGATGCACTAAGAACCTAACAGGTTTTTAGGAGCGACAATTACTGAGAAGTCTGACACTATCTGGACTGTTTTAGACTGTGTACACTAGCCCCAGATATGATGAAGGCTGGTATACGGTCACCACTAGGAATGGCTATATACCCTGCCTGCCTGCCTGTATACTGCTACAATAGTCCTGACAAGGACTCTTCTGGTCACTAGCCTGTATTCCGACCTGGCTATACCCTGCCTGTATATAGCAACAATAGTCCTGAGAAGGACTCTGCTACTGTACTCCGACCTGGCTATTCCCTGCCTGCCTGTATACAACTTATTGTATGTCCTGAGAAGGACTTCTGGTCACACTGTTTGCAGCCCTGCTACGGAAATAACTATAAAGGGCTGCAAACCTTTCCCTGAAGCAGCAACACTCTCCCTGCACTGACTGTCTGGATGCCTGTGAGCAGAGCACAGCGCGCCCGCCGGTATAAAGGCTCGGTCACGCTGTGCGGGCCGGCCAATCACTGCAATTCCACAACTAACATTGCTGTGGCATTGCAGTGGTCTGCCAGCCAATTCCTGCATGAGGGCTGGCTCTCAAAAGAGCGCCAACATGCAGGGATGAAGACCACGAGTACAGCACGAGTATCGCGAGATTACTCGGTCCCCGCCGAGTAGCCCGAGTACAGTGATACTCGTGCGAGTACCGAGTAGTAACAAGCATGCTCGCTCATCACTAGTCTGTATCTCTCTTTAATGGGGGGATGCTCGCCGGTGGGGATGTGGTGTTGGACCCCTTTAATCCTCCCAAAATCTAGTGAATGTTTGCTGAAAACCTGCTCGTACTCCTGTACCACCCTGTATACCCCTTCTTTGTGATGTGTGGGGGTATCATCAGTGCCTACATGTAACTCTTGACATCACCCATCTAACCGCTCCGGGGATGGGTGGTGACTGGCAGGAGGCGGTGAGGTCGGGGGAAAGGCCTCCTGGATGGTGTGCGGGTCTAGAGTAAGCAGCTTGGCGAGGGTAGCGTATCGGGGAAGCCTAACCTCCTCCTCCCCGCAGTTTAACACCCTTACAGGCACTCTCCCTTTCTTGACGTCTACCACCCCTCGGGCGGAAAAATACTGTGGGCCAGTGTTCGGAGGGCATGGGCTCTACCATGGCTGGGTAATCCCATCCCTGGGGACCTACTGCTGCCCTGCACCAAATCATCTACTCACTCCTGGAAGGCACAATCAAAGGGGCCGCATCCATCACTCTCACTCCCCCAATCTCCCCTCCTGTTGAGTTCACTTGCTGCCGATACATCAAGGCCCGGATCTCACGCTGCACAGCCCTCTGTCGGCCTCCTGCTGCTGTGGCGGCCAGCTGCTGCAGTAGGATCAACACCTCACTCATGCAGTGTTCCATCACATTAGTCCCTAGCACTACCTTCGGGTTATGGTCGCTGGGTTCATTCATTATCACAATCATTCCCTGGTGCTGCAGTTCAGCCCGTCCTATGGTCATGTCCACTTGTTTGTACCCCACTTTGGTCAAGGGGAGTCCGTCGGCTGCGACCAGTGTCATGCTACCATCTGGAGGGGCAAGTTCATCATTCCCCCAATACCGCTGGTACCGTGTGTAGGGTATCATGGTTACCTGGGATCCAGTGTCCAGGAGTGCCATCAGCGGGATGCCGTCCACTGCCAGGGGGATGATGGTCCGGGCTCCGATGTACCAGTCCCACCAGTCTGGGGGGCCACTGGGTTCTACTCCTGAGGATTGGCCCTTGGCCCCAGAGGTTGCTCGTTTAACGGACACCGTCGGGAGTAGTGGCCGGGCTTGCTGCACCTGTAACAAATTGGAGGTCCATACCGTGAGTCATTGGCCCTTTTCCGCTGCATCCAGGGGACGTCCTCCGGGCTGTCGGCGAGCTGCATCCTCCCCGGTGGCTTGGGTCTCGTCGGAGGCTGGAGTGTGGCGAGGATCTTGGCGAGGTCTCCATCCATGCGACGGACCTGGGCAGCCAGCTCCTCCATCATTCCGCCAGGGGCTGCAGACACCGAGGGAGCTGGGAGAGAAGGAACTACCACGATGGGGGCCATCTCAGCTGGCCATGGGGCCGCTTCAGGGACATCGGATGCTGGGGGCTGCAGAGCTTTGATGGCCCGTTCTTTCAGCACTTCAAAGTCCACATTAGGGTGTTCTAGGGCCCACAGTCGGAGCTGCTTGAGGTCCTCCGGGGATCACATCCCCTGCACGAACTGCTCAATTAACATTTTGTTGCTGTCCGCATCATTAATGGTGTCCACCCGTTTCACTGTACGGAGGGACGTTTGCAGGCGCAAGGCATAGTCTCTAATACTATCTGCAGGCCGCTGTCGACATTGATAAAACTGCATCTGCAGCTCGGCTTCGGTGCGGGTCTCGAAGGCAATCTGTAGCTTTTCAAAGATAGTGGCCACGGAGGACCGGTCCCCCTCGGTCCAGGTCTCCGTCTCCTGCTCAGCCGCGCTGGTTAGCTGTCCCAGCACTACCGCTGCACGTTGCTTATCGGTCAGGGGATACAGTTCTAGGACCGGGTTAAGCTTCTTCCGGAAAGCGTCAGGCTTCCCGTCGTACTGCGGCAACCAGGTAGCTCCGGGCACATAGGGCAAGGAGAATGGCATCACCTGAGCAATGGCGGGGGCCGCGGCCTCCCCTGCTCGTGCGGACGGAGCACGGGTTGACCCATTCCCATCCACAGGCGCCGCTGCAGCTGCGACCGCCGCTCCTCCAACGGCAGACATCTTCTTTCTGCCCCCCTTGATATTTTCTTGGCACCTCCTCTTCAGGGGCGGGGCTTCGACTTTCGCGCCTCCACTGCTCGAGAAGACGCTCGAGCGGGAAAATCTTCGCGCCCATGATGGCGGATTCTGAAATTTTTTGGCCGGACACCGCCGGCGGGGCACAAGGCGCACTTCTACCAGCCGGCAGAACGGTAAGATCCTGTTCGTGACGCCAAGTTGTCGCGGGCGGGGAAAGAAGCCGCTGCGCTCGCTAACGCTTGGGTACGGCGCTGCTGCGATGGCGACTCGGTAGCTGGAGTGGTGGGCCGGATCCGGGGACTCGAGCGGCGCTCCTCGCCCGTGAGTGAAAGGGGGTAATTTGGTTTGGGGATTTGGTCCGTGACGCCACCCACGGGTTGTGGTGAGGTTGGGCACCACCGCTGCTGGTGACGGGGATCCCGGGAGCGATGCAGGGAGCAGCTGGGATGTTGTTTTCCCCTCCGTGGGTAGGGGTTGGTGGTCCCGGGGCCCGGCGAGATGACAGGGAGGCCGGGTTGGATGGGTGCAGGGTCGCTTGGACTGTGCAGTGCGGTGCCAGACGGCACGGTAGTACTCACTCAGCCCACAAAGGTACGCAAAGTCTCTAGTAAACCAAACAGCTGGATGGATGGGTCCCGCAGCCGGCTGCTGTGGCTTCTCCTGAACGGTTAGTGGTGGCTGCCTGAACTCTAGCTGTGGCGGTAGCTGTATTTCCTTTTGCTGGTCGGACGGTTGCCTTCAATCAGGTCTTAGCTGTTAGGAAACCCCTGGGGTTCCGGTCACTGACGGATTTGACCTCTAATGGCGACTCCAAGCCTGGTCGGGGTCCGTAGGCCCTGCCTGTGTGTGCTGGCTTCACTTCTCTCCCCGGTTCGGTACCGGCGGGCCACCGCCCGTCCCCGGTCCTACGGTTCTGCGTTGATCTGCCTCTCCTGCAGACGGCCACCACCGTCTGCCAACCTTGCTCTTAGTACCCGGGCCACACACCCGGACACGGTCACTTTGCTCATCTCCTAACTCCTCTCTTCTCTGAACTGCCTTTCTTCTCCCGCCTCCAGGACTGTGAACTCCTCAGTGGGTGGGGCCAACCACCTGGCTCCACCCCACCTGGTATGGACATCAGCCCCTGGAGGGAGGCAACAAGGATTTTGTGTCTGGCTGATGTGCCTGTCTCAGGATGGGGGTGTATGTTGTAGTACCTGTGACGACCTGGCTAGTCCAGGGCGCCACACCAACATTGCATAGAGCATCCCCCACCTTTGTACAGCGCAGCCAGAGCTCACCACGATCAGGTAGTGTTGAAATGAAAATGCATTGGAGAACGCAGTCGCACAGCTGAAGAGTTGTGGACAGCTATCCAAGTCGAGTTTCAGCAATGGCTGTCTCCACTCAACCTGTAACCAGGGAAGGCTGTGTGTAATAATGGTGCAAACCTGGTGACAGCTCTACACCAGGGCAACCTCACATAATATTTTTTGGGGAGTTTGGATTTATTTCAGGTGTATCCTTGGGGTGATAGATGACACTTTCCTGGTGTCTGCCCTTTTTTTGGGAAACAGCAATGAGGGCTTCTGTTGCGGGCGAGGGACAGACCACAGCAGGGGGGCTGCTCGGGACGCTCGGGTTTGAGCAGTTGCTGTGGCTCGAGTGGCTGCCAGACCCAGGCTCGCACAGCAGTCCATCGTCCACAACTGAATAAAAAGGGTGGTGTTATTTACAGGGGAGAGTTTGTCAGTGACGCCACCCCTGGGTTGCGGTGATTGTCGGTGGCACCGCTGCTGCCTTGGTATGGGGTGCCCGGGGCTGATGGAGCGGGACAGCAGGATGGTATCCCCTCCATGGGTAGGGGAGGTGTAATACCGGGGCCCAGATGTAGGTGCAGTGGAGTGCTGTGACGCAGTCTGCAGGGCTGGACCAGATGATACCGGTGTACTCACTGTTTTTGAATAAATCACACAGAGTCCAGATAGTAAACCAATGGCTGGATACCAGTAGCCTCTGGAGGGGTGTGCTCGGGTCCCGCACACCGGTGAACAAAACTGTGGGAGCTGTCGCCCGCGAGATCTGACCTTTGGGATTTTAGCAAGCACTTGCAGACGCCCTATCCCTCGCTTTGGACTACTGATATAGAAGGGTTAATAGTTTCTCTATTTCTTCATTAAAGATTTATTGTTATTAGTAAGTATCTGATGGTAGTTCATAGTCATAGAGCCTTCGGAATAAGAGACAAGATCAAGGATTATTATTGTCTCTAAATGTTCTTCTTGTCTTCTTCTTATCTCATATGCACGACTCTACATTTTTGTTTTGCTAAAACTTAAAGGTCATATGAGCAACTTGTAAAGTCCAGCTAAAAGCCTTATTTGCAAAATCACATTGATCTGTAAATGGTATAAATAAACTGTACGTTGGTTAAATAAACAGAAGAAATTGATCATGCCCACATGGATGCTGGTCTTTTCTCTCCGAGCGCTCGATCTGGATTAAGGTCTGAAGAGGCCTAATTCAGAGGACCTCACTGGTGATCCCATAAGCTGACTTGTGACAAAACAGAACAGCTACAACAGTTTTTGGTGCCCAACGTGGAGCCGTGGCCAACCAGCCTATTCGGAAGAAGTTTTGGGGACTCTTGAGACAGTGAAATTTTAGCTGCAGCAAGGTGAGAAGCTTTATTCTTACACTTCATTTCACTCTCTCTGATTTCCCGAATATTCTGGGTAAGGCTGTACACACGGTTCAAGAACTCTGGCATCACCTGTGAGTATTGTTTTTTTTCATGCATGTCTGAATGAGAGTTGAAATATAGAGTAATAAGATAATCTGTTGTCCGTCCATTAACTGATTGCATAGAGTGCATAGCACAGAATTTGGGACAGTCTCTGTATAATTACATTTGCTGTGTTGCTGTGTTTTGTGTTTTACTTTGGCCATCTTTGCATCTTTGATGGGCAATACACTGGTCTAGGGATTTGTGTTCATAAGCGGTTTCATATTAATGCCTAGATAAAGTAGGCAGGCAATAGGTTGTTGTATATTGATGAGAAGCCTCTGAATAACAAAGTGACAAGTAATTGAGATAAGAGACTTGGTGAAATAATATGTATGTATAAGTCTAATGGTTATAGGCTATACTGTGGACTGTGAAAAGATGTTCCGGTTGTGAAATGTCACAGGGCATAGCCATATAGAGTATTTGAGTGGATACCTGACATATGTATTTTTTTTCCCATCAGTGTCAAGAGCGGTTTAGATAATTTTATTTGCATGTGAGGTTAACTGATCCTTGGAAGGTGTATTGTTACATATGCTTCTGGAATCAATGAATAAGTAGGACAAGTGGTCCTGGGATCTGTCCTTATAGTGAGATATTGTGTGTTTCTTCCCCTCAAAATGGGGATGAAGGTTTTATAGCAAAGTAGAATATTAGTGCTGTGAAGGTATATAAGTAGTCTCAATTTTCTGCTAGGATTGTGTATTATACCAGTGGGTATTAGGATTGTGTTTTGGAAATCTGAATCTGGACGAGATAAGACTCTTGCTAAACAAACTGTGCGCTGACATTCTTTTGGGAGGGGTCAAGTGAACAGCTGCGCGATTTTCTGCCCTCTGTGAGAAGTCAGCTCTGTTAATTGTTTTGGTTTAACTCTAGTTTACGTTCGTTGCTGGAATACTTTGTAAAGGACCAGCATGGAGTAGCCAACTGCACATCAGGTCTAAGTGGGTTAGAGAGCCGTGTGGCCTTCCCACTTACATGGAGGTGGTCTAGCAGGTGAGAGCACTATCACACCTGGTCCTTCCTGCTTTAGTCATCTGGTCTATTGGGTGAGAGGTGTTTTTAACCCTTCCCAATACGCCCTACAAGTGTAGCAGGTGAGAGTGAATGCTGATTGAGCCTTCTTGCTACCACTTGAGAGCCCATTCTGACTTGCCAGGAGACGTGTGGCCTGTTAACAAGGTTCAGGGACACTGAGAGGGCATTTGCAGAAAGGTGGGCTGTGTGGGAATAAGTTGAAGCCATGGGCAACTTGTTCAGTGTGCAGCGTGGGGCTCCAGCAGGATCCAAAACAGCCAAACAGATAGTGCAAGAAAGGGAAGGCAAAGAAGCAGTGAAAAATGTCAGACCGATACTCAAAAAGGCAGACATGCCAGAGTACGGATGTTTGGATGTTGAGAAATGGCACAGATTCAGGGAAGAAAAGAGAGGTTGGATAAAAGATAAGAGGGTAGAGCAACAAGTAAATAAATGGTGTCGTGTGGCTGAAGAGGTGCAGCATTGTGGATATAAAGAGACCACAGCGGGAGATAAGGTGTATTATGAATGTTTTAATGCACCAAAAGCAGGAATTGTGACTGCTACCGCCCCCCCTTCACATAAGCAGAAACCCAGACCAGATGAATGGACTTGTAAACATTGTAGTCAGAAAAACCCAGACTGGAGAGGTACTTGTGCTATGTGTAATGTTACTCGCCCTAAGCAGATTGCACTAAATCCTGTTCGAACCAGGTCATATGTGATGACAGAGGACGCTGACTCTGAGACAGAGGTAGTGAAGGAATTGAGTTTTACGGAGGAAGCTGACGGTGAGGAAAGGAAAGAACGCGCTGGGACCAGTACAAAAAAATCAGATACATCCCGACCGAGGAAGGTCACAAGAATCAGACAGACACAGGAATATCATCCCTGGAGCCCCTCTGACCAGCTAGCTATGTTGAAACAGTTACCTGACCCTGAAAACCAACCTTTCCCATTTTACAGGCAAATACAGACAATACAGGTGACTTATAAATGCACTTGGTCAGACCTCGAGAGTTTGGTGACTGCAAAGGCAGGTGACGTGTTGGGACACATAATTAAATCACATACTGATATGATAAAGGAGCAATCATGGGTCATGGATGTTCAGTCTGAGAGGTCTGGAATGACGTACTGTGAGGCATTGAAAGGATGGGCTACAAAGAAACAAACAGAGCAGTCTGTACTGATGACTGACGTGACACAGCAAAAAGGGGAGAGTATAGAGACGTACTTTGGGAGGTTACAGCTGAAGTGGACAGACATGGGATACAGTGCAAGAAACGACCTTGATATCAAAGTATTGGTGAATGCATTCATTGACGGTATGAATAAGTTTTTACGAGAAGCAGTACAGACGGCCAGACCTGAGTGGAGAAACATGGACCCAACAGACCTTCTGCAAGTAGCTAAGGGGGTTGAACTGACAAAATGCAAGCGACCAGTTATGTATGCTAGAGCACAAGGAAGACAGTGGAAGCAGAGAGGGGGGGCACCAGGTGACCTAGCGACCGTACAGTGCTGGAATTGTGGACAGAATGGACATTATGCCAGACAGTGCAAAAACTCCAAAAAGGAGAGTGAGCAGACTGATTTCCCTCCTCCCTTGCCTCTGACCTAGGAAACTGGCAACCCAGTGACAAATGTGTACCCTGTTTTCGTTCCCTCAGGACCTGGTCCCACCTTACTTACGACCATAACCATGCCAGGGGGGAAAGAGGCAGAATTTTTAATTGACACTGGGGCAGCCGGCACTGTGGTACATAAAGACCTGATAAAGCCAGATATGATCACTGACGAGACTGTGGATTGTGTCGGGGTGGAGGGATTGGTGTCTGAAACTCCCTTGACAAAACAGATGAAGCTGAGATTACAGGATAGCCAGGAAATTCTCACAAAGCTTATTGTTAGTGAAAATACTCCTATGAATTTGCTGGGGGCTGATGTGTTAAGTGCTATCCAGGCTACCATACAATACACCCCAGAAGGTATTACAGTCACAAGTCCCCTCTCTGACAAACACTTGTGCAAGATTGCAGCAATGGTGTACATGTCCAAATCTGCGAGAGTGTCCGATACCAGAACTAGTGAAGACATAGCAATGCAACAAGTTCCAGACATTGTATGGGCAAAGGGAAAAACTGATGTTGGTCGGCTTCCTATTCCCCCAGTCATGATAAAATTAAAAGAAGGCTCCACTCCTCCTTGTTTAAAACAGTATCCCTTAAGTCCAGCCAAATCAATGGCCCTGACCAGAGATATAAGAGAATATGTGGAAGCAGGGGCTCTAGTACAAAGGTCCTCCCCCTGTAACACTCCCTTGTATCCAATCAAGAAAAAAGGGCCCAAAGGTTCCCCTGACACGTACAGAATGGTGCATGATTTGAGAGCTGTCAATGCTGTCACTGAGAGTGTAACACCAATTGTTCCAAACCCACATACATTACTGTCACAAATCCCAGGGACCTCCAAATGTTTTACAGTAATTGATTTGGCAAATGCATTTTTCTCTGTGCCTCTACACCCTGACTGTCAGTATCTTTTTGCCTTCACACATGAAGGGAAACAGTACATGTGGACAGTCCTCCCGCAAGGAGGAATGAATTCACCTACCATTTATTCTACAGCTATGGCAGGAATTCTGGAACAGTGGCAACCGCCTCATCCACAGGTTACGCTATTGCAGTACGTGGATGACCTTTTGCTCTGCTGTCCAGACCAGACGTCCTGCAAGGAAGCCACAATTTCTTTGCTGTGTTTTCTGGCAGAGAATGGTTGCAAAGTTTCACGTGAAAAATTACAGTACTGTAAGCAAAAGGTAACATTTTTGGGTCACTGTATCTCTGAAGGTACAAGACACCTGACTGAGGAGAGAAAACAAGCAGTCCAAAATCTCTCCTTACCCAGGTCCCACCGGCAACTGCGCACCTTTTTGGGCTTAGTGTCATACTGCAGGCCTTGGATAAGGTCTGCCTCGCAAATGATGCAACCCCTCTATGATTGTCTGTCATCTGACCCCTTTGACCTCACTCAGGAAGCTATTGATTCCTTTCATTCCCTTAAACTACTCATTGTATCTGCCCCGGCCCTGGGTATTCCAAATTACGATCAACCATTTTTCTTGTTTTGCACAGAACAGGGAGGGCATGCGACAGCCGTCCTCACACAGCAACATGGTGACAAACAAAGACCAATAGCTTACTACTCAGCGCGATTGGACCCAGTTGTCAGAGGGTCACCCACGTGTGTCCGTGCTGTAGCGGCTGCTGCAGTACTGCTAGGGAAAGCTTGCGAGATCACATTGACATTTCCCTTAACAATTTACTCCCCGCATGACATCCATGCTATACTTGTGCAAGTCCAACCGAAACACCTGTCTATGGCCAGACAGCTCAGACTTGAATGTGCCCTTCTGATTCCTGAGTATGTCACCCTCAAGAGGTGTAATGTTCTGAATCCGGCCACCCTTTTGCCAGTAGATTCAGAAAAGGGGGAATTGGTGACAATGGTAGCAAGTGAGGATGAATATTTTGACATGACGCACGAACATGACTGCATAGAGCTGATGAGTCAGGAGACAGCAGGTTTTCCACATGTCTATGATACACCTATTCCTAATGCAGATTTTGAGTTTTTTGTAGATGGCTCCAGATACCACCTGGATGGGAGATTCTACACTGGATATGCAGTAGTATCCTCACATGAGGTAATCCGAGCTGAACCACTCCCGCCGCACATGTCCGCGCAGGAGGCGGAGCTAACAGCGCTCATTGAGGCGTGTAGAGCGGGATCAGGTAGGAAAATTAATGTTTATTCAGACTCAAAGTATGGATTTGGGATCTGTCATGATTTTGGCCCTATCTGGAGAAGTAGAGCTTTTCTTACGTCAGCTGGTAAGCCTATTAAAAATGCAGAATTGGTAAAACTGTTAATGGAGGCACTAATGTTACCAGTCCAGGTTGGCATCATTAAGGTGAAAGCACACACAAAAGGTGACTCACTGGAGGTAGCGGGCAATAGAAGGGCGGATGCAGCTGCGAAAGCAGCGGCAAAGAGGCCTAGGGATCAGAGGATAGTGGCAGGGAGCCAGCAAGTCCCAGCCACAGTGAGTCTGGATGTCCTGAAATCCCTCCAGCATCAGGCTGCCCAAACAGAGAAGGAACACTGGGAGAAAATGGGAGCTGGGCTGAACTCGAATGGAGTATGGGAAAGTAAGGACAGGTTGTGTTTACCAAGGTCCCTGTTCCCTATGATGGCACAAGCAACACATGGCCCCACTCACGCCTCAAAAAGTCACATGTGTAACCAGGTGAATGCCTTCTGGATTGCTCCTGGCTTCAGTTACGTAGCCTCCAAACATGTACAATCCTGCATTATCTGCGCACAACACAACCCAGGTAAAACAGTAAAAGTCCCTAAGAAAGCAACACCCAGACCGCTCTATCCGTTTCAACGACTGCAAATAGACTACATACAACTACCCAAGGTAGGAGTGTATGAATACGTCCTGGTATGTGTAGATCTCTTCTCAGGATGGGTTGAGGCCTATCCAGTAAAATGTGCAAATGCTAAAACAACTGCAGAAAAACTGATGAAGGAACTAGTCTGTCGGTATGGCATCCCAGAAGCCATAGAAAGTGACAGGGGTACACACTTCACTGGAGAAATAATGAGGGACATTATGCAGGCCCTGGGAATAGAGCAGGCATTCCATACCCCTTATCATCCACAGAGCAGTGGAAAAGTAGAGAGATTAAACGGGACACTTAAACTAAAAATTCAAAAGGCCATGGCAGAGACAGGAAAGAATTGGGTAGAGTGCTTATCCCTGGCACTCTTTTCAGTCAGACACACTCCAAATAGAAAGACAGGCTTGTCTCCTTTTGAAGTCCTTTTTGGTAGTGCCCCAAAAACAGGTCTCTACTTTCCACAAGTGTTACAGATGCAACACGGCACTATGACAGCCTACGTCCAGGCCTTCCAGGAAAGACTTAATGTGGTGCATAAACATGTCTTTTCATCCATTCCAGATCCCAATGCAAGTGCAGATGTGCATCAGCTGAATCCAGGTGATTGGGTGGTCGTGCGCAGACACGTGAGAAGGAGCCTAGATCCACGCTTTGATGGCCCATTCCAAGTCCAGCTGACCACATCCACCTCAGTGAAACTTGAGGGAAAACCCACCTGGATCCACGCCAGTCACTGTAAAAAGGTCACTCCACCGGCAGAATGACAGTCTTGCTAATTATCCTGCTAGGTGTAGCAGGGTTGCTGCGCCAAACAAAGACACTGAGCGAACTTTTAACTACGGACTGGGATAATAAACTCATTCGCCACCATATTTCTCTTACTGAGGACATGGAAGGAGAAAAGCCAAAAGACTGTTGGATCTGCACACACAGTCCTATTTCTTCAAAGACTATGCCATATTTAGCCTTACCTCTGGAACCACAGGAGGTGTTGGTACCAGACTGTATACACAATGAAACCTGGACTCAATCTAGATTTTTGGGAGAAGATGTACCTCGTGATGTATCTGCTACATTGACTATAGTTGGATGGGTCACTAAACCCTGGTTCCAGCTAAATATCACACGACCCGATGGATACTCGTGGTGGATGGAATACGATTCAGACAAGGGCATAATTGCCAAAATAAAGACTAAGATTCCTCATTCGGGCCCCATTCCCCATGATGGATTATGGTTCAGTCTTCAATACAATGGTGTTGGAAATTGTGGAAAAGACAATAACTGTTTCTATATACATACACATGACTCAACCAAGGACAATGAGACAGTATATCAGAAGGGTATTGAGGGCTGTACATCATCATTTATTAGAAGGACTTTTAGGAGGGAGCGGGGTAGCTGTATCTCGGGTATGACCGGAAAACAAATGAACAATACATGGTGTGCTCATAAAGTCATGAAGGGGCTTCTGAATCTGCTTTATTGTGTACAAAGTCAAACTCACTTTTGTATTTTCCCAGAGGGAGTGTTTTTGGTTTGTGGGAATCGTGCTCACAAGTGGGTGAGCCCTGACATGAGAGGGGTTTGCACACTTGCCAGACTTACACCAGCCACTTTCATAGTCCCTCATAGTGAAGTAGATGTAGCAGCTGTCCCAATTCATACCTTGTATAAACGAGCAGCAGATAATAAACCCCGGCCAAATGGTAGGCCTCATGTAGTAGAAATGGGAAAAGCAAATAAGGTATTTAATGCTATTTTCATACACCCTTTCTTAATGCAAATGTGGGACAAGCTAGTAGAGTCCACTGACTACCTGGATGATCAAATTTTTCGGGTTCTTGAGATTCTAAATGCTACCAATGCTATACAAAAACAATTAATTGTAGTCACTAACCAGCATACTATAGTGCTAGACTTTGTGACAGCAAAAGACGGCGGAATGTGTCAAATAATTGGTCCTGCCTGTTGCCATTACATTGACCCTGCAGATATTAGAGCAGATATACAGAAAACAAGTGAACTTAGGGATAAATGGTTAAAAGAGCACGATGCCAACAAGGACTCCTGGTGGGGAAATACATTTTCTTTTATGAATCCAGCCAATTGGTTTAAGGGCCTAGCAGGTTGGGTTTCTGGCATTATACAAACCTGTATGCAAATATTGTTATTCTGTCTACTGCTTTATATAGCTGTAAAAACATTGATATATGCATTACCTAAACTAATGAATAATGTATGTTCTAAGAGTCCCAGCATTGAACCCTCTGTAGTTTACTACGGACCCCAAATGGCCTCTGCTGACCGGGAGTAGGTGTCCACACTGAGGGTGGATGGGTGAAGTGGTAGGAAGACCCCTCATGGGTACTAGGCCCATGAGCCAGCAGCTCCTGTTTGGACGCCTACTGACCCTGTAGTGAAGGTTATACCATTTACAAAAGGGGGAAATTGATATAGAAGGGTTAATAGTTTCTCTATTTCTTCATTAAAGATTTATTGTTATTAGTAAGTATATCTGATGGTAGTTCATAGTCATAGAGCCTTCGGAATAAGAGACAAGATCAAGGATTATTATTGTCTCTAAATGTTCTTCTTGTCTTCTTCTTATCTCATATGCACGACTCTACATTTTTGTTTTGCTAAAACTTAAAGGTCATAAGAGCAACTTGTAAAGTCCAGCTAAAAGCCTTATTTGCAAAATCACATTGATCTGTAAATGGTATAAATAAACTGTACGTTGGTTAAATAAACAGAAGAAATTGATCATGCCCACATGGATGCTGGTCTTTTCTCTCCGAGCGCTCGATCTGGATTAAGGTCTGAAGAGGCCTAATTCAGAGGACCTCACTGGTGATCCCATAAGCTGACTTGTGACAAAACAGAACAGCTACAACACTACCATCTCACTCTATCTGAACTGCTAGTGGGACAAGACTTGGAATCTTGTCCCCTGCTGGTTAACTGGAAAGGTGCTTGCAGCTGTCCTCGCCCTAGGGTCCAGGTACAATGCCTGTGCACGGCCTCCAGACCGGATTCCCGCTGTCGGGACCGGTGAGCTACAACCCTGCCCCGGTCCACTTGAGGTCTCCTGTGACCAGATCTCCGTTGCCTGTGGCCCTGCTCTGCCGTCTGCCACCTAGTAACCTCAGGTAGTCCGGTAGTCCGGGAGCTACAACCCCCGACTACCACTTCACTCCTCTCACTTCCACTGTCAGCACTAGACTAACTGTCTTGTCTCTGTGTTCCCTCCCCTTGACACCTCAGAACCCCTAGGTGGGCATCACCATCTGCCTGGCCCTGCCCACTGGTGTGTCCCTATTGTCCTTGGGGGGTGACTAGGCTTTTGTGGCTGGTGTTTGTACCTGTGTGTGAGGTTGTGTTGGAAGGCCAAGGAGGAGAGAGTCCTCCATCTGGAAGATGGATGCAGTCTCCTGTGACAACCTGTTTTTGTTAGGGCATCACAGACTCATAGATGTTTCTCTATATTTTGTGTTGTCTGTAGCGGTAGGGCTCTTAGACAGGCAGGCATACAGTTACCTTTCACTCATCTAGCTCTCTTACTATCCTTAAATGTGTCTAGCAATAACAGTCTATGAAGCTAATATTGCTGCCAACTGAGTGTGGCTGAGCAGAACAGAAGTTTGAGCTGTTGCATGAGGTATGAGGACTTCTAGCACAATAGGCCTTCACTGATCACTCACCGACGTACCTCTTAATTTTAACTTATTTGAAAGCTGTAAATGCTGGCCCAAACTTTGTCTCATGCATGGTCCAGGCCTGACTGTTGCACCATTATACTATTTCTAGTCTGGGGAAATTGATGCCACTTTCTTTTTGTCTGCCCTTAATATTGGGAAATGGGGATGAGGACTCACAATTGGGGGTCCTTGCAAGTGCCAGCTCACCAAAATTAAACAGGATATGTCTGACCATCTCACAAACAACACATTCCCAGAAAAGGCAATTCAATGTTAAAATTACATTTACCAGTTGGGTGTAGTTATAGTTCTTCATCTACTACATCATCTACTGTAATCATAGATGATTGAGAAATATGGTGAGAAATGGCTCGGCTATAAAAGGGTGGAGGAGGTGTTTTTTTTTCTTTTTAGTTTTGATTTAAGTACAAGTCATTATACAGGACAGAATGTTTCCTAACATTTTCCTGTAAAATCTATTTTATTTTCAGTTTTGTTTGTTTTATTATCAGTCCATAAAAGTGGAGTATTTTCTGCACCAAATCTGCAAGGTCACAAATAAGCAATACGTGCTTGACACTTCAGGCTTCTCATTGACTTTGCTGGTATGAGGAATCCCTTCAGATTTTTTTATAAATCTGCACTCAAAAATGCATCTAAAAATGCAACTTGCACACAGCTTATGTGACGCCCTGGACTATCCAGGTCATCCCAGGTAGTCACACACACAACATCACACCCCTTCCAGTTAGGTGACAGCAGTCAAATATAGAAAACCTTGTCACCACCCTCCAGTTTTTATGTCCACACCAGGGGGAGGTGGAGCCAGGCGGTTGGCTCCACCCACCGAGGAGTTCACAGGCCTGGAGGCGGGAAAACAAAGAGTTGTAGTCTGGCTCTGGAAGAGTCAAGTTCAGGGGAGTTGAGAGGGTTGGTGTCCAGAAGCAGACCTGTGTGCAGGCCTGCCGAAGACTACTCTGGTGGCTGTGTTGGAGCCATTGACAAGGAGGCAGACGGTAGTGCCTGCCTGCAGGAGACCGGGAATACGACCGGTGGAACCGTAAGGGACCGGGGTAGGGTAGTGGCCCGCCGGAACTGAACCGGGGAGCCAACTGGATACCAGAGCACCAGGCAGGGTACTTAGACCCCAAACTAGGCTATAAGTCACCACCATAGTCAGATCAACTGATTACGGTCTGGACCTCAGGGGTCCATTCCCACCTAAGTCCCGATTGAAGGCAACAGCCCAACCATTCCGGATAATTGCCACCGCCAAAGGCAAGAGATCCAAAGGGCCAGCGTCTGCAGGCAAACGGGCTCCTACGACATATATACGCCGGGAAGTGGACTACCGGTGCCCAGGCACAGGAGTTGAAATTCACACACAGATGCCGGAGAAAGGCGGACACTACCAACCTAACAGGAAAAGCTGCAGCTGGCTGCGGGCCCCATTCATCACTCCGTTTGGTTTACCAGTGACTCCAGTGTCTTGTATCAGAGTGAGTACACCAGTGCCATCAGGCACCGCACCGCCCTGCACTGCAACACCGTGCCCTGCACCCCGGCCCCCACACTTGGGCCCCGGGACCAACATCCCCTACCCACGGAGGGGTCAACACCTAGCTGCGCCACTACACCACTCCCGGAAGTCCCCGCACCTTCACCGCAGCGGTGGTGACCACGATCACCACAACCCGTGGGTGGCATCACGAACTATCATTCCAAAACCAAATACCCGCATCCCCCGCGCGTAGCGCCAACCCCCCTTGCAGAGCGATGTGACCCCCGGGTCCGTGAGAGGCTCGAGCCACAACCTGCAGTACACGAGCACGGATCCGAGCGGCTCGGCGGCCGCAGCCGAGGCCGCGGGGCGGTGCACTTAATGCTGTGACAACATTGTTCCCATCAGCGATGTGGGAGTCAGCGATGAGTTCAGGCATCTTCCCCATGTTGGTTGTTCCTATCCCATATGAGGGCTGTTTCTATCCATTTTAGCGATTTTGACTTCCATTATACTCATTACTTGAATTGGAAAAAAGTTAAAGTTCAGCTCACCGATCAGCTGCAGTCCAACTCCACCTGAGGAACCAGCGCACGGAATAACAGGGCAGCCAAGATAAATATTCCAATATAGAAGATGTCCAGCTCTGGACTTCTTCTATATTGGAACATTAATTGAATTAAGCCCATCCGAGCCTCTGACCTGCTCGATTTGAGTACCAAGCCTTCTAGCATTTTATCAATACTGTCGTGTTTTGTTGACTGCGTACCTCCATTGTCTCCATAACTGAAAACAGCTGATAATCTTGGTCATCAATCTCTTAAACCTTGATAACTTAAATTCTGACCTGGCAGGTATCGCTGGAACATCGCTACATGGTCGCTGTTGAGCTGAGTTGAGAACCGGTGCTTGTTCGTCTCACCGATGCGTGCTGCACAGCGGGAGACCAACGAGCAAAAAATGGTCCTGATCATTGTGTCACGATTAGCGACCTCGCTGCAGGGGCCCGCTCGCTGCTGCTTGTCACACAGCGCGATATCGCTAGCGAAGTCACTGACAGTTTACAGAGAGAGACAAGGGAGCTGCACTATCTGTACCTATATCAATCACTCATTTAAAGTGAGCTACAGGAAAGCAGTGTCATCTATACCTATATTATTAATATAGAGAGGCAGTCTATCTTACCCACATTTTTAGAGGAATTAAATGAAATATCTCTGGTTAAGCTATTCATGACGTGATGTAACTGTGGAATAAAAGCACAAAATAGGGTCTTGCCCGGTATAGGGTTTTTGTCTAGTGCTGAAAAATGCACTCACCTGGTGGGGTTGTGCCTGTCACAACTCCTTTCTGCACAAGTAACGGTGGTGGTCAGCAGCGGCCCCGAAAGTTAATAGTATCATAAACGGGGAGAGGAATACGGGTGTAAGCCGCGCTAAAACCACAGAAACCAGAAGATTTTAAATAAATCCCTTTATTTTCATAAGTCTACGCGTTTCAGAGATATAACCATCTCCTGATTCAGAAATCAGGTATGATTTCCCTTGTCCTGAAGAAGGAGATGGATATATATCTGAAACGTGTAGACTTATGAAAATAAAAGGTCTTATTTAAAATCTCCTGGATTCTTTGGGTTTAGCGCGGCTTACACCCATATTCCACTCCCCGTTTATTATGGTTAAGCTATTCATGGAGAGACCGTGAGATAGTACTATCAGTACCTAGCTTTACGGGAAAAAATAAGCCATACTTGGATTTTTCTATAGGAGAGTTCTCATTTTTAAGATAATGTTATAGATAGGCCTATTGTTAGGTGTTGACTAGGTTGATATTGCAAAAAATAAATCAAATTACATTGGTTTAATTTCTTCTTTTCCCCATTGATTCATGTACAATAGTTTGAATTGTCATTGCACATGGCTTATTTGAATTCACTTTCATTTTAAAGATACAGGCAGCATTGTGAATTCAGCTGGTTTATGCTGTGACATTGTATTTTTTGAACAATGCTGAAATGTCTTCTAAGGACGTCTATGAAACGAGTGACCTTCAAAGTGGCAGCAATTCTCCTAAACACATTGTTCAAAGAAGAATTGCAAACAAATTATCATAAGGAATTCTGTAAATAACATCTCCTTGAGAGGAAAGTCACTAATGTCACTTACTGTAAGTTCCTTCAAGGACACATTCAAGGTGTACTGATTCTAATACAAAGAAATCTGTTCAGTATTTCTATACTCCTTTATGCCATATGTCTATGTATTAGTAAAGAACATATTTATATGTAAATATAATCACTAACATTCTCATGTACTATTAACAAAACCTATTTCCTATGTGTCACATGCTTGAGCATCCAGCAACACTAGATTTTTTTTTTACATACCACTGTACTACTGTATATAGATAATAAATATAAAAAATTATATATATATATATATATATAAATATATATATACGGTATATATTTTTATCTATATATATAATTGCCTTATTCTGTCTGTCTGTCTGTCTGTCTTGCTCCAAAATTGTGTCCTTACGGTGACACAAACCTGATTGGCCGCTGGGCTCGCCATGGCCCCGCCCCCCCGCACGGATTGGCCGCTCGCCCAGGCTCCGCCCGCACACGGATTGGCCGGCCGCTCGCCCAGGCTCCGCCCCCCCACGGATTGGCCTCTTGTCCCGGCCCGGCCACGCCCCGCCCCCCTCACGCAATGCACGCTCGCTCTGGCCCCGCCCCCCGCACGCATTCCCCGAACTGACATGGAGCCACGACTCTCAGGTGAGTACTGTACCCCCAGGAGCCCACATCAGCGTACGCCGCCAACCCAGCCGACACATACCCTCGCATTGCTGGGGTTGCCGCCGTATGCTGGTGTGGGCTCCCGTGCTAGCGGGGGGACGGGATACGCTGGTAACCATGGTAGCATAGTTACCAGCGCATCAAGGTCCTGCAGCGGCAGAACATACACACGCACACACATAACAACACACACACACATCAGATCACACTCACTCTCACACACACATCACATCGCATCCACACACTCACAACATCCTGGGATAGCGCTTGCTTCTAGGCGGCGATACTGTGGAGTGACCTTCCAGGACCTGCCGGAGGATCACATGGCCAGAAGCATGTGGTATCTCCGGATGTTGTGAGTGTGAGCGCGTATGTGCGATATCGTCAGTGTGTGTGTGAGTATATGCGATCGGATGTGTATGAGTGTGTTCTGATGTGTGAGTGTGTGTGTGTGAGTGTGGAGCACGATGAGGAGTGCGCAGCATGGGGGATGGAGCACGTTTGGGAGTGCGCAGCATGGCGGATGGACCACGTTTGGGAGTGCGCAGCATGGCGGATGGAGCACGTTTGGGAGTGCGCAGCATGGCGGATGGAGCACGTTTGGGAGTGCGCAGCATGGCGGATGGAGCACGTTTGGGAGTGCGCAGCATGGCGGATGGAGCACGATGGGGGGTGCGCAGCATGGGGGATGGAGCACGATGGGAGGTGCACACCTCCCCCAACACACACACACACACACAACAAACCACACACACCCTGGGAACCACAAACACCGCCCTACACAGACACCCACACACACAGACAACGCTGCACACACACAACACCCAACACACAAACACCGCGGCATACATAAATATACGCACATACCACGCAACACACACACATTGCACAAAACATACCTCCCCCCAAAACACACCACACCCACACAAACCGCGCAACACACACACACACAACGCTACAGACACACAGCGCTCCACAAACAACGCAACACACGCAACACACATATGACAACGCTCTCACCCCCCGCCACACCCAGACAACACCCAGAACATGTACAGCGCCCTACACAAACACTTGGTAACTACAGACAACAACATCTATATATATATATATATATATATAAAACAAAAATCATACATTAACTACACAATACGTAAATTCTAGAATACCCGATGCGTAGAATCGGGCCACCTTCTAGTATATATATATATATATATATATATATATATATATATATATATAAATATATACATACATAGGGATCTTTATATATACGGCTCTGGCAAAAACTAAGAGACCACTTCCAAATTTTCAGTTTTTCTGATTTTCCTCTTTATAGATATATTTTTGAGTAAAATGTAAAATGTTCTTTTATTCTATAAACTACTGACAACGTCTCTGACTTTCCAAGCCATAAATTTTGTATTTATCTTCTGAAAATGAGAAATGGTCAAAATAACAAAAGAAAATGCATTGTTTTCAAACCTCAAATAATGCAAAGAAAACAAGTTCATAATCATTTAGAAACAACAATACTAATAATGTTTTAACTCAGGAAGAGTTCAGAAATAAATATTTTGTGGAATAACCATGATTTTTAATCACAGCTTTCATGCGTCTTGGCATGGTTTCCACCAGTCTTTCACACTGCTTTTGGGTGACCTTATGCCATTCCTGGTGCAACAATTTAAGCAGTTCTTCTTTGTTTGAAGGCTTGGGACTATCCATCTTCCTCTTGATTACATTCCAGAGGTTTTCAATGGGGTTCAGGTCTGGAGATTGGGCTGGCCATGACAAGGTTTTCATGTGGTAGTCCGGCATCCACACATTGATTGACCTAGCTGTGTGCCATGGCGCATTGTCCTGCTGGAAAAATAAGTCCTCAGAGTTGGTGAGCATTGCCTGAGCAGAAGGAAGCAACTGTTTTTCCAGGATAACCTTGTATGCGGCTTGATTCATACGTCCTTCGAAAAGTTTAATCTTCCCAATTCCAGCCTCGCCAAAGCATCCACAGATCATCACCGATCCTCCACCAAATTTCACAGTGGGTGCAAGACACTGTGGCTTGTATGCATCTCCAGGTCTCCGTCTAATCATTAGATGACCAGGTGTTGGGCAAAACTGAAAATTAGACTCATCAGAGAAGATTACCTTACTCCAGTCCTCTATGTTCCAATTGGGCAGATTAAACTTTGCGAAGGACATATGAATTAGGCCACATATAAGTATTTGATCAACTACCAACCAACAAGAATTTTGGCTATCGCAGACATGTTTTTTTGTTCTTTTAGTCTGCCCTAATGACCTGTATAAATTGCACCTGCTTGAACTAATTGTCTGTATAAAAGACACCTATTCACACCCTCAATCAATCACACTCCAACCTCTCCACCATGGCCAGGACCAAAGAGCTCTTTAAGGATACAAGAGACAAAATTGTAGATCTGCAAAAGGCTGGGATGGGCTACAGGACAAGAGGCAAGCAGCCTGCTGAAAAGGCAACAACTGTTGGTGCAAATATTAGAAAATAGTAGAAATGCAAGATGACTGTCATTTTTACTTGGTCTAGGGCTCCATGCAAGATCTCGCATCCTGGGGTAGGATGATTCTGAGAAAAGTTAGGAATCTGGTCAATGAGCTGGGACCACGGTATCAAAGACTACTTTTAGTAACATCATACTATGAAGAAAAAGACATGGATCGCACATCCCAAAAATACAATGATCTAAAGCCGCTAGGCAAAAAATTAAATAGAACATGAGGTTCTTTTGTTACCATTCTGATCAGATTGTACTACTTTTAGTAACACACTACACTGTAATGTATTTAAATCCTTCAGGGCACACAAGGTTCCCCCTGCTCATGCCAGCACATGTCCAGGCACGTTTGAAGTTCACCAGTGAACATTTGGATGATCCAGAGGAGGCATGAGAGATGGTCATGTAGTCAGATGAGACCAAAATAAAACTTTTTGGTATCAACTCCACTCACCCTGTTTTTAGGAAGTTCAAGGATGAGTACAATCCCAAGAACATTGTCCCAACTGTGAACCATGAGTTGGAAACATCATACTTTGGGGGGTGCTTTTCTGAAGACCAAAAAATAATAAAAGTCTAAAAATATATATTTTATTCAAATAAATAAAAAACTATATGATTAAAACCGTGTAGTACATATAACTACAAAAGTAACAGGCCAGACAAATGTCCTATAGGTGAACACACAGAAAAAAGTTATCCAAGTGGTGAGGGATAGGCGGATATACAGTAGATCAGTGTGCATCTGATATAGCAGTGTTAAAGCTGCAAATAATAAATGAGTACAGAATACCAAAAGACACGACCAATCCCGTGCCATCTTTTAAATATGGATCGAGCCATATACAGATAAATAATTAAACAGAAAAGAACAATACTGTACAACGACTCAGTTGCAAAAACACTTCAATTTTATTTATATAAGAAAAGGTTTTTTTCATACAAATAGCAAAAAAGCGATAAAAAGTAGAGACAGATGGTTTATGCCACCAGGTGGCGCTCTCACCACAACATACGGCAGGTAAAAGTACATATATAAAGGTAATATGAACATGTACACAGCCTAGGGCTCACCTATAAAAAAGTGGCCCATAATAGGGTACTTTACAGAGGTAAAGATACAAAAAGACGCTGATCCAAGGTACCAAAGAATCAATGTGCCTAAATGGCTAAGAATATATCCCTTGATCAGCAGTTATACTATTACCATACCTGGAGATGTGGTGGGAACCCTGAACCCCGACCTATAGGTTTCGTTGATAGTTCTTCTTCCGGGGGTGGTCTCTGAATAAAACAGTAACCCTTTTAAATGGAAACTCACCAATCACAGCCCATAAAAGGTCCACCACTAAGGTAGTAGGATATGTGGTGTAATTCCCTGATGGAAGTAACCAGAACCCTGATTGGAGGATAATCACAAAGTAACCTCCCATCCATCTGTCTCTACTTTTTATCGCTTTTTTGCTATTTGTATGAAAAAAACCTTTTCTTATATAAATAAAATTGAAGTGTTTTTGCAACTGAGTCGTTGTACAGTATTGTTCTTTTCTGTTTAAATAATAAATGAGGTAGGTTTAGGACTAAAAATCCCTAGATTGTTCCTACCTAACAACAGAGGTGAATACACCATGCATTTTTTGGTGTCCTCTCTCAGTGTTGGTTTACCCTAGTCTTTCCCTATTCACCATATATAGCCATTGAGAGGCAACTATCACCCAGAAAAAAGTGAAAACAGTGCTGAATATCATAGTCTCAAGGTCAAACAGTGTTGGAGTAATCAATACAATTGGGTAGCCAAAAATACATCCCACAGGTAATAAATACAGTTATTATTAGTTAGCAAATTAGTTATTGCCACAGGTAATAATCATTCCCACAGGTAATACATAGCAGGCCTCTAGATAAGATCCCAGTAAGAGATGTAAACTAATCTGCTCGGAATAACCAAAGAAAGGTCCCTGTGGAGTAATTTATATTAAAGTAAGATACTGCCACCCCTGTGTTACAGAGCTGGGATGGTGTTCTTAATGGGGCTTTACACGCAACGATATCTCTAACGATATGTCTTCGGTGTCACAGAATTCGTGACGCACATCCGTCAGCGTTAGCGACGTCATTGCGTGTGACACCTATTGTTCATCGTTCCTGAGGCAGCACACATCACTACGTGTGACACCACGGGAACGACGAACAACAGCGTTCCTGCATCCTCCGGCAACAAGGTGGGCGTGTCATTAATACAGCTGCTCTCCGCCCCTCTGCTTCTATTGGTGGGCCGCTGTGTGATGTCGCTGTGACGGTGCACGAACCTCCCTCTTAAAAAACAAGTTGTTCGCTGCCCACAGCAACGTCGCTAGGAAGGTAAGTACGTGTTACGAGTCCTAGCGATATTGTGCGCAACATGCAGCGATTTGCCCGTGATGCACAAACGACGGGGGAGGGTGCTTTCATGAGCGACATCGCTAGCGATGTCGCTGCGTGTAAAGCAGCCTTTAAGCTTCAAAGTTTCTCCATTTTTCTTTCAAACATAGCAACGGTTATTAAGGCCAAACAGTTCAATTTTAGTTTTGCTAGACCACAGGACGTGTCTCCAAAAATTAAGATCTTTGTTCCTGTGTGTATTTGCAAACATTAATCTGACTTTTTTATGTTTCTTTTGGAATAATGGCTTTTTCGTGGCAGAGTGGCCTTCCAGCCCATGTTGATACAGTATTCATGTCACTGTGGATAATGACACAATCTTACCACCTTCCACCAGCATCTTCACAAGTTCTTTTGTTTTTGTTCTTTGGTTGATATGTACATGTCAATCAAAGCATGTTCATCTCTGGTACACAGAACCGTCTCCTTCCTGAGTGGTATGATGGCTGGACATTCTCATCTTGTTTGTCCTTGCATATAATTGTTTGAACAGATAAATGAGGCACCTTCAGGTATCTGGAAATTGCTCCCAAGGATGATCCAGACGTGTGCAAGTCCACAATTCTCTTTCAGAGATCTTGACTGATTTCTTTCAACTTTCCCATGATGCTTCACAGATGCAGTGTGTTTCAGGTGTGCATTAAAATACATCCTCAGGTGTGTCTCTCAACTTCCGTCGACATGACATCATCATATGGGCTGTCCCATACTTTTTACTTTTTAAAGGCATAGTACTCTTAGGGGTACTTTGCACACTACGACATCGCAGCTGCGATGTCGGTGGGGTCAAATTAAAAGTGACGCACTTCCGGCATCGCATGTGACATCGTAGTGTGTAAAGGCTCGATGATACGATTAACGAGCGCAAAAGCGTCGTAATCGTATCATCGCTGCAGCGTCGGCGTAATCCATAATTACGCTGACGCGACAGTCCGATGTTGTTCCTCGTTCCTGCGGCAGCACACATCGCTGTGTGTGAAGCCGCAGGAGCGAGGAACATCTCCTACCGGCGTCACTGCGGCTTCCGTAGAATATGCAGAAGGAAGGCGATGGGCGGGATGTTTACATCCCACTCATCTCCGCCCCTCCGCTCCTATTGGCCGCCTGGCGTGTGACGTCGCTATGACGCCGCACGACCCACCCCCTTAACAAGGAGGCAGGTCGCCGGCCAGAGCGACGGTCGCAGGACAGGTGAGTCCATGTGAAGCTGCCGTAGCGATAATGTTCGCTATGGCAGCTATCACAAGGATATCGCTGCTGCGACGGGGGCAGGTACTATCGCGCTCGGCATCGCAGCATCGGCCTGCGATGTCGCAGCATGCAAAGTACCCCTTAGTGTATGTTAACGTTTGACTTTGCAGAAAGTAATAAAAATGCCTTAAAACATTCTCTCGCTCTCATTATTCTGGCATTTGGCAAACATAAATAATTTTGGTTCCTATTTACCTTAAAAGGTTTATTTTGATGTCATGTCAGATAGTGAGAACAACATCCATATGTATCTTTTTAGTCTGTATCTTCAAACATCTGGTTTCAACTCAGTATATATATATATTTATATATATATATATATATATATATAGATATATGAGTCGTTGTGATTACTCAAGGTTACTCGCTTATCCTGCCCCCTGCGCATTACCACACGTAGCTCCGCCCCCCACACATTACACACGTGGCCTTGCCCCCCTGCACATTGCACATGCGGCTCCGCCCCACCGCACCTTACATACGTGGCTCTGCCGCACCACACATTACACACATGGCTCTGTCCCCCTGCACATTACACACACAGCTCTGCTACATCCACACTCTAAATCCCCCCTGACCCCACACATAAACTTCTCCTCATCCAGCACCATGACACCTAGCACAGCAAAGTCCTGCATACACTGAGGAACTGATTATGTGACCCCCCCTGACTCCTCCCCTCCATGTGACATTATCACAGGTCCTGTAAACACAGATACCAATCCTGTTGTGTACATTGCACACTCGGGGGAAAGCTGTACACCCATTCGTGGAAGAAAGCTGTATACCCTTGGGGAAAGCTGTATACTCTTCTGGGAGGGGAGCTGTTTACCTTTGGGGAAAGAGAAGCTGTATACCCTTGTGGGGAGGGGAGCTGTATACCCTTGAAGGGATTGCTGTATACCCTTTGGGGGAAGGACAGCTGTATACCCTTGGGGGGAGGACAGCTGTATACTTTGGTGGGAGCTATATACCAGGGAGGTGAGCTGTAAACCCTTGATGGGAGGAGATCTGTATACCTTTGAGGATGACAGCTGTATACCTCTGGGGGGAGCTATATACCAGGGAGGTGAGATGTATACCCTTGGAGGGGAGAGCTGTATACCCTTGGGGGTAGAGCTGTATACCAGGGAGGTGAGCTGTATACCCTTGTAGGGGAAGAGAGCTTTATACCCTTGGGGGGAGAGCTGTACACTTTTGGGGAGGAGAGCTGTATAACTTTGGGGAGAAGAGCTGTATACCCTTGGGGAAGAGAGCTGTATGCCCTTGGGGGAGGGAAGTTGTATACCCTTGGGGGAAGGGAGCTGTTTACCCTTGAAAGGAATAGCTGTATACTCTATGGGAAGGACAGTGGTATACCATTTGGGAGGGAGAACAGCTGTATACCTTTGGGGGAGCTATATACCAGGGAGGTGAGCTGTATACCCTTGTATATGATGGCATTGATGAAATCATCACATATTTTCTAACATATTCTGCACTCTACACTGAGCGCTTACACCAGGGATTAAATGTAAATCTTTAAAAAACATGATTCAGATAAAATTTCCAACAGATAATTCAGAGTAATAGTGCATATGGAGTCATTTTGACCTCCTATCAGGCCTGTAGTCCAGTAGTGTCTATCTTGTTACTTGTCTTTTTAGGCATGCATCAAAGAGCCATCAACAAAACATTTGTGCACATTTCAAAAGACAGACACGGCTGAACATAGACCAAAGTCCTAAATAACTCTGCTCACCTAAATCATGCATTTCAGAGATGGAGATGGAAACTCCAATATATGTGTTCAGCACAGAGCACAGGATAAATGTGAACTGATCCAAAGTACCCCAAATTGCCATCAAATAGCATTCAACTCAACAAACAAAAACACAGGTATGTCATCGGTTAAAGGAAATATAGAGGGCTTCCACATTCATGGTAGCAAAAAGGCTCTACAAAAGTGTGAGGTGATGAAGCAAACTTCATCTCTCATGGATGAAGATATGTACTGGCTCATCAGTGTGATACGGATGTGCTTGGCTGTGTCCATTTAAATGTTATACTGCCTAATGGTATGTCAATTTCATTGTATTCAGTAATTGTTATACAATATTGCCATTATTCGACCAGTAGGGGCAGCTGTCTTATAAGTACAACAAAAAGACTGCATGTAGATAAATGTTAAACAGAGGAAAGGGAAGTGCGGCCATTTTATGTGCAGTCTGAAGTTACCTAACAAAGAGACAGGATGTGTCGGACAGTAATATAGTTTCATCCACGTGGAGAAGTTTTGCTATGGGACCAGAGCTGCAGTTGAGTGCAACTGATCATGCCCATAACCCATACCTCCCAACCGTCCCGGATACAGCGGGACAGTCCCTCTTCTGAGCCTTTGATCCCGGGTCCCGCCCGTGAGGCTGTTTATCCCGGGCTCCACCCACCCACTGTAGCCCCGCCTCGCTGTTTCTCCCTTCTATTCATTACAGAGCCGAGCGCGCACCTACTCCTGTGACTGCTGCTGAGGTATGAATCACCCCCTGCAGCAGAGCGACCCCCCCTGCAGCAGAGCGACCCCCCCCCCCCCCTGCACCAGAGCCGACCCCCCCCAGTCCCGGAGCCTGCGTTTGTCTGCAGCTGTTCTCTGATTCCCCGTGTGCGGCTTCTCACTGCTGCAGACACGCGGGGAATCAGGAAGCTGAGGAGACCGTGCAATCAGCACTTATCTCCTGCAGGTAGCAGTGGCAATAACCTATGCAGAGTGACATCTGCAGACTTCTATTACCGATCAGTGGTCTCCTGCCTGTAGAGCAGAGCTGCTGGGTCCTAGCTTCCCAACAGCTTCAGCTCTGCTTTATCCTGGCTCCCCTACCAGTTAAAGGGAACATGTCAGCAGAAATTTCACAATAAAAGTAAAAGATTCCCCTCTGCAGCTCCTGGGCTGCTTCTAGAAAGGTTCCTGTTGTTATTGTGCCCCCTTTGAGACCTACAAAAATACTTTATGAAGTCTTACCTTTTTGTATGCAAATGTGTTTTTATGGTCACGGGGGCGGGCTGTCTGGCGTCCGTTATTCCCCCTCCTGCCGCTTTACGCAGTCCCCCATTGCTCATTTACATACACAAGAACGCCTTCCTCATGTAACTGTCCTCCCGAAGTTTTGCGCATGTGAACGCTTTTTCAGGTGATTGCGCAGGCACGAGATTATGGGCGGCGCTGTGATTGTCATCAACAGCGTTAACCAAGTACCCGCCCATAATCTCGTGCCCGCACTTTTCCCTCTGACTCCACCGTTATGCGCAAGTGCTGGCCATATGAACCATGTTACCTATTACCGCTTGCACGAGATTATGGGCGGGTACTTGGATGACTTTGCTGATGACAATCACAGCGCCGCCCATAATCTCGCGCCCACGGTAATAGGTAACATGGTTCATATGGACAGTGCTTGCGCATAACGGTGGAGGCAGAGTGAGAAGCGCGGGCACGAGATTATGGGCAGGTACTTGGATGACGCTGCTGATGACAATCACAGCGCCGCCCATAATCTCGCGCCCATGGTAATAGGTAACGTGGTTCATATGGCCAGTGCTTGCGCATAACGGTGGAGGCAGAGTGAGAAGCGCGGGCACAAGATTATGGGCAGGTACTTGGATGACGCTGCTGATGACAATCACAGCGCCGCCCATAATCTCGCGCCTGCGCAATCACCTCAAAAGCGTTCACACTTTGCACAGTGCTCAGTCCCGCGAGAGTGGCACTGGGCATGCACAAAACTTCAGGAGGACAGTTACATGAGGAAGGCGTCCTCATGTATGGAAATGAGCAATGGGGGACGGCGTACAGCGGCAGGAGGGGGAATAACGGACGCCAGGCAGCCCGCCCCCGTGACCATAAAAACAGATTTGCATACAAAAAGGTAAGACTTCATAAAGTATTTTTTTAGGTCTCAAAGTGGGCACAATAACAACAGGAACCTTTCCAGAATGCAGCCCAGGAGCTGCAGAGGGGAATCTTTTATTTTTTTTGCTAAATTTCTGGTGACAGTTTCCCTTTAAAGGGAACCTGTCAGGTGCAATCTGCACTCAGAGCCAGGAGCAGTTCTGGGTGTATATTGCTAATCCCTGCCTAACCGTCCCTGTATACACTAGCATAGATAAAGGCATCTATAGAAAAAGTATTTTTAAAGAGCTTATATCTTATGCTAATTAGCGCGGGGACTAGTCCCAAGGGCGTTACTTCACTTGGCTAGCTGCCGCCCCACCACCGTGCGGAGCTGCCGCCCCACCTACACCCCACCTACTGTCTCCTCCCCAAAATCCTTTAGGATGTAAGCCCGCAAGGGCAGGGCCCTCTTCCCCCTGTGCTAGTCTGTCTATTGTAACGTGTACATGTATTCTGTATGTAACCCCCTCATGTACAGCACCATGGAATCAATGGTGCTCTATAAATAAACAATAATAATAATAATAACCTGTCACCAGATTTGGGGCCTATAAGCTGCGGCCACCACCAGCGGGATCTTATGTACACATTCTAACATGCTGCATACCTCCCAACCGTCCCGGATACAGCGGGACTTTCACGCTTTACGTTGTTTGTCCCGTTGCCACGGGCGGGACGGCCGGCTCCCGGGCTCCGCCCACCCACTCTCTCTCCGCCTCCCTGCTTTTCCCTCCTACCATCCTAGTAGACGTGGCATAGAGAGGAGCGCTGCCTGTGCTGCTGCTGGTACAGTAAACTAATCTCCCCAGCGCTGATTTCCCTCCCTCCCCCCTCACCCCCGGCCGGAGCCTGTCTGTGCGGTCGGCCGGCCGCCTGTCTGTGCGGTCGGCCGGCCGCCTGTCTGTGCGGTCGGCCCGCCACCTGTCTGTGCGGGCGCCCCCCTGCCGCCTGTCTGTGCGGGCGCCACCCGCCGCCTGTCTGTGCGGGCGCCCCCCGCCGCCTGTCTGTGCGGGCGCCCCCCTGCCGCCTGTCTGTGCGGGCGCCCCCCTGCCGCCTGTCTGTGCGGGCGCCCCCCTGCCGCCTGTCTGTGCGGGCGCCCCCCTGCCGCCTGTCTGTGCGGGCGCCCCCCGCCGCCTGTCTGTGCGGGCGGCCCGCCGCCTCATTGTGCGGGCAGCCGGCCGCCTCTCTGTGCGGGCGGCTGGCCGCCTCTCTGTGCGGGCGGCCCGCCGCCTGTCTGTGAAGGCGGCCGGCCGCCTGTCTGTGAAGGCGACCGGCCGCCTCACTGTGCGGGCGACCGGCCGCCTCACTGTGGCTGCCTGCGTGTCCGTGCTGGAGGCCCGCCGGCTGCCTGCGTGTCCGTGCTGGAGGCCCGCCGGCTGCCTGCGTGTCCGTGCTGGAGGCCCGCCGGCTGCCTGCGTGTCCGTGCTGGAGGCCCGCCGGCTGCCTGCGTGTCCGTGCTGGAGGCCCGCCGGCTGCCTGCGTGTCCGTGCTGGAGGCCCGCCGGCTGCCTGCGTGTCCGTGCTGGAGGCCCGCCGGCTGCCTGCGTGTCCGTGCTGGAGGCCCGCCGGCTGCCTGCGTGTCCGTGCTGGAGGCCCGCCGGCTGCCTGCGTGTCCGTGCTGGAGGCCCGCCGGCTGCCTGCGTGTCCGTGCTGGAGGCCCGCCGGCTGCCTGCGTGTCCGTGCTGGAGGCCCGCCGGCTGCCTGCGTGTCCGTGCTGGAGGCCCGCCGGCTGCCTGCGTGTCCGTGCTGGAGGCCCGCCGGCTGCCTGCGTGTTTGTGCTGAATGGGTGTGGATGGGGAGTGGATATGGGCGTGACTGTGAAATGGGTGTGGTTAGGGGGCGTGGCCTAAAAATTTGCCGCGGCGCGCTACGCGCGCCGCAAACTTTGTCCCTCTTTTCCTTCTTTAAAAGTTGGGAGGTATGCATAACCATATCCTCTTTAGATGGGAGTGCCAATGTAAGACGATAAAAGACCAAGGCCAAGCATGAGGGAGCTGAATCATCATCGCCGTCTGTGCCACGGTTCCCCTGCCTGAAGGGATCCTTATCTGTCCACATCCATCAGTTATCTGTCTGGAACAGACCCTGGTAGGTAAGAAGAGTAAAGCGGGCTTTACACGCTACGATATATCATACAATATGTCGGCGGGGTCACGTTGTAAGTGACGCACATCCGGCATCATTTCACATATCGTAGCGTGTGACAGCTGCGAGCGAGTGTGAACGAGCAAAAATACTCACCTTATCATTGCTCGTTGACACGTTGCTCATTTTCAAAAGATCAATCGTCCTTCTGCGTGCCGGTTCTTCATCGTGCCCGAGGCAGCACACATCGCTCTGTGTGACGCCACGGGAACGATGAACATAGCTTACCTGCGTCCTGCCAGCAATGTGGAAGGAAGAAGGTGGGCGGGATGTTTATGTCCCGCTCATCTCCGCCCCTCCGCTTCTATTGGCCGGCCGCTGTGTGACGTCGCTGTGACGCCGAACGTCCCTCCCCCTTCAGGAAGAGGATGTTCACCGCCCACAGCGAGGTCGTTTGGAAGGTAAGTACGTGTGACGGGGGGGTTACAACATTGTGCGACACGGGCAACAACCATGCCGCACAAACGATGGGGGCGGGTGCGATCGTAAATGCAATCGCACGATTAATTGCAACGTGTAAAGCAGGCTTAAGGCTCACTGCACCACTGCAGTGAGTAACCATGCTCACAACACTTTATATTTAACAGACAAAGCACTTGACACTGAGACTGAACCTGAAATTAGTTAGATAGGTATATTGACTGGATCTGGTTAAAGTTTATTGCCAAGATAATCATCCGGATCCTCTGGTGTCACTGCCACATTCCTTATACCTTTACTCATATGAAGGATTGAATACCCCCACATAAGTGGCATCTAGGCACACAAAGGAGTCCAGGCCATATCTAAACTTTTCCAAGAGTGAGCTACTGAAAGACATTTTAGTTAGAGATAATTGCTTAAGTTTGTTAAACTTCATTTTTTGCCTAGCAGATACTTTATTTGAACAATTGAACTCTTGCACTGCACCACAGATGAACCCGGACTTTGTAAGCATATAATTGTTCCAGATCCAAAAGAGTTAATACGTAATCAGTGACCAATTTAGACAGACGTGGCAATATGTAAATTTATAGTACACTGTGTGCAGAATTATTAGGCAAATGAGTATTTTGATCACATGATACTTTTTATACATGTTGTCCTACTCCAAGCTGTATAGGCTTGAGAGCCAACTACCAATTAAGTAAATCAGGTGATATGCATCTCTGTAATGAGGAGGGGTGTAGTGTAATGACATAAACACCCTATATAAGGTAAGCTTAATTATTAGGCAACTTCCTTTCCTTTGGCAGAATGGGTCAGAAGAGAGATTTGACGGGCTCTGAAAAGTCCAAAATTGTGAGATGTCTTGCAGAGGGATGCAGCAGTCTTGAAATTGCCAAACGTTTGAAGCATGAACAATCAAGTGTTTCATGGCAAATAGCCAACATGGTCGGAAGAAGCGTGTTGGGCAACAAAGGCACAAAATAACTGCACATGAATTGAGAAAAATCAAGCGTGAAGCTGCCAAGATGCAATTTGCCACCAGTTTGGCCATATTTCAGAGCTGCAAAGTTACTAGAGTATCAAAAAGCACAAGGTGTGCCATACTCAGGGACATAGCCAAGGTAAGGAATAGAGATGAGCGATGTTCGAATCGAACCGTTTGCCAATTTCAATTTCGAGTTCTTTTGGGCGATGTTAGAGTCGTTCGACGAACTTGAACGATTTGCTTTACGTTCGACAGTTCGAATTAACATTCGATAACGATTCGATCACCAAAAGCGTGACTTTTCACAGTAAGGCTATGTGCGCACGTTGCGTATTTGCATATGTCCTGCATCCCCACCATAATCCCTTTTTCTTTCCTGCTCTCCGATCAGCTGCGCGGCTGTCACAAAGCTCCGGCGGATTTTCCTCTTTTGAAAATGTCTGCCGCTCATTTTTCAATCTGGTATTCGCTGCTTTCCCTGCCCACCGGCGCCCATGATTGGATGCAGTCAGACACGCCCCCACGCTGAGTGACAGCTGTCTCACTGCAACCAATCACAGCCGCCGGTGGACGGGTCTATATCGTCCAGTAAAATAAATAAATAAATAATTAAAAAAAAAACAAAAAAAAACTGCGGTCCCCCCAATTTTGATACCAGCCAAGATAAAGCCACACAGCTGGAGGCTGGTGTTGTCAAGATGGGGAGCGCCACAATATGGGGAGCCCACCACCCTAACAATATCAGCCAGCAGCCGCCCGGAATTGACCATCCATTAGATGCGACAGTCCCGGGACTCTACCTGGCTCATCCCGAATTGACCTGGTATGGTGGCAATCAGGGTAATAAGAAGGTAATTGGCAGCTTATAGCTGCCACTAAGTCCTAGGTTAATCATGGCAGGCGGCTCCCCGAGATACCTTCCATGATTAACCTGTAAGTGAAAGTAAATAAACACACACACCCGAAAAATCCTTTATTTGGAATAAAAGACAACCCCCCCCCTTATTTACCACTTTATTAATCCCCAAACACCCATCCAGGTCAGAAGTAATCCACACGACGCTTTCAGCTCTGCTACATGAAGCTGACAGTGAGCACCGTAGAACACGACCGCTCTGTCAGCTCTGCGTTCCAACTGAAGTGAGCCACACTGTCACCGGAGACTTAACTCAGGTAGTGATTGCGTGTGTGTGGGGCTGATGATGAGTGCGGTACTGCTTGTGTGTGCGGTGATGATGATGGGGGCGGTAGTGCCTCCGTGTGTGCGGGGATAATGATAAGTGCGGTAGTGCCGGGGTGTGTGCGGTGATGATGATGGGGGCAGTAGTGCTTGCGTGTGTGCGGTGATGATGATGGGTGCAGTAGTGCCTGCGTGTGTGCGGCGATGATGATGAGTGAGGTAGTGCCGGGATGTGTGCAGGGATGATGATGGGGGCGGTAGTGTCGGGGTGTGTGCGGGGATGATGATGGGGGCGGTACTGCCAGGGTGTGTTTGGTGATGATAATGGAGGCAGTAGTGCTTGCATGTGTGCAGTGATGATGATGGGTGCGGTAGCGCCGGGGTGTGTGCGGGGATGATGATGGGGGCGGTAGTACCTGCATGTGTGCGAGGATGATGATGAGTGCGCTAGTGTCGGGGTGTGTGCGGGGATGATGATGGGGGCGGTAGTGTCGGGGTGTTTGTGGTGATGATGAGCGCGGTAGTGCCGGTTGTGCAGTGATGATGGCTCTCTCTCTCACTCGGCTTAATGCAACGCGTTATTTCCCAGAAATCTGTTGCCTTTATATCACTATTTACAATGCATCCGTCACATGCGTCACACAACGCATTGTGATGGATACCATTCAATGCAAGTGTGAAAATCCCTTCTGCTGTCAGCGGGCATGGAGCCGAGCTGAATGGCAGAGCAAGCATCCAGTGCGCATATATTCTGCATCAATTCTGAAGTTACAATACATGCACATGTGCTGCCAAATTACTGCAAAATTATACGCATGGACACGACGCAATGTGCGCAATGTTAATAATAATATCCAAATTCAGTGTATAGTGTGTGGGGGGCGGGCGGGGGTTCCTGAAATAATGGTGAGCTCCATTTTTTCTTTCCTAACCGCGCGTACAGTGGGTCAGTGCAGGCTATCAGCCAATCACACACACACACACACACACACACACACACACAGCAAAGTGCATTTTTTGCACACAAGCAAGGGCATGTGTCATTGGCTGTGTATGTCACATGTCCTTGCCCTATAAGGACTTCTGAGTAGTTTCACTTTTGGACACCGTACAAGGAGTTTACTCTGTGTATACGTACTTCATACCAGAACTGGCTCATCTGGATCGATCCGTGCACCTCCTGATTTGTCCTGTGGTTTCTACGCTGGTAAGCTGAACCTTTTTTTGTGTTTGTATGTGTTTGTGTTTGCCTGCCATTGTTTTCAATGGGGTTCGAAGGTGTTTGTTGAACATTCATCGAACATTCGACGAACACACCTGCCGCTCGACAAACCAAACCGAACTCGAACACTAGGGGGGTGGCTCATTTCTAGTAAGGAAGGCTGAAAAACGACCACCTTTGAACAAGAAACATAAGATAAAACATCAAGACTGGGCCAAGAAATATCTTAAGGCTGATTTTTAAAAGGTTTTATGGCCTGATGAAATGAGAGTGACACTTGATGGGCCAGATGGATGGGCCAGAGGCTGGAACAGTAAAGGGTATAGAGCTCGATTCCGACTCAGCAAGGTGGAGGTGGGGTACTGGTATGGGCTGGTATCATCACAGATGAACTTGTGGGACCTTTTCGGGTTGAGGATGGAGTGAAGCTCAACTCCCAGACCTACTGCCAGTTTCTGGAAGACAACTTAATAATAATAATAATAATATTTCTTCATTTATATAGCGCTATTAATCCCATAGCGCTTTACATACATTAGTAACACTGTCCCCATTGGGGCTCACAATCTAAATTCCCTATCAGTATGTTTTTCTTCAAGCAGTGGTACAGGATGAAGTTGGTATCGTGGAAGAAAAACATGATTTTCATGCAGGACAATGCTCCATCACATGCATCCAACTACTCCACAGCGTGGCTGGCCAGTAAAGGTCTCGTAAACAGATCAAGCAACTGACAGAATCTATGGATGGTAGGCTGTTGAGTGTCATCATAAAGAAAGGTGGCTATATGTCACGCTCCCCGGGTCCCCTGCCTTGCTTCCCGGCTCCCCTGCCACGCTCTCCGGCTCCCCTGCCTCGCTCCCCGGCTTCCCTGCCTCGCTCCCCGGCTCCTCTGTCAGGCGTCCCCCGCTCCACAGCCTCCAGGCCCCATCACCGGCGGTCCCCAGGCGGCCGGGTCCCCGCTCCCGGCGCCCGTCGGCAGCTCTGCTCCAGGCCGGCTCTCCTGCCTCCTGTTCAGCGCTCCCTGCCCTGGCTTCTGGCACCCGGGCCTCGCGCATGCGCATTAGGGCGCGCGCGCGGTCATTGACCATTTCTTAAAGGGCCAGTGTCCTCCAACAGGATATTGAAGGATCAGGTACTGGGTATATAGGGGGATCCTTTCCAAGTGGGCGGGGCCTGTTCTTCGTGTTTTCTAAGCTAGGAGTCAGGTCTCCTTGTGTCTGTGATATACTCACCTATCTCTCTCGTAGAGCCGCTCCTGCCTCGCCAACCGGTCCTGACGATACCCGAACCCCGAACGGTGACGGCCTGCCATCCCGTCAGTTCCGGCCAACTCCGATCCCTGTGGTGACCCGCCTTCTCGCTCCATTGGTTCCGGACTCTGCCTGACGACATCTCGGCCTCCGAACCTGAGCTCCGTCACCCGGACTACCATCAGAGACCCCGTGGTCCCAGGGACTTCTCTACTCCACTCCTCTAAACGGACTGTCCTGCTAGTGCTCCGGCTACCGGGCACCTTGCCCTCGGTGAGGTGTTCAGCCCAGTGGATCCACCTCCTGGGTCTGCCCGTCCACCTGGCCCTAACACTATATTGGTCCCTAATTTTTGGCATATTGTTGTTGGAAGTTAGAAATGTTTATTTTTAAATTTTGTGCAGTTATATTGGTTTACCTGGTGAAAATAAACAAGTGAGATGGGAATATATTTGGTTTTTAATAAGTTGCCTAATAATTCTGCACAGGAATAGTTACCTGCACAAACATATATCCTCCTAAGATAGACAAATCTAAAAAAAATACCCACTGCAACTTCCAAAAATATTAAGCTTTGATATTTATGAGTCTTTTGGGTCGATTGAGAACATAGTTGTTGATCAATAATAAAAAAAATCCCATAAAATACAACTTGCCTAATAATTCTGCACACGGTGTATACATAGTTGATACATATTGCGAAAGTGCACTGCTATGCAGCACAAAGGTCTCAGCCTCATGACTGAGTGTTTGTAAACTATTTGAGTGTTTTCTTCATTTCTGTGGTATGCGCATTGAGAGAATTGGTGTGGGAGGCGGTTTTCTAGCTTGTGACTGTATTCTGAGGAACTCCCCCGTCCACAGCTTACATGGCTCCCCTGAAAAAAGAAATTTATCAAAATCTGCACTTCCAAATCCAAATGCTCTCCTCCTTCTTCAGCCCCTCAGTGTGCCTAAATCACATTTAGCATCCACATGTTTGGCATTTCTGTATTGAGAGTAGAGCTGTCTTAATTTACGGGGTGCAGGTTTCCAGAAGAATGAGCTTGGCACAATCTATGGGCACTGCAATATACTAAGCACTCCAATGTACTGGGCACTATGATACAAGATTTGTAACTTTCACTCAGCAACATTCATTGCTGATTGATTTTGTTAAAAACGCATGGAAGCAAAATCATCACTTCAAATGTAGAAAAATTCCTAGAAGGGTGTAATTTAAAAAATGAGGTCACTTGAGGGGGATTCTGCTCTTCTGGCACTTAGGAGCTCTGTTAATGGAGTCCGCAAACTTTTATAGGAAAATTTGTACTCCAAGAGTTAAATAGTGATCTTTCCTCCCTGAGCTGTATTGTAAAGCCACTTATGGAATATTGCCACATTCAGAAATTAGCTGAAAGATTTTGGTGCCATTTTAACCCATTTTCACTTGTAAAAATGTAAAATTGGGAGCTAAAAAAATTGGGGGCTAAAATGTAATTATTTGTTCCTTACCGCCCAATGGTATAAAACTGTGACACATATGTGATGTCAATATGACCACTGCACCACTAGATAAATTCATTGATAGTTATAGATTGTAAAATGAGGTCCCATTATGGGAATTCTGTTGTTCTGGCTCCTCAGAGGCTCTGCCAATATGATATGGCACCCACAAACTACAAAAGCAAATCTATAATATGGCGGTCCTTCAACTTCTGAGCTTTGCACTCTGCCTAAAAAGAGGTTTTGACCACATATGGGGTATTGGCATACTCAAAAAAAATCATGTAACAAATTGTAACATTTATTTTCTCTCATTACCCCTTTTAAAATTCAAAACTTGGGGCAAACAACATTTCACTGGGAAAAAGAGATAATTTTCAATTACTCAACCCAATGTTATACAATTCTGTGAATTGCCTAAAGGATAAAAATGCTCACTAATCCCTTAGATGAATTCATTGAGAGGTGTAGTTTCTAAATTGGGGTTACTGGGGCTCTTTAAATGTGACATGGCATCCGCAGTCTCTTCCAGCAAAAGTGACGCTCTGTCCCTTCTGAGCCCCCCCATGCTCTCAAAAAGTAGTTTTCCCACCACATGTGGCATATAGGTGTACTCAGAAGAAATTGCACAATAAACTATATGGTGCATATTCTCTTGTTGCCCTTGTAAAAATGCAAAATTGGACCTAAAACAATATTTTTGTAGCAAAGATATGATTTTTTTCATTTTCATGGCTTAGTTATAAACTTCTGTGAAGCACCTGGGGGTTCAAGTTGCTTACAATACAGCCAGATAAATACCTTGAAGGGATTCGTTTTCAAAATGGGGTCACTTCTGGCAGGTTTCCACTGGTTATGCACTTCACTGTATTTCTTAACTATTTTGTGTGACGTGACCCAAAGGTTTTAAAGCATGAAAAGAAAAACTTTAAAAATTGGGACATTGAGAGGATGTGAACTTGTTGGTGGCTTTGAAAAGACCATGATGCTAAGTGGTGACACATTTGGAACATTTATGGCAATTGGAATGGGAATTCGATGTTAATCTGCTGCTAGTTAATAAACCTCTGCACTTCAGTTTAAAAAAAAAAAAAAAAATTGTGACATTTTTTAACATTTTTGCCTAATTTCTGATTTTTTTCACAAAAAAATGCAAACAAAATGTTGTCCTAAATTTGCTACTAACATGAAGTACAGTATGTCATGAAAAAACAGTCTTAGGCCCTCTTCACACATCAGTGATTCTGGTATGTATGTTGCAGTTTTTATACCTGAACAAAAATGTACATTATTGATTTTTTTTTCCTGAAGAAGGGGTTATACAGCTCCGAAACATGTAGAACAATAAAATCCGATGTCTTAATCCCCATTGATCTTCAGTATCTTCTTCTGGCAGTGCGGATTAACCCTATTCTTCCATTTCCTCCAACAGATTCTTCATGTACAGTGATACAAAGCAAACTGTCAATCACTAAATAGGTCCACCTACTGGAATCATTTGCATACAAACATCAGGGATTTTAATGAATATAACACATATTTTATTTACATTTTTTTCAACAAAAATGTATAAATTGTGATCAGATTCACCTGCTCGATAACATTCTGCCTGCATATCAGATACCATTGAACCATAACAGTATACATTAAGACCCTCCGAAGTGTTAATAATGCACACTTCTACTACATGTATCCTGGAATTAGGCTATACATCTTAATTGGTTTGGTTTAAGCTAGGCATTAGTTCTGTTCCAGACTGTTTTCCAGCAATCAGCTATGTACTATCAACCTCAGTAAAGTCATCCTTTTTTGTTTTTCACACCTTCAACTCTACTGTTTAGGGCTGCTTCTCACTTGCGAGTTTCTCGCAGTAGAGCAATGCGAGAAAATCTCGCATTGGAATCGGACACATGTTAGTGAATGATTCCGCTCTCATCTGCGATTTTTTTCTCAGTCCAAATCGGACTGAGAAAAAAAATCGCAGCATGCTGCTTTTTTGCGAGTTTCTACTGCGAGTCTCTCCAATGCAAGTCTATGGGAGCGTGTAAAAAATCGGATGTCACGGGACGGCACTCACACCATCCTAGTGACATCCGATTTTCTAAATACATTTCTCGCATGTTTCCTAAAACACTGGAAACGAGCGATGTCTCACAATGTCTGTCAATCACTATTCTCTGTCAGTCAGTCTCTCCCTCTCGCTCTCTATTCTCTCTCTGTCGGTCCGTCACTATCTCTGTCCCTCTCTCACAGTCTGTCGGTTAGTTTCCCCCCCCTCTCTCATACTCACCGTTCCCTGATCCCGGCGCGGCGCTGCACGGCATTCACACTGCTGCGGCGGCTTTTACTATTTTGAAAAAAACGGCCGCTCATTAAACAATCTCGTATTCCCTGCTTTCCCCGTCCACCGGCGCCTATGATTGGTTGCAGTGAGACACGCCCCCACGCTGAGTGACAGGTGTCTCACTGCAACCAATCACAGCAGCCGGTGGGCGTGTCTATACTGTGCAGTGAAATAAATAAATAAATAATTAAAAAAAATGGCGTGCGGTCCCCCCCAATTTTAATACCAGCCAGATAAAGCCATACAGCTGAAGGCTGGTATTCTCAGGATGGGGAGCCCCACGTTATGGGGAGCCCCCCAGCCTAACAATATCAGTCAGCAGCCGCCCAGAATTGCCGCATACATTAGATGCGACAGTTCTGGGACTGTACCCGGCTCTTCCCGATTTACCCTGGTGCTTTGGCAAATCGGGGCAATAAGGAGTTAATGGCAGCCCATAGCTGCCACTAAATCCTAGATTAATCATGTCAGGCGTCTAAGACACCCTCCATGATTAATCTGTAAGTTACAGTAAATAAACACACACACACATGAAAAAATAATTTATTAGAAATAAAAAACACAAACAAATTCCCTCATTACCAATTTAATAAGCCCCAAAAAGCCCTCCATGTCCGGCGTAATCCACGGACCTCCAGCGTCGCTTCCAGCATGAAGGTGACAGGAGCTGCAGCAGACACCGCCGCTCCGGTCACCTCCACGCAGCAACTGAGGTGAGTAGCGCGATCTGCTGAGATGTCACTGAGGTTAATCGCGGCCACCGGTGGATCCAGTGACAGCGGGTAACCTCAGTGACAGCTCAGCTGATCGCGATACTCACCTCAGTTACTACGTGGAGGTGACCGGAGCGGCGGTGTCTGCTGCAGCTCCTGTCACCTTCATGCTGGAAGCGACGCTGGAGGTCCGTGGATTACGCCGGACATGGAGGGCTTTTTGGGGCTTATTAAATTGGTAATGAGGGAATTTGTTTGTGTTTTTTATTTCTAATAAATTATTTTTTCATGTGTGTGTGTGTTTATTTACTGTAACTTACAGATTAATCATGGAGGGTGTCTCATAGATGCCTGACATGATTAATCTAGGATTTAGTGGCAGCTATGGGCTGCCATTAACTCCTTATTGCCCCGATTTGCCAAAGCACCAGGGTAAATCGGGAAGAGCCGGGTACAGTCCCAGAACTGTCGCATCTAATGTATGCGGCAATTCTGGGCGGCTGCTGACTGATATTGTTAGGCTGGGGGGCTCCCCATAACGTGGAGCTCCCCATCCTGAGAATACCAGCCTTCAGCCGTATGGCTTTATCTGGCTGGTATTAAAATTGGGGGGAACCGCACGCCATTTTTTTAAATTATTTATTTATTTATTTCACTGCACAGTATAGACACGCCCACCGGCTGCTGTGATTGGTTGCAGTGAGACACCTGTCACTCAGCGTGGGGGCGTGTCTCACTGCAACCAATCATAGGCGCCTGTGGGCGGGGAAAGCAGGGAATACGAGATTGTTTAATGAGCGGCCGGCTTTTTCAAAATAGTAAAAGCCGCCGCAGCAGTGTGAATGCCGTGCAGCGCCGGGGATCGGGGATCGGTGAGTATGAGAGAGGGCTGCTAACTTCAGTCACTCATGAGATTAGCTGTCACCGGTGAGTCCTTCACAGGTGACCGCTAATCAGGACGCGGCACAGACAGAGCCGCAGCATTACAATGAAGTCGGGTGAAGTTCACCCGAGTTCATTCTGATCGTGCGGCTCTGTCTGTGTCTGCTATCATCTGCCATTAAGCTCTGCTACATGGCTGTTCTGTGTCTGCTGTCAGCGGCCATGTAGCAGCGCTGAATGGCAGATGAAATAGTAAAAAATACGCATTACACACGCATTACACACGCTAGTAAAATCATTAATTTATTAAGAAAAAGCATCGCACTTGCGTTGCACTCGGACCTATTGTGAACTAAAATCAGCCGAGTTTTTTTCAGCCCAGTCGGACCGATTTTACTCGCATAGATGTGTTTCCACCCTTAAGATAATAATCTGATCCATCATTTCTATGACTCTTCCTGTTCACACCTTCAACTCTGCTGCAACAAGTTACCTGATATGGACTCATCTATGCCATTACTGCTGCTATTCACACTTTAAACTCAACTTGTTCAAGGTACCTGTTAATTAACTAATCTCTGCTATTACTGGTAATGCTCAGGGATTTATCTCTGCTGCAACAATGTCCTGGATAGCAAACGTATCCCTAATATTACTGGCACTGTTCACATTTTCTTCTCTGCTGCTACATAGTGTACATAGCACCTGATAGTAACTCATTGCTGCTATTCTGGTGCTGCTGTCAAGTTTCTAATAACCAAATCAACTCAGTGACCCTGGTACTGCACTTTTATCTCTGCTTCCTCTACCTCTAAAGCCTGCTTTACACGAGACGATAGATTGTGCGATAGCACAATCGATTGTACCCGCCCACGTCGTTTTTGCGTCACGGGCAATTAGTTGCCCATGGCGCACAAACTCGTTTACCCCCGTCACACATACTTACCTTCCGGACGACCTCGCTGTGGGCGCCGAACGTCCACTTCCTGGAGTGGGCGGGACGTTCGGCGTCACAGCGACGTCACACGGCAGGCGGCCAATAAAAGCGGAGGGAAGGAGATGAGCGGGATGTAAACATCCCGCCCACCTCCTTCCTTCCATTAAGCCGTCGGGTGCCGCGGGAGGCAGGTAAAGCTGCTGTTCATCGTTCCCGTGGTGTCACACAGAGCAACGTGTGATGCCACGGAAACGATGAACAACCGCCGCCATTTTAATTAAACAATTTTATGAAACCTAGCGACGAGTACACGACTCACGATTTGTGAGCGTTACTGCATCGCTAGGAGATGTCACACGAGACGACATCGTGCGGTATGCCGGATGTGCGTCACGAAAACCGTGACCCCAGCGACATATCGCACAATCTATCGCCTCGTGTAAAGCCCGCTTAATGCTTTGTGCTGAGCAGTTGCTGTCCAAAATATCCTTACATATTGGTCATCATTTTTGCTCATGCCATCCATGACGTCAGGCTGCAGTGTATCTTCCCCTGCAGACTGTGCTGTTGAGCCTAAACAATGGATTAGGCAATCTGCTTCACTAGGTGAGCCGATAATACAAATGGGAGTATATACAGATTTGGTAGATTCGACCACACCAGATATTACAAGAGCAATGCAATGTAAAATGTGTGATTGAATTGAGTTTTCCCAGACTATAGTAGCTCATTACGAAGGGGACATCAGGAGCCAGGCACAAAGTGATCAGCTACAGTCAGGGCCAGAAATATTTGGACAGTGACACAAGTTTTGTTATTTTAGCTGTTTACAAAAACATGTTCAGAAATACAATTATATATATAATATGGGCTGAAAGTGCACACTCCCAGCTGCAATATGAGAGTTTTCACATCCAAATCGGAGAAAGGGTTTAGGAATCATAGCTCTGTAATGCATAGCCTCCTCTTTTTCAAGGGACCAAAAGTAATTGGACAAGGGACTCTAAGGGCTGCAATTAACTCTGCAGGTGTCTCCCTCATTAACCTGTAATCAATTAAGTAGTTAAAAGGTCTGGGGTTGATTACAGGTGTGTGGTTTTGCATTTGGAAGCTGTTGCTGTGACCAGACAACATGCGGTCTAAGGAACTCTCAATTGAGGTGAAGCAGAACATCCTGAGGCTGAAAAAAAGAAAAAATCCATCAGAGAGATAGCAGACATGCTTGGAGTAGCAAAATCAACAGTCGGGTACATTCTGAGAAAAAAGGAATTGACTGGGGAGCTTGGGAACTCAAAAAGGCCTGGGCGCCACGGATGACAACAGTGGTGGATGATCGCCGCATACTTTCTTTGGTGAAGAAGAAGCCGTTCACAACATCAACTGAAGTCCAGAACACTCTCAGTGAAGTAGGTGTATCTGTCTCTAAGTCAACAGTAAAGAGAAGACTCCATGAAAGTAAATACAAAGGGTTCACATCTAGATGCAAACCATTCATCAATTCCAAAAATGGACAGGCCAGAGTTAAATTTGCTGAAAAACACCTCATGAAGCCAGCTCAGTTCTGGAAAAGTATTCTATGGACAGATGAGACAAAGATCAACCTGTACCAGAATGATGGGAAGAAAAAAGTTTGGAGAAGAAAGGGAACGGCACATGATCCAAGGCACACCACATCCTCTGTAAAACATGGTGGAGGCAACGTGATGGCATGGGCATGCATGGCTTTCAATGGCACTGGGTCACTTGTGTTTATTGATGACATAACAGCAGACAAGAGTAGCCGGATGAATTCTGAAGTGTACAGGGATATACTTTCAGCCCAGATTCAGCCAAATGCCGCAAAGTTGATCGGACGGCGCTTCATAGTACAGATGGACAATGACCCCAAGCATACAGCCAAAGCTACCCAGGAGTTCATGAGTGCAAAAAAGTGGAACATTCTGCAATGGCCAAGTCAATCACCAGATCTTAACCCAATTGAGCATGCATTTCACTTGCTCAAATCCAGACTTAAGACGGAAAGACCCACAAACAAGCAAGACCTGAAGGCTGCGGCTGTAAAGGCCTGGCAAAGCATTAAGAAGGAGGAAACCCAGCGTTTGGTGATGTCCATGGGTTCCAGACTTAAGGCAGTGATTGCCTCCAAAGGATTCGCAACAAAATATTGAAACTAAAAAATTTTTTGTTTGGGTTTGGTTTATTTGTCCAATTACTTTTGACCTCCTAAAATGTGGAGTGTTTGTAAAGAAATGTGTACAATTCCTACAATTTCTATCAGATATTTTTGTTCAAACCTTCAAATTAAACGTTACAATCTGCACTTGAATTCTGTTGTAGAGGTTTCATTTCAAATCCAATGTGGTGGCATGCAGAGACCAACTCTCGAAAATTGTGTCACTGTCCAAATATTTCTGGACCTAACTGTACATATTCAAATATCATATATTTCTATTGACATTTCATCTTTATATTATTTGTTATTATTATTAAATCTTAAGCATATCAGCATGTTGTTATGTGTATAGGGACAGGCTCAGGGTTATCTCTCACCTTACCATCTAGACCATGCAATTTAAACAGATTTTTTTCCTTTAGGCATTTGTGGGGTTAATGTACTTTTTATTGCAGCAGACTGGTTCAGCTGGAAGCAGTTAGTTAATTGCTGATCAGGATTTAAGCCCTCTGCTTCCTTGACTTGTTGCTGGTTATTCTATTCAATTAGGAGCTAGCCAGGGACCAGAGAGAACATCCTGTTCACTACTGCAGCCATCTGCTGTTTCTTGTAAGTTGTTCAACTACCTCATTTTCTTTATACCCTTATCCGTACACCTTCTGTTTTCCACTGGTGCAGGTTTCTGGTGTGTATGTTTTTTGTTACCCCATCTATTGTTCTGTGTTGGTGGGTTGTTGGGCTCCATTCGGGTCAATCCCCTGGTTGGTGGGGACACAGCTGTTAGAGCCTGGACAGGAGACAGGGTCATGTTGGAGACTTGACCCTGACTACCATTAAGTCTACCATCGAGATAAGTGACAGTTTAGGGTTCCTAGTCGTAGGGTCAGCCTAGGAGCCCTGTACTATTCTATCCCCCTGCTGTTACACATGTATATGTTTGGCTGCCATAAAGATTCTGGAAGTTCTATGTTGGAATTTTTGTCTTTTTATGTCCTTTTCCAAAGAGGCAATAAAGACCATGACTACAGATGGATATAAAGGGGTTTACAAATGTAACAATTTATGTCTACTGAAAGGATAGTATATAACTTGCTGATTGCTGGTGATTCCACCACTAGGACCAGCACCAATTGCCATGATAGGGTTCTGTAGTGGCTCATTTAAATGGAACAGCAGTCGAGAATGCTCATTATTTGACACAAGACAATAAATGATGATGTACATGCTTGAATGTTTCTGTACTCAAATTGGACACTTCAGAACTCCATTTTCAGGATTGTTGGGTGTCCCATTGGTAGTATCCTTGTGATCAGCAATTTAGCATCTTAAGGGTGCTTTACACGAGACGAACTATCGTGCAATGCATCATCGGGGTCACGGATTTCGTGACGCACATCCGGCATCGTACACGACGTCGTGTCGTGTAACACCTCTGAGTGACGCAGTATGGCTCACAAATCGTGAGTCGTGTATGCGTCGCTCAGTTCCATAATATCGTTTAATTACAATGGCACTGATTATTCATCGTACACGGGGCAGCACACATCGCAGTGTGTGACACCCCGGGAATGATGAACACATCTTACCTGCGTCACGCGGCACCCGCCGGCAATGCAGAAGGAAAGAGGTGGGCAGGATGTTTACGTCCCGCTCATCTCCGCCCCTCCGCTTCTATTGGCCGGCGGCTGGGTGACATCGCTGTGACGCCGAACGTCCCTCCCCATTCAGGAAGAGGATGTTCGCTGCCCACAGCGACGTCTCCCAGGAGGTAAGTACGTGTGACAGGGGGTTACCGACTTTGAGCACCATGGGCAACGATTTGCCCGCGACGCACAAAAGACGGGGGCGGGTACGATCGATCGTAAAATCGCACGATCGGTTGACCTGTGTAAAGCAGGCATTACTGTTGGTTGTAGCTCCCAGTCCCGGTCCCAGCGCGGTATCCCTGTGTGCTCCCACTCCCAGGCTCCGGCAGGGGCATCTTCCCTCTCACCTCCCCGGTTTCAGCACAGTATCGCCGCATGCATCCGCTCCTAGGTTCTGGTGGGGGCACCCTACCTCTCACTTGCTTGGCAGCTCCACTCACCCTTCTCCTGCCCCGGGGTCTGCCTTCTTTGGCTTCCAGGCTGCGCGCAGCCCTTCTGTGCATGCCCATAGGGTGTGCACGGCCATGCCCCCTTTCTTAAAGAGCTGGTATCCCATTACCCGGATGCGATCTCTGAGATCCCCTGTTACCTTAAAGGTATTTAAGACTTCCTCCCCTTACAGGAGGCACCGCACCTGAGCAATGTTGCTTTAGTTAGTGTGTTGCTAATTCAGGTCCCTTTACGTTACTTCCTGCATAACTCAGCCTACTGTGTCCTTGTTCCAGTTCTGTATATCTAACCTGTGTCTTCTCCTAGAGCCTGTGTCACCTCCTCCGTGCTGCCACATCTGAGCCATTTCATCTCCGTGTTGCCACGTCTAAGCCATTCCATCTCCGTGCTGCCACGTCTGAGCCCTTTCATCTTCTTGCCGCCACGCCTGAGCTTCCTCCTCTGTCCTGCCACAACTGTGCAACCATCTCCGTGCCGCCACGTCTGAGTCTCCACCTCAGTGCTGCCAAGTCTAAGTTACCACCTTCATGCCATTACATCCAAGCACACCTGCGCCGGACTTTAGAGCCTTTTTCCAGTCCGTAAGAGCCGACCTCCACTGGTTCCTGGCAATCGTGCATTCAGACCCCCTGGGGCTGTTTCGCTTCTGGTTGCTCCTCCAGGGGACTTTGGTGTACGTCCCAGTGGGTCCACTCCCGGACACTCGCCACCCCTCAGAGACCATAACAGTGGTGATAACTTTCTGCCTTAATATAACTTCTCCAACAGATGGGAATAGATGTACATGCAGATAAATAGCCTTATAGAAGGAATAGCAGCTCTGTCTTCTTAATTGTTCTTATCAGTGCGCACTTGAACACTTTGAGCACTAGAAAATGTCAAGATTCGAAAATGGAGTCCAGTCTATGCAATCCATACAGTTTTTATTTTTTTATTGTGTTTATTGCTAGACAAAAAATATGAACCATATGAAAAAATACCAGCAATTCCTCCAACTAATGACATTTTCTTCAGCCTGTCATCACCTGTACTTCCCACTGATACAAGCAAAATGCAGCAAGACAAAGCTGCCAAAGGCAATGAAAGAGGGTGAACAGGTCAGTGAAAACCTCATATAACCCATGAAGGTGTAAAATATGACTGCGGAATGATCAAAAATGAATTTGTATATATCAGCAGCTGTGAAGGCTGTCAGAATGTACCATTGCTTATCTTATGGATTAAAGGGCAGCTTTTTAGTTGACGACATTGAATGTAAAACACATTAGTTAAAAAGACAAACAATTAAAACTACACTAAAAAGCGTGAGAAAGTAAAAAAAGAAATAAACATAGTAGTAGTAATTGTATTAAGATTTAAAACAAACAGACAAAAAGAAAGTACTCTCTGTTAAATATATAGCACCAGAGATGAAAGGATCTGATGAGATTCAAATTCACCAAATTGTGTGAATTTTTTACTGAGATATTTCTTTTTATAGTCAATTTATTCTTCATGAAATTGAATGTCCTTTATTATAGTGACGGTGAACTCCCAGTATTTAGAGACTTGTGACAGCTGCTGGTCCTCACAGTGCTCTGAAACTCATCTTAAAAGTATTTTCATTTCCTTAGGCGTTTTAAGGGTTAATGTCAGTTTATTTCCCAGCAGCATTCTAGCAGTCCATTTCAGATGCAGCCACTCTGTGACCATGTCCATCACCTTCAAATAGTCAAATTTCCCATCAGCCTTTAATGGTGACCGAATTCCATTCTGTTCAGGCAGCCTAGGTGGAAGGAGCTGCTGGCGTTGTGACTGGTGCCCAGCTACCTGCAGCCTCGGAGTCTAGCAGCAGCCATGAAGTTTGTGTTAGTATACTTTTTCCCTTGTCTGTCTTCCTTCTTCTCATATTGATTAGTGCAGCGGTGGGACTAGTGGTCTCGCCGCCCATCTCACTAGTAAGAGTGAGTTCAGGGCTAGCAAGTGTTAAAGGTATCCTTGTCAGCATTGGGGTGATATATACCCCAATGTATAGTGCTTGCTAGGCAGCACAGGATACAGCTGCAGGTGAGCACAGGAGGTCTCCCATCTCCCTCTCCTTAGCGCTAGGGCCCACCGTTGTTTAAGTGTCACCAGTGTCCCCTTCTGTTTTGTTTTTTTTGTAGTGCGCTGGATGTCTGTAGGTCTGAGCGCATCTGTCAAGCTGTGAATTTGGACACACACCAGTATGAGCGTTACAATTATGCTCTGAGATCTAGGTAGACCTGTGAGCATAATAAAAGTAAGACATAGAAAGAAAAAAACAAATATTCAGTTCTACTGCACACTGTCTGTTGTACAGTCTTCAGCATCTCTTCAAACTTTTGTTCCTAATCACGGCCAGAAGTCCTGGTCTGAGGGCGAGACATAAGGTCTAAAAGTGAGCGGACCCATGGAAGTTTGGGTTCTGTGGGTTTAGTCAGACTTTAGATAAAGTTCTGTTTTGGACCTCAACTTGACCTGAACCTCATTGGAATTCACTAATTGGGTAGTTGTCTCTCCGCCCACATACAGTCAGCCATGTACAGAAGACTTTCGGGGTAAGGAGGGAGAGGTTTTTCCATCTTTTTTGTCTTTTGTACACCCTACATTCGATAATGATTTTACTTGCAAGCCATTCAAACACTGCAAGTGACTCACACTGGGCGGAATACCAATCGTACCTGAGCAAACCAATGTTCTCTCGAGTGGTTTGCACATGTAAAACACCGGAACTCCAAAATCAAACAGTGATTTTTTTTTGGCAAAGTCTCTGTTCAGTACGAACGCAACTTTAAAGTTAGGGTCCGCTCATCTCTAATAAGGTCACTCACGGCGCATGTTGTTACATCACAAAGTTGCCATGATTTTACAATGGGAATGAGCATACCTGGTCTACATTTCACATCCGTAGGTTATGGGCACTTTGTAAAATCATGATTAGTGATGAGCGAGCATGCTTGTCACTACTCGGTACTCGCACGAGTATCGCTGTACTCGGGCTGCTCGGCGGGGACCGAGTAATCTCGCGATACTCGTGCTGTACTCGTGGTCTTCATTTCTGCATGTTGGCGCTCTTTTGAGAGCCAGCCCTCATGCAGGGATTGGCTGGCAGACCACTGCAATGCCACAGCCCTGTTAGTTGTGGAATTGCAGTGATTGGCCGGCCTGCACAGCGTGACCGAGCCTTTATATCGGCCGGCGCGCTGTGCTCTGCTCACAGCTATTCAGACAGTCAGTGTAGGGAGAGTGTCGCTGATTCAGGGAAAGGTTTGCGGCCCTTTATAGTTAGTTCCGGAGCAGGGCTGCAAACAGTGTGACCAGAAGTCCTTCTCAGGACTATTCTAGTTGTATACAGGCAGGCAGGGTATAGCCAGGTCGGAGTACAGTAGCAGAGTCCTTCTCAGGACTATTGTTGCTATATACAGGCAGGGTATAGCCAGGTCGGAATACAGGCTAGTGACCAGAAGAGTCCTTGTCAGGACTATTGTAGCAGTATACAGGCAGGCAGGCAGGGTATATAGCCATTCCTAGTGGTGACCGTATACCAGCCTTCATCATATCTGGGGCTGGTGTACACAGTGTAAAACAGTCCAGATAGTGTCAGACTTCTCAGTAATTGTCGCTCCTAAAAACCAGTTAGGTTCTTATTGCGTCCGTGCTTGCATTTAAAAACAGCACGTGTGTGGCAGTCGGTGGCAGCGTACAGGTGCGCGTTTTGCACAAACTATTATATAACGCACAAGTCTAGTGTATAATACACGTCAGTCAGCAGTGTCTGATAGTGTCAGACTTCTCAGTAATTGTCGCTCCTAAAAACCAGTTAGGTTCTTATTGCGTCCGTGCTTGCATTTAAAAACAGCACGTGTGTGGCAGTCGGTGGCAGGGTACAGGTGCGCGTTTTGCACAAACTATTATATAACGCACAAGTCTAGTGTATAATACACGTCAGTCAGCAGTGTCTGATAGTGTCAGACTTCTCAGTAATTGTCGCTCCTAAAAACCAGTTAGGTTCTTATTGCGTCCGTGCTTGCATTTAAAAACAGCACGTGTGTGGCAGTCGGTGGCAGGGTACAGGTGCGCGTTTTGCACAAACTATTATATAACGCACAAGTCTAGTGTATAATACACGTCAGTCAGCAGTGTCTGATAGTGTCAGACTTCTCAGTAATTGTCGCTCCTAAAAACCAGTTAGGTTCTTATTGCGTCCGTGCTTGCATTTAAAAACAGCACGTGTGTGGCAGTCGGTGGCAGCGTCAGGCTCCATATTGTCCCTGGATAGAGACGTGCATGATGGCCTGTAAACATGAAGTGCCCATTGTAAGGAAGTGGGTCTATTGTAGTATAGCCCTTAGGCAGGGCAGCCAAAAATTGGGAGGCTCCATATTGTCCCTGGATAGAGACGTGCATGATGGCCTGTAAACATGAAGTGCCCATTGTAAGGAAGTGGGTCTATTGTAGTATAGCCCTTAGGCAGGGCAGCCAAAAATTGGGAGGCTCCACATTGTCCCTGGATAGAGATGTGCATGAGGGCCTCAAAACATTGTTCCCATTGCAAAGGAGCGGGTCTCCTGTCGTTGTAATGCCCATTCAGAAAGAATGGGCGAAAAAATTTACCACTGGGGGTATACCTGAAACAACGGCTTAACTATTGTAACGGTCACCATGATGGCGCATGAGGAGAAGGAGGAGCAGTCCAGCGATTAGCCAAAGTCCAGAAGTGTGTTACCATGGGTGAGTGGAGGTACATGGCAAATTCCCGTTACAAACTTTAAATTCCGCTGTAATTTGCTGTTGGTGTGTGTGGTGAAGTCTGGCCAAATCCAACCCTTGTTCATCTTGATCAGAGTCAGCCTGTCAGCATTTACAGTTGACAGGCGGGTGCGTTTATCTGTAATGATTCCACCTGCGGCACTAAAAACACGCTCTGACAAAACGCTAGCGGCAGGGCAGGCCAGGACTTCCAAGGCGTAGAGAGCCAATTCATGCCACGTGTCCAGCTTGGATACACATTAATTGTAAGGCACAGAGGAATGTCGGAGTACAGTTGTTTGATCTGCAAGGTACTCCTTGAGCATCTGGGCAAACTTAGGATTTCTTGTGGCACTACCCCTCACCTCAGGGGCTGTGGTATGTGAGGGGCTGAGAAAACTGTCCCACATCTTAAAGACTGTTCCCCTACCTCTGGCGGATTGGACTTGTGCCCCTCTCGGCTGTACGCCTTGGTTGTCCACTGATTCCTGACCTATGCCGCTAGCGTTTTGTGAGGGGAATGCTTTGCCTACTTCCGTGACTATGGCCTTCTGGAACTGCTGCATTTTGCCTGACCTCTCCGCCTCGGGAATAAGAGACATAAAGTTGTCCTTTTAGCGTGGGTCTAACAGTGTTACCAACCAGTAATGATTGTCGGCCAAGATGTTCTTAACGAGAGGGTCACGAGACAGGCAGCTTACCATAAAGTCAGCCATGTGTGCCAGACTCTTAACAGCCATCACTTCAGTATCCTGACCAACACGATGACTGAACATGCTGTCCTCCTCCTCCTCCTCCTCCTCATCATCTACCCTGTCCTCTGGCCAGCCACGCTGAACCGAGGATATGACTGCATGTCATATCCTCAATTTGGCCAGAGAGTTGCTCCATGTCTTCATCCTCCTCCTCGTCATAGTCCTCCACTGCACGTTGTGATGAGACGAGGCTGGGCTGTGTGTTATCATCACCCACACCCACTACTGTTTCTTGCTCAAACTCATCGCGCTCCGCCTGCAATGCATCATGGTTGTTTTTTGAGCAGAGACCATTTTAGAAGGCAGAGAAGCGGTATGGTGACGCTAATAATGTCGTCATCGCCGCTCACCATCTTGGTGGAGTCCTCAAAGTTTTGGCGGATGGTGCATAGGTCGGACATCCCTCTCCACTCCTCAGGTGTTATGTGTGGAGTTTGACCCATTTCCCGACGGCTTAGGTGATGCAGGTACTCAACAACTGCCCTCTTCTGCTCACATATCCGGACCAACATGTGCAGAGTTGAATTCCAAAGCGTGGGGACATCACACACCAGTCTGTGTGCCGGAAGATGCAAACGGCGTCTTAAGCCGGCAAGGCCGGCTGAAGCAGTAGGTGACTTTCGAAAATGTGCAGACAGGCGGCGAACTTTTATCAGCAGATCAGACAGCTCTGAGTATGACTTTAGAAACCGCTGAACCACGAGGTTGAGCACATGGGCCACGCATGGAACATGTGTCAGCTGGCCTCGCCTCAAAGCCCCCACCAGGTTCCGGCCATTGTCACACACGACCTTTCCTGGCTTTAGGTTCAGAGTTGTGAGCCAGTGATCTGCCTGCTGTTTCAGAGCTGTCCACACCTCTTCTGCATTGTGGGGTTTGTCACCTATGCAGATTAGCTTCAGCACTGCCTGTTGCCGCTTCGCCGAGGCAGTGCTGCAGTGCTTCTGTGTCGCCCTGGACAAGCCAGGGGCAACAGAGCACAACACTTAAACACCCCACACTCCCTGCAGGCATATCATAGTCAAAACACAAAATCCTAGTTGCCTTCCCCAGGGGCTGTTGTCCACACCAGGGTGTGGAGCCAGGCGGTTGGTCTCCACCCACCGAGGAGGAGGGAAAACACAGGCAGTGAGAGTTAAGCTAAGGAAGTGGAAGGAGGAAAGTAGTAGAGAGGAGAAAAGTGACAGCAAAGAGCCTGAAGTTGGTCCGGGTGTGTGGACCGGACAGGACAGCAAGGTTGGCAGGATGTGGTGACCGTCTGCAGTTGAGGCCGATTGGAGTCTGCCGTAAGGACCGTGGACGGGTGGTGACCCGGCCGTACCGGACCGGTATACAAAGAGAAGCCAGCACCATTGGCAGAGGACTTTCGGATCCCGGCAAGGCTTGGTGTCGCCGTGAATTTGCCAAATCCGTTAGTGAAGGGAACCTCAGGGTTTCCAAACAGCCAAGTCCAGATAGAAGGCAACCGTACAACCGTGAAGGGGAGACACCGCCACCGCCAAGGGCAACCGTCTCCCAGGGCCAGCGCCTGTGGGCAAAAGGGGCTCCTTCGGCCCATATCCAGGTCGGGGAGCGGGTTACCGTTGGGAAACCATCACTACCAACACTTAACTTAGGTGCAGGGAGAGACAGTCATCACTAACCTGCAGGGAGGAACAACCGCAGCCGTCCGAGTGACCCGTCCATCCAGCCACTTGTTTTACCGTGAACTGTGTCATCATCATTGGGCTGAGTGAGTACCTCCATGCCGTGCGGCACAGCGCTGCCCCTGCGACCCTGCACCTCATCAGGCCCCGCAACCCGCCTGTCATCCATCTCTACCCCATCACCAGGCCCCGGGACAACCAACCCCCCTACCCACGGAGGGGAGAAATAACAACAAAGCTGCTCCCTGTCACAGGCTCCCGGGATCCCCGTCCAGAGCAGCGGTGGTGTCCACACAATCACCACAACCGTGGGTGGCGTCACGGACAATATCCCCAAAACCCAAACCACCCCTTTTCACTCACGGGCGAGTAGCGCCGCTCGAGTCCCCGGGATCCGGCCATCGCTCGAGCCAACGAGCGATAGCAGCAGCCGTAGAGCAGCGTCAGCCAGACCCGAGCAGTGGGAGAGCGCACCGTCCCCTCCTCCGCCCGCGACACTTCCAGCTTGGGACTGGTGTGGAGGGTAAAGTGGATGAGGATGCGCAGGAGGAGGAGGCTGAGGAGCATGACATTCCGGAGCTGTAGAGTGTGTGTGAAACCCTGACTGAGGTAGGGCCTGCAAAACTTGGTGTGTGAAGGACGTGTTCCGTCCCTCGCTCAGACTGGGTCCCAGCTTGCACAATATTAACCCAGTGTGACGTCAACGAGATGTAGCGGCCTTGCCCACATGCACTTGTCCACGTGTCTGTGGTTAGGTGGACTTTGGCTGAAACAGCGTTGTTCAGGGCACGTGTGATGTTTTGTGACACGTGGTGGTTATGCAATGCGGGGACGGCACACCGGGAGAAATAGTGGCGGCTGTGGACCGAGTAACGTGGGACAGCTGCCACCATCATGTCGCGGAATGCTTCTGTCTCAACCAGCCTAAAAGGCAACATTTCCAGCGCAAGCAGTCGCGAAATGTTAGCATTTAGAACTGTGGCATGTGGGGTGTTGGCAGTGTATTTGCGCCTGCGTTCAAAGGTTTGCTGAATGGATAACTGAACGCTGCGCTGGGACAAGGACGTGCTTGATGATGGTGTTCTTTCTGCGTAGGCAACTGCAGGTGCAGGAGTGGAGGAGGCTTGTTCTCAGGCAGCATGGACAGGGGATTGGCTCGCATGCACAACCAGCGAAGACGTAGCAGTGACATCAGCAAGCACTGCTCCTCGACTCTGTTGTACTTCCCACAAAGTCGGGTGCTTGGCTGACATGTGCCTGATCATGCTGGTGGTGGTCAGGCTGCTAGTTTTGGTACCCCTGCTGATGCTGGCATGGCAGGTGTTGCAAATGGCCTTTTTAGAATCATCTGGAGCCAACTTAAAAAACTGCCAGTGTCAGAGTTCCGGGTTTTCCAGTTTTCTTTTGAAAGAGCTTGCCCTTTGTTAACATGGAGTTTTCTGTTCTGTTGCCCTACTTCCTGTCCATCTGTTTAAAAGCCGCCCCTAAAGCTTAGTCCAGTGCCTGAGTATACTGCTTCCTGTGTGCTCCTGCCCTGCTGCTTTTGGTTCCTGATTGTTATTCGGATCCTCTTGGAAAACAACCGACACCGACTCTGGACTTCATCTGGTATCATCTAGCTGTGCCCGGACTCCGTTTGCCGTCTTTGGTCGGCACTTCTGCCCGGTTCCTTCCGTTTAATACCACTCTGGACTCACATCACGTACGGACATTTTTGGACTTACCTATTGCCCTTTTGTGTCCCGGCTGCTGCGCATTTAGGGCTTCTGGGGTGATTGCCAGACAGTCCCTGTATAGGGGTTCGCTCTTGGTGGTCTCCCTGGGGGAGTCCGGTGCGCGGTCCCGGGAATTCCCTTTCGCTCCGTCCCTGGAAGGTATTTCCTGTATTTATGTTCTACTGTGTTTTTGTTCCGTTTATGTACATATTTGCTGGTTGCATATTATAAACGTCTTGCACCAAGAACTCGTCTCTGGTTGTCATTGCCCTAACGCAATCGAAATCCTCAATACATACAATAGTATTACAGCCAGACTCGGGAAGACCTAACATTTGTACAGGCACCTTGTGTCGTGTTGTTCCGGGGAACAGTTGCCTGACGTCTGCCTGGGGCCACCACTCTGCTTCTTACTGCCTGTTGGGATGCTACGCCTCCCTCCCCCTGTGCACTGCTGTCCTCGCTCTGCATATCCTCCTGCCAGGTTGGGTCAGTTACTGGATCATCCACCACGTCGTCTTCCTCTTCCGCACCCTGCTCCTCCTCCTGACTTCCTGACAATTGTGTCTCATCATCGTCCACCCCTTGTTGAGACACGTTGCCAACTTCGTGAGAACGTGGCTGCTCAAATATTTGGGCATCTGTACATACAATCTCGTCATGGCCCACTTCAACAGGAGCTGGCGAGAGGCCAGAATGTGTGAATGGAAACGTGAACGAACAGCTCTTCCGAGTGTCCAAGTGTGGGATCAGTAATGTCCGTGGACGTGTACTCGGCCTGGTGGTAGGAAGGAGGATCAGGTTCTGAAATGTGCGGTGCAGTATCACGGCTACTGACACTTGACCGTGTGGAAGACAGAGTGTTTGTGGTGGTGCCAATCTGACTAGAAGCATTATCCGCTATCCAACTAACAACCTGTTGACACTGGTCTTGGTTCAAGAGCGGTGTACTGCTGCGGTCCCCAAGAATTTGGGACAGGAGGTGCGAGCGACTAGATGTGGCCCTTTGTTGTGGCGAAATTAGAGCTTGCACACAACCTCGGTCTCTGCCTGCACCACCATCACGTCCACTTCCTTGTTCGTTGACAACGCCCTTGCGCATTTTGCAATGCTGTGCTGATGTGTATTATTCACTAGACTTGTGCGTTATATCCAAGTTTTTGCAAAACTCACACAAATGCAGCGGAAAGCTGCCACCAACAGGCACACACGTGCGGTTTTTAAATGCAAGCACGGAGGCTCTAAGAACCTAACAGGTCTCTATCCAGGGACAACGTGGAGCCTCCCAATTTTTGGCTGCCCTGCCTAAGGGCTATACTACAATAGACCCACTTCCTTCCAATGGGCACTTCAGGTTTACAGGCCCTCATGCACGTCTCTATCCAGGGACAACGTGGAGCCTCCCAATTTTTGGCTGCCCTGTCTAAGGGCTATACTATAATACACCCACTTCCTTCCAATGGGCACTTCAGGTTTACAGGCCGTCATGCACGTCTCTATCCAGGGACAACGTGGAGCCTCCCAATTTTTGGCTGCCCTGCCTAAGGGCTATACTACAATAGACCCACTTCCTTCCAATGGGCACTTCAGGTTTACAGGCCCTCATGCACGTCTCTATCCAGGGACAACGTGGAGCCTCCCAATTTTTGGCTGCCCTGCCTAAGGGCTATACTATAATACACCCACTTCCTTCCAATGGGCACTTCAGGTTTACAGGCCCTCATGCACGTCTCTATCCAGGGACAACGTGGAGCCTCCCAATTTTTGGCTGCCCTGCCTAAGGGCTATACTACAATAGACCCACTTCCTTCCAGTGGGCACTTCAGGTTTACAGGCCCTCATGCACGTCTCTATCCAGGGACAACGTGGAGCCTCCCAATTTTTGGCTGCCCTGCCTAAGGGCTATACTACAATAGACCCACTTCCTTCCAATGGGCACTTCAGGTTTACAGGCCCTCATGCACGTCTGTATGCAGGGGCATTGGTGAACCTCACAATTTTGGACTGCCCTGGCAAAGGAAAATACTACAAAGACTCACTTCCTCAAAATGGGCACATTAGACTCAAGAGGCCTTCATGTACGTCTCTTCTCAGGGACATCGGAGTGCCACACAATGTTTTCACGTAAAATCTTTCATGTATTAATCTCAAAAAGTAACATACACCAGCTCTATCTCACTATTGCGTATGTGCCCTTAACATTTCTGCCATGAAAAATCATTTTGGGGTCATTTTGGAAGGTTTTCTGGTGAGTCCGTAAAAATGGCGTGAAACGCGGACAAAATTGTTCACAGCTGTGACTTTTGAGTGATAAATGCTTCAAGGGGTCTTCCCCATGCTGTTGCCATGTCATTTGAGCACTCTTCTGAGACTTTTGTGACATTTTTAGGGTTTCTCCATGCTGCCGGGGGGTCATTTCACAAAAATACTCGGGTCTCCCATAGGATAACATTGGGCTCGTTGCTCGGCCCGAGTACACGAGTATCTTGGGAGGCTCGGCCCGAGCTTCGAGCACCCGAGCTTTTTAGTACTCGCTCATCACTAATCATGATGTGCGGTGTGAACGTACAATGTGCACTCTATGCCAAGAGATCAACATAGCATAGAAGGATAGACTCAAAGTAGATAACCCACAATGATCGTGGAACAAGGACATCCTGTGAATTGATGTTCATCCATACTGTACATGGGTATTCAGTCTCAGATATATTGAAGCACCCTAAGATTTTCTATTAACTGTTCTTAGAATATACTTAGGCTTTAACAACAGGATGTACTTATTTCTACAGATATGTATATAAGAAAATATAAGGCTGGAGCTACATGGAGATTTTGGTTGCACCACAGATCACAAGGTCAAAGATTTCTGTGTCACTGCTACATCAAAACGTAATGTTGGTGAATGGGGTCACGTTGAAATGTCTAGGGCAGGGGTCCCTAACCTGTGCCTCGGAAGCCACATGTGGCTCATGAGCCCATGGTGTGTGGCTTGCGGCTGTCTGCTAACTACACTGTATGCAGAATTATTAGGCAAACGAGTATTTTGATCACATGATACTTTTTATACATGTTGTCCTACTCCAAGCTGTATCAAAAAGCACTGCCATACTCAGGGACATGGCCAAGGTAAGGAAGACTGAAAAACCACCACTTTTGAATAAGAAACATAAGATAAAATGTCAAGACTGGGCCAAGAAATATCTTAAGACTGATTTTTGAAAGGTTTTATGGACTGATGAAATCAGAGAGCTCTTGATGGGCCAGATGAATGGGTCAGAGGCTGGATCAGTAAAGGGCAGAAAGCTCCACTCCGACTCAGACGCCAGCAAGGTGGAGGTGGGGTACTGGTATGGACTGGTATCATCAAAAATGAACTTGTGGGACCTTTTCGGGTTGAGGATGGAGTGAAGCTCCACTTCCAGACCTACTGCCAGTTTCTGGAAGACAACTTCTTCAAGCAGTGGTACAGGAAGAAGTCGATATCGTTCAAGAAAAACATGATTTTCATGCAGGACAATGCTCCATCACATGCATCCAACTACTTCACAGCGTGAATGGCCAGTAAAGGTCTAAAAGATGAAAAAATAATGACTTGGCCCCCTCGTTCACCTGATCTTAACCCCATAGAGAACCTGTGGTCTTTCATAACATGTAAGATCTACAGAGAGGGAAAACAGTACACCTCTCGGAACAGTGTCTGGAGGCTGTGGTGGCTGCTGCACGCAATGTTGATCTTAAAGAGATCAAGCAACTGACAGAATCTATGGAAGGTAGGCTGCTGGGTGTCATCATAAAGAAAGGTGTCTATATTGGTCACTAATTTTTGGGGTTTTGCTTTTGCATGTCAGAAATGTTTATTTCTAAATTGTGTGCAGTGATATTGGTTTACCTGGTGAAAATAAACAAGTGAGATGGGAATATATTTGGTTTTGATTAAGTTGCCTAATAATTCTGCACAGTAATAGTTACCTACACAAACAAATATCCTCCTAAGATAGCCAAATCTAAAAAATACCCCACTCCAACTTCCAAAATATTTTGCGTTGATTGAGAACATAGTTGTTGATCAATAATTAAAACAATCCTCCAAAATACAACTTGCCTAATAATTCTGCACACGGTGTAAGGTTATTTTAACAAAAACTGTATTCCTTAATTTTTAATGGGGATAAAGGAACATGAATCATGATATATGATATACATTGTGTGTAGATACAGTGTATATATATATATATATATATATATATATATATATATATACACATATATATACACACAGTTTAAATAAATATATATATATATATATATATATATATATATATAAAATATATAAAGCTCAGTGTGTTTGTGTATGTGTGTATGTCCGCTAGACGAATCCGCACGGTCGCATTCACAATCACGAAATTTGAACAGACACTCCATGTGACTCAGGGAACGTCATAGACTATGTTTGGTTGGGCGGGAAAATTTAACCTCGTGCTTTCCAGTTACTCTACAAAAATCCTGCAGCCATTAAACTGAATGGAGCTAGGAGCTGCAGGCTATAAATAGCAACTGTCAGTGGTTGCTATAGGAACAAAATAAACTGTTAGTATAAGATAGGATGGGCGGCACGGTGGCTCAGTGGTTAGCACTGCAGCCTTGCAGAGCTGGGGTCCTGGGTTCTAGTCCCACTCAGGACAGCATCTGCAAGGAGTTTGTATGTTCTCGGGGAAAGAGACAGACGGGGAAAGAGACAGACGGGGAAAGAGACAGACGGGGAAAGAGACAGACGGGGAAAGAGACAGACGGGGAAAGAGAAAGATGGGGAAAGAGAAAGATGGGGAAAGAGACAGAGCGGGAAAGAAATAGACGGGGAAAGAGACAGACGGGGAAAGAGACAGATGGGCAAAGAGACAGACCTGGAAAGAGACAGACGGGGAAAGAGACAGCCCTGGAAAGAGACTGACCGGGAAAGAGACAGACCGGGAAAGAGACAGACCAGAAAAGAGACAGCCCTGGAAAGAGACAGCCCGGCAAAGAGACAGCCGGGCAAAGAGACAGCTGGGCAAAGAGACAGACCTGGAAAGAGATAGACCTGGAAAGAGACAGAGCGGGAAAGAGACAGACCTGGAAAGAGACAGACCTGGAAAGAGACAGCCCTGGAAAGAGACAGCCCGGTAAAGAGACAGCCCAGCAAAGAGATAGATGGGCAAAGAGACAGACGGGGAAAGAGACAGATGGGGAAAGAGACAGATGGGCAAAGAGACAGATGGGCAAAGAGACATATGGGCAAAGAGACAGACCTAGAAAGAGACAGACCTGGAAAGAAACAGACCTGGAAAAAGACAGACCAGGAAAGAGACAGCCCGGCAAAGAGACAGCCGGGCAAAGAGACAGACCTGGAAAGAGATAGACCTGGAAAGAGACAGACGGGAAAAGAGACAGACCTGGAAAGAGACAGAGCGGGAAAGAGACAGCCCGGTAAAGAGACAGCCCAGCAAAGAGACAGCCCAGCAAAGAGATAGATGTTCAAAGAGACAGACGGGGAAAGAAACAGATGGGGAAAGAGACAGACGGGGAAAGAGACAGATGGGGAAAGAGACAGAGTGGGAAAGAGACAGACGGGGAAAGAGACACATGGGGAAAGAGACAGATGTGCAAAGAGACAGACCTGGAAAGAGACAGACATGGAAAGAGACAGACGGGAAAGAGACAGCCCTGAAGAGACAGACGGTCAAAAAGACAGACGGGCAAAGAGACAGACGGGCAAAGAGACATATGAGCAAAGAGACAGACCTGGAAAGAGACAGACCGGGAAAGAGACAGATGTGCAAAGAGACAGACCTGGAAAGAGACAGACATGGAAAGAGACAGACGGGAAAGAGACAGCCCTGAAGAGACAGACGGTCAAAAAGACAGACGGGCAAAGAGACAGACGGGCAAAGAGACATATGAGCAAAGAGACAGACCTGGAAAGAGACAGACCGGGAAAGAGACAGGCCGGGAAAGAGACAGACCGGGAAATAGACAGCCAGGCAAAGAGACAGCCGGGCAAAAAGACAGCCGGGAAAAAAGACAGCCGGGCAAAGAGACAGACGGGCAAAGAGACAGACGGGCAAAGAGACAGATGGGCAAAGAGACAGAGAGAGAGAGAGACAGACAGATACAGAGATTGAGACAGATAGACTGATGCACATACAGAGAGATAGAACAGACAGACAAGGAAAGAGACAGCGAGACAGACAGACAGTGACACACAGACAGAGACTGGGAGAGAGACAGAAAGACAGTTATTATCCCGGGCAACGCCCGGGTACTACAGCTAGTCTATATATATATAAACAGTACAGACCAAAAGTTTGGACACACATTCTCATCTCTAGAACAACTGTTAAGAGGAGACTTTGTACAGCAGGCCTTCATGGTAAAATAGCTGCTAGGAAACCACTGCTAAGGACAGGCAACAAGCAGAAGAGACTTGTTTGGGCTAAAGAACACAAGGAATGGACATTAGACCAGTGGAAATCTGTGCTTTGGTCTGATGAGTCCAAATTTGAGATCTTTGGATCCAACCACCTTCTCTTTGTAGAAAAGGTGAACGGATGGACTCTACATGCTTGGTTCCCACCATGAAGCATGGAGGGGGAGGTGTGATGGTGTGGGGGTGCTTTGCTGGTGACACTGTTGGGGATTTATTCAAAATTGAAGGCATACAGAACCAGCATGCCTACTACAGCATCTTGCAGCGGCGTGCAATGACCCCAAACACACCTCCAGGCTGTGTAAGGGCTATTTGACTAAGAAGGAGAGTGATGGGGTGCTACGCCAGATGACCTGGTCTCCACAGTCACCAGACCTGAACCCAATCGAGATGGTTTGGGGGTGAGCTGGACCGCAGAGTGAAGGCAAAAGGGCCAACAAGTGCTAAGCATCTCTGGGAACTCCTTCAAGACTGTTGGAAAACCATTTCCGGTGACTACCTCTTGAAGCTCATCAAGAGAATGCCAAGAGTGTGCAAAGTAGTAATGAAAGCAAAAGGTGGTTACTTTGAAGAACCTACAATATAAGACATATTTTCAGTTGTTTCACACTTTTTTAAGTATTTCATTCCACATGTTTTAATTCATAGTCTTGATGCCTTCAATGTGAATCTACAATTTTCAGAGTCATGAAAATAAAGAAAACTCATTGAATGAAGAGGTGTGTCCAAACGTTTGGTCTTATACTGTATATATATATATATATATATATATACATTTTTTTTTATTTTTTTATTTTATTTTTTATTTTACCTTATGAAAATGCTACAACGCTACACTACTAAAGTATTGCAGTATATAGTATCAATCATGGCCTTCTTTGAATGCCATCCACAGGCTACCTCTAAAATATAACTTTTATTCTTTGACACAAGGCAAAATTAAATATACATGCTATGAAAAAAATGCACATATCATTGCCTCGGGTAACAAAGATGACAAATAGGAAACCTTGAAGATACATGTAAGATTACCTAATAGTGCATGATAGGGCAGAAAATACTTGCTCTAAATTGACGAAATTGACAAAAGTGTCAACCATCTCAAACCACAATATTGAACAGTCAGCAAATGCTAGAAGATAAATACAACCTCACAGTATACAGGACCGGCAAACCATATAAGAGCACTAAAGCATCCACATGTGGCCCTCTGGGCAACATTTTCGCTTGACTTGCAGTGCATATCTTACATCATTGATTACCTATTGGATATTTTTGCTTCATTTACACAGTATATCGTGCATAATTTATCAGCTATTGATTTTAGCAGTCACTAGCCATATGCCTCAACTGTCTATCCATATCTATTGGCAAGTCTATATATAGCAGTTTGCCAGCATTTTATAATATGAAGCTGTATTTAGAGGGAAAACTCGTTGATACGGCCCAAACTCGTTGATACAGGGCCAGTCATTCGGTCCCGGCCTTAACAGGTCACTGGTGGTGGTTCCCGGTTCTGTGCCCTGGGCTCCACAATAAAAAGGGGATAGTTTAAGTGGAAAAGTTCGGGATGCCACCCACGGTAGTGTGGCCAGGTGGAATGGCCACCACTGCTGTGTTTTACTCCTGCTTGGACCAGTGTTATGAGCAGCAGGTTGGTAAGCCCTCCATGGGTAGGGCTGGCCCCAGTGGAGGATGAGAGTAGTAGTCAGTGTAAGTGTGTGCACAAAAGTCACTAGGACAACACAAGGAAGTCTTTTAAAAGTCTTTTTACTCACTGGGAGTGTTGGTGGGCCCCAACAGCTGGTCTTCACTAAAGTGGGCCTGAGGATCCCTCTCTCTTCGGGTTCTGACACCGGTATTCTCCCCTGCAGACTCTTCCCGCTTTGTGTCCTAGTAATTTGGTCCCTTGGACAGCCTACCATCCATAGATTCTGTCAGTTACTTGATCTGTTTACGATCAACATTGCATGCAGCAGCCACCACAGTATCCCATACACTGTTCCGAGAGGTGTACTGTTTTCCCTCTCTGTAGATCTTACATGTTATGAAAGACCACAGGTTCTCTATGGGGTTAAGATCAGGTGAACAAGGGGGCCATGTCATTATTTTTTCATCTTTTAGACCTTTACTGGCCAGCCATGCTGTGGAGTAGTTGGATGCATGTGATGGAGCATTGTCCTGCATGAAAATCATGTTTTCTTGAACAATACCGACTTCTTCCTGCACCACTGCTTGAAGAAGTTGTCTTCCAAAAACTGGCAATAGGTCTGGGAGTTGGGCTTCACTCCATCCTCAACCCAAAAAGGTCCCACAAGTTCATCTTTGATGATACCAGCCCATACCAGTACCCCACCTCCACCTTACTGGCGTCTGTTTCGGAGTGGAGCTCTCTGCCCTTTACTGATCCAGCCTCTGGCCCATCCATCTGGCCCATCAAGAGTCACTCTCATTTCATCAGTCCATAAAACCTTTCAAAAATCAATCTTAAGATATTTCTTGGCCCAGTCTTGACATTTTATCTTATTTTTCTTGTTCAAAGGTGATCGTTTTTCAGCCTTCCTTACCTTGGCCATGTCCCTGAGCATGGCACACCCTGTGCTTTTGATACTCCAGTAACGTTGCAGCTCTGAAATATGGCCAAACTGGTGGCAAATGGCTTCTTGGCAGCTTCACGCTTGATTTTCCTTAATTCATGAGCAGTTATTTTGCGCCTTTTTTGCACAACACGCTTCTTGCGACCCTGTTGGCTAATTGCTATGAAACACTTGATTGTTTGGTGATAATGCTTCAAAAGTTTGGCAATTTCAAGACTGCTGCATCCCTCTGCAAGACATCTCACAATTTTGGACTTTTCAGAGCCCGTCAAATCTGCCTTCTGACCTATTTTGCCAAAGGAAAGATAGTTGCCTAATAATTAAGCTTATCTTATATAGGGTGTTGATGTCATTACACCGCACTCCTCCTCATTACAGAGATGCACATCACCTGATTTACTTAATTGGTAGTTGGCTCTCAAGCTTATACAGCTTGGAGTAGGACAACATGTATAAAAAGTATCATGTGATCAAAAACTCATTTGCCTAATAATTCTGCATACAGTGTAGATGCATGGTTTTCAGACGCAGTTTCAAAACTACAGTGTCCTTTCGTTAAACATACAGCGCTACAAGTAACTATCTGGGTTCTGAATCAATCTGCCAGTGATTGAGGCAGCAGAACTTAGATGACAAATTCTATTTAATTGTTAATGACTTTACTCACAGTTCCTGGCTGGTGCACACTGGTGCCGTTGGACTGCTCGAACCCACTGTCAGAGACCTCCGCCGATCCTGGGTAGATCTGGGGGCAAAAGCCGGTGCACCCCTCTATTTTGTTCCTTTCTTCAGCTGACTTCTAAGCCTTGCCTTTACTGGATGAACCTGGCTTGGCCTCCACTACAGCCTCCGGGCCGGGGGCTTTCCTAGTGGGTGTTCTACCCCCTTTCCAGAGGTTCTGTTGTGGTCTGTGGCCCTAAGCGCTTGCAGCCACCCTGGACCTCGGTTTTTACTTTTGGAATTGACTTCTCTTCCTCCAGTTTCTAGGGACCGTCCCCTGTCTGCAGCTTGATCCCTCCACCAATGACTTTGTGGAACAGGCCACAGGCTTGAAAGCTTTACAGTGGCCCTGGAATCCCTTCTGTATTTCTCGGTCGTGGTGTCACCTGGACCTAGCTGGGTCCCAGGGTCTTCACCAGGAAGCGTCACTTTCTCCTTCTTGCTCCTGACTGACTAGAGCAGTACTCTTTTCTCTCCTCTCAGCTTTCCTCCTTACTTCAGACTCCTCTGCCTCCCTCCTCTCAGCTCACTTTCTAACTTCAACTGCCTACACTTGACCTTCCTCTTTCTACTCTACTCTCGGCTGGCTCCTCCCACTCACCCAATTGCTAAGCTCTACCCTATGGATGCAGGGATGGGTCTTACGGTCCCTCCCAGCATGCAGCATGGGAGAGTAGCCGCCACTATCCCTGGTCCCTGTGTGTACCTAACAATGGGTGTAGTGCAGATTTGCCTGTGGACCGGCGTTCACTCCTTTCCTTACCCAGGATGGGACATCACACCTCTGGCTGGGGTGCAATGTTCCTGTGGCAACTGAAGCCTCAGGGGCGCCACACTCCCCCACAGTGAATCCCAACACGTCCGCGGGCTGAAACAACAAGAAAGTGGAGAAACTGCAAAAATTTGAATATATGCATATAACATTAAAACAGTAAAACTTCTTCTTCCCTTTATGGGAGGCGCATGTACTTGAACGTTACAAAGCTTAAAATAATAAAACTTTTGAGTCTTTTTAAACTAGAACAGACCAGCCACAATGCGTCCAGTGGCCTTGTTACACATAATATACATTTAACTGCGGACCACTTTCAAGTCTAGTGGCCCGGTATCACATAGACAGTGGGGGGGTCATCTTCAAAAAGAACAAGGGCCAAGGAATGCAGAGAAGGGTGTCATCTTCGAAAAGAACAATGGACAGACATACAGGGGCTATTTACAGTTCTGATGCTTCTTCTTTAATTGCAGAGGTCCTCTTCTGGCTCAGCTCCCGGTGACATGGAAGCTGCAGCCAGGTTGGTCTGGGTCCCCTGGGAGCTTGTGCGGGGACTGTTGCGGGGTAATGGTATCGGAGCTGCTTCCTCCTCTGGCTGTTCAGGAGTCTGCTCTTCAGCCACGATAGTTGCTGGGATAGACGGCATTGCGGCCTGGTCTGATCTGGCTGGATAGGGTGTTTCTGCGCCGGACGTCTCAGCAGGGACTTCAGTCAGGATCGCAGCATGGATCACAGCTTGGGTCTCAGCAGGCATCGCAGCATGGATCTTAATGGGCATCGCAGCAGTGATTGCATTCGGAATCGCAGCAGGGATCGCAGCGGGCATCGCAGCGGCCTCTGGTAGTAACGCCGGCAGGGTCAGCACCCCCGATCGGGCAGGGGCAGTATGGGACTCACCCAGGGCTAGGCCGGAGATGTTCTGCGGCAGGATCGCCATCACTGGTGTGGGCTCTTGATGGGCGTGGGCGGCACCTCCACACAGGCCTCGCTGCACAGACATCTGCAGATTCCTCATGGCCAGCACCATCTCCTTCCCCCTCACGGCTATCTCCCGTCTGCTCTGCTCTTTCATCCTGTCAGCCATCCTCCCGACCTCAGCCTTCAGCTCAGCGGCGGTCACAGGCCTGACCAGGTGAGCTCCTCCTGGCCTCCGCTTGCAGGAGCCATCTTCTTTCTTCCTCCAGACAGCAGCATGCACTGCCAGGGATTGTCTTTTTCTAGCGCGCCATTTTTCATTCTCTGCTCTGCATAGCAGACACGGTCTCAGCTTCGCACTCTTCTCCAAGACTAAGGGGGTGGGGCCTATTTTCGCGCTCTTTCTGCAGGCACGCCCCGCTTCTTCCCGCGCTCTGTGGTTTCAATGGCGGCAGTTTTCACACACAGTAACACAGTCTTTAAACACAATTCTTCAGGCGCACAGTACCCGGTGGGGCCAGGCACGAAATCCTGTTTGTGACGCCAAAGTTGACTCGCCCACCCCAGGGCTATGGGACACCCGGTGCCGGGCTGGACTAGTCCAGGGGTCGTCAGTGGTGGCGGGGCCCGACTCCGTGACCCTGGCGGGAGTCAATTAAGATGGCTTCAGTGGGGGTGATTATTAAAGTTTATATTCGTGACGCCACCTGTGGTTTGCGGCTATTAAGCCACCGCTGCTGTATGAGGCCTCCGGGGCTGATGGAATGGCAGCTTGGATGGTCCTGCTCCCCACAAGTGGATCGGTGCCTCGGGGCAACAGTTGGTGCTTGTAAGGTTCAATGTAGTGATAGAAGTCTATGCAGTGATGGAAGTCTATGCAGTGAAATAACGGAGACAACACCAGGGGGTGCAGTTTCAAGGTCTTTACTCACAGTTCCTGGCTGGTGCACACTGGTGCCGTTGGACTGCTCGAACCCACTGTCAGAGACCTCCGCCGATCCTGGGTAGATCTGGGGGCAAAAGCCGGTGCACCCCTCTATTGTGTTCCATTCTTCAGCTGACTTCTAAGCCTTGCCTTTACTGGATGAACCTGGCTTGGCCTCCACTACAGCCTCCGGGCCGGGGGCTTTCCTAGTGGGTGTTTTAGCCCCTTTCCAGAGGTTCTGCTGTGGGCTGTGGCCCTGGGCGCTTGCAGCCACCCTGGACCTCGGTTTTTACTTTTGGAATTGACTTCTCTTCCTCCAGTTTATAGGGACCATCCCCTGTCTGCAGCTTGATCCCTCCACCAATGACTTTGTGGAACAGGCCACAGGCTTGAAAGCTTTACAGTGGCCCTGGAATCCCTTCTGTATTTCTCGGTCGTGGTGTCACCTGGACCTAGCTGGGTCCCAGGGTCTTCACCAGGAAGCGTCACTTTCTCCTTCTCGCTCCTGACTGACTGTAGCACTACTCTTCTCTCTCCTCTCAGCTTTCCTCCTTACTTCAGACTCCTCTGCCTCCCTCCTCTCAGCTCACTCTCTAACTTCAACTGCCTACACTTGACCTTCCTCTTTCTACTCTACTCTCGGCTGGCTCCTCCCACTCACCCAATTGCTAAGCTCTACCCTATGGATGCAGGGATGGGTCTTACGGTCCCTCCCAGCATGCAGCATGGGAGAGTAGCCGCCACTATCCCTGGTCCCTGTGTGTACCTAACAATGGGTGTAGTGCAGATTTGCCTGTGGACCGGCGTTCACTCCTTTCCTTACCCAGGATGAGACATCACACCTCTGGGTGGGGTGCAATGTTCCTGTGGCAACTGAAGCCTCAGGGGCGCCACACTCCCCCACAGTGAATCCCAGCACGTCCGCGGGCTGAAACAACAAGAAAGTGGAGAAACTGCAAAAATTTGAATATATGCATATAACATTAAAACAGTAAAACTTCTTCTTCCCTTTATGGGAGGCGCATGTACTTGAACGTTACAAAGCTTAAAATAATAAAACTTTTGAGTCTTTTTAAACTAGAACAGACCAGCCACAATGCGTCCAGTGGCCTTGTTACACATAATATACATTTAACTGCGGACCACTTTCAAGTCTAGTGGCCCGGTATCACATAGACAGTGGGGGGTCATCTTCAAAAAGAACAAGGGCCAAGGAATGCAGAGAAGGGTGTCATCTTCGAAAAGCACAATGGACAGACATACAGGGGCTATTTACAGTTCTGATGCTTCTTCTTTAATTGCAGAGGTCCTCTTCTGGCTCAGCTCCCGGTGACATGGAAGCTGCAGCCAGGTTGGTTTGGGTCCCCTGGGAGCTTGTGCGGGGACTGTAGCGGGGTAATGGTATCGGAGCTGCTTCCTCCTCTGGCTGTTCAGGAGTCTGCTCTTCAGCCACGATAGTTGCTGGGATAGACGGCATTGCGGCCTGGTCTGATCTGGCTGGATAGGGTGTTTCTGCGCCGAACGTCTCAGCAGGGACTTCAGTCAGGATCGCAGCATGGATCACAGCTTGGGTCTCAGCGGGCATCGCAGCAGTGATTGCATTCGGAATCGCAGCAGGGATCGCAGCGGGCATCGCAGCGGCCTCTGGTAGTAACGCCGGCGGGGTCAGCACCCCCGATCGGGCAGGGGCAGTATGGGACTCACCCAGGGCTAGGCCGGAGATGTTCTGCGGCAGGATCGCCATCACTGGTGTGGGCTCTTGATGGGCGTGGGCAGCACCTCCACACAGGCCTCGCTGCACAGACATCTGCAGATTCCTCATGGCCAGCACCATCTCCTTCCCCCACACGGCTATCTCCCGTCTGCTCTGCTCTTTCATCCTGTCAGCCATCCTCCCGACCTCAGCCTTCAGCTCAGCGGCGGTCACAGGCCTGACCAGGTGAGCTCCTCCTGGCCTCCGCTTGCAGGAGCCATCTTCTTTCTTCCTCCAGACAGCAGCATGCACTGCCAGGGATTGTCTTTTTCTAGCGCGCCATTTTTCATTCTCTGCTCTGCATATCAGACACGGTCTCAGCTTCGCACTCTTCTCCAAGACTAAGGGGGCGGGGCCTATTTTCGCGCTCTTTTTGCAAGCACGCCCCGCTTCTTCCCGCGCTCTGTGGTTTCAATGGCGGCAGTTTTCACACACAGTAACACAGTCTTTAAACACAATTCTTCAGGCGCACAGTACCCGGTGGGGCCAGGCACGAAATCCTGTTTGTGACGCCAAAGTTGACTCGCCCACCCCAGGGCTATGGGACACCCGGTGCCGGGCCGGACTAGTCCAGGGGTCGTCAGTGGTGGCGGGGCCCGACTCCGTGACCCTGGCGGGAGTCAATTAAGATGGCTTCAGTGGGGGTGATTATTAAAGTTTATATTCGTGACGCCACCTGTGGTTTGCGGCTATTAAGCCACCGCTGCTGTATGAGGCCTCCGGGGCTGATGGAATGGCAGCTTGGATGGTCCTGCTCCCCACAGGTGGATCGGTGCCTCGGGGCAACAGTTGGTGCTTGTAAGTGTCAATGTAGTGATAGAAGTCTATGCAGTGATGGAAGTCTATGCAGTGAAATAACGGAGACAACACCAGGGGGTGCAGTTTCAAGGTCTTTACTCACAGTTCCTTGCTGGTGCACACTGGTGCCGTTGGACTGCTCGAACCCACTGTCAGAGACCTCCGCCGATCCTGGGTAGATCTGGGGGCAAAAGCCGGTGCACCCCTCTATTGTGTTCCATTCTTCAGCTGACTTCTAAGCCTTGCCTTTACTGGATGAACCTGGCTTGGCCTCCACTACAGCCTCCGGGCCGGGGGCTTTCCTAGTGGGTGTTAGAGCCCCTTTCCAGAGGTTCTGCTGTGGGCTGTGGCCCTGGGCGCTTGCAGCCACCCTGGACCTCGGTTTTTACTTTTGGAATTGACTTCTCTTCCTCCAGTTTCTAGGGACCATCCCCTGTCTGCAGCTTGATCCCTCCACCAATGACTTTGTGGAACAGGCCACAGGCTTGAAAGCTTTACAGTGGCCCTGGAATCCCTTCTGTATTTCTCGGTCGTGGTGTCACCTGGACCTAGCTGGGTCCCAGGGTCTTCACCAGGAAGCGTCACTTTCTCCTTCTCGCTCCTGACTGACTAGAGCACTACTCTTCTCTCTCCTCTCAGCTTTCCTCCTTACTTCAGACTCCTCTGCCTCCCTCCTCTCAGCTCACTCTCTAACTTCAACTGCCTACACTTGACCTTCCTCGTTCTACTCTACTCTCGGCTGGCTCCTCCCACTCACCCAGTTGCTAAGCTCTACCCTATGGAAGCAGGGATGGGTCTTATGGCCCCTCCCAGCATGCAGCATGGGAGGGTAGCTGCCACTATCCCTGGTCCCTGTGTGTACCTAACAATGGGTGTAGTGCAGATTTGCCTGTGGACCGGCGTTCACTCTTTTCCTTACCCAGGATGGGACATCACACCTCTGGCTGGGGTGCAATGTTCCTGTGGAGACGGAAGCCTCAGGGGCGCCACATTAACATCTCATGGTATAGAAATGGGGGCCATGTGACATTTTTATATATATTGCACTCACATGCTTTGAGCTTTTGGTGTCTCGGTCACACATCCTTACCGGTTCCAACTGCCGAAAATTTCCAGTAATAAAATTTTTTGTAACTAATGTGGCCTCTATGATGCAGAGGCTTTCACACTACTAAATAAAAAAGACATGGCTCTTTGAAAATGGGAGGAAAAAATTAATTGGCAAAAAATATATTCAGCTTAATCCATAAAGTGTTAAAGGGAGTCTGTCAGCAGAATATAGCCCACCAAGCCACTAACTGCTGGGGACACAATAAGAAAGTGTAACCCCTTCAGACAGCAACCATTTTGCATTTTTCACTTTTGTTTTTTCATCCATCTTTTACTGGAGATATTTTTTCTATATTTACATCTATGGGATTTTGTTGCCAAGTTTTTGCTTCTGTAAATGAAATAAGCATCATGTTGGGACGGAGTCCCAAATTCCAGCAATGTGTCATTTATTAGGCTGTCTGCTGTCATTTTAATAAAAACATAGTTGTATCTGCTGCAGATCTAGTAATTCTCGAAATGCTCTGTATAACCCCACCCACACCACTGATTGGCAGCTTTCTGTGCACACTGAAGAAAGCTGCCAACCAGTGGTGGGTGTTGGGCTTGAATGCCTGGCAGCAGGTTTACTAGTTCTATAGTAATAATGAATGAAAGATGAAAGAGGTCTCAATCCACTGAGCACTTCGTTGCATATAAAGAGTCCCTCACCACTTTCAAGTCTGCACACACTGCTGCAAAACAAACCTACTTCTCATCCCTCATATCCTGTCTATCTCACAACTCTAAACAGCTATTCAACACTTTCAACTCTCTCCTCCATCCCCCAGCACCACCTCCATCTCCTCTCATCTCAACTGAAGACTTTGCCTCTTTCTTCAAACAGAAGATTGACAACATCAGAGCAAGTTTTGGCCCACAGTCCCCACAGCCCGTCATCATAGCTACTTAGCCCTCTTCCCCCAAATCCAGCTTCTCCCCATGACAGAAGATCATCTTTCCACTATACTCTCAAGATCACATCTAACCACCTGTGCACTTGACCCGCTCCTGTCGTACCTCATTCCGAACATCACCGCAGTCCTCATCCCAGTCCTAACCCATCTCTTCAACCTATCACTATCAATTGGTGTATTCCCTTCATGCTTTAAACATGCTTCAATTACACCCATCCTTAAAAAGCCTTCTCTTGACCCATCCTCTGTGTCTAGCTACTGGCCCATATCCCCTATGCCTCAAAACTACTGGAACAGCATATCAGTCTTGAACTGTCCTCATACCTCTCCTCCTGCTCCGTCTTTGACCAGCTACAATTTGGCTTCCGATCACATCACTCTACTGAAACTGCCCTAACTAAAGTCACCAATAACCTACTAACTGCCAAAGCCAAGCCACACTACTCTGTTCTTCTTCTCCTGGACCTGTCCTCTGCCTTTGACACAGTAGACTACTCCCTCCTATTACAGATTATCTCCTCTCTGGGCATCACAAACTTGGCCCTATCTTGGATCTCTTCATACCTAACCGACCGAACTTTCAGCGTCTCCCACTCTCACACCACCTCCTCATCCCACCCTCTATCCATTGGTGTCCCCCAAAGTTCAGTTCTTGGACCCCTGCTGTTTTCCATCTATACCTTCGGCCTGGGACAGCTCATAGAGTCCCATGGCTTTCAGTATCATCTCTATGCCGATGATACTCAGATCTACCTCTCAGGACCTGACATTACCTCTCTACTAACCAAAATCCCACAATGTCTCTCTGCTATGTCATCCTTCTCTGCGCGATTCCTAAAGCTTAACATGGAGAAAACAGAATTAATTGCCTTTCCTCCTCCTCATTCAACTTTGCCACCAAGCCTATCCATCATAGTTGATGACTGCTCACTCTCCCCAGTCTCACAAGCTTGTTGCCTTGGCGTAACCCTCGACTCTACTCTATCCTTCAAGACGCACATCCAAGCCCTCTTCACCTCATGCCGACTACAACTTAAAAATATATCCCGGATCCGTGCCTTCCTTAACCAAGAATCAGCAAAAAACATTAGTACATGCCCCCATCACCACCCTCCTCGACTACTGCAACCTTCTCCTCTCTGGCCTCCCTTCCAACACTCTTGCACCCCTCCAATCTATCCTGAATTCTACAGCCCGCTTAATCCACCTCTCCCCTCGCTATTTCCCAGCCTCACCACTCTCCCAATCCCTTCACCGGCTTTCCATTGCTCAAAGACTCCATTTCAAAACATTAACCATGACATACAAAGCCATCCACAACCTGTCTCCTCCTTACATCTGTGATCTAGTATCCCGGTACCTACCTGCATGCAACCTCAGATCCTCACAAGATCTCCTTCTCTACTCCTCTCTTATCTCCTCTTTCCACAATCGCATACAAGATTTCTCCTGTGCCTCCCCCATACTCTGGAATCCTCTACCCCAGCATATCAGTCTCTCTCTTACCATAAAAAGCTTCAAGAGGAACCTGAAGACCCACCTCTTCCGACAAGCTTACAACTAACAAATACCCTCAGTCCAGTACACCACTGCGCAACCAGCTCTGTCCTCACCTATTGTACCCTCACCCATTCCCTGTAGACTGTGAGCCCTCGCGGGCAGGGTCCTCTCTCCTCCTATACCAGTCTGTTTTGTACTGTTAATGATTTTTGTACTAGTTTTTATGTATACTCTTTTACACTTGTAAAGCGCCATGGAATTAATGGCGCAATAATAAGAAAAAAAAAAAATAATAATAATAATAATAATAAATTGTGAAAACTATAACAAGCAGCCCAGTAAGTGTCACATTACTGGAATCTCGCTTTCTACATCTACATTATGCTGCTCTCAAATTAGCTGAAAAACCTGGTGACAGATTCTTTTTAATGTAGCCATAGTAGGCTTTTAATTTTTTTTGTGGAACAAGTTGTATTTTTAATGGCACCTTATACAGTTGAAACCAGAAGTTTACATACACTATCTAAAAAGACACGTCTGCATGTTTTTCTCACTATCTGACATGAAATCAGAATAAACCTTTCCCATTTTAGGTCAATTAGGAACCAAAATGATTAACATTTGCCAAATGTAAGAAGAATGAAAGAGAGAGCATGTTTTAAGGTATTTTTATTACTTTTGCAAAGTCAAAAGTTTACATATAATAAGAGTAATTGTCTTTAAACAATATGGGACAGCTCAAATGATGATGTCATGTATTTGGAAGCTTTTGATAGGTTTATTAGCAATATTTGAGTTAATTATAGACACACCTTTGGATGCATTTTAATGCACACCTAAAACACACTGCTTTTTTGTGTAGCATCATGGGAAAGTCAAAAGAAATCAGCCAAAATCTGTGGAAGAGAATTGTGGACTTGCACCAGTCTGGCTCATCCTTGGGTGTAATTTCCAGAAACCAAAAGGTGCCTCATTGATCTGTACAAACAATTAAAAGCATGTACAAACAAGATGGGAATGTCCAGTCATCATACCGCTCAGAAAGGAGACAGGTTCTGTATAATAGAGATGAACTTGCTTTGGTCAGACATGTTGTGCACATAAACCCAAGAACAAAAGCAAAAGACCTTGTGAAGATGCTGGCGGAAGCTGGTAAGATTTTGTTATTAGCCACAGTGAAACTGGTACTTTATCAACATGGGCTGAAATGCCACTCTGCCAGGAAGAAGCCATTACTCCAAAAGAAATGTAAACCAGATTAATGTTTATTAATGCACACAGGAACAAAGAACTTAATTTTTGGAGACATTTCCTGTGGTCTGACAAAACTAAAATTGAACTGTTTGGCCATAATGACAATTGTTACTTTTGGAGGAAAAAGGGAGAAGGTTTGAAGTCCAAGAACACCATCCCAACTGTGAAATACGGGGGTGGCAGCAGCATGTTCTGAGGTTGTTTTGCTTCAGGAGGAACTGGTGCACTTCACAAAATAGATGGCATCATGAGGAAAGAAGATTATGTGGCAATACTGAAACAACGCCTCAAGACTAGAGATGAGCGAACCGGTCGCGGTTCGGCTCGAGGTTGGTTCGCCGAACGGACCTCCCGTTCGAGTTCGGTTCGTCGAACGTTCGACGAACCGAACTCGAACTGCATAGGAAACAATGGCAGGCAATCACAAACACAGAAAAACACCTAGAAAACACCCTCAAAGGTGTCCAAAAGGTCACAAACAACTCACAACACATGGGAAAGTGACAAGGACATATACTCATGCGAAAACAAAAGAGCTGGACAAGGAAAAAGAGGAGGACACACAGATATATGAGTATATGCAAGGAAACATGCCATTATTGTGCAACTTGAGCCCTGCTCATTCTTGGCTTCCAATCTTGATAAATTGCCTGAGCTCGCCACGTACGTCTTGGGGATCTTGTCGTGTCCTGCAGCCAGCGTTCTCTCGGAACCTGTCTTCAGTGCTGCTGTGGGTCTGCTGGCAGATAAGCACACGTGTCTGTCCACTGACAATGTGGACATGGCTCTCAGAGGACTTTTCTTCCCCGGGGTCAGCCAGGGGACGGGAAAGGCACGCGTATTTTTGAGAGTGCTTCATGCAAAGCATCTTTTTCTTTTTCAAAAGGGGGCTCAACCGATGCCAGTCAAGTGGGGTGTGTGTGGCCCAGTGAGTGGCAACGAGGGAGACTGTGGTTGGAGTCCCCTCGCTGTGTTTCTAAAAGAACCAAGATGAACAAGTCATGGCTCTCAGAGGACTTTTCTTCCCCGGGGTCAGCCAGGGGACGGGAAAGGCACGCGTATTTTTGAGAGTGCTTCATGCAAAGCATCTTTTTCTTTTTCAAAAGGGGGCTCAACCGATGCCAGTCAAGTGGGGTGTGTGTGGCCCAGTGAGTGGCAACGAGGGAGACTGTGGTTGGAGTCCCCTCGCTGTGTTTCTAAAAGAACCAAGATGAACAAGTCATGGCTCTCAGAGGACTTTTCTTCCCCGGGGTCAGCCAGGGGACGGGAAAGGCACGCGTATTTTTGAGAGTGCTTCATGCAAAGCATCTTTTTCTTTTTCAAAAGGGGGCTCAACCGATGCCAGTCAAGTGGGGTGTGTGTGGCCCAGTGAGTGGCAACGAGGGAGACTGTGGTTGGAGTCCCCTCGCTGTGTTTCTAAAAGAACCAAGATGAACAAGCCATGGCTCTCAGAGGACTTTTCTTCCCCGGGGTCAGCCAGGGGACGGGAAAGGCACGCGTATTTTTGAGAGTGCTTCATGCAAAGCATCTTTTTCTTTTTCAAAAGGGGGCTCAACCGATGCCAGTCAAGTGGGGTGTGTGTGGCCCAGTGAGTGGCAACGAGGGAGACTGTGGTTGGAGTCCCCTCGCTGTGTTTCTAAAAGAACCAAGATGAACAAGTCATGGCTCTCAGAGGACTTTTCTTCCCCGGGGTCAGCCAGGGGACGGGAAAGGCACGCGTATTTTTGAGAGTGCTTCATGCAAAGCATCTTTTTCTTTTTCAAAAGGGGGCTCAACCGATGCCAGTCAAGTGGGGTGTGTGTGGCCCAGTGAGTGGCAACGAGGGAGACTGTGGTTGGAGTCCCCTCGCTGTGTTTCTAAAAGAACCAAGATGAACAAGTCATGGCTCTCAGAGGACTTTTCTTCCCCGGGGTCAGCCAGGGGACGGGAAAGGCACGCGTATTTTTGAGAGTGCTTCATGCAAAGCATCTTTTTCTTTTTCAAAAGGGGGCTCAACCGATGCCAGTCAAGTGGGGTGTGTGTGGCCCAGTGAGTGGCAACGAGGGAGACTGTGGTTGGAGTCCCCTCGCTGTGTTTCTAAAAGAACCAAGATGAACAAGTCATGGCTCTCAGAGGACTTTTCTTCCCCGGGGTCAGCCAGGGGACGGGAAAGGCACGCGTATTTTTGAGAGTGCTTCATGCAAAGCATCTTTTTCTTTTTCAAAAGGGGGCTCAACCGATGCCAGTCAAGTGGGGTGTGTGTGGCCCAGTGAGTGGCAACGAGGGAGACTGTGGTTGGAGTCCCCTCGCTGTGTTATACATGCTTTTAGAAGGGCATGACATGGCTTGGAGGTTGACTTTCATAAAATGCAAACTGTTGGCTACCAAAATGCTGCCTTTCCAACAACTGTGGTTATAGGCAATGAGGAACATACTGATGAAGATGAGACGCAGATACCCGATTGGGATGACAACTTAAATATTCGGTCAGGGCAAGAAGAAACTCGGTCTGAGGGGGAGGGGAGTGCAAACACAACAATTGATGATGAAGTTCTAGATCCCACCTACTGTCAACCCACAGTCAGACACTCGAGGAGGTCAATAGAGGCGGTGGAGGAGGATGCAACCGACGTCGAAGTAACCTGGCGCCTTCCTGGACACAGTCGGAGCACTGGTAGCACGTCTACAACTGCATCCTCAGCCACCACTCTGCCTCTGAGCATTATTCGGGGTGGATCAACAGGTCGCATGGCCTCTAAGCCTTGCCTAGCCTGGTCCTTTTTTGACATAAAAAAAGATCGGCCAAATTATGTGATCTGTAACATTTGCCATGGTTATCTTAGTAGAGGTCAAAACCTCAGCAGTTTGACAACTTCTTCCATGAATCGTCACATGAATAAATATCATATGGCCTGGTGGGAAGCTCACCGTGCTGCAATGCGGCCTAGTGGAGCCAACCATCCACCGCCTGCCCCTTCCAGGGCATCCGCGCGCTCGTCATCTTCTAGGACTGTGGGGACAGCTGTCACACCTGTTTTTCCACCCACAACTTCCACCACTGTAACCGCAACAGGCAGTTTGCTTGGTAGGTCGTCAGTTGGTTTGGAAGGGGAAACAAGTGAGTGTGTACAGCTCTCTCAGACATCGATAGCACCAACTTTGGATGAAGGCAACATCATGTCTCCGCCTGCACTTTCCTCCCAAAGCTGCATTTTTCCAGGGACACCCTACTCAACACCGTCTACACACAGCAGCCAGATCTCTGTCCCTCAGATGTGGTCAAATAAAAGGCCACTTCCTTCGACCCATGACAAAGCGAAGAGGTTGACTCTATCCCTCTGTAAGCTGTTGGCTACAGAAATGCTGCCTTTCCGCCTAGTGGACACACAGGATTTTAGAGACCTTATATCTGTCGCTGTGCCCCAGTACCAGATGCCTAGTCGCCACTACTTCTCTAAGAAAGGTGTGCCCGCGCTACACCAGCATGTCGCACACAATATCACCGCTTCCTTGAGAAACTCTGTGTGTGAACGGGTGAATTTCAGCACCGATACTTGGACCAGTAAGCATGGACAGGGACGTTACATGTCGCTGACTGGGCACTGGGTAACTATGGTGATAGATGGTGAAGGGTCTGCTGCACAAGTCTTGCCGTCCCCACGACTTGTGTGTCAATCCTCTGTCTGTCCAAGTTCCGCCACTGCTTCTGCATCCTCCACCTCATCTGGGTCCTCCACCTCCGCCCCAAGCCTGCCTGGTCAGGCCACCAGCGTTCTCACTGCGCAGAAGGAATCACGCACCCCTCATTACTATGCTGGCAGCAGAGCGCAACGGCATCAGGCGGTCTTTAGCTTGACATGTCTTGGGAATAAGAGTCACACAGCTGAGGAGTTGTGGTCAGCTCTGCGGTCCGAGTTTAATAAATGGTTGTCTCCACTCAACCTGCAGCCTGGTAAGGCCGTGTGCGACAATGCTGCAAACCTGGGTGCGGCCCTTCGCCTGGGCAAGGTGACACACGTGCCTTGTATGGCTCACGTGTTGAACCTTGTTGTCCAGCAATTTTTAACACACTATCCCGGCCTAGATGGCCTTCTGACCAGGGCACGGAAACTGTCTGCAGTGCTCACTTCCGCCGTTCAAGCGCCGCAGCTGAGCGACTTGCATCGCTCCAGAAGTCTTTCGGCCTGCCGGTTCATCGCCTGAAATGCGATGTGGCGACACGCTGGAATTCAACTCTCCACATGTTACAGCGACTGTGGCAGCACCGCAGAGCCCTGGTGCAATACGTCATGACGTATAGCCTGGGCCAACGAGATGCAGAGGTGGGGCAGATCACCCTGATGGAGTGATCTCAGATCACGGACCTATGCACCCTTCTGCACAGTTTCGACATGGCGACGAATATGTTTAGCGCTGACAATGCCATTATCAGCATGACGATTACAGTCATTTACATGCTGGAGCACACGCTAAACACTATTCGGAGTCAGGGGGTGGGACAACAGGAAGGGGAGGAACTACAGGAGGATTCATATGCGCAAGACAGAACAACATCACCAAGGTCCAGACGTTCATCATCACCAACGCGGCAGGCATGGGACTATGGGGGACAGGGATCAACAAGGGCGCATGGTAGCAGGCGAGATGTTGAGGAAGGTGCAGGAGGACATGAAGATATGGAGGACGAACTGTCCATGGACATGGAAGACTCAGCTGATGAGGGGGACCTTGGTCAAATTTAAGTTGAAAGAGGTTGGGGGGAGATGACAGAGGAAGAAAGAACGGTTAGCACCTCTATGCCACAAACACAGCGTGGACTTGGTCCGCATGGCTGCGCAAGACACATGAGTGCCTTCTTGTTGCACTACCTCCAACATGACCCTCGTATTGTCAAAATTAGAAGTGATGATGACTACTGGCTTGCCACACTATTAGATCCCCGGGACAAGTCCAAATTTTGTGACATAATTCCACCCATAGAAAGGGACGCACGTATGCAGGAGTATCAGCAGAAGCTGTTACTCGATCTTAGCTCGGCTTTTCCACCAAACAACCGTGCAGGTGAAGGGAGTGATTCTCCCAGTTGTAACTTGACAAACATGGGACGGCCTCGTCATCTTCAACAGTCTACCCGTACCAGTAGGACCGTATCTGGTGCTGGTAACAGCAATTTTATGGAATCTTTTCATAATTTTTTTAGACCCTCCTTTGCAAGGCCACCAGAGACATCAAGTGTGTCACATAGTCAACGGATGGAGAGGATGATACAGGAGTATCTCCAAATGAACATCGATGCAATGACTTTGCAAATGGAGCCTTGCTCCTTTTGTGCTTCAAATCTAGAAAAATGTCAAGAGCTCTCCAGTTACGCCTTGAAGATTTTGTCGTGTCCAGCTGCCAGCGTTGTCTCTGAACGTGTCTTCAGTGCTGCTGGGTGTGTGCTGACAGATAAGCGCACGCGTCTGTCCAGTGACAATGTGGACAGACTGACGTTCATCAAAATGAACAAGTCATGGATCCAGAAGGAATTTACTACCCCTGTGTCATCCTGGGGAGAGTAAATGCTTGTGGATTTGGAATGTGCTTGATGCAAATCAAAACATCCTGTTTGCAACTAGGGCACAAGTCCTGCCACTGATGGGGTGTCTGTGTGCCCAATTTGGGGAAAAAAGGTAGACTCCGCTTGGAGTAACCCTTGCTTGCTGTGTTTTTTAAAAATGATACAAGATGAACAGATCTGAAGGCAAGATGAAGGCAACATCATGTCTCCGCCTGCACTTTTCTCACAAACCTGCATTTTTCCAGGGACACCCTACTCAACACCGTCTACAGACAGCAGCCAGATCTCTGTCCCTCAGATGTGGTCAAATAAAAGGCCACTTACTGCGACCCATGACAAAGCTAAGTGGTTGACTCTATCCCTCTGTAAGCTGTTGGCTACCGAAATGCTGCCTTTACGCGTAGTGGACACACAGGATTTTACAGACCTTATGTCTGTCGCTGTGCCCCAGTACCAGATGCCCAATCACCACTGCTTCTCCAAGAAAAGCATGCCCGCGCTACACCAGCATGTCGCACACAACATCACCACTTCCTTGAGAAAATCTGTGTGCGACAGGGTGCATTTCAACACAGATACTTGGACCAGTAAGCATAGACAGGGTCATTACATGTCACTGACTGGGCACTGGCAAACTATGGTGAGAGATGGAGAAGGGTCTGCTGTACAAGTCTTGCCGTCCCCACGAGTTGTTTCAATCCTTGTTCTGTATGTAGAAGTTAATACACTGCTTCTGCCTCTTCAACCTCGTGTGGGTCCTCTACCTTGGCGCAAACCCTGTGTGGTCAGGCCACCCTTCCTTGCAACTGCGCACAAGGACTACCACACACCTCCTTACTATGCTGGCAGCAGAGCTCAATGCCATCAGGCGGTCAAAGTTTTACTTTGAAATGTATGGGAAATGTGAGTCACACCGCTATTACAGAGAATAGTAGTCAGGCAGGGTCAAAACATTAATTGAGGAACAGGAACAGAATGGGACGGCCAGGAAAGAATCAGAAAACAAGCAGAGGTGAAATGCGTATCGGCCAACAAGGTACATAAACAGCAAGCAGGAAAAGTAGTCAGGTAACAAGCACACAAAATCATAAAACTGAACTGGGGGTAAAATTAACCAGAGGTTCATAGCTATGTCTGGCAGTGGTCTGCAGACAGGATGGGCATAAATAAGGGTGTGGTGTCTTCCCATTGGTTGTAGCTGAATGATGGTATTTCATCTGTGAGATACCCACCAGCTACATTCAGCCAGAGATTCTGCATCTGTCAAGGTAATGCAGCCCAGTGGGTGAGCATAACCTGCGTCCACCTGCGCCGCTGGCATCGATTACTCTCCCATCATCAGCACTATTCATGAAAGGAACACGTTGTCACCTGGCGACCGGAGTACAAATTGACGGAGCGGACTCCGTTGGTGACTTAACAGCCGTGTGCGGCAATGATGCAAACCTGGCTGCGGGCCATCCTCAGGGCAATGTGACACACGTGCCTTTTAGGGCTCACGTGTTGAACCGAATTCGCCAGCAATTTTTAAAACACCATCACGGCCTACATGGCCTTGTGCAGTGGGCACGCTCGCTATGTGCTCACTTCCATCGTGCGCACACAGCAGCTCAACAACTTTCATCACTCCGGAAGTCTTAGGGTCTGGCAGTTAAACGCCGTAAATGCGATGTTTCGACACGCAGGAATTGGAATCTGCACATGTTGCAGCGTGTGTGGCAGCACCGCAGAGCCCTGCTGAAATACGGTAAGACATATAGCCTGGGATAACTTGATCCAGAGGTGGTGCAGATCACGCTGCTGGAGTGGTGTCAGATCAAGGACCTATGCACCCTGCTACACAGTTTTGAAATGTCGACGAAGATGTTTAGCACTGGCAATGTCATTCTCAGCGTGACAATTCTGGTCATCTACATGATGGAGCACACTGTAATTATTATTCGGAGTCAGGTGTTGGGACAAGAGGAAGGGGAGGAAGTACAGGAGGAGTCATATGCGGAAGGGATAACAAGATCTACGAGGTCCAGATGGTCAGCGGCACCTATGCGGCAGTCATGGTGAGGGAGAGGGATTAACAAGGGCGCATAGTATCAGCAAAAAGTGTTGATGAAAGTGCAGGAGCCCATGAAGAAATGGAGGACGAACTGGCGATGGGCATGGAAGACTCAGCAGATGAGTGAGAGCTTGCTCACATTTCGGTTGTGCGAGGTTGGGGGGAGAGGGCAGAGGAAGGATGCACGATTCTCACCTCTCTGCCACCAACACACCAAGGACTTGGTCCTCCTGGATGCACAAGACACATGAGCGCCTTCTTGCTGCACTACCTACATGACCCTCGGATTGTATGAATTTGAACTAATCCTGAATACTGGGTTGCCACACTGTTAGATCCCCGGTACAAGACAAAATTTGGCGAACTAATTCCTGCCATAGAAATAGACGCACGTATACAGGAGTATCTGCAGAATGTGGTACGCAATCTTAGATCTACTTGTCCACTAAACACCAGTGCTGCACAGAGTGAATCTCAACGCTTTGTCATGGATAGGAGGAAATGGTCTTTTACTTGTCCACATCGGAGGGACCGAGGGATGGCTGCTGTGCTGAGATGGCGTTGAGTACGGTGTCCCTGCACAGTTGCACTTTTGGTCATATCCCAAAATGAGTTGAAAAAGGACAGATGCTGTTGGAAAGGGGAACAGGTGTGTTGGAAAGGGGAAAAAAGTTTTGGTCCGTGGATTTGGTGGTTAAGCAACTGTAACATTTGCTGAAGAAACAACATCTGTTACAGTGGGACTGGCAGATTTGGATAAAGTGGTATATAATCTGTGACCGCTATATAACGAAAATTAATAAGAAAAGAAAGAGAAAGGTATATATCCCCATCAGCAGTCAGTGTCCACCGTGCTCCCAGTTGGAAAAGGAGAGGTTGGCAACTTGAAGGTTTGGTGGAGGATACAGAGCTGTGTGGCTATGAAACTAATAGTAGCCTGAACCGAGTTAGACGCCATTCGGATCTGGAGACTGTGAGCCCTGTTAGCGTCACAGGGTCCACATGCCCACCCAGCCCAGGAACTCCCTGTTAACAACACAGGGGCCATTGAGTACGCTGACCGTGTGCGTAGGGGCCACACCTGTGGACAGCAGGCGCATCAGCAGCAGCAGGCCTGTTAATGCCACTGGGCTGCACAAGCAGGACTGTTAGGACAGGAGCTGGTCTTAACCGTTCTGCGTTACCAACTGTGGTGGTGGCCTGCATCCACCACCCGATCCCTGCCTACCTCTGGCCTAAAGCCGCAATGGGTTCAACACATGGAGGTGTGCTCTTTCGGAGCATAATAGAAGACTGCGCACCTCCTTGTTGGCTCCAGCCCCTTTTATAACCTGGGTCCGCCCCAAACCAGGGTGAACCACAATGCACCTCCTGGAGACAAAAGTAGAGTGACACGTCATGAGTGGCATAACTAGCGTCCTATTTGGAAACGCAACTTCAATGATGACCTCATGGCTGCCATGACCCAAACACCTCACCAGTCATCGTCTGAGCATCAATAATGCGGTGACAAGTCATAGGTGTGGGCCTCTGCAAGCCATTTGGGAGGACACCTGATGCCCTGTGGTCTATATGGGACCCCCACATCAGGGCCAGGGCCAAAGAGTTCATTACCGGACCTAGTCTCTGATGCAGGAAGTGCCTGAGCATGCTCAGTAGCATGAAATACAGGCTCTGAAAAAAGACTATCAGCTTTAGCATGGTGTCTATGCCCAAAACAGGACTTATACCCGGCACGGAATGCAAGCACCTGTGCAAAGAGGCTTTTCACACTTAGTGCGGGAGCATGCGCTGTATCCCGAAATGAAAACTTAGCGTCAGGAATGGCACAGTCAGGCTGAGCATACTCACTAGGCGAAACACTGTAATTATGCTGCAGCTGGGGTACATCGGCACACGCATGCGCACTAGCTGCCTCTCCACACTTAGACGTGGAGGGGAAATTTGTCTTGGAGATGCTGTCTATGAACAGAAGGAAAAGCTAAAGGAAGCCTGACTTTCTATCCCTCCGAATTATGAAATGCAGCAATGAATTCCATGAGTTTGCTATAACATTAGCGTAGCAAAATGTGCATGAGGGTGTGATGTAGAGGTGCTAGAAATAGCTTGTCACCAGTGGTGCACTAATGGAATACAACAGCCAGTTCTATGATGCCACAAAATGGCAGTATTTTGTGCTATCATTATAGCTTATTAAAAACAGAGCACGAGGTTGTCATGCAGAGGTGCTGCACATAGATTTGCAGTAGTGTGAATTGACAAAAGTACAATAGCCACGTTTAGGATACAACTAGGTACAGTGAGTGTTTGCTAGTATAATGGCTGAGTTTAAAAAAGTTTGAGTGTGCAATGCAGGCAGATGTCCTGCAAATAACGTTCCAATACTGTGAATTGACAAAAGTACAATAGCCACGTTTAGGATACAACTAGGTACAGTGAGTGTTTGCTAGTATAATGGCTGAGTTTAAAAAAGTTTGAGTGTGCAAGGCAGGCAGATGTCCTGCAAATAACGTTCCAATACTGTGAATTGACAAAAGTACAATAGCCACGTTTAGGATACAACTAGGTACAGTGAGTGTTTGCTAGTATAATGGCTGAGTTTAAAAAAGTTTGAGTGTGCAATGCAGGCAGACGTGCTGCTAATAACGTTCCAATACTGTGAATTGACAAAAGTACAATAGCCACGTTTAGGATACAACTAGGTACAGTGAGTGTTTGCTAGTATAATGGCTGAGTTTAAAAAAGTTTGAGTGTGCAAGGCAGGCAGATGTCCTGCAAATAACGTTCCAATACTGTGAATTGACAAAAGTACAATAGCCACGTTTAGGATACAACTAGGTACAGTGAGTGTTTGCTAGTATAATGGCTGAGTTTAAAAAAGTTTGAGTGTGCAATGCAGGCAGACGTGCTGCTAATAACGTTCCAATACTGTGAATTGACAAAAGTACAATAGCCACGTTTAGGATACAACTAGGTACAGTGAGTGTTTGCTAGTATAATGGCTGAGTTTAAAAAAGTTTGAGTGTGCAATGCAGGCAGACGTCCTGCAAATAACGTTCCAATACTGTGAATTGACAAAAGTACAATAGCCACGTTTAGGATACAACTAGGTACAGTGAGTGTTTGCTAGTATAATGGCTGAGTTTAAAAAAGTTTGAGTGTGCAATGCAGGCAGACGTGCTGCAAATAACGTTCCAATACTGTGAATTGACAAAAGTACAAAAGCCACGTATAGGATGCCACTAGGTACACTGAGTGTTTGCTAGTATAATGGCTTCGTTATAATTAGTTGGAGTGTGCAACGCAGGCAGATGCGCTCTGCAAATGTCTTGGCACTAGTGGGACTATAGCAAAGTCCAATAGCCACGTATAGGATGCCACTAGGTACACTGAGTGTTTGCTAGTAAAATTGCTTAGTTTAAAAAAGTTGTAGTGTGCAATGCAGGCAGACGTGCTCTGCAAATGTCTTTGCACTAGTGGGACTATAGCAAAGTCCAATAGCCACGTATAGGATGCCACTAGGTACACTGAGTGTTTGCTAGTAAAATTGCTTAGTTTAAAAAACTTGGAGTGTGCAATGCAGGCAGATGTGCTCTGCTAATGTCTTTGCACTAGTGGGACTATAGCAAAGTCCAATAGCCACGTATAGGATGCCACTAGGTACACTGAGTGTTTGCTAGTATAATGGCTTCGTTATAATTAGTTGGAGTGTGCAACGCAGGCAGATGCGCTCTGCAAATGTCTTGGCACTAGTGGGACTATAGCAAAGTCCAATAGCCACGTATAGGATGCCACTAGGTACACTGAGTGTTTGCTAGTAAAATTGCTTAGTTTAAAAAAGTTGTAGTGTGCAATGCAGGCAGACGTGCTCTGCAAATGTCTTTGCACTAGTGGGACTATAGCAAAGTCCAATAGCCACGTATAGGATGCCACTAGGTACACTGAGTGTTTGCTAGTAAAATTGCTTAGTTTAAAAAAGTTGTAGTGTGCAATGCAGGCAGACGTGCTCTGCAAATGTCTTTGCACTAGTGGGACTATAGCAAAGTCCAATAGCCACGTATAGGATGCCACTAGGTACACTGAGTGTTTGCTAGTAAAATTGCTTAGTTTAAAAAAGTTGTAGTGTGCAATGCAGGCAGACGTGCTCTGCAAATGTCTTTGCACTAGTGGGACTATAGCAAAGTCCAATAGCCACGTATAGGATGCCACTAGGTACACTGAGTGTTTGCTAGTAAAATTGCTTAGTTTAAAAAAGTTGTAGTGTGCAATGCAGGCAGACGTGCTCTGCAAATGTCTTTGCACTAGTGGGACTATAGCAAAGTCCAATAGCCACGTATAGGATGCCACTAGGTACACTGAGTGTTTGCTAGTAAAATTGCTTAGTTTAAAAAACTTGGAGTGTGCAATGCAGGCAGATGTGCTCTGCTAATGTCTTTGCACTAGTGGGACTATAGCAAAGTCCAATAGCCACGTTTAGGATGCCACTAGGTACACTGAGTGTTTGCTAGTAAAATTGCTTAGTTTAAAAAAGTTGTAGTGTGCAATGCAGGCAGACGTGCTCTGCAAATGTCTTTGCACTAGTGGGACTATAGCAAAGTCCAATAGCCACGTATAGGATGCCACTAGGTACACTGAGTGTTTGCTAGTAAAATTGCTTAGTTTAAAAAAGTTGTAGTGTGCAATGCAGGCAGACGTGCTCTGCAAATGTCTTTGCACTAGTGGGACTATAGCAAAGTCCAATAGCCACGTATAGGATGCCACTAGGTACACTGAGTGTTTGCTAGTAAAATTGCTTAGTTTACAAAACTTGGAGTGTGCAATGCAGGCAGATGTGCTCTGCTAATGTCTATGCACTAGTGGGACTATAGCAAAGTCCAATAGCCACGTTTAGGATGCCACTAGGTACACTGAGTGTGTGCTAGTAAAATTGATTAGTTTAAAAATGTTGTAGTGTGCAATGCAGGCAGACGTGCTCTGCAAATGTCTTTGCACTAGTGGGACTATAGCAAAGTCCAATAGCCACGTATAGGATGCCACTAGGTACACTGAGTGTTTGCTAGTAAAATTGCATAGTTTAAAAAAACTTGGAGTGTGCAATGCAGGCAGATGTGCTCTGCTAATGTCTTTGCACTAGTGGGACTATAGCAAAGTCCAATAGCCACGTATAGGATGCCACTAGGTACACTGAGTGTTTGCTAGTATAATGGCTTCGTTATAATTAGTTGGAGTGTGCAACGCAGGCAGATGCGCTCTGCAAATGTCTTGGCACTAGTGGGACTATAGCAAAGTCCAATAGCCACGTATAGGATGCCACTAGGTACACTGAGTGTTTGCTAGTAAAATTGCTTAGTTTAAAAAAGTTGTAGTGTGCAATGCAGGCAGACGTGCTCTGCAAATGTCTTTGCACTAGTGGGACTATAGCAAAGTCCAATAGCCACGTATAGGATGCCACTAGGTACACTGAGTGTTTGCTAGTAAAATTGCTTAGTTTAAAAAAGTTGTAGTGTGCAATGCAGGCAGACGTGCTCTGCAAATGTCTTTGCACTAGTGGGACTATAGCAAAGTCCAATAGCCACGTATAGGATGCCACTAGGTACACTGAGTGTTTGCTAGTAAAATTGCTTAGTTTAAAAAAGTTGTAGTGTGCAATGCAGGCAGACGTGCTCTGCAAATGTCTTTGCACTAGTGGGACTATAGCAAAGTCCAATAGCCACGTATAGGATGCCACTAGGTACACTGAGTGTTTGCTAGTAAAATTGCTTAGTTTACAAAACTTGGAGTGTGCAATGCAGGCAGATGTGCTCTGCTAATGTCTTTGCAGTAGTGGGACTATAGCAAAGTCCAATAGCCACGTTTAGGATGCCACTAGGTACACTGAGTGTTTGCTAGTAAAATTGATTAGTTTAAAAAAGTTGTAGTGTGCAATGCAGGCAGACGTGCTCTGCAAATGTCTTTGCACTAGTGGGACTATAGCAAAGTCCAATAGCCACGTATAGGATGCCACTAGGTACACTGAGTGTTTGCTAGTAAAATTGCTTAGTTTAAAAAAGTTGTAGTGTGCAATGCAGGCAGACGTGCTCTGCAAATGTCTTTGCACTAGTGGGACTATAGCAAAGTCCAATAGCCACGTATAGGATGCCACTAGGTACACTGAGTGTTTGCTAGTAAAATTGCTTAGTTTAAAAAAGTTGTAGTGTGCAATGCAGGCAGACGTGCTCTGCAAATGTCTTTGCACTAGTGGGACTATAGCAAAGTCCAATAGCCACGTATAGGATGCCACTAGGTACACTGAGTGTTTGCTAGTAAAATTGCTTAGTTTAAAAAAGTTGTAGTGTGCAATGCAGGCAGACGTGCTCTGCAAATGTCTTTGCACTAGTGGGACTATAGCAAAGTCCAATAGCCACGTATAGGATGCCACTAGGTACACTGAGTGTTTGCTAGTAAAATTGCTTAGTTTACAAACCTTGGAGTGTGCAATGCAGGCAGATGTGCTCTGCTAATGTCTTTGCACTAGTGGGACTATAGCAAAGTCCAATAGCCACGTTTAGGATGCCACTAGGTACACTGAGTGTTTGCTAGTAAAATTGCTTAGTTTAAAAAAGTTGTAGTGTGCAATGCAGGCAGACGTGCTCTGCAAATGTCTTTGCACTAGTGGGACTATAGCAAAGTCCAATAGCCACGTATAGGATGCCACTAGGTACACTGAGTGTTTGCTAGTAAAATTGCTTAGTTTAAAAAAGTTGTAGTGTGCAATGCAGGCAGACGTGCTCTGCAAATGTCTTTGCACTAGTGGGACTATAGCAAAGTCCAATAGCCACGTATAGGATGCCACTAGGTACACTGAGTGTTTGCTAGTAAAATTGCTTAGTTTACAAAACTTGGAGTGTGCAATGCAGGCAGATGTGCTCTGCTAATGTCTTTGCACTAGTGGGACTATAGCAAAGTCCAATAGCCACGTTTAGGATGCCACTAGGTACACTGAGTGTTTGCTAGTAAAATTGATTAGTTTAAAAAAGTTGTAGTGTGCAATGCAGGCAGACGTGCTCTGCAAATGTCTTTGCACTAGTGGGACTATAGCAAAGTCCAATAGCCACGTATAGGATGCCACTAGGTACACTGAGTGTTTGCTAGTAAAATTGCATAGTTTAAAAAACTTGGAGTGTGCAATGCAGGCAGATGTGCTCTGCTAATGTCTTTGCACTAGTGGGACTATAGCAAAGTCCAATAGCCACGTATAGGATGCCACTAGGTACACTGAGTGTTTGCTAGTATAATGGCTTCGTTATAATTAGTTGGAGTGTGCAACGCAGGCAGATGCGCTCTGCAAATGTCTTGGCACTAGTGGGACTATAGCAAAGTCCAATAGCCACGTATAGGATGCCACTAGGTACACTGAGTGTTTGCTAGTAAAATTGCTTAGTTTAAAAAAGTTGTAGTGTGCAATGCAGGCAGACGTGCTCTGCAAATGTCTTTGCACTAGTGGGACTATAGCAAAGTCCAATAGCCACGTATAGGATGCCACTAGGTACACTGAGTGTTTGCTAGTAAAATTGCTTAGTTTAAAAAAGTTGTAGTGTGCAATGCAGGCAGACGTGCTCTGCAAATGTCTTTGCACTAGTGGGACTATAGCAAAGTCCAATAGCCACGTATAGGATGCCACTAGGTACACTGAGTGTTTGCTAGTAAAATTGCTTAGTTTAAAAAAGTTGTAGTGTGCAATGCAGGCAGACGTGCTCTGCAAATGTCTTTGCACTAGTGGGACTATAGCAAAGTCCAATAGCCACGTATAGGATGCCACTAGGTACACTGAGTGTTTGCTAGTAAAATTGCTTAGTTTACAAAACTTGGAGTGTGCAATGCAGGCAGATGTGCTCTGCTAATGTCTTTGCACTAGTGGGACTATAGCAAAGTCCAATAGCCACGTTTAGGATGCCACTAGGTACACTGAGTGTTTGCTAGTAAAATTGATTAGTTTAAAAAAGTTGTAGTGTGCAATGCAGGCAGACGTGCTCTGCAAATGTCTTTGCACTAGTGGGACTATAGCAAAGTCCAATAGCCACGTATAGGATGCCACTAGGTACACTGAGTGTTTGCTAGTAAAATTGCTTAGTTTAAAAAAGTTGTAGTGTGCAATGCAGGCAGACGTGCTCTGCAAATGTCTTTGCACTAGTGGGACTATAGCAAAGTCCAATAGCCACGTATAGGATGCCACTAGGTACACTGAGTGTTTGCTAGTAAAATTGCTTAGTTTAAAAAAGTTGTAGTGTGCAATGCAGGCAGACGTGCTCTGCAAATGTCTTTGCACTAGTGGGACTATAGCAAAGTCCAATAGCCACGTATAGGATGCCACTAGGTACACTGAGTGTTTGCTAGTAAAATTGCTTAGTTTAAAAAAGTTGTAGTGTGCAATGCAGGCAGACGTGCTCTGCAAATGTCTTTGCACTAGTGGGACTATAGCAAAGTCCAATAGCCACGTATAGGATGCCACTAGGTACACTGAGTGTTTGCTAGTAAAATTGCTTAGTTTAAAAAACTTGGAGTGTGCAATGCAGGCAGATGTGCTCTGCTAATGTCTTTGCACTAGTGGGACTATAGCAAAGTCCAATAGCCACGTTTAGGATGCCACTAGGTACACTGAGTGTTTGCTAGTAAAATTGCTTAGTTTAAAAAAGTTGTAGTGTGCAATGCAGGCAGACGTGCTCTGCAAATGTCTTTGCACTAGTGGGACTATAGCAAAGTCCAATAGCCACGTATAGGATGCCACTAGGTACACTGAGTGTTTGCTAGTAAAATTGCTTAGTTTAAAAAAGTTGTAGTGTGCAATGCAGGCAGACGTGCTCTGCAAATGTCTTTGCACTAGTGGGACTATAGCAAAGTCCAATAGCCACGTATAGGATGCCACTAGGTACACTGAGTGTTTGCTAGTAAAATTGCTTAGTTTACAAAACTTGGAGTGTGCAATGCAGGCAGATGTGCTCTGCTAATGTCTTTGCACTAGTGGGACTATAGCAAAGTCCAATAGCCACGTTTAGGATGCCACTAGGTACACTGAGTGTTTGCTAGTAAAATTGATTAGTTTAAAAAAGTTGTAGTGTGCAATGCAGGCAGACGTGCTCTGCAAATGTCTTTGCACTAGTGGGACTATAGCAAAGTCCAATAGCCACGTATAGGATGCCACTAGGTACACTGAGTGTTTGCTAGTATAATGGCTTCGTTATAATTAGTTGGAGTGTGCAACGCAGGCAGATGCGCTCTGCAAATGTCTTGGCACTAGTGGGACTATAGCAAAGTCCAATAGCCACGTATAGGATGCCACTAGGTACACTGAGTGTTTGCTAGTAAAATTGCTTAGTTTAAAAAAGTTGTAGTGTGCAATGCAGGCAGACGTGCTCTGCAAATGTCTTTGCACTAGTGGGACTATAGCAAAGTCCAATAGCCACGTATAGGATGCCACTAGGTACACTGAGTGTTTGCTAGTAAAATTGCTTAGTTTAAAAAAGTTGTAGTGTGCAATGCAGGCAGACGTGCTCTGCAAATGTCTTTGCACTAGTGGGACTATAGCAAAGTCCAATAGCCACGTATAGGATGCCACTAGGTACACTGAGTGTTTGCTAGTAAAATTGCTTAGTTTACAAAACTTGGAGTGTGCAATGCAGGCAGATGTGCTCTGCTAATGTCTTTGCACTAGTGGGACTATAGCAAAGTCCAATAGCCACGTTTAGGATGCCACTAGGTACACTGAGTGTTTGCTAGTAAAATTGATTAGTTTAAAAAAGTTGTAGTGTGCAATGCAGGCAGACATGCTCTGCAAATGTCTTTGCACTAGTGGGACTATAGCAAAGTCCAATAGCCACGTATAGGATGCCACTAGGTACACTGAGTGTTTGCTAGTAAAATTGCTTAGTTTAAAAAAGTTGTAGTGTGCAATGCAGGCAGACGTGCTCTGCAAATGTCTTTGCACTAGTGGGACTATAGCAAAGTCCAATAGCCACGTATAGGATGCCACTAGGTACACTGAGTGTTTGCTAGTAAAATTGCTTAGTTTAAAAAAGTTGTAGTGTGCAATGCAGGCAGACGTGCTCTGCAAATGTCTTTGCACTAGTGGGACTATAGCAAAGTCCAATAGCCACGTATAGGATGCCACTAGGTACACTGAGTGTTTGCTAGTAAAATTGCTTAGTTTAAAAAAGTTGTAGTGTGCAATGCAGGCAGACGTGCTCTGCAAATGTCTTTGCACTAGTGGGACTATAGCAAAGTCCAATAGCCACGTATAGGATGCCACTAGGTACACTGAGTGTTTGCTAGTAAAATTGCTTAGTTTAAAAAACTTGGAGTGTGCAATGCAGGCAGATGTGCTCTGCTAATGTCTTTGCACTAGTGGGACTATAGCAAAGTCCAATAGCCACGTTTAGGATGCCACTAGGTACACTGAGTGTTTGCTAGTAAAATTGCTTAGTTTAAAAAAGTTGTAGTGTGCAATGCAGGCAGACGTGCTCTGCAAATGTCTTTGCACTAGTGGGACTATAGCAAAGTCCAATAGCCACGTATAGGATGCCACTAGGTACACTGAGTGTTTGCTAGTAAAATTGCTTAGTTTAAAAAAGTTGTAGTGTGCAATGCAGGCAGACGTGCTCTGCAAATGTCTTTGCACTAGTGGGACTATAGCAAAGTCCAATAGCCACGTATAGGATGCCACTAGGTACACTGAGTGTTTGCTAGTAAAATTGCTTAGTTTACAAAACTTGGAGTGTGCAATGCAGGCAGATGTGCTCTGCTAATGTCTTTGCACTAGTGGGACTATAGCAAAGTCCAATAGCCACGTTTAGGATGCCACTAGGTACACTGAGTGTTTGCTAGTAAAATTGCTTAGTTTAAAAAAGTTGTAGTGTGCAATGCAGGCAGACGTGCTCTGCAAATGTCTTTGCACTAGTGGGACTATAGCAAAGTCCAATAGCCACGTATAGGATGCCACTAGGTACACTGAGTGTTTGCTAGTATAATGGCTTCGTTATAATTAGTTGGAGTGTGCAACGCAGGCAGATGCGCTCTGCAAATGTCTTGGCACTAGTGGGACTATAGCAAAGTCCAATAGCCACGTATAGGATGCCACTAGGTACACTGAGTGTTTGCTAGTAAAATTGCTTAGTTTAAAAAAGTTGTAGTGTGCAATGCAGGCAGAGGTGCTGCAAATGTCTTTGCATTAGTGGGACTATAGCAAAGTCCAATAGCCACGTTTAGGATGCCACTAGGTACACTGAGTGTTTGCTAGTATAATGGCTTAGTTATAATGAGTTGGAGTGTGCAATGCAGGCAGAGGTGCTGCAAATGTCTTTGCACTAGTGGGACTATAGCAAAGTCCAATAGCCACGTATAGGATGCCACTAGGTACACTGAGTGTTTGCTAGTAAAATTGCTTAGTTTAAAAAAGTTGTAGTGTGCAATGCAGGCAGACGTGCTCTGCAAATGTCTTTGCACTAGTGGGACTATAGCAAAGTCCAATAGCCACGTATAGGATGCCACTAGGTACACTGAGTGTTTGCTAGTAAAATTGCTTAGTTTAAAAAAGTTGTAGTGTGCAATGCAGGCAGACGTGCTCTGCAAATGTCTTTGCACTAGTGGGACTATAGCAAAGTCCAATAGCCACGTATAGGATGCCACTAGGTACACTGAGTGTTTGCTAGTAAAATTGCTTAGTTTAAAAAAGTTGTAGTGTGCAATGCAGGCAGACGTGCTCTGCAAATGTCTTTGCACTAGTGGGACTATAGCAAAGTCCAATAGCCACGTATAGGATGCCACTAGGTACACTGAGTGTTTGCTAGTAAAATTGCTTAGTTTAAAAAACTTGGAGTGTGCAATGCAGGCAGATGTGCTCTGCTAATGTCTTTGCACTAGTGGGACTATAGCAAAGTCCAATAGCCACGTTTAGGATGCCACTAGGTACACTGAGTGTTTGCTAGTAAAATTGATTAGTTTAAAAAAGTTGTAGTGTGCAATGCAGGCAGACGTGCTCTGCAAATGTCTTTGCACTAGTGGGACTATAGCAAAGTCCAATAGCCACGTATAGGATGCCACTAGGTACACTGAGTGTTTGCTAGTAAAATTGCTTAGTTTAAAAAAGTTGTAGTGTGCAATGCAGGCAGACGTGCTCTGCAAATGTCTTTGCACTAGTGGGACTATAGCAAAGTCCAATAGCCACGTATAGGATGCCACTAGGTACACTGAGTGTTTGCTAGTAAAATTGCTTAGTTTAAAAAACTTGGAGTGTGCAATGCAGGCAGACGTGCTCTGCAAATGTCTTTGCACTAGTGGGACTATAGCAAAGTCCAATAGCCACGTTTAGGATGCCACTAGGTACACTGAATGTTTGCTAGTATAATGGCTTACTTAGAATGAGTTGGAGTGTGCAGAGGACAAGAGGGTACAGTGGCAGGATTGTGGTGCTCTGGGTAGAGGAATGGAAGCCTGCCTTTCTATTCCCTCCTAATGGTGAAATGCAGGGAGGAAATCCCTGACCTGGGCTACACAGACGCTGTTGCTGTTTGCAGGACCTGTCACTTATGGCTCTCTGACCCTGCCGCTTTGAGCCCTTAAAAGGACTGCTAGAATGTGCTCTCCCTAAGCTGTCTAACGCTGTGTATGCAGCGCATACAGCTGTATCGGCTATAGGACTCAGGAGGACGGAGCTGCGACACTGATGTCTGACACCAAAGACGCAGAAGGCAGAAAATGGCGTTCGTGAAGAAAATGTCCGGTTTTATAATGCAGGGACATGTGACATGCAGATCCTATCACACATGCCGTTGCTTCTCTGGCTCAAAGTCCACTTAGGTGTGTGTGTGTCTGTGATTGGCTGACATGCTGGCCCGCCCCACAAGACGCGCGCGCTTAGGGAAGGAAGACAAGAAAAAAAAAAAAAAAAATGGCGATCGCCATTATAGAAACAGCAGTGATCTGAAGGCGCTGTTCACGCACACTATACACTGAAATGTGATAATAGTTTGATTCACAGAGTGACTTACACTATTACAGCAGAAACCAAGCTAGGATTTAGCTGTTTTTTGGCTGCTAGAACCGTTCTCGAACGTTTCTAGAACTATCGAGCTTTTGCAAAAAGCTCGAGTTCTAGTTCGATCTAGAACATGCCCCAAAATCACTCGAGCCGCGAACTGGAGAACCACGAACCACGAACCGCGCTCAACTCTAGTCTTGAGTAGAGTTGAGCGCGGTTCGTGGTTCGTGGTTCTCCAGTTCGCGGCTCGAGTGATTTTGGGGCATGTTCTAGATCGAACTAGAACTCGAGCTTTTTGCAAAAGCTCGATAGTTCTAGAAACGTTCGAGAACGGTTCTAGCAGCCAAAAAACAGCTAAATCCTAGCTTGGTTTCTGCTGTAATAGTGTAAGTCACTCTGTGAATCAAACTATTATCACATTTCAGTGTATAGTGTGCGTGAACAGCGCCTTCAGATCACTGCTGTTTCTATAATGGCGATCGCCATTTTTTTTTTTTTTTTCTTGTCTTCCTTCCCTAAGCGCGCGCGTCTTGTGGGGCGGGCCAGCATGTCAGCCAATCACAGACACACACACACCTAAGTGGACTTTGAGCCAGAGAAGCAACGGCATGTGTGATAGGATCTGCATGTCACATGTCCCTGCATTATAAAACCGGACATTTTCTTCACGAACGCCATTATCTGCCTTCTGCGTCTTTGGTGTCAGACATCAGTGTCGCAGCTCCGTCCTCCTGAGTCCTATAGCCGATACAGCTGTATGCGCTGCATACACAGCGTTAGACAGCTTAGGGAGAGCACATTCTAGCAGTCCTTTTAAGGGCTCAAAGCGGCAGGGTCAGAGAGCCATAAGTGACAGGTCCTGCAAACAGCAACAGCGTCTGTGTAGCCCAGGTCAGGGATTTCCTCCCTGCATTTCACCATTAGGAGGGAATAGAAAGGCAGGCTTCCATTCCTCTACCCAGAGCACCACAATCCTGCCACTGTACCCTCTTGTCCTCTGCACACTCCAACTCATTCTAAGTAAGCCATTATACTAGCAAACACTCAGTGTACCTAGTGGCATCCTATACGTGGCTATTGGACTTTGCTATAGTCCCACTAGTGCAAAGACATTTGCAGAGCACGTCTGCCTGCATTGCACACTACAACTTTTTTAAACTAAGCAATTTTACTAGCAAACACTCAGTGTACCTAGTGGCATCCTATACGTGGCTATTGGACTTTGCTATAGTCCCACTAGTGCCAAGACATTTGCAGAGCGCATCTGCCTGCGTTGCACACTCCAACGAATTATAACTAAGCCATTATACTAGCACACACTCAGTGTACCTAGTGGCATCCTATACGTGGCTATTGGACTTTGCTATAGTCCCACTAGTGCAAAGACATTAGCAGAGCACATCTGCCTGCATTGCACACTCCAAGTTTTTTAAACTAAGCAATTTTACTAGCAAACACTCAGTGTACCTAGTGGCATCCTATACGTGGCTATTGGACTTTGCTATAGTCCCACTAGTGCCAAGACATTTGCAGAGCGCATCTGCCTGCGTTGCACACTCCAACGAATTATAACTAAGCCATTATACTAGCACACACTCAGTGTACCTAGTGGCATCCTATACGTGGCTATTGGACTTTGCTATAGTCCCACTAGTGCCAAGACATTTGCAGCACGTCTGCCTGCGTTGCACACTCCAACTAATTATAACTAAGCCATTATACTAGCACACACTCAGTGTACCTAGTGGCATCCTATACGTGGCTATTGGACTTTGCTATCGTCCCACTAGTGCCAAGACATTTGCAGCACGTCTGCCTGCGTTGCACACTCCAACTAATTATAACTAAGCCATTATACTAGCACACACTCAGTGTACCTAGTGGCATCCTATACGTGGCTATTGGACTTTGCTATAGTCCTACTAGTGCCAAGACATTTGCAGAGCGCATCTGCCTGCGTTGCACACTCCAACTAATTATAACTAAGCCATTATACTAGCACACACTCAGTGAACCTAGTGGCATCCTATACGTGGCTATTGGACTTTGCTATAGTCCCACTAGTGCCAAGACATTTGCAGCACGTCTGCCTGCGTTGCACACTCCAACTAATTATAACTAAGCCATTATACTAGCACACACTCCGTGTACCTAGTGGCATCCTATACGTGGCTATTGGACTTTGCTATAGTCCCACTAGTGCCAAGACATTTGCAGCACGTCTGCCTGCGTTGCACACTCCAACTAATTATAACTAAGCCATTATACTAGCACACACTCAGTGTACCTAGTGGCATCCTATACGTGGCTATTGGACTTTGCTATAGTCCCACTAGTGCCAAGACATTTGCAGCACGTCTGCCTGCGTTGCACACTCCAACTAATTATAACTAAGCCATTATACTAGCACACACTCAGTGTACCTAGTGGCATCCTATACGTGGCTATTGGACTTTGCTATAGTCCCACTAGTGCCAAGACATTTGCAGCACGTCTGCCTGCGTTGCACACTCCAACTAATTATAACTAAGCCATTATACTAGCACACACTCAGTGTACCTAGTGGCATCCTATACGTGGCTATTGGACTTTGCTATAGTCCCACTAGTGCCAAGACATTTGCAGCACGTCTGCCTGCGTTGCACACTCCAACTAATTATAACTAAGCCATTATACTAGCACACACTCAGTGTACCTAGTGGCATCCTATACGTGGCTATTGGACTTTGCTATAGTCCCACTAGTGCCAAGACATTTGCAGCACGTCTGCCTGCGTTGCACACTCCAACTAATTATAACTAAGCCATTATACTAGCACACACTCAGTGAACCTAGTGGCATCCTATACGTGGCTATTGGACTTTGCTATAGTCCCACTAGTGCCAAGACATTTGCAGCACGTCTGCCTGCGTTGCACACTCCAACTAATTATAACTAAGCCATTATACTAGCACACACTCAGTGTACCTAGTGGCATCCTATACGTGGCTATTGGACTTTGCTATAGTCCCACTAGTGCCAAGACATTTGCAGCACGTCTGCCTGCGTTGCACACTCCAACTAATTATAACTAAGCCATTATACTAGCACACACTCAGTGTACCTAGTGGCATCCTATACGTGGCTATTGGACTTTGCTATAGTCCCACTAGTGCAAAGACATTTGCAGAGCACGTCTGCCTGCATTGCACACTACAACTTTTTTAAACTAAGCAATTTTACTAGCAAACACTCAGTGTACCTAGTGGCATCCTATACGTGGCTATTGGACTTTGCTATAGTCCCACTTGTGCCAAGACATTTGCAGAGCGCATCTGCCTGCGTTGCACACTCCAACTAATTATAACTAAGCCATTATACTAGCACACACTCAGTGTACCTAGTGGCATCCTATACGTGGCTATTGGACTTTGCTATAGTCCCACTAGTGCCAAGACATTTGCAGCACGTCTGCCTGCGTTGCACACTCCAACTAATTATAACTAAGCCATTATACTAGCACACACTCAGTGTACCTAGTGGCATCCTATACGTGGCTATTGGACTTTGCTATAGTCCCACTAGTGCCAAGACATTTGCAGCACGTCTGCCTGCGTTGCACACTCCAACTAATTATAACTAAGCCATTATACTAGCACACACTCAGTGTACCTAGTGGCATCCTATACGTGGCTATTGGACTTTGCTATAGTCCTACTAGTGCCAAGACATTTGCAGAGCGCATCTGCCTGCGTTGCACACTCCAACTAATTATAACTAAGCCATTATACTAGCACACACTCAGTGAACCTAGTGGCATCCTATACGTGGCTATTGGACTTTGCTATAGTCCCACTAGTGCCAAGACATTTGCAGCACGTCTGCCTGCGTTGCACACTCCAACTAATTATAACTAAGCCATTATACTAGCACACACTCAGTGTACCTAGTGGCATCCTATACGTGGCTATTGGACTTTGCTATAGTCCCACTAGTGCCAAGACATTTGCAGCACGTCTGCCTGCGTTGCACACTCCAACTAATTATAACTAAGCCATTATACTAGCACACACTCAGTGTACCTAGTGGCATCCTATACGTGGCTATTGGACTTTGCTATAGTCCCACTAGTGCCAAGACATTTGCAGCACGTCTGCCTGCGTTGCACACTCCAACTAATTATAACTAAGCCATTATACTAGCACACACTCAGTGTACCTAGTGGCATCCTATACGTGGCTATTGGACTTTGCTATAGTCCCACTAGTGCAAAGACATTTGCAGAGCACGTCTGCCTGCATTGCACACTACAACTTTTTTAAACTAAGCAATTTTACTAGCAAACACTCAGTGTACCTAGTGGCATCCTATACGTGGCTATTGGACTTTGCTATAGTCCCACTTGTGCCAAGACATTTGCAGAGCGCATCTGCCTGCGTTGCACACTCCAACTAATTATAACTAAGCCATTATACTAGCACACACTCAGTGTACCTAGTGGCATCCTATACGTGGCTATTGGACTTTGCTATAGTCCCACTAGTGCCAAGACATTTGCAGCACGTCTGCCTGCGTTGCACACTCCAACTAATTATAACTAAGCCATTATACTAGCACACACTCAGTGTACCTAGTGGCATCCTATACGTGGCTATTGGACTTTGCTATAGTCCCACTAGTGCCAAGACATTTGCAGCACGTCTGCCTGCGTTGCACACTCCAACTAATTATAACTAAGCCATTATACTAGCACACACTCAGTGTACCTAGTGGCATCCTATACGTGGCTATTGGACTTTGCTATAGTCCCACTAGTGCCAAGACATTTGCAGCACGTCTGCCTGCGTTGCACACTCCAACTAATTATAACTAAGCCATTATACTAGCACACACTCAGTGTACCTAGTGGCATCCTATACGTGGCTATTGGACTTTGCTATAGTCCCACTAGTGCCAAGACATTTGCAGCACGTCTGCCTGCGTTGCACACTCCAACTAATTATAACTAAGCCATTATACTAGCACACACTCAGTGAACCTAGTGGCATCCTATACGTGGCTATTGGACTTTGCTATAGTCCCACTAGTGCCAAGACATTTGCAGCACGTCTGCCTGCGTTGCACACTCCAACTAATTATAACTAAGCCATTATACTAGCACACACTCAGTGTACCTAGTGGCATCCTATACGTGGCTATTGGACTTTGCTATAGTCCCACTAGTGCCAAGACATTTGCAGCACGTCTGCCTGCGTTGCACACTCCAACTAATTATAACTAAGCCATTATACTAGCACACACTCAGTGTACCTAGTGGCATCCTATACGTGGCTATTGGACTTTGCTATAGTCCCACTAGTGCAAAGACATTTGCAGAGCACGTCTGCCTGCATTGCACACTACAACTTTTTTAAAGTAAGCAATTTTACTAGCAAACACTCAGTGTACCTAGTGGCATCCTATACGTGGCTATTGGACTTTGCTATAGTCCCACTTGTGCCAAGACATTTGCAGAGCGCATCTGCCTGCGTTGCACACTCCAACTAATTATAACTAAGCCATTATACTTGCACACACTAAGTGTTTTTTAGTGGCATCCTATACGTGGCTATTGGACTTTGCTATAGTCCTACTAGTGCCAAGACATTTGCAGAGCGCATCTGCCTGCGTTGCACACTCCAACTAATTATAACTAAGCCATTATACTAGCACACACTCAGTGAACCTAGTGGCATCCTATACGTGGCTATTGGACTTTGCTATAGTCCCACTAGTGCCAAGACATTTGCAGCACGTCTGCCTGCGTTGCACACTCCAACTAATTATAACTAAGCCATTATACTAGCACACACTCAGTGTACCTAGTGGCATCCCATACGTGGCTATTGGACTTTGCTATAGTCCCACTAGTGCCAAGACATTTGCAGCACGTCTGCCTGCGTTGCACACTCCAACTAATTATAACTAAGCCATTATACTAGCACACGCTCAGTGTACCTAGTGGCATCCTATACGTGGCTATTGGACTTTGCTATAGTCCCACTAGTGCCAAGACATTTGCAGCACGTCTGCCTGCGTTGCACACTCCAACTAATTATAACTAAGTTACATTGTCAGGGATATTTATTCTTTATTATTCTGCTGTTAATAAAGCTAGACCACCACTGCAATCTTCACCACCTCTCAATTTTTACTACCACATTTTCAGTCCACAATCTTGTCGCAATCAACATGAGTGGCAAAATGACAGATGCTGGTGGAAAGGGGAAGAGGCGTGGTGGAAAAGGAAAAAAAGGTTTTGTCAGTGGGGAAGGTGCCAAAGCTCCATTATCATCTGCTGAAGATAGACCATCTACTAGCAAAAGTAAGATGTCTACTACTTATTGTGGACAATCCGATGTGCTCCCTTTTTTACGGACACGAACAAGAGGAACAAAGGTAGATGATGGGCAAAAAAGGAAAATGCTTGAATGGATCTCAAGTGGTCCAACAAGTGCCCTCTCAGCCACTTCAAGTACCGCATCCAAAAAACACCATTCCTCTGAGTTGTCATCCCAATCACACTTGATTTCTCCCAGCTCTGAAGTCTCCATCAGCCCTGCACAGTATGGTGGAACTGAGATGGCTGAGTCTGCAGAGCTGTTCAGTCACACTATAGCCTGGGAATCAGAGGTCTGCTCCCAAGCTACAGTGAGTACAGAACAGGAAATGGTCTGCAGTGATGCCCAGAACCTTTGTGACTCAGATTCAGGCCGTGAGGACCAAGTTTCTGAGCATAATGTTGACCCTTTGTCACAAACTGTAACACCTGTGGTTATAGACAATGAGGAACATACTGATGAAGATGAGACGCAGATAACCGATTGGGATGACAACTTAAATATTCGGTCAGGGCAAGAAGAGGCTCGGTCTGAGGGGGAGGGGAGTGCGAACACAACAATTGATGATGACGTTCTAGATCCCACCTACTGTCAACCCCCAGTCAGGCACTCGAGGAGGTCAACAGAGGCGGTGGAGGAGGATGCAACCGACGACGAAGTTACCTTGCGCCTTCCTGGACAGAGTCGGAGCACTGGTAGCACGTCTACAACTGCATCCTCAGCCACCACTCTGCCTATGAGCATTATTCGGGGTGGATCAACAGGTCGCATGGCCTCTAAGCCTTGCCTAGCCTGGGCCTTTTTTCACATCGAAAAAGATCGCCCAACTCATGTGATATGTAACATTTGTCATGATTCTGTTAGTAGAGGTCAAAACCTCAGCAGTTTGACAACTTCTTCCATGAATCGTCACATGAATAAATATCATAAGTCCCGGTGGGAAGCTCACCGTGCTGCAATGCCGGCTAGCGGAGCGAACCATCCACCGCCCGCCCCTTCCAGTGCATCCGCGCGCTCTTCATCTTCTAGGACTGTGGGGACAGCTGTCACACCTGTTTTTCCACGCAAAACTTCCACCACTGTAACCGCAACAGGCAGTTTGCTTGTAAGGTCGTCAGTTGGTTTGGAAGGGGAAACAAGTGAGTGTGTACAGCTCTCTCAGACATCGATAGCACCAACGTTGGATGAAGGCAACATCATGTCTCCGCCTGCACTTTCCTCACAAACCTGCATTTTTCCAGGGACACCCTACTCAACACCGTCTACACACAGCAGCCAGATCTCTGTCCCTCAGATGTGGTCAAATAAAAGGCCACTTCCTCCGACCCATGACAAAGCTAAGAGGTTGACTCTATCCCTCTGTAAGCTGTTGGCTACCGAAATGCTGCCTTTCCGCCTAGTGGACACACAGGATTTTAGAGACCTTATGTCTGTCGCTGTGCCCCAGTACCAGATGCCTAGTCGCCACTACTTCTCTAAGAAAGGTGTGCCCGCGCTACACCAGCATGTCGCACACAACATCACCGCTTCCTTGAGAAACTCTGTGTGTGAACGGGTGCATTTCACCACCGATACTTGGACCAGTAAGCATGGACAGGGACGTTACATGTCGCTGACTGGGCACTGGGTAACTATGGTGATAGATGGTGAAGGGTCTGCTGCACAAGTCTTGCCGTCCCCACGACTTGTGTGTCAATCCTCTGTCTGTCCAAGTTCCGCCACAGCTTCTGCATCCTCCACCTCATCTGGGTCCTCCACCTCCGCCCCAAGCCTGCCTGGTCAGGCCACCAGCGTTCTCACTGCGCAGAAGGAATCACGCACGCCTCATTACTATGCTGGCAGCCGAGCGCAACGGCATCAGGCGGTCTTTAGCTTGACATGTCTTGGTAATAAGAGTCACACAGCTGAGGAGTTGTGGTCAGCTCTGCGGTCCGAGTTTAATAAATGGTTGTCTCCACTCAACCTGCAGCCTGGTAAGGCCGTGTGCGACAATGCTGCAAACCTGGGTGCGGCCCTTCGCCTGGGCAAGGTGACACACGTACCTTGTATGGCTCACGTGTTGAACCTTGTCGTGCAGCAATTTTTAACACACTATCCCGGCCTAGATGGCCTTCTGAACAGGGCACGAAAACTGTCTGCTCACTTCCGGCGTTCAAGCGCCGCAGCTGAGCGACTTGCATCGCTACAGAAGTCTTTCGGCCTGCCGGTTCATCGCCTGAAATGCAATGTGGCGACACGCTGGAATTCAACTCTCCACATGTTACAGCGACTGTGGCAGCACCGCAGAGCCCTGGTGCAATACGTCATGACGTATAGCCTGGGCCAAGAGATGCAGAGGTGGGGCAGATCACCCTGATGGAGTGGTCTCAGATCAAGGACCTATGCACCCTTCTGCACAGTTTCGACATGGCGACGAATATGTTTAGCTCTGACAATGCCATTATCAGCATGACGATTCCAGTCATTTACATGCTGGAGCACACGCTAAACACTATTCGGAGTCAGGGGGTGGGACAACATGAAGGGGAGGAACTACAGGAGGATTCATATGTGCAAGGGACAACAACATCACCAAGGTCCAGACGTTCATCATCACCAACGCAGCAGGCATGGGACCATGGGGAACAGGGATCGACAAGGGCGCATAGTAGCAGGCGAAATGTTGAGCAAGGTGCAGGAGAACATGAAGAAATGGAGGACGAACTGTCCATGGACATGGAAGACTGAGCGGATGAGGGAGACCTTGGTCAAATTTCAGTTGAAAGAGGTTGGGGGGAGATGTCAGAGGAAGAAAGAACGGGTAGCACCTCTATGCCACAAACACAGCGTGGACTTGGTCCGCATGGCTGCGCAAGACACATGAGTGCCTTTTTGTTGCACTACCTCCAACATGACAGTCGTATTGTCAAAATTAGAAGTGATGATGACTACTGGATTGCCACACTATTAGATCCCCGGTACAAGTCCAAATTTTGTGACATAATTCCAGCCATAGAAAGGGACGCACGTATGCAGGAGTATCAGCAGAAGCTGTTACTCGATCTTAGCTCGGCTTTTCCACCAAACAACCGTGCAGGTGCAGGGAGGGAATCTCCCAGTTGTAACTTGACAAACATGGGACGGTCTCGTCATCTTCACCAGTCTACCCGTACCAGTAGGACCGTATCTGGTGCCGGTAACAGCAATTTTATGGAATCTTTTCATAATTTTTTTAGACCCTCTTTTGCAAGGCCACCAGAGACAACAAGTCTGACACATACTCAACGGCTGGAGAGGATGATACAGGAGTATCTCCAAATGAACATCGATGCCATGACTGTGCAACTGGAGCCTTGCTCCTTTTGGGCTTCAAACATAGAAAAATGGCCAGAGCTCTCCAGTTACGCCTTGGAGATTTTGTCGTGTCCAGCTGCCAGCGTTGTCTCTGAACGTGTATTCAGTGCTGCTGGGTGTGTGCTCACAGATAAGCGCACGCGTCTGTCCAGTGACAATGTGGACAGACTGACGTTCATCAAAATGAACAAGTCATGGATCCAGAAGGAATTTACTACCCCTGTGTCATCCTGGGGAGAGTAAATGCTTGTGGATTTGGAATGTGCTTGATGCAAATCAAAACATCCTGTTTTTTACTAGGGCCCAAGTGCTGCCACTGATGGGGTGGGTGTCTGTGTGGCCCAATTTTTGGAAAAAAAGGGAGACTCCACTTGGAGTAACCCTTGCTTGATGTGTTTTTAAAAGAAGCCAAGATGAACAGAGCTGGGATCAGCAAAGACTTTGCTACCTACCCCGGTGTCATCCTGGGGACGGATAAGAATGGCGTATTTTTGAATGTGCTTGATGCAAATCAAAACATCCTGTTTGCAACTAGGGCCCAAGTGCTGCCACTGATGGGGTGGGTGTCTGTGTGGCCCAATTTTTGGAAAAAAAGGGAGACTCCGCTTGGAGTAACCCTTGCTTGATGTGTTTTTAAAAGAAGCCAAGATGAACAGAGCTGGGATCAGCAAAGACTTTGCTACCTACCCCGGTGTCATCCTGGGGACGGATAAGAATGGCGTATTTTTGAATGTGCTTGATGCAAATCAAAACATCCTGTTTGCAACTAGGGCCCAAGTGCTGCCACTGATGGGGTGGGTGTCTGTGTGGCCCAATTTTTGGAAAAAAAGGGAGACTCCGCTTGGAGTAACCCTTGCTTGATGTGTTTTTAAAAGAAGCCAAGATGAACAGAGCTGGGATCAGCAAAGACTTTGCTACCTACCCCGGTGTCATCCTGGGGACGGATAAGAATGGCGTATTTTTGAATGTGCTTGATGCAAATCAAAACATCCTGTTTGCAACTAGGGCCCAAGTGCTGCCACTGATGGGGTGGGTGTCTGTGTGGCCCAATTTTTGGAAAAAAAGGGAGACTCCGCTTGGAGTAACCCTTGCTTGATGTGTTTTTAAAAGAAGCCAAGATGAACAGAGCTGGGATCAGCAAAGACTTTGCTACCTACCCCGGTGTCATCCTGGGGACGGATAAGAATGGCGTATTTTTGAATGTGCTTGATGCAAATCAAAACATCCTGTTTGCAACTAGGGCCCAAGTGCTGCCACTGATGGGGTGGGTGTCTGTGTGGCCCAATTTTTGGAAAAAAGGGAGACTCCGCTTGGAGTAACCCTTGCTTGATGTGTTTTTAAAAGAAGCCAAGATGAACAGAGCTGGGATCAGGAAATACTTTGCTACCTACCCCGGTGTCATCCTGGGGACGGATAAGAATGGCGTATTTTTGAATGTGCTTGATGCAAATCAAAACATCCTGTTTGCAACTAGGGCCCAAGTGCTGCCACTGATGGGGTGGGTGTCTGTGTGGCCCAATTTTTGGAAAAAAAGGGAGACTCCGCTTGGAGTAACCCTTGCTTGATGTGTTTTTAAAAGAAGCCAAGATGAACAGAGCTGGGATCAGGAAAGACTTTGCTACCTACCCCGGTGTCATCCTGGGGACGGATAAGAATGGCGTATTTTTGAATGTGCTTGATGCAAATCAAAACATCCTGTTTGCAACTAGGGCCCAAGTGCTGCCACTGATGGGGTGGGTGTCTGTGTGGCCCAATTTTTGGAAAAAAAAGGGAGACTCCGCTTGGAGTAACCCTTGCTTGATGTGTTTTTAAAAGAAGCCAAGATGAACAGAGCTGGGATCAGCAAAGACTTTGCTACCTACCCCGGTGTCATCCTGGGGACGGATAAGAATGGCGTATTTTTGAATGTGCTTGATGCAAATCAAAACATCCTGTTTGCAACTAGGGCCCAAGTGCTGCCACTGATGGGGTGGGTGTCTGTGTGGCCCAATTTTTGGAAAAAAAGGGAGACTCCGCTTGGAGTAACCCTTGCTTGATGTGTTTTTAAAAGAAGCCAAGATGAACAGAGCTGGGATCAGCAAAGACTTTGCTACCTACCCCGGTGTCATCCTGGGGACGGATAAGAATGGCGTATTTTTGAATGTGCTTGATGCAAATCAAAACATCCTGTTTGCAACTAGGGCCCAAGTGCTGCCACTGATGGGGTGGGTGTCTGTGTGGCCCAATTTTTGGAAAAAAAGGGAGACTCCGCTTGGAGTAACCCTTGCTTGATGTGTTTTTAAAAGAAGCCAAGATGAACAGAGCTGGGATCAGGAAAGACTTTGCTACCTACCCCGGTGTCATCCTGGGGACGGATAAGAATGGCGTATTTTTGAATGTGCTTGATGCAAATCAAAACATCCTGTTTGCAACTAGGGCCCAAGTGCTGCCACTGATGGGGTGGGTGTCTGTGTGGCCCAATTTTTGGAAAAAAAGGGAGACTCCGCTTGGAGTAACCCTTGCTTGATGTGTTTTTAAAAGAAGCCAAGATGAACAGAGCTGGGATCAGCAAAGACTTTGCTACCTACCCCGGTGTCATCCTGGGGACGGATAAGAATGGCGTATTTTTGAATGTGCTTGATGCAAATCAAAACATCCTGTTTGCAACTAGGGCCCAAGTGCTGCCACTGATGGGGTGGGTGTCTGTGTGGCCCAATTTTTGGAAAAAAAGGGAGACTCCGCTTGGAGTAACCCTTGCTTGATGTGTTTTTAAAAGAAGCCAAGATGAACAGAGCTGGGATCAGCAAAGACTTTGCTACCTACCCCGGTGTCATCCTGGGGACGGATAAGAATGGCGTATTTTTGAATGTGCTTGATGCAAATCAAAACATCCTGTTTGCAACTAGGGCCCAAGTGCTGCCACTGATGGGGTGGGTGTCTGTGTGGCCCAATTTTTGGAAAAAAGGGAGACTCCGCTTGGAGTAACCCTTGCTTACATTGTTTTTAAAAGAAGCCAAGATGAACAAGTCATGGGTCAGCAAAGACTTTGCTACCTACCCCGGTGTCATCCTGGGGATGGATAAGAATGGCGTATTTTTGAATGTGCTTGATGCAAATGTAGCTGTGAAGTGTACAACTGGGGCACAACTGCTGCCACTGAAGGGGTGGGTGTGTGTGTGGCCCAATTTTTGGAAAAAATGGAGACTCCGCTTGGAGTCACCTTGCGGTGTTTTACATGATTTTAGAAGGGCGTGCCATGCCTATATCTGTGTGTCCTCCTCTTTTTCCTTGTCCAGCTGTTTTGTTTTCGCATGAGTATATGTCCTTGTCACTTTCCAATGTGTTTGAGTTGTTTGTCACCTTTAGGACACCTTTGAGGGTGTTTTCTAGGTGTTTTTCTGTGTTTGTGATTGCCTGCCATTGTTTCCTATGCAGTTCGAGTTCGGTTCGTCGAACGTTCGACGAACCGAACTCGAACGGGAGGTCCGTTCGGCGAACCAACCTCGAGCCGAACCGCGACCGGTTCGCTCATCTCTACTCAAGACATCAGCCAGGAACTTGAACATTGAGTGGAAATGGGTTTTCCAATTGAACAATGACCCGAAGCATAGTGCCAAACTGGTTACAAAATGGCTTAAGGATAACAAAGTTAATGTTTTGGAGTGGCCATCACAAAGCCATTATCTCAATCCTATTGAAAATGTATGCGCAAAATTGAAAAGGCCGGTGCGAGGAAGGTGACCTACAAACATGGCTCAGTTACACCAGTTCTGTCAGGAGGAAGGGGCCCAAATTCCTATCAACTATTATGAGAAGCTTGTGGAAGGAGATCCAAAACGTTTGACCCAAGTCATACAGAATAAGAGCAATGGTACCAAATACTAATGAAATATATGTAAACTTATGACTTTGCAGAAAGTAATAAAAATGCCTTAAAATATTCTCTCTCCCATTATTGTGGCATTTGACAATTATAAATAATTTTGGTTCCTAATTGACCTACAAGGGGAAAAGTTTATTCTGATTTTTTGTTAGAAAAACTTGCAGCTGTGTATTTTTTAGATTGTGTATGTAAACTTCTGGTTTCAACTGTATTTACCATATAGTGCCTTGAAAAACTTAAAAAAATATATTTATTGAGAGAAATGATAAAAAAAATATCACTTATATAACTGTAGATTTATTTTTTATGACAATCACAGTGTTTTAAAAATTACATGCCAACTTGTGGATAAGTGCAATAATGGCAATATCAAATTTATGTAGTTTTATAATATTTTACTCATTTTAATAATACTCAAAAAAGTGCTTGTGTAACCATATTTTCATTTTACTTTTTTTCCATCACTAGAACTCCATTAGTGCTTGTCATTTTTTTTTTTTTAAATATTTATGTTTTTAAATATTTTTCTGGTAGAACTGGAGTTTTTTTCCACTAACATTCTGATGTACGTTTGACTTTTTTTGGGAGATAAAATATTGTGGTATTTTAATACAGTGGAACCTTGGATTAAGAGTAACTTTGTTTGAGAGCGTTTTGCAAGACAAGCAAAGCTATTTACAAATTTGTAACTTGGTTTAAGAGCAATGATTTGCAGTAAGAGCAAATTCACACTGTGTACACTTCTGGTTCCATCCTTTCACCGTGCTCTGACCTTCTCTGGAGATAATTTCTGTACATATGTACTGTATACAGGATACCATTCTACAGTACAGTATATACTATATAGCCTGTCTATCAATTTGCATTTGTGGATACAATATTGTACTTTCTTTCTGCTAACAAGTACATCACATTGCTTGTACTGTAATCTGCCAGTGCAGTATTCCTACCCCACATTTGGCTTAATTCTGTCCTTATTTTGGGGAGAATAGATTTGGGGTGTGTTTTTTGTGTATTGTACTAGAATAAAGGTTGTAATATTTATACATTATTTTTTCTCTCTATAGTACCTCCCGCACACCAACAAATCTATTGTAAGCTAACATACAGTTTAATTTGCTTTATATGCTTTTTACTGTGCAGTACAGTATTTTGTATTAGTGTACGGTAATAATTTTATATGAATACAGTACATTATTGTGTATTACTGTAATAAGTTTGTAAAAATACAGTAAATATTTTTGGGTTGTGGAACGAATTGTCAGCATTTCAATTATTTCCTATGGGGAAATTTGCTTTGATATAAGAGTATCTTGGTTTAAGAGCACACTCCTGAAACCAACTATCCTCGTAATCCAAGGTTCCACTGTAGTTTGAATTGTTATAAATGCATTAATATCATATATATTTTGTAAACTTTATATTTTTTATGTAGAAAAAACAATGACTGAAAGATTTACCTTTAGAGCTTTCAAAATAATTTTCACATTTTTTTTCAACTTTTTGTTTAATTCTTTCAATTTTATCCTATTATGCACAATAAAAAGAAACAATTTTGGAGGAAAGTAATATTTAAAATAAATCTCATCTCCTATTATTTACATGACAATTAAACAAATATTACAGTAGCTTGTAAAAGTTTGGATGCCACTAGTTTGGATAAATCTAGTCAAAATTACTGTCATTGTGAACAGTTAAACAAGTTGAAGACTAAATGATCTCTAAAAGGCATAAAATTAATGATGACGTATTTCCTTTGTAGAATAGGCAAAAAATAATAATCTTTACATTTTAAAATTACAAAAAAGGAAAATGGGCCGATGCAAAAGTTTAGTCACCCTACATGGTTAATACCTAGTGGAACTCCATTTACAAGCTGTAATAATTTACAGATTTTCAATGATGTTCAGTTCTAGGGACTGTGAGGGCCATTGTAAAACCTCAACTTGCGCCTTTTGAGGTCATCTATCCTGGATTTTGACATGTGTTTAGGATCATTATCCATTTTTAGAAGCCAGCATCTTTACAGATGGTGTTATGTTTCCATCAAGAATTTGTTGAAATTTCATTGAATACGTTCTTCCCTCTACCCATGAAATGTTCCCCATACCATTGGGTGCAACATAACCCCAAAGCATGTTTAATCCACCCCCATACTTAATGGTTGGGGTTATGTTCTTTTCATGATATTTTCGGCCCTTTTTCTCCACAGGTATCTTTAATCATTGTCAGCAAAGAGTTCTATTTTAACCTCATCAGTCCACAGAACTTGTTTACAAAATCCAACAAGCTTGTTAAGATGTTCTTTTGCATACTTCTGATACTGAACTTTATGGCAAGGATCCACAAAAGGTTTTCTTCTTATGACTCTTCCATGAAGACCATATTTGTCTCTGAACAGTAGAAACAATGTACCACAATCCAGAGTCTGCTAAATCTTGCTTGAGGAACCAGCTCACTGCCACCTGACCTGACCGCTGCCCAGACTCGGATGTCGGCTCTGCCCTGGCCGCAATGCAAACAATGAAGAATATAATCCAGCTGGGTGCAAATGGTTTTCTTTATTCGTGCATGAGAGGATAGTGCACAACAAACATTAACGCGTTTCTGGCTTAACACCCTTAGTCATAACCAAGGGAGTTAAGCTAGAAACGCGTTAACGTTTGTTGTGCACTATCCTCTCATGCACGAATAAAGAAAAAACGTTTGCACCAAGCTGGATTATCTTCTTCATTGTCTGCTAAATCTTCCTGAAAGTCTTTTGCAGTCAAGCAGGAGTACTGATTGGCCTCTTTAGCATTCCTACGAGCAGCTTTAACAGAAATTTTGCTTGGTCTTCCAGACCTTATCTTGACCTCCAGTGTTCCTGTTAACTACCATTTTTTAATTACATTTTGATATGAGGAACAGGAAAATTGAAATTGGCATTTCTATCTTCTTATAGCCTTCTTCTGCTTTTTGGACCTCCACCATTTTAATTTTCAAAGTGATAGGCAGCTGCTTAGAAGAACCAATGGCTGCTGTTTTTTGGCACAAGGTTAGAGGAGGCTGGGTTTCTATAAAGCTGTGAAATTTGCATTACTCCACACATGTACAAATGAATGTCTTCTCTCATATTTCCCTTGATAGAGCTTTGATGGGTGATCAAGCCTCAAGTTACAAAAGCCACATCTGTGAATCATGGAGGCAATTTAGAAATCAAACAATGTTCAGATTGTAATAACAAGGAGTGATCTGCAATGGATGACTGGTATGAAGAAAAAATGTGATAATATTTTTATTGATTTGTGGAATTACAAAAGGTGTACCTGTCATGATCCAGGGCCAGGAATCTCCACTCCAGAGTTTCCCAAACCTGGCCTGCTCATGTTAGGGGTTAACTCCAATCAGCCTTGTTCTAGTTTCAGGAGACGCTATATCTGGTTTGTGCAATTGCATCCTGTGCTGGTTATAGTTTTGCTCTGCAGCCTGTGACTGGCTCGGGTGAGATTTCCTGTTTGATCTGACTTGTTACTGTGCCCTGACTTGTACCCTTCCCCGCTCGTCCGTCTGTCCCAGCCCCTGACTTCCCGCTCCTGTCTGTTGTTTGTGTTTCCCTCTGCATACCTGATCTCCCGGCTTCCGACTCAGTTCTGTTTTCTAACTTGGTTTTGGTCCTCCCTTTGCAGTGACTTTCCTGGCTTTAGACCCTGACTGTTTGACTACTCTTTTGCCCCTGGTGGTTTGCCGGGTAACTGCCTGATGAAGTTACTCTGCTGTACTTCAGATGCCTTTCTGTTACTGGGTTACTTTGTCTCTCCTTCACTACTCTGCTGCCACCTAGTGAGGAATACGCTGTACAACATCCTACCAACTTTGTACAGCGTGACAGTACCCTTAATGAAACCATGAAGCAAAACTAGTCAGGTAACAGCTGAATTTATGTTATGTATTACAAAAAGTTTATGGTAAGTAACAGAGGGTTACCCCCTTCTTCCTAACTAGTTAAATGCCACAGTCACTTTTGTCCTTGACATCTAAGGGGTCAAGATGCTGGGATGGTGTTATTCATACTCCCGTCAGTTGCAGACAGGTGACAGATGTATGACACAATCATCAACTACTACATATGGAATATGCCCAGGTGTTCAACAAGCTCCAGACCACTACTTCTGCCTTCCAAGAGAATGGTGAATGTGCCATGCATCACTGAGACTGTTGCCCACAGCTTGGAAAGTCAATAATATAATCAAATGGCCAATTTCAGAAAGTGTTGAAATGCAATTTTTCTAAGGGTTGGTGATAATATGTTTTGGGTTTTTGGTATTATATACAGTTTGGACACACCTTCTCATTCAAAGAGTTTTCTTTATTTTCATGACTCTGAAAATTGTAGATTCACATTGAAGGCATTAAGGCCCTGTGCGCACTGGAAAATGGAATTTTCTCAAGAAAATTCCGCAGGCACTGAAAGATTACCGCACCCGCGGTAAAAAAACGCGGCAAACCGCACCCGAAAACCGCATGCGGTTTGCCGCGGTTTGCTGCGGTTTTACCGCGGTATTGCCGCGGTTTTACCGCATGCGGGTTGGTACATGTGCTTTATTGCATTCAATGCAATAAAGCACATTGAAAAAAAAGAAAAAAAAAATCATTTCCTTCTTAGATAGTAGATAGATAGATAAAGAGACAGAAGAATAGATAGAGGGATAGATAGATAGATAGATAGATAGATAGATAGATAGATAGATAGATAGATAGATAGATAGAGGACAGATCGCTGCATTTCCCACGGTCGGCAGTGAGTTCACATTACCGGCCGTGGGAAATGACCGATAATTACCTCTGCTGTCTCGCTGCGAGGCTGCATTCAGCGCTGTGTCAGTCGCGGCTGGATGTAAGCAGCGCAGGAGCTGTGGATTACGCCGGAGCTGTGGATTACGTCGGAGCTTTGTTTCGGGAGGGGTTAATAAAAGGGTGAACAAGGCTTGTTTGTGTTTTATTTAAAATAAACGATTTTTCGGTGTGTGTTTTTTCACTTTACTTACGGGTTGATCATGTCAGCTGTCACATAGACGCTGCCATGATCAAGCCTGGAGTTAATGGTGGTGATCCGCCACCATTAACTCCTTGTATTACCCTGACTGCCACTGCTACATGGCGGCAGGAAGAGCCGGGGACACTCCGATACTGCCGCATAATGCATGCGACAGTCCCGGGGCAGCTGCGGCTGATATTCTCGGCTGCGGGAGGTGGGAGTGAGGCGGGGGACATTAACCCTGCCCCTCTCCCTCCCCAGCCTGAGAATACCGGGCCGCCGCTGTGTGCTTACCTCGGCTGGACGGTAAATATGCAGCAGAGCCCACGTGCTTTGTTTTCTATATTTCCGTTTGCTTTCTATGTGTGTTCTATGTCTGTGTTCTATGTCTGTGATGTCTGTGTGTGTCTGTGATCTGTGTGTGTTTGTTTACTCTCTGTTCCGCTTCCTCTTCCTGTAATGACATCACTTCCCTGCAAAACCGCAGGCAAGCGATGTACATTACCGGAGGTAAACTGCGAAATACCGTAGGGAATAACGCAGGAAAACGCAATGAATCACATAGATTTTGCTGCCTGCGTTATTCCCTGCGGGATTTCACGATTACATGGCAATCAATGGAGTGAAATCCCGCAGCAACGTGCGGAAAAGAATTGACATGCAATTGTTTTTGCTGCGGGAATCCCGCAGCAAAACATGCAGCTGTCAAATTTCGCCTAGTGCGCAAAGGATTTTTTTTTCCCATAGGTTTTGCTGGTGATTCACTGCAGAGATGTTATGAACATTTTCTGCAGTGAAACATGCAGCAAATCCGCAGAAAATCCGCGGCAAAATCCGGTAAGTGCGCACATAGCCTGAAAATATGTCTTATATTCTAGATTCTTCAAAGTAGACACCTTTTGTTATGATTACTGCTTTACACACTCTTGGCATTCTCTTGGTGACCTTCAAGAGGTAGTCACCAGAAATGGTTTTCACTTCACAGGTGTGCCCTGTCAGGTTTAATAAGTGGGATTTCTTGCCTTATAAATGGGGTTGGGACCAAAAGTTGTGTTGTGCAGAAGTCTGGTGGATACACAGCTGATAGTCCTACTGAATAGACTGTTAGAATTTGTATTATGGCAAGAAAAAAGCAGCTAAGTAAGGAAAAACGAGTGGCCATCATTACTTTAAGAAATGAAGGTCAGTCAGTCCGAAAAATTGGAAAACTTTGAAAGTGTCCCCAAGTGCAGTGTCAAAAACTATCAAACGCTACAAAGAATATGGCTCACATGAGGACCGCCCCAGGAAAGGAAGACCAATAGCCACCTCTGCTGCGGAGGATAAGTGTATCCGAGTCACCAGCCTCAGAAATCACAGGTTAACAGCAGCTCAAATTGGAGACCAGGTCAATGCCACACAGAGTTTTAGCAGTAGACACAGCTCTAGAACAGCTGTTAGGAGGAGACTTTGTGCAGCAGGCCTTCATGGTAAAATGGCTGCTAGAAAACCACTGCTAAAGACAGGCAACAAGGAGAAGAGACTTGTTTGGGCTAAAGAACACAAGGAATGGACATTAGACCAGTGGAAATCTGTGCTTTGGTCTGATGAGTCCAAATTTGAGATCTTTGGATCCAACCGCCATGTCTTTGTGCGACGCAGAAAAGATGAACGGATGGACTCTACATGCCTGGTTCCCACCGTGAAGCATGGAGGAGGAGGTGTGATTGTGTGGGGGTGCTTTGCTGGTGACACTGTTAGGGATTTATTCAAAATTAAAGGCATACTGAACCAGCATGGCTACCACAGCATCTTGCAGTGGCATGCTATTCCATCCGATTTGCGTTTTGTTGGACCATCATTTATTTTTCAAGTGGACAATGACCCCAAACACACCTTCAGGCTGTTTAACCCCTTCAGCCCCCGGGCACTTTCCGTTTTTGCGTTTTTGTTTTTTGCTCCCCTTCTTCCGAGAGGCGTAACTTTTTTATTTTTCCATCAATCTTGCCATATGAGGGCTTGTTTTTTGCGGGACGAGTTGTACTTTTGAATGAAATATTAAGTTTTACCATATAGTGTACTGGAAAACGGCAAAAAAATTCCAAGTGCGGAAAAATTGCCAAAAAAGTGGGATTGTACAATAGTTTTTGGGATATTTTATTCACCGTGTTCACTATATGGTAAAACTGATGTGTGGGTATGATGCCTCAGGTCGGTGCGAGTTTATAGACACCAAACATGTATAGGTTTACTTGTATCTAAGGGGTTAAAAAAAATTCACAAGCTTGTCCGAAAAACGTGGCGCACGTTTTGCGCCATTTTCCAAAACCCGTAGCGTTCTCACTTTTCAGGATCTAAGGCTCAGTGATGGCTTATTTTTTGCGTCTTGACCTGACGTTCTTAACGGTACCATTTTTGCGCAGATGCTACGTTTTGATCGCCTGTTATTGCATTTTGCGCAAAATTTGCGGCGACCAAAAAACGTAATTTTGGCGTTTGGAATTTTTTTGCCGCTACGCCGTTTACTGATCAGATTCATTGATTTTATATTTTGATAGATCGGGCATTTCTGAACGCGGCGATACCAAATATGTGTGTATTTTTTATTTTTTTAACCCTTTAATTTTCAATGGGGTGAAAGGGGGGTGATTTGAACTTTTAGGTTTTTTTATTTTTTTTTAATTTTTTAAAACTTTTTTTTTTACTTTTTTTTTTATTTTACTAGTCCCCCTAGGGGGCTATAGCGATCAGCAATCCGATCGCTTTGCACAATCTGCAGATCTCAGCTACAGAGCTGAGAACTGCAGATTTGCTGCTTCACTTTCAATGCCGGCTGTATTCCGGCATTGAGAGGAAGTGACTCATGTTAGCCACAGGCGTCATCACATGACCCTGTGCTACCATGGCAACCGCCGAAAGTCACGTGATCATGTCACGTGACTTCCGGCGGGGGCGGGGTAAGTCACTGTCATGGCGGCGCCCATATACATATCGCTGCCACGACTTTGGCAGCGAAATGTAAGGGGTTAATGGCCGCGGGTGGAAGCGATTCCACCCGCGGCTAGCAGGCACACATATCAGCTGTTGATAACAGCTGATATGTGCGCGTCTCGCCGCCGCCCGCCGGCGGCAGGGGGCGGGGCTTACCGGGAAACGATCCATGACGTATCTAGTACGTCATGGGTCGTTAAGGGGTTAAGGGCTATTTGACTAAGAAGGAGAGTGATGGAGTGCTGGAGATGGTTTGGGGTGAGCTGGACCGCAGAGTGAAGGCAAAAGGGCCAACAAGTGCTAAGCATCTCTGGGAACTCCTTCAAGACTGTTGGAAGACCATTTGCAGTGACTACCTCTTGAAGCTCATCAAGAGAATGCCAAGAGTGTGCAAAGCAGTAATCAAAGCAAAAGGTGGCTACTTTGAAGAACCTAGAATATAAGACAAATTATCAGTTGTTTCACACTTTTTTAAGTATTACATTCCACATGTTTTCATTCATAGTTTTGATGTCTTCTGCGAATCTACAATTTTTAGAGTCATGAAAATAAAGAAAACTCTCTGAATGAGAAGATGTGTCCAAACTTTTTGTCTGTACTGTATATATATACATATATATATATATATATATATATATATGTATATATATATATATATATATATATATATATATATATATATATATATATATTCGGATATTACACTTTAGTTCTGTCCATCCTCTAGACAATTCTAAACATGTAATTTTAATTAAATACCTCTGCTCTTGATAGCAGAGGAAAGGCGACTTTTGCTAAATCAAAGAAAAGGAGAAAAATGTTATCTGGATTATTAGAATCTGGAAGGAATTTAATTCAATATAAACAGTTAAATTCAACAAAGGGAATAGATACTAAAGAAGAGCAGATTCCAAAATTACATTTTTGAGAACATTTTTAAGTACTTATTATCAAAGCAATAATGAAACAAACAATAGCTGAAATAACAATGTCCATCATTTCTTTTCATCTCATCATCTCATCAATCTCTGTTGTGTATCCCCAGACTCCAAATAATATATAAACTATACAATATACATTTTTAAGACTCATTTACATATATATATTTTCTTATTACTTCATGTGATTGGTTTGCTTGTTTTATTGACATTACAGACAGGATTACAATTAAACAAGTTGATGCTTCGGGATATTGAGCTTTCATGTGAGCCTCGGGAGCCAGTGCTGCAAACAATATATTTTCATCTACAAATGTAGCATCTTGCCCGATATTAGAACTATTTTAAATCAAAGTGAACTGCAAGAGGAGGAATTTGCGATTCTAGAGCAAAGTGATGTCAATGGAAATTCCATATTTTCATTAATAAATACCTATCCTATGGCAGTACCATGTCCTTGACCACAATGGGTCACTTTCTCTACTCTGCCATGATCCATTTCAGGTTTTCATGGAGATCATAGTGTGGAGACACAAAGGTCTTGAGTGCTTTCATCTGTTTGCCTGGTTGTCTTTACTAAGATCGTGTGGGGCTTCAAGGGCTAACTACACCAGCAGCACCCCCCTTTTGGTGGCCACCCACTGAGAGAAAATAGTGGCAAGCTTAGAAAGTTGACCGAGCACAGCAAGGTATGTGGCAAGGTGACCAAATAGTCCCAACCTGGGTTCTCCAAACTGATTTGTGGACTCAGTGTTGGGTAGTGCAGCAGCTCTACAATCCACTAGCTGGAACCATGGTCCCTAGGCTGAAGACCTATAAAATCAAAATGATGACAGAAGCAGGCTCCTTTTTATATCCATCAGCTCCCATTTCAGGGCATTGTGTCACACAAGATGGAGGGAAGACAAACATAGCTGTTCTCTTATTTGCTAGATCAATTAGACTGCATAATTGTCCTTCTAGTGAATCAAACTAGTACACTGCAGGGGGTTGATGTATTCCACAATCAACATACATTTCACAAATTAGCATACAAAAAGGGCATCAGACAATCCCACATGAAAAAATAGTCCATCTCCCTTGACTCACTGAACAAAGGAACAATACATCTGATATAATTACGAATAATTCACCCCCACACAAGTGGAAAGATATTCTTAAATGACACTGAGTCATAATACAGAGCACTCTGATGACATCCTGGTGTGTCAGTTTGAACTTTGCTTCATATACAGTGCCTACAAGTAGTATTCAACCCCCTGCAGATTTAACAGGTTTGATAAGATGCAAATAAGTTAGAGCCTGCAAACTTCAAACAAGAGCAGGATTTATTAACAGATGCATAAATCTTACAAACCAACAAGTTATGTTGCTCAGTTAAATTTTAATACATTTTCAACATAAAAGTGTGGGTCAATTATTATTCAGCCCCTAGGTTTAATATTTTGTGGAATAACCCTTGTTTGCAATTACAGCTAATAATCATCTTTTATAAGACCTGATCAGGCCGGCACAGGTCTCTGGAGTTATCTTGGCCCACTCCTCCATGCAGATCTTCTCCAAGTTATCTAGGTTCTTTGGGTGTCTCATGTGGACTTTAATCTTGAGCTCCTTCCACAAGTTTTCAATTGGGTTAAGGTCAGGAGACTGACTAGGCCACTGCAACACCTTGTTTTTTTCCCTCTTGAACCAGGCCTTGGTTTTCTTGGCTGTGTGCTTTGGGTCATTGTCTTGTTGGAAGATGAAATGACGACCCATCTTAAGATCCTTGATGGAGGAGCGGAGGTTCTTGGCCAAAATCTCCAGGTAGGCCGTGCTATCCATCTTCCCATGGATGCGGACCAGATGGCCAGGCCCCTTGGCTGAGAAACAGCCCCACAGCATGATGCTGCCACTGTAGGGATGGTATTCCTGGGGTCGTATGCAGTGCCATCCAGTCTCCAAACGTCACGTGTGTGGTTGGCACCAAAGATCTCGATCTTGGTCTCATAAGACCAGAGAACCTTGAACCAGTCTGTCTCAGAGTCCTCCAAGTGATCATGAGCAAACTGTAGACGAGCCTTGACATAACGCTTTGAAAGTAAAGGTACCTTACGGGCTCGTCTGGAACGGAGACCATTGCGGTGGAGTACGTTACTTATGGTATTGACTGAAACCAATGTCCCCACTGCCATGAGATCTTCCCGGAGCGCCTTCCTTGTTGTCCTTGGGTTAGCCTTGACTCTTCGGACAAGCCTGGCCTCGGTACGGGTGGAAACTTTCAAAGACTGTCCAGACCGTGGAAGGCTAACAGTAGTTCCATAAGCCTTCCACTTCCAGATGATGCTCCCAACAGTGGAGACAGGTAGGCCCAACTCCTTGGAAAGGGTTTTGTACCCCTTGCCAGCCTTGAGACCCTCCACGATCTTGTCTCTGATGGCCTTGGAATGCTCCTTTGTCTTTCCCATGTTGACCAAGTATGAGTGCTGTTCACAAGTTTGGGGAGGGTCTTAATTAGTCAGAAAAGGCTGGAAAAAGAGATAATTAATCCAAACATGTGAAGCTCATTATTCTTTGTGCCTGAAACACTTCTTAATACTTTAGGGGAACCAAACAGAATTCTGGTGGATTGAGGGGTTGAATAATAAATGACCCTCTGAATAAACTTTTCACAATTTAAAAAAAAAAAAAAAAAAAAAAAAAAAATAACATTCTTTTTTGCTGCAGTGCATTTCACACTTCCAGGCTGATCTACAGTCCAAATGTCACAATGCCAAGTTAATTCCGAATGTGTAAACCTGCTAAATCTGCAGGGGGTTGAATACTACTTGTAGGCACTGTATGAGGGGCTGCTGATAAGTCTTTGGCTTTACCCAAAAGTAAACAAGATAGGATGATGAAACTTTACATTTATTCCACATACTTTCTAGTGATGTCAACACACTTCTTACATCAGTATTCCAAGAGCTGTATGCCTAGCAAAAAGAAGTATTTCGGTTGTGCCTCAAACCAGGCATCAGTAGCAGCCATGTCATCAGAAATTGTGTGAAATTTGGTACCCATGAAGTGTTTCTTCAGATTTAGAAACAGATGATAGTCGGAGGGAGCTAGATCTGGTGAATAAGGTGGGTGGTCAACCAGTTAGAATCTCAGCTCTGACAGTTTTGCCATAGTCGCTTGTGCACTGTGAGCAAAGGTGTTGTCTTGCAAGAAAAAGATTCCTTTGGACAGCTTGCCTCACCTTTTGGCCTTCAGGGATGTACAGTATTCAATTGGTCCAAAAGTTGAATGTAATATCTTGCATTGATAGTGGAACCCTTTTGAAGGCAGTCCACTAGCAGCACGCCCTCCTTATCTCAGAACACAGACGCCATCACCTTAGTGGCTCATTTTTGCTCCCTGAACTTCTTTGGACGAGGACACCCATTGTGCCTCAACTCTTAACTGCTCCTTGTTTCAGGGTCATACAAATTCGAACCTCCCACTCCCGAATCCAAGACTTCTTCCGAGCTGCTCCAAACCTCTGGAACGCTCTACCCCAAGAAGTTAGGACAAATCACAACTTACTTAGCTTCAGACGCTCCCTAAAAATGCATCTTTTTAGGGCGGCCTATCACACTCCCTAGCCAAACTAATTTCACCTAATTCCTCTACAACTTCTCAGAACATAACCCCACATCAAACTCCATGGCACCCAAATGCATCTCAAGGCTCTGGCCTATTGGTCCAGGAAGCCATTATCTATCCCCTGTTTCCTTGAGATGGCTGGATTGTTATTGTAAATAAGCACTTGTACCTTGCTCCTCCCCCCCATCTCATTGTAGATTGTAAGCTCTCACGAGCAGGGTTGCCTTTTTTCCCTTTAAATATTGTATCTTCTATAATTGTTACTTGTTTGTATATGTTTATGTATTTGATATGTATATGTATATGAGCCTCCTGAATTGTAAAGCGCTGCGGAATTTGTTGGCGCTATAGAAATAAAGATTATTATTATTATTATTATTATTATTATTAAATAAATCTAGGTCTCATCCATAGTGACTAGTCGGTCCAGGAAGTTCTTATCAGTTCGGATATGCTGACAAATGGACTGGGACATTTTCAATCGCATGCTTCTCTGATCTGTTGTCAAACATTTGGGACCCACTTTGCAGATATCTTCCTCAAGTCCAAATGTTCATTGATAATGACAAAAACACGTTCACAGGAAATTCCCATGATGTCTACTATTGCTTTAGTTGAAATTCGTCGATTCTCCAGTATGAGGTTGGGCACAGCATCGACAATCTCTGGAACAACAGCCACTCTCGGTCGTCCAGGACGTTCCTTATCATTGGTGCTGAAGTGGCCCCTTTTAAATTTGGCAACTCAGTTCTTAATTGTGGATTATGAAGGCATTGATCCCCCAATGTCTGCGACATATCACCATGAATATCCTTTGCTGACTTTCCTTGCAGAAACAAGAATTTTATCACGCCTCTACTCTCACTTGATGTGAATAAATCATTAGACTCCTCCATGTTGCTTTCCTGCGTGCGTAGAACACTGTTGCCATAAGCAACAAACGCAAAATTTTGAAACTTATATTAGACACACAAGGTTTTCATGTGATGTGACATTCGTTACCATAGAAACAAAAAGAGATCACAAAGCCAAAGACTTATCAGCAGCCCCTCGTATCTTCATAGCATTTTCTTACTACCAATTGATGTCTGTTTTGATGACCAAAACTCTTGTAATCTAACTAGTAAAGTCAGCACGTCTTTGCAGGAATTTCAGAAGAACAGAGAGATTCTATTGCGTTTCTGCATAGCTTAGCCAATAACAAACCAAATGGGAATTAAGAAATCAATTTTCTGTAACAAACATAATATACAGGATCAGAAACAATATATTGAGGCCCAACCAATTATATGAAAATGTCAATACCAATCAATAATGTAATTTTATTTTTAAAAACGGACTAGTCCAGACCTGAAACACATAAATAAAACTACTTTTATCCTATGCTTGTGTTTGGAGTGAGTTCCTTGATTCAGCAGCACTCCTATCTATACATTATCAGTTTCCAGTTATTTCCTTGCACATGTGGAAGAAGTGTCCCACCTCTCTAATGACCCTGCAGTAGATGATTCTTCTACGGGCTTATATGGGAGTTGTGCCTTATAGACATAAGTGAATCTGTTCGATAAAGGTTCGTCCATTTCAAATTTGGTATGAGCTTTAACTTGTTTGTTTGGGCTTTGTAGTAACCCCGAGCCCTTTCCCCAAAAGTCGGCAATGTTCAGGTTTGTTCGATCCCTGATCGCGTTTTAAAAACATGTTTTTTTAATAACAGGTTATGCTTTTGCATAGGATTGTGGTGCTGTATGATGAATGGGGGATGTGTTTAATGAGTGTAGGGGGTGGGGACTCGAGAGAAGCCAGACCCGAGCAATGCCATTTTTTTTCGTAACTTTATTTGCGGATGTTCCTGCAGCCAATCATGGAGCAGCAAATATCCACAAGGTTCACACACAAGGGCTTGTGTGATTGGCTGCCTAAGTCACATGTCCGTCTGCATATACTGTACATTGCGGACATGTGGTGTCAGCGACATTCTGTGAATGTGAAATGTTAGGGAAGATGCTGCCGCCGGGGCTGCTAGACAGAAGCTTAGCTAGGGATTTAATGATAGGTAGTTGAGATAGATAGAAGAGTAATAGTGTAGAATAGGGATGTGCAGTGTAGGAAAAGCTGTGTGCCACAAATCGGCATTTAGAAATAGGGATAGCTACTAGTGATGAGCGAGTATGCTTGTTACTACTCGGTACTCGCACGAGTATCACTGTACTCGGGCTACTCGGCGGGGACCGAGTAATCTCGCGATACTCGTGCTGTACTCGTGGTCTTCATGTTGGCGCTCTTTTTAGAGCCAGCCCTTATGCAGGGATTGGCTGGCAGACCAATGCAATGCCACAGCCCTGTTGTGGAATTGCAGTGATTGGCCGGCCCTCACAGAATGACCGTGCCTTTAGCCCGTCACTTCCCCGCTCGGCTACGGCCCCTCCCGCACTCCACTCCGCGTGTATATTTATATGCACGCTTACACACACACGCACGGTTTTTTTTTTAATTTACAGTTTTATGGTTTCTACATGCTGCCGGTGGTCATTTCACAAAAATACTCGGGTCTCCCATAGGATAACATTGGGCTCGGTGCTCGGGCTGAGTACACGAGTATCTTGGGTGGCTCGGCCCGAGCCTCGAGCACCCGAGCTTTTTAGTACTCGCTCATCACTAATAGCTTCTTGTCAGTGCCTGGTAAAGAGTTGCCAGTGAACGATCTAAATATATATTGCTTTTTATTACAGCCTGCTTCTAATTAGCCTGTCAATCACATTTCTAGGTATTGTTACTACTGCCTGCTGTCAATTTACTAGTGAACTAGGCAAAATGGTCTTGTCAGTTTTCATAGCCTGCTCAATCTTACGCAGTCAATCACATTTGTACATATTGTTAGTTACTGATTAAAAGAAGAAAGTCTTAGTAGCATCCGTATAAAAAGCCAAACTTTAAAAAAATCCATAAAAAAGAAAAAAATATTAAACAGCAGTGTAGACAGAGGTCTATGCGCTTTGAGCGGAAAACCGCTCTTAATCCTGACATATCTCTACATGTTAGAAGGCATTAAATATTAAATGCTTAATTAGACAAATACACAAAGGTTGAAATAACTCTCACAACCAACATTAACCATGACATCACCAGGGAACATAGCTGACATGAAAAAACAGTAGTTGGATTCATTGCCTAATGGAAACCCCAACAAAAAGATAATTTATTTGCATATAAAACAAAACATCTCTCCATAAAAGAATATGTAGACATAAAAGCATTTATCTGTGTATGTCCACAACATATGTCCACATTATATATCCATAATAATAATAATAATAATAATAATAATAATAATAATAATGGCAATAATAAACACACAGAAAAATACAGGAAAATATAACTGCAGTACAAACACATAAGCGCATCAAATTAAATAAATCCAAAAATCCACAAAGCTCAAATAAATAATAACCAAGAGACCCATGAGGGACAGGCATAGGCCTCTTGCTCCCACGACCCTGGCACAACAAACAAGACACAACTTGGAGACCCATATTGGAGTCTTGATATTTAAAAACCTTTCAGGTACACAGCAGGATAGCGGCATCAATTCCCCCTCCTCATTTCACCATAGTCTGTTTGCTCACCATGGAAGTACCAACTCACTATCTAACAACTGTGTTTGAAAATCCTAGTGCATGCTGTGATACTCAAAGTATCTTCGGGGCAAAGGCTGCGGTCACTGTAATGGCCTCTACCTCCTCCCTGAAACAAAGCATCATCAATGACTCTCATTTCAGAGCCTACTTTGTCCCCAATCTGTCCCTGCCTGCTCACTGTGCACTGTATAATCTATGCTGTGACAGCATCCGCTCTTGCTGGCTCAGATCAGTTGAGCCATCAACACAAAGCAGTACTCAATGACAGTGCTCTCGGCTTAGAATACCCAGTGGCATTCAGAGACCAGCACCGCCAAGCAATGATGTCACTGAGAGTGTGCCCTGCTCTGTGTTTCCAGCTCTACTAGTCTGAGCCATCAGCAGAGGGAACGCTGTCACTGTCCAGCTCACGCAGCACTCATTGAGCAGGGTGTCAGTGATGCTGCTTTGTTTCAGGGAGGAAGTAGACACTGTGATAGTGATCACAGTCTTTGCTCTTTTTTTGAGGATCCCAGCATGCACTGGGATTCTTAATCAAAGCATCATCAGACAGGAAGTAGGAAAATAATCAATAGTAATTACATGGTGTAGTCAGAGGAGGGTATTAAAAAAATTAAGCCATATTAAAAATTAGTATAGATTGGGGCAAATAATAGAGAGATATAGATTAAACTTTTTTCAGGCTTTGGACCACCCCATTAGGCCTCCTTGCCGCACTCATGAAAAAAACAAAATCACATGTTGCATGGTCCGTATGACCATTAGTGTGTTCGTGTTTTTCATCCGTGTAACATCCGTGTGCTGTCCTTGTGACATTCATGTGACCGGTAAAACGCATGATATTGAAATGATTTTTTTTTATGTGTAAAAGACGTGCAAAGCCAGAAAAATGCTAGATAAATGCTAGATAGATATATAGATAAGATAGATAATAGAGAGATGTAAAGCTATTTAGCATAGGTAATAAATAATCCCCCCTCCAAAAAAAGCGGGGTAACCCCCAAATTTTAATAACCAGCACAGGTACAGCAGTAGCTGTGGGCTGTAACCCTCAGCTGTTCCTTGGCTGGTTTGGAAAAATAGAGGGTATCCCATGCTTTTAATTAATTATTTTAACAAATAATTTAAAAAAATGGCATAGGAACCCCCCATTTTTTTCAAAACCAATTTATTTCCCTGCAAAAACCCTAATCCAAGGTCCAGCGTAACCAAAAAGGGGAGCCAATGAAGATCCAAGATACACTGTTCCAGCCAATGAAGAACAGATGGTTCCTCATTGGCAGGGAGCCCAGTCTTTGTAGGCTCCCACACTGTGCTCTGTATAGCTGTGGATTACGGAGGACTTTTTTGTTAAAATAAATTATTAATAAATTGGTGAATGAGGGCTGCACTCCTGGGGTGTGTATTAAAATAAAATATATATTTTTTTATATTTCTACTGGATTAGTAATGGAGATGTCTGATAGACGCCCACCCATTATTAATACCAGGGCGTCTATCAATATATTTCATAGATGCCAGCTGTGAATTGCCAGCTGGCATCTACCCAATATATTACCCAATTTGCCACCACGCAAGGGCAACAAGAAGAGCTGAGTACAGCGCCAGATTTGGCACATCTAATAGATGCGCCACCTCTGGGGTGACTGGGGGTTGCTATTTTTAGGCTGGGAAGGGCCAAATAACCATAATTATCACCCCCCAGTTGTGAGCTGTCCCTTGGCTAGTTTTAAAAAATTGGGTGACCCTACAAATTTTTTTTAATTATTGTTCAATAATCATAGTTCATAGTATCATAGTATCATAGTTTTTAAGGTTGAAGGGAGACTCTAGGTCCATCTAGTTCAACCCGTAGCCTAACATGTTGATCCAGAGGAAGGCAAAAAAACCCCAATGTGGCAAACAAGTTCCAATGGGGAAAAAATTTCCTTCCTGACTCCACATCCGGCAATCAGACTAGTTCCCTGGATCAATACCCTGTCATAAAATCTAATATGCATAACTGGTAATATTACATTTTTCAAGAAAGGCATCCAGGCTCTGCTTAAATGTTAGTAGTGAATCACTCATTACAACATCATGCGGCAGAGAGTTCCATAGTCTCACTGCTCGTACAGTAAAGAATCCTCGTCTGTGATTATGATTAAACCTTCTTTCCTCAAGACGTAGCGGATGCCCCCGTGTTCCAGTCGCAGGCCTAGGTGTAAAAAGATCTTTGGAAAGGTCTCTGTACTGTCCCCTCATATATTTATACATTGTGATTAGATCCCCCCTAAGCCTTCGTTTTTCCAAACTAAATAACCCCAAGTTTAATAACCTGTCTTGGTATTGCAGCCCACCCATCCCTCTAATAATCTTGGTGGCTCTTCTCTGCACCCTCTCCAGTTCAGCTATGTCCTTCTTATATATCAGTGACCAGAATTGTACACAGTATTCTAAGTGCGGTCGCACTAGTGACTTGTACAGAGGTAGAACTATATTTTTTTCATGAACACTTATACCTCTTTTAATACATCCTATTATTTTATTAGCCCTGGCAGCAGTTGCCTGACACTGTCCACTAAAGTGAAGTTTACCATCCACCCATACACCCAAGTCTTTTTCTGTGTCTGTTTTACCCAGTGTTCTACAATTAAGTACATAATCATAAATGTTATTTCCTCTACCCAAGTGCATGACCTTACATTTATCTACATTAAACTTCAATTGCCACTTCTCAGCCCAATCCTCCAACTTACATAAATCTCCCTGTAATATAAAATTATCCTCCTCTGTATTGATTACCCTGCAGAGTTTAGTATCATCTGCAAATATTGAAATTCTACTCCGCATGCCCCCCCATAATAAAAGGGAATCTGTCACCAGTTTTTTGCTCTAAAAGCTGCAACCACATCCAGTGGGCTCTTATATACAGCATTCTAACATGTTGTATATAAGAGCCCAGACCGTTGTGTAGAACATAAAAAACACTTTATAATACTCACCTAAACCGGTCGCTGCAGTGGATGTGGGTCAAATGGATGTCTTCGTCCTCCGGTGCCGGCGCCGCCTCTTTTGGCCATCTTTGTCACCACCTCTGTCATCCTTCTGAAGGGGCGGTTCATTACACGTCTGACGTCATACACACTCGCCGGCATTCAGGTCCTGAGCAGGTGGACTTTGATTAAAGGGCAGATCAAAGTATTGTAGTGCGCGTGCGCGTGTGTATGATGTAGAGGCGTCATTCACACAGGCTTCAGAAGGAGGACAAAGATGGCCGGAAAAGGAGGCACCAGCACTGGAGGACAAAAACACCCATTTGAGCCACATCCACCGCAGCGACCAGTTTAGGTCAGTATTATAAAGTGTTTTTTATATTCTACACAGTGGTATGTTAGAATGCTGTATATAAAAGCCCACTGGTGGTGTCTGCAGCTTATAGGGCAAAAAACTGGTGACAGGTTCCCTTTAAATATGGAAAAACCCCACCAACCCTCATCTGGAACTGTTCTATTTATGACTGGCTACATTAGACTCGAACTGCCAAATTAGTGACTTCCACTGGGGTTCAGGTCAAGTCCAACTCCCAAACCAAACTTTATCTAAAGTCCAGCTGAACCCGCTGAACCAAACTTCCATGGCTTCTCTCATCTCTAGTTAGAAGTTGTCTAGGTCTGGGGCTAAAATCTTATGTCAATCTATGTGACTGCACTTGTGAATCCTCACAGTACGTACAGTGCATGCTGCCAAAATTCTCCCATAACGGTCACATTCCAACTAAACGTGTCCGACCTCACACAGATCACTAGAGTGAGGCCATGTATGTCTAGTCTGCATGTGACCACATGTATGCAAATCACATACTTTCTCCTAGATATTCCTAACAAGCATGCACACTGCATGATGTGAAGATTCATAAAGGCAGCTTTGCAAGCGGCGATTTATCATGCGATCCCATGATTGATCGCACCCACCCCCATCGTTTGTGCGTTACGGGCAATTTGTTGCCCATGTGCACAAAGTCGGTAACCCCTGTCACACGTACTTACCTCCCGAACGACCTTGCTGTGGGCGGCAAACATCCTCTTCCTGAAGAGGGAGGGACGTTCGGCGTCACAGCGACGTCACACAGCGGCTGCCCAATAGAAGCGGAGGGGCGGAGATGAGCGGGACGTAACATCCTGCCCACCTCCTTCCTTCCACATTGCCGGTGGGATGCAGGTAAGCTGTGTTCGTCATTCCCGAGGTGTCACACGGAGCGATGTGTGCTGCCTCGGGAACAATGAACAAAAGGCGCGCAGAAGGACGATCGATATTTTGAAAATGAGCGACGTGTCAACGAGCAACGATAAGGTGAGTATTTTTGCTCGTTCACAGTGGCTCGTAGCTGTCCCACGTTACGATATGTCAAACGATGCCGGATGTGCGTCACTAACGACGTGACCCCGACGACATATCGTTAGATATATCATAGCGTGTAACGAGCCCTTTAGTCTGCAGTCTCACAGTGAATGTAGACTTTAACCCAAAACCTGAACAACCCCTCTCAGAAAAGTTTCCTAAATATAATGATGAAAAATAAGTTCAAATTAAAAAAAAAAATCTTTCTCATATGAAAATAACTAATTTATAAATGGCAGCAGTACAGTTCACTAAAACCTGTGGTAAAAGAGCCCCTGTTAAGTATCACAATTCCCTAAGGCTTCTGGGAGTGATTTTACCCTCTTAACTTGAAATGGTCTATATTACAAACAGCTTGTTAAATGTGTGACAGATCTCCCGAAGCCAATGTTCCCCCACTTCTACCGACCTTCCCCTTTTCTAATAAAAGGCATATACATATACAAACAGTCTGGCCTGATGTTTAAGTTCCCCCTGCACTGGTTCATATTTCAATGTACAGCTCTGTTGCTTGTATTTTCAGCAGCCCAAGTAAGTGAATGCACATGCATTACAATTCCAGACGTCGTTTCATACCAGATGTGGTGCTTTTATTTTTAGTACTGCAAGGAGTGTCTGCTGACCCCTCATCACCCCATGTCTAATGAAAGATTGACTGCGCTGGGGTTTTTATATGCTAAATTATATATTAGAGGACAATGAGCCTAAGAATTAATTCATGATTAATTTAGCAAGGACTACATTGCATTTATTCAGCTGTGATAAAAAAAAATATCCCAAAAAAATAAAATAAAAAATGTTTAAAAAATATATTTAAATACATCACTTTTTAATCCCATGAAAAATGCTTGTCTTCCAAGACCCTCTTAGATGAATCACTTGCCCCCGCATACTTTATATGCAAGGAACCTTGAGCCAAACTGCTGTCTGCTTTGTTCTAGGATAGGGATTTGTGCATGTGTCCCCTCCAAAAAAAAAAAAGAATACATTAACACTATACCACATCACCACACTGCTTAAGGGTGCTATACCAGAGATTAAGAACAGGGCTAAATTGAGACTAAAGGAAGCAATCAAAGGAACATAAAAAGCAAGAGTGGGAGTCAACTGGCTACATTCGCCGCATATTTTAAAAAGGTACCGTAATAATTATTTCATTTTCAATAGAAATACACAAAAAAAAGGCTCGAAGAGATATTCAAGTTTTTTTTTTTATTTTTTATTTGCTTTGATTTTAGAAAGACAGGAAACTCAAGGAATAGAAGATGTAAGCAGAGGAAATCAAACATGTTATTTTCTTCATTCTGAACTTTCCGGGACAACTGGAGGCACAAGGAGGAAACGAGCGCTTTTAATTAACTGACTATTTCTATGTTATTGTAAAAATAAGGGAGGAAGGAGAAGAAGATTCTATGTGTTGTGACCGGTGTACAGAAAGTCAGACAGGGGAGGATTCAGAGTCCGGGAGTATCGGAAGTAGAGTAAGTTACATAACCAGAGTCCTAGGACAGAAATATAGAGGGACCAGAACACGTGGGAACCAATAATACAATTTGCTAGGAATATATAGGTACGAGGATAGAAAAACAAACTAAACAAGCAACATGTATATATATATATATATATATATATATATATATATATATAAAAAGCTGAGTGCATGTATGTGTGTATATATGTATGTATGTATGCATGTATGGGTGAGTGTGTGTATATGTCCGTTAAAGGAATCTGCACCATCGCATTTACAATCACGAGCGCCTCATGTGACTTAGGGAACGTCATAGACTATGTTTTGAGAAGAAAATTTAACCCCACACTTAACAGTTACTCTACAAAAAACCTGCCTCCATTAAAGTGAATGGAACTGTGAACTACAGGGTATTAATAGGAGCTGTGATTGGTTGTTGTATGAACAAAGGACAGTCATAGTATAACAAGCTTATGTTTGAGGTAATATGATGTCAGTGGAGAGACAGACACAGACAGACACAAACTGAGAGAGAGACAGACAGACAGACACAGACAGAGAAAGAGGCACACAGGGAAAGAGACAGAGATAAACAGACAGACAGAGACAGGAAAAAAAACAGACAGACAGAGACAGACAGAAAGACACGCGGGAAAAGAGACAGACAGAGGCAGAAAGGGAAATAGACAGACAAGGAAACAGACAGAGAGACAGACAAAGACAAAGACAGATGGGGAAAGAGACAGACCTGGAAAAAGACAGATGGGGAAAGAGACAGACAGAGACAGACACAGACAGACGAGGAATGAGACAGACAAGGAAAGTGACAGACGGGGAGAGAGACAGATGGGGAAAGAGACAGACAGAGAGACAGACAAAAACAGACGGTGAAAGAGACTGACGGTGAAAGAGACAGACGGTGAAAGAGACAGACTGTGAAAGAGACAGACGGTGAAAGAGACAGACGGGGAAAGAGACAGACGTGGAAAGAGAGAGACGGGGAAAGAGACAGACGGGGAAAGAGACAGACGGGGAAAGAGACAGACGGGGAAAGAGACAGATGGGGAAAGAGACAAACCTGGAAAGAGACAGACCAGGGAAAGAGACAGACTGGGGAAAGAGACAGACAGACAGAGACTGGGAGAGAGACAGAGAGTCAGTTTTTATACTAGGATCTGGGAGGAGGGAGGGTAGTGGAGCAAATAAGGGGATAGATAGAGAAGATAGAGACAGTGAAACGGTAGGAGTCAATGAAGGATTAGGGGGATGGGACATGCAAGGAACATAGGGAGGCTAGGAGTAATAAATGTGTTAATAGTATTAAACATCTACTGGCAAATGCAAGAAGTCTTGCAAACAAAATGAATGAATTGGAGACTCTTATGTCAACCATGGATTATGATGTGGTAGGCATTTCTGAAACCTGGCTGTATGAAAGCCATGACTGGGTGACAAATGTAGAGGATTATACTACATTCAGGAAGGACAGGAAAGACAAAAAAGGTGGTGGGGTGTGTATATTTATCAAATCTAACCTAAGATCTGTGTTCAATGATGACATTGGGGGGAACTGCAGCAATCTAGAGTCAATATGGGTAAATGTACATGGGGAGGGGAAGAATGGAGAAATGCTAATTGGAGTTTGCTATAAGCCGCCTAACATACCTGAACAGGTAGAGGGTGAAATGCTGCAACAAATTGAAAAGGCAAATAATAATAATAATAATAATAATAATAATAATAATAATAATAATAATCGGGTTCTTAATATGGGGGATTTAAACTATCCAGACATTCAGTGGGACATAGAATCTTCTGGTTGTGCTAAAAGCTGTAAGTTCTTATCTACAATTCAAGACAATTTCCTCTCTCAGATGATAGATGAACTGACCAGGGGAGATAATTTGCTAGATCTGGTCCTGTTAAATAGACCAGATACAATTTCCAATCTACAGGTCCGGGAGCACTTGGGCACCAGCGATCATAATATGGTAAACTTCAAAGTAATATTCAATAGAACATTTGAAAGGGGAAATGCTGCAACCTGAAATTTTAGGAAAGCTGATTTCAACAAATTAAGGGAATGGCTTAAATGTGTAGATTGGGACAATGTTATGCTAATTGGTGATACCAAAAATAAATGGGGTAAGTTTAAGGATAATCTACTAGAGTCCTGTAAAAAACTTATACCTTCTGGTAATAAAATGTCCGGGAATAAAAAAAAAACATTATGGATAAATAAGACTGTACAGAGTATAATAAAACAAAAAAAATGGCGTTTAAAATCTTAAAGGCTAAGAATACAGAAATAGCATTACAGAAGTATAAAGATATTAATAGGAAGTGTAAAAAAGAAATCAAGCAAGCAAAATTAGCTACTGAAACAAAAATCGCCAAGTATATTAAAATTAATCCCAAAATCTTTTATAAATAAATTAATGCCAAAAGGAAAACAAAGTATAGTATTGGCCCCTTAAAATACAATAACAAGTTAGTTATAGAGGACAAACCAAAGACTGAGATATTAAACAGGCACTTCTCATCCATGTTCACCAAGGAACTGACTGTTCCAGGTATGATTCAACAAGTGAAAAATCAAAGTTCACCACCTGATATAATTAATTTAACACAAGAAGAAGTACACCTGCGTCTGAGTAAATTAAACATTGACAAATCTCCCGGGCCAAATGGCATTCATCCACGAATATTGATGGAATTGAGCTCCGTGATCGACAGACCGCTGTATCTCATCTTCTTAGATTCGCTTGTAACAGAATGGTGCCTCAGGATTGGAAGATTGCTGATGTGGTACCGATATTTAAGAAAGGTAAGAAGGTGGATACCAGGCAACTACTGTCCAGTAAGCCTGACATCAGTAGTGTGCAAAGTTTTTGAGGGCAATTTAAGGGATGACATGCAAAAATATATTGCAGAAAATAATATAACAACTAACAGATAGGATGGATTCATGAAAGGTAAGTGCAAATCTGGATATTAGTTATGCAGCTGATGTGATTTATTTGGACTTTGCAAAGCCATTTGATACTGTACCACATAATAGCCTTATACTCAAACTCCAGAAGCAAGGACTAGAGAATACTATATGCAACTGGGTAAGGAATTGGCTAAAAGATAGGAAACAAAGAGATGTCATAAATGGTATATTCTCTAAATGGGCTATAGTCAGCGGTGGGGTGCCGCAGGGATCTGTGCTAGGACCAATTCTTTTTAATGTCTTTATTAATGACCTTGTGGACTATTGTCAGAGTTCCGGGTTTTCCAGTTTTCTTTTGAAAGAGCTTGCCCTTTGTTAACATGGAGTTTTCTGTTCTGTTGCCCTACTTCCTGTCCATCTGCTTAAAAGCCGCCCCTAAAGCTTAGTCCAGTGCCTGAGTATATTTCTTCCTGTGTACTCCTGCCCTGCTGCTCTCATCTCCTGATTGCTGTTTGGATTCAGTGGAAACACCTGACACCAGCTCTGGACTTCACCTCTCATCCAACTGTGCTCGGACTCTGTCTGCTGTCTCTGGTCGGCATTTCTGCCTGGTCCCTTCCGTTCATATCCACCCTAGGACTCACATCACGTACGGACATTTTTTGGACTTTATCTGTTGCCCTTTTTGTGTCCCGGCTGCTGTGCATTTAGGCCTTCTGGGGTGATTGCCGGACAGCCCCTGTATAGGGGTTCGCTCCTGGTGGTCTCCCTGGGGGAGTCCGGTGTGCAGCCTCGGGAATTCCCTTTTGCTCTGAACCCAGCAGGTATTTACTGTGTTTATGTTCCACTGTGTATATATTGTTCTGTGTGCATATTGTGGTTACATATTACTGTGTATATCTTGTTCTGTTTACATATTGTGGTTACTTATTATTGTGTATATTCTGTTCTGTGCACATTTTGCGGTTACATATTGTAAAACGTCTTTTGCACCAAGAACTCGTCTCTGGTTGTCATTGCCCTAACGCAATCGAAATCCTCAGTACATACAGTAGTATTACATTATACTCAGGCCCTAAAAGGATTTCGCTGGGGCAATGACTGAGACACGAATAGATCAGCTTTTCTCCATGATTAACTCCTTGCAGCAGGAGATGGAGGCGGTGCAAACTAAGCTTAGAGATGTGGAGGTACAGCTGGGCCATGATCACCAGGTACTGGGTCTGGCTATTCAGGATTTGCGTCTGAGTGGAGGCTCAGGAAGCCACCCCCGCTACATCCGTATCAGCTCCCGGTATGCCTAGGTTACCCCCATTTCGTTTCAGTGGTGATCGTAGTCAGTTTCGTGGGTTTGTTAACCAGTGTATACTGTTTTTTGATGTACATGCTGATTATTACCGTTCTGACCAGTCAAAAGTGTTATGTATAATCATGTTGTTAACCTCACGAGCACTGGCTTGGGCTAATCCTATGATAGAGAATCGTGATATCCGTTTAAATAACCTGGATGACTTTTTAACAGCAATGGCGCAAATGTTTGATGATCCTAATCGCCGTGCTACCGCTGAATCGGCTCTGCTTTCCTTACGTCAGGGAAAGCGGTCTGTCGTCGAATACGCCACTGAGTTCAAAAGGTTAGTGGTAGACACCGACTGGGGAAACAATGCACAATTGTCCGTTTTCAGAAAGGGTTTGTCCGGTACCATCAAGGACGAGTTAGCTCGTGCCGAATCTCCACGGGATTTTGAACTGTTTCTCCAACACTGTGTGCGTATCGATACCCGCTTGACGGAACGCCGACAGGAAAAATGGGCAGCTGTAAACCGGGTAACCAACTTTGCGTTTCCTTCTAGAGAACCCGCTCACAAGACGCCACGGGAGGCCGAGGATGTTCCTATGCAAGTGGACTCTCTACAAAAGCGAGAGACCAACGAACGTCGTGAACACCGGCTCCGTGAGCGTTTGTGTTTCTATTGTGGTCAATCGGACCATTTTCTGATTGACTGCCCAAAACGTCCAAATCGCCCAAATAAGGTACTGGCAGCAATGGCAGAGTGTGACAACACTGACGCAGAGTCCGATATCTCTGAGGCAAGTCTACACCTGGATGCGGTATTTCCCTTGACTTTGATGTCAACTTCACCTAAGGACTCAGAAGGGAAATACACCCATTGCTCGCTTCCCATTCAGATACGGTGGGAGGGACAGTTAATTCCTACATCTGCTATGATAGACTCTGGGGCAGGGGGAAATTTCATGGACTCTTCTTTTGCCAGGAAACACGGTATCTAGACTCAACAAAGATCCTCACCGGTTACCATGGAGACGGTAGATGGTTCTCCATTAGTTTCTGGACCAGTTGATCGGGAGACAGTACCCCTTGAATGTGTGATGAAACCAGGTCAGCAGGAGACCCTTGTTTTCATGTTGCTTTCTTCTCCCCATTTTCCTATAATTTTAGGAATTCCTTGGCTGCGGTCTACAAATCCAGTCATCGATTGGGAGACTAAAGAAATATCCTTCCCACTCCAGAGTGGTCCGACCATTAGTCCAACTTTACCGGTTCCAGTAACACCGAATGCGGAGGGCACTGTACAGGTACCTGTTCTACCCCCGGTTTATAATGACTTCGCTGATATATGCGACAAAAGAAAAGCAGATCGGCTTCCCCCGCATAGACCGTATGATTGTCCCATAGACTAAGGCGGGCTTTGCACACTGCGACATCGCAGGTGCGATGTCGGTGGGGTCAAATTGAAAATGACGCACTTCCGGCATCGCATGCGACATCGCAGTGTGTAAAGCCTAGATGATACGATTAACGAGCGCAAAAGCGTCGTTATCATATCATCGGTGCAGCGTCGGCGTAATCCATGATTACGCTGACGCGACGGTCCGATGTTGTTCCTCGCTCCTGCGGCAGCACACATCGCTGTGTGTGAAGCCGCAGGAGCGAGGAACATCTCCTACCGGCCTCACTGCGGCTTCCGTAGGATATGCGGAAGGAAAGAGATGGGCAGGATGTTTACATCCTGCTCATCTCCGCCCCTCCGCTCCGATTGGCCGCCTGCCGTGTGACGTCACAGTGACGCCGCACGACCCGCCCCCTTAACAAGGAGGCGGGCCGCCGGCCACAGGGACGTCGCACGGCAGGTGAGTGTGTGTGTGAAGCTGGCGTAGCGATAATTTTCGCTACGCCAGCTATCACCACATATCGCTGCTGCGACGGGGGCGGGCACTATCGCACTCGGCATCGCAGCATCGGCCTGCGATGTCGCAGTGTGCAAAGCCCGCCTTACTCCCAGGGGCAGAGATCCCATTTGGTCATGTCTATCCATTGGCGGCACCTGAGTTACAAGCACTGAAAGATTACATCGATGAAAGCCTAGCCAAGGGATTTATTCGACCTTCTACTTCACCAGCAGGGGCACTCTGAGACCTTGTATCGACTACCGCGAACTAAATAAGATAACCATCCGGAACCGGTATCCGTTACCGTTGATTCACGAACTATTGGAGAGAGTACAACAGGCCAAAATATTTACTAAATTGGATCTCCGTGGGGCATATAATCTACTCCGCATACGTCCCGGGGACGAGTGGAAAACAGCGTTCAGATGTCGGTATGGACATTATGAGTATCTAGTGATGCCTTTTGGACTTTGTAACGCTCCTGCGGCTTTCCAACACCTAGTCAACGATATTTTTAGGGATATAATGGACCAGTTCATGGTGATTTACCTGGATGATATCTTGATCTTTTCTGATTCCCTACAGGAACACCAGGAGCACGTCAAGACAGTACTTACCCGTCTGAGGGATAACCACCTGTATATTAAACTGGAGAAGTGCGAATTCCATTGCTCACAAATACAATTTTTAGGATATGTCATCTCTCCTCAGGGACTGAACATGGAGTCTGGCAAGATACAAGCAATTCTAGACTGGCCGGAACCGGGAAACATCAAGGAGGTACAACGCTTTGTCGGTTTTGCTAACTATTACAGACGCTTTATTCGTAACTTTTCAGAGATCGTCCGTCCTATCACTCTGTTAACCAAGAAAGGACAGAAGTTTGTGTGGTCTGCCCAGGCCCAGGAAGCTTTCAATCGTCTCAAGGTTTGTTTTACCTCAGCACCAATACTAATACACCCAAATCCCGCACTCCCCTTTATTGTGGAAGTCGACGCTTCCGATTATGCATTAGGGGCTATCCTTTCCCAAAGGACTGGGGACAAGAGTCTCTTGCATCCATATGCTTTCTTTTCTCGCCGGTTGTCCCCTGCAGAAAAGAACTATGACATTGCGGACAAGGAATTGTTGGCGATTATTTCAGCTTTTAAGGAATGGAGACACCACTTACAGGGAGCTGCGCAGCAAGTGATAGTACTCACAGATCATCGTAACCTGGAATTTCTTAAGTCTGCCAGGTGCCTGTCTCCACGGCAAGCCCGTTGGAGCTTATTCCTTAACCAGTTTAATTTTATCGTTACATACCGTCCAGGTTCACGTAATGGGAAAGCCGATGCCTTGTCCCGAATCCACGCCATGGACTCCGTGCCTGGAACCCCGTCTCAGACCATGTTATCAGATGCCAATTTCGTTGGAGTAATCCAGGACCAGGACTTGTGGAAGGACATCAAGCTGGCCTATGATGGTGACGTATTTCTTGCTGCCCCCCCGAATGATGTGACTCTTGTCCTTCGGAATGGTGTGTGGTTGAGAGAGCGACGTATTTATGTCCCGGAGGCTGTAAGACTTCGGGTTCTCAAGTTGGTCCATGACTCCGTGTTGGCAGGTCATAGGGGTGTACAGAAGACGCAGGAATTTCTGAGTCATTTTTTCTGGTGGCCAACCTGTTTAAAGGATGTGAAAGACTATGTCCACTCATGTGTGGTTTGTGCCCGGTGCAAGGTCCCTCGTGTGGCTCCTACGGGACTCCTTCAACCGTTACCCGTTCCATCTCGCCCTTGGGGATCCATCTCAATGGATTTTATTGTGGAGTTGCCAGTCTCAGGCGGTCACAATACCATTTTAGTGGTGGTGGATCGGTTGACAAAAGCTGCTCACTTTATTCCGTGTATCGGTCTTCCCTCAGCCGCAGAGACAGTGGATTTGGTTATCCAGAATATATTCCGATTGCATGGGGTACCAGATGAGATCATCTCTGACCGGGGCGTGCAGTTCACGTCTAAGTTCTGGAAGGGGTTTTGTTCGGCACTCCAGATTAATGTCTGTTTGTCTTCTGCATACCATCCTCAGACAAATGGGCAAACCGAACGGACTAATCAAACCCTGGAGCAGTACCTACGATGTTATGTCAGCCATCTGCAGGACGATTGGTTGAAGCTGCTTCCTTTGGTGGAGTTCTCGTATAACAACACTCAGAGCAGCTCCACTAAGGTAACGCCCTTTTTCGCTAACTTGGGTTACCATCCGAATGTTTTGCCTAGGTCACCGATGGCGGTTTCGGTGCCAGCGGTGGAGGACAGATTGACGGAGCTACGACAGAATCTGGAGGTTTTAAAGGACACTATGGCTTCGGCTCAGGAGCGTTACAAGAAGTCGGCAGACACTCACCGGAAACAGGCACCCATGTATAAGGTAGGGGACTCGGTGTGGTTATCCACCAAAAACCTGAGATTGGGTGTTCCTTCGCAGAAGCTGGGGCAGAAATTCATCGGTCCATTTAAGATCACCGGAATCGTGAGCTCTGTGGCCTGTCGGCTGCGGTTGCCGCACCATTTAAAGGTACACCCGGTCTTTCATGTTTCTCTACTCAAACCCGTTTCCCCTAATACGTTTCATGGTCGTATCGTGCCTCCTCCTCCGCCTGTGATGGTTGACGGCGAGGAGCAGTTCGTGGTTGAGGACATTATTGACTCCCGGCTCCATCGGCATCGGCTTCAGTATCTGGTACGTTGGCAGGGGTACTCCCCCGAGGACGATTCCTGGGAACCTGTAGGTAACATTCGAGCGCCCCAGAAGGTTGCTCAGTTTCATCGGCGGTAGCCAGGCCCTGATCCGTCCTGAGGCCGTTTCTTGGGGGGGGAGTACTGTCAGAGTTCCGGGTTTTCCAGTTTTCTTTTGAAAGAGCTTGCCCTTTGTTAACATGGAGTTTTCTGTTCTGTTGCCCTACTTCCTGTCCATCTGCTTAAAAGCCGCCCCTAAAGCTTAGTCCAGTGCCTGAGTATATTGCTTCCTGTGTACTCCTGCCCTGCTGATCTCATCTCCTGATTGCTGTTTGGATTCAGTGGAAACACCTGACACCAGCTCTGGACTTCACCTCTCATCCAACTGTGCTCGGACTCTGTCTGCTGTCTCTGGTCGGCATTTCTGCCTGGTCCCTTCCGTTCATATCCACCCTAGGACTCACATCACGTACGGACATTTTTTGGACTTTATCTGTTGCCCTTTTTGTGTCCCGGCTGCTGTGCATTTAGGCCTTCTGGGGTGATTGCCGGACAGCCCCTGTATAGGGGTTCGCTCCTGGTGGTCTCCCTGGGGGAGTCCGGTGTGCAGCCCCGGGAATTCCCTTTTGCTCTGAACCCAGCAGGTATTTACTGTGTTTATGTTCCACTGTGTATATACTGTTCTGTGTGCATATTGCGGTTACATATTACTGTGTATATCTTGTTCTGTTTACATATTGTGGTTACTTATTATTGTGTATATTCTGTTCTGTGCACATTTTGCGGTTACATATTGTAAAACGTCTTTTGCACCAAGAACTCGTCTGTGGTTGTCATTGCCCTAACGCAATCGAAATCCTCAGTACATACAGTAGTATTACAACTATGTAGGATATTAAAAACTGACCTTGATAGTACAATACTACAAAAAGATCTGGATAAGATGTCAGAATGGGCAGATGCTTGTCAAATGAGATTGAATGTTGATAAATGTAAAGTAATGCACCTAGGACAGAGTAATCCTTTAGCTGAGTATACATTATATGGAGGTAAACTTAGGACTACAGAACAGGAGAAGGACTTGGGTATTCTGGTTACAAGTAAGCTGAGCAGCAGTACGCAATTTCAAGCAGCAGCTGCTAAATAAAACAAGAACTTAGGGTGTATAAAAAGAGAGATTAGATCCCGAGGTCCCAATGTATTGTTACCCCTCTATAAATCACTTGTAAGGCCACATCTGGAATATGGGATCCAGTTTTGGGCTCCACATTTTAAAAAAGACATTCAGAAGTTAGAGTCAGTTCAAAGCTGGGCAACTAGACTATTACAAGGAATGGAAGGCCTCCCATATGATGAGAGGTTGGAAAAGTTAGATATGTTTAGCTTAGAAAAAAGACGTCTCAGAGGAGATCTCATTTATATGTATAAATACATGTGTGGTCAATATAGAGGACTGTCACATGACATGACATTGCTTTGAAAGACTATACTAAGGACCAGGGGGCACTCACTGCAAGTGGAAGAAAATCGATTCCGGCAGCTAAATAGGAAAGGGTTCTTTACAGTTAAGGGTGCTTTACATGCTGCAACATCGCTAACAATATATCGTCGGGGTCACGTCGTTAGTGACGCATATCCGGCGCCGTTAGCGACATCGCAGCGTGTGACACCAAGGAGCAGCAATCAACGATCGCAAAAACATCATAAATCGTTGATCGTTGACACGTCGCTCCTTTTCATAATATCGTTGGTGGTGCATGCCGCTGGTTGTTCGTCGTTCCTGTGGTGTCCTGTGACGCCGCAGGAACGACGAACATCTCCTTATCTGCGTCCACCGGCAATGAGGAAGGAAGTGGATGGGCGGCATGTTCTGGCCGCTCATCTCCGCCCCTCCTCTGCTATTGGGCGGCCACTTAGTGACGCCGCAGTGAGGTCGCTATGACGCCGAACGCACCTCCCCCTTGAAGGAGGGATTGTTCGGCGGTCACAGCGATGTCGCTGAAAAGGTATGTGCGTGTGACGCTGCCGTAGTGATAATGTTTGCTACGGCAGCGATCACCAAATGTCGCACGAATGAGAGGGGTGGGTGCTATCGCACACGACATCGCTAGCTATCGCTAGCAATGTCGCAGCATGTAAAGCACCCTTTAGAGCAGTCAGACTGTGGAATGCCCTACCACAAGAGGTAGTAATGGCAGATACTATAACAGCTTGTAAAAAAGGGTATAATAATATTCTCAGTACTCAATTTCCTTAGTACACACAATATTGTTGGTTATAAATTACTTAATGACAAAATGTGTAATTGGTGGAGGAAGGTTGAGCTAGATGGACCCAGGTCTTTTTTCAACCTAAGTAACTATGTAACTATGTAACTCTTCTTTTTTGTTAGTTTGGCATTAATAGTTGTTTATTTTTACAAATTTGTTGTAGCACTGAGGGAAAATGTGTGTCCTGAAGGTTCCCAAAACTCAGTTACAACTGCTGCCTCACAGTCAGACTGTTCTATTTGTCCATAGCAACCAATCACAGCTCAACTTTAAGTTTACCCTAGCAGCTTCAATGCTAAAAGCTGCACTCTGGTTGCTGTAGACAACCAGAATGATCTTACTGTGAGGCAATTTAAAGAAATGAGGCCCCAGTTTCTTTTGCAGTAGTTATAGGCAACCAGAATGATCTTAGGCTATGTGCGCACATAGCGTTTGTCCCTGCAGAAATTTCTGCAGCGATTTGAACAGCACACGTGCGCTTCAAATCACTGCAGAAAGAATCCACAATGAAAAAAAAAAAGTCAATTCCATGCACTCTGAGTGCAGCCCCTCCCATAGACAGAGCAGGCGCTGCATGCAGAGCGCAGGAAAGAAGTGACATGTCACTTCTTAGAACGCGCGCTTCGGGCAGCAGCCGAAGCGCTGTGCTCTAATACGCCAAGTGCGCACGTCTACTGCATAATCTTCATAGATTATGCTGGGGACGCAGGACGCATGCAGTTACGCTGCTGTGCAGATCGCAGCGTAACTGCATGCAAATACGCAACGTGCGCACATAGCCTTACTGTGATGCAATTCTCATAAATGAAGCCTTGGTTACTTCTGAACGGGTTGTTGACAGCCATTGCTATAATTACACACTTTAAAGTGACTTATCCTTAGCATTTCTATAGTTGCTGCCCCTTTAAGAGCAAATTTTTGGGCACCGACGTGGCTTTAATTCTTTAACCCCATTACGATAGCCTTATGGAGATAAACGGCGGCAGAAAAGGGTACTTATTCTGATCCACCGTTTATAAATGACAGGCAGAAAAAAGTAAATAGTGCCCCCCAGCGTTGGAAAATATCCAGGGTGTCAGCTACCGGTGGTAGCTGAGATCCTAGAGATCGAGATTTGAGCCTTTTTCTCCGGTCCCCGGTATGTGGTCATCTGTATACACCGTATAACGATGGTCACGTTACAGTAAATGGCGGTGCCGGTAAAAAATGATTTATCTCCCACCTGGCATGATCAAAAATGTCAGATGGGAGATAAATCTCCTCCTTCGGTCCCCTCCGGTCCCTCAGTGTCGCCAAAGTGCCCCCCAACCCCCAACTCCCTATCTATAATCCAAGATGGTGGCGCGCATGACCATACTGAGATAGGAGAGTAGAGTTGATGCTCATAAAGTTCTATGAATAACACTAACTGCCATTTCAGGAGAACTTGCAGCAGAATGCCTGTGTCTGCCTATAGCTCATCTCTCCAACCCCTCCTTCCCCAATAGAATTTTAAAAGCACCAGCTTCTATCTCTGTAATGGCAAAGTCCATATTCACTGAACACAGTGATGATTTGAAAGTGAACGATTGTAGAAAAGAGAAACATTTTCTAAGATATTATTATTATTATTATTATTATTATGATTATTATTTATTTATTTATAGACCACCATTGATTCCATGGTGCTCTACACGAGAAGGGGTTACATACAAAATACAGATATAAATTACAGTAGACAGACTGGTACAGAGGGGGGAGGGCCCTGTCCTTACGGGATATATTACAAAGTTGGTTATTTCCAGGTTTTCTATTGATTTAATCAATACATTAAAATGATTATTCTTTAATCTTTGCCCAAAGTAAAAGAGTTCTTGCATTTACCCATTGGATCTGTCATCCGCTGTCCTTTGTCAGGAGTACGGATATAGATCTAGTGTTTTCCTACCAGTTTAAAAGGAAAAGAAAAATCCTGTTATTTGGGCTGATGGAAGCTATCAGATCAGTTAGGAGGTTGCTGCATTGATGAATACCCACCCAGCAGTGATTCACAGGCTGCAAATAGAGATGTAGTCACAGCAGCCCAACAGCTGGGACCCCCAAGGATCAAGAGAACAGCTGTCATGTGTCTCCTGTCAGAGTGGAGTCGTGCCACAGACTTATTTGAGCCACCGAGAACAGTCCAACTGCTGCTTAGTTAGTGTACTCGGTGTGGAGTGATCGCTGAGAACCCCCCATCCCCTCGGTCAGACACCTATTATCACCTATTCTGACAAGTGTTGATTCTGGGATAACCCCTTTAAACAGGGCAGCATAGTCTGATGACAGACGTATTTTAATGTACAGGAAGATGTTTTACAATGTTTGACGTAATGTATTGCATTCGGTAGCCCCCTACGTCTATATCAAATCATCTCTGACTGCCATTTTAGAGGTATGACCAGCAGCTCAAGAATTAAAGAATTTGCTCAAATTTGGAATCATTGTATTTTTTGGGGGTTATTGTTAAATTAATATATTTTGTGTAAAAAAATGTATTTTTGATATTGAGATTCATTAAAAAAAAATCTTCCTTTTGGCTTTTATGGGCTCTTTGTTTTCCTTGACATTTCTGGCTACAGAATGAGTTAAATTAAAATTCTCCATTGAGCTCGTTCTCATGGGATGTTTGTAACTGTTTTATTTTTATTTTTCTAAGCTCCATTTAGGTGACTTATGACCACAGACCACATCAAAGTTCAGTTCAATTTTCATATTGCCCAAAAATCAACCAAGAGGAGCTGAGAAGAAGGATGGTAGGAATTATAAATTCTGTGTCAGAATAAGCTCATTTATGGATTCTCAACTTATTTTTCTAAGTTTAATTTAGTCGATTTATGGTCACAGACCACATCAAAGTTCAGAGAAATTTTCATATTATCTGAAAATTAGCTGAGAAGAGTTTAGAGGAAGGATGGTAGGAGTTATAAATCCTTTATCAGTATGAGCTCATTTATGGATTCTCAAGTTATTTTTCTAAGTTCCATTTAACTGACGTATGGCCACAGACAACATCAAAGTTGAGATCAATTTTCATATTGTCTGAAAATGAGCTGAGAGGAGCTCAGAAGGAGAGTAGGAGTTATAAATTATGTGTCAGAATGAGCTCATCTGTAGCATATCAACTAATTTTTCTAAGTTCCATTTAGCTGACTTAAAATCACAGACAACATTAAAGTTTAGATCAATTTTAAAACTGTTTGAAAATCGGCTGAGAAGAGCTCAGAAGAAGGAGGGTAGGAATTAGAAATTCTATGTCAGCATGAGCTCATTTTTGGATTCTCAGCTTATTTTTATAAGTTCCATTTAACCAACTTTTGGCCACAGACCACATTAAAGTTGAGATCAATTTTCATATTGTCTGAAAATCAGCTGAGACAAGCTCAGAAGGAGGATAGGATTTATAAATTCTGTGTCAAAATGAGCTAATCTATAGCGTATCAACTAACTTTTCTATGTTCCATTTAGCTAACTTATGACCACAGACCACATCAAAGTTGAGATCTATTTTCAATTTCTCTGAAAATCAGCTGAGAGGAGCTCAGAAGAAGGAAGGTAGGAATTATAAAGTCTGTGTCAGAATAAGCTCATTTATCACTTCTCAATTCATTTTTTAAGTTCCATTTAGCCAACCTATGGCCACAGACCACATCAAAGTTCAGCTCAATTTTCATATTATGTGAAAATTAGCTGAGAGGAGCTCAGAAGAAAGAGGGTAGGCGTAATAAATTCTGTGTTAGAATCATCTCATTTATTCATTCTCAACTCATTTTTCCAGCATTTTTCATAGGAAAACCAAACAGTGCAAAATGTTTAGTGAAACCCAATGTGAAAAAAAAAAATTTAGCCCAAAAATATGGGAAAAAAAATGGGAAACAAATATGGAAAAATAAGAAAAATAAAAAAATGTTCCAAAAGTGTGCACATTCTTTACCTGCATAATGTTTGCTATCACATTTAAGACACATCCCTTCTCTAAGTTACTTAGCTCAGATAGTTCATGATTGAGATAGCAAATCGAACTAAATTGATCTCGTCCTGTCAAGATACTCCTCATCAAAGGCTTAGGGTTCCTGAATTATCATCTACCAGCTGTAAGGCCTCAATCAGATGTCTGTGAATCACATACGTGTTCTGGCCGTGATTTTCATGAATAGAACATGCAACTATTAATGACTATGGATCTGTTCACGTCAGTGTTTTTTTTTTTGCTGAAGGTGCATCAGCAAAATGTCCATTTTTGATTGTAGTCATAAATCAATATTACCCAAACAAGTCTAGGGATCTGTGAAAATCATGGATCCTCTTCATCTGTAATCTGTGTACGGTCTGTGATTAATTGTAGTTTACAGGAGCTTTGCAATTTTTTTTTTCATGCATGAAAATTACAGTCCCTGACAAAAATTCTGTCACTTATGCATGTTATTTAAATAAAAGCTTGTAACCTGACTTTAAATTGATCCATTGGTTTTATAAATTACTCTTTTGAAAGCTGAAACCCTCCCAAATTTGGTTTAGGTTATGAAAATAAAGTTGCTGCAAAGCTGAAATATTGATCATTTAATGAACACAGAAAGGTCAGACTTTGGCAAAACAAAAGTTTTGTCGCCCACAGAAAGTAATGTAAAAATAAAACAAATAATTCACTTCTAATACAAAGATATGTTGCATAACATTGGTGAATCAAGTTGTGGTGCTATTAGAGCCATATTTAATATTTTGTGTGACTTCCATGAGCTTGAAGGACTGCATCCATGCGGTTCAACAATGATTCATGCAATTTATTGATGAAGTCATCAGGAATAGCAAAGAATGCAGTCTTACATGGCTCCCAGAGTTAATCTATATTTTTTGGTTTTGTTCTCCAAGCTTCCTCTTTATCCTACCCCAAACATGCTCAATGATGTTCATGTCTGGTGACTGGGCCGACCAGTCCTTGAGCACCTTGATCTTCTTTGCCAGGAGGAACTTTGTTGTAGAGATGGATGCATGAGATGGAGCACCATCCTGCTGCAGAATTTGACTCCTTTTATGATTGGTAATATAAGAGGTAGCTAATACTTCTTGATATTTTAGGCTATTGATATTGCCTTCCACCTTGCAAATGTTTCACACACCCCCATAGTGAATGTAACCCCAGACCATATGATCTTTCCGCCACCAAACATAACTATTTTCTGGATCCATACGGTCTCCAGTAGGTCTCCCGCAGTATTGCGGTGGCTATGGTATAATTCAGCTGAAGATTCATCAGAGAAATCCACCATCTGCCACTTTTCCAGCGTCCATCTGTTTAGCAGGCTGTTGGACTTGGCAAATGCCACAAAGATTTTTAATTGCCTTTTGTTTAGTGCTGGCTTCTGGGCACTGATTCGACCATGGAGGCCATTTCGAGACAGAATCCTACAAACTGTTCTAATTGATACAGGGACTTGAGGTGACCAGGCCTTTTGGAGCTCTGCTGCAGTGAAAGAGGGGCTGGCTTTGGATTTTCTAACCAACAAACGTTCCTCCTGAGCAGTTGTATTGCGGGGTCAGCCGGACTTGGGCTTGTCAAAAACATCTCCAGTCTCTTCAAATCTTTTTTTAATTCTTTGTACTTGACACTGAGACACATTAAAGGTGCCAGCCACCTCTGCAGTGGATCTGGTCTTCAACCTCTTGATAATCAAGGCTTTGATAGGAGGGTGGATATTTTGCATGTTGTCAGAGGTCAAGTTGCAGTTCAACTAAAGGTCTGGGGTTCTGGGTTTCTTTTTATACACACCCACTAATTAACCGATCATTTAGTGAGCACTGGTGAGGATGTAAACTAGGATTGGGTGCATTATATGACAAGGCGACAAAACTTTTGTCTTGCCAAAATCTGACCTTTCTGTGTTCATAAAATGATCAATATTTCAGCTTTGCAGCAACTTTATTTTCATAACCTAAACCATATTTGGAAGGGTTTCAGCTTTCAAAAGAGTAATTTATAAAACCAATGGATGAGTTTAAAGTCAGGTTATAAGTTTTTGTTTAGATAACATGGATAAGTGACAGAACTTCTGTCAGGGACTGTACAGATGAAACACTGATGACTATTCCCTAACGAAACCTGGATCCAAAACTGTGGCTATTTTTGCATATGAGGAAAACCAAGGCCATCTGAATGAGGCCTAATACTGATAAGTTCAGATGTGGCAGAGTGACATTTGGGCTCACACAGTCAACAGTGTCTCTTCTAAACCATTATTTATGTTGCCTCTCTCATTTTTGAAATTTTAGCTTCTACAATGAAACATTAAAGGGAACCGATCACCAGGATTTTCGTATATAAGCTAAAGCAAGTGCTATACTAGCACTGTCAGCCTGATTCTATACATACAGTACCTGTAGTGGTCAGCTCAGATGTTTAGGCTTTCAAATCCAAGAAAGTAAAGTTTAAAAAAATCAGCAGCTGCTTGAGTAGAAGTTGCACTGGATCAGATAATATATTCATAGTTATCCCCTCCCCCTGTTAGAATTAGCATAAGTATTATACAAACGATTCACTTTATTGCAGGATCTGTGTGAGGTCATACCCATGTGACCTGGTATCCAGCTTTGTTGGCTGAAGCCCCGCCCCTTCTGGTCACATGGGTATGACCTCACACAGGTCCTGCAACAGACAAAGTGAATCATTTGTATAATACTTATGCTAATTCTAACAGGGGGAGGGGATAACTATGAATATATTATCTGCTCCATTGCAACTGTCACTCAACAAGCAGCTAATTTTATACACTTTTCTTCTTTGGATTTTAAAACGTAAACATCTGAGCTGATCACTACAGGTATGTATAGAATCAATTACTTATAACCCAAAATAATAGAAAGTAGGAGTATTAGTGCAGAAAACCAAGAGAAAAACTCCTAAAATATCTTTATTACTATTCAATATTAAAATCTTAAGTCATAAAAACCAAATTGCTTTTAAATAATCGTAGTATAAACTGGTCACATATGGTGGGTGTAAAGAGGTGATAGAGACAATTAGTGAGTATAGTGTTAGTTATTTACTATTTTCAGGGTAGGGGCAACTTTAGTAGTTGTACTTCTTTGTCAGATAGTGTTTCTATACTTCTAGGGGGAATGGGGACAGAGCTTTCTATCCCTCCCTTTCACCTACCTACCAGCGGAGGTGCACCATAAGTTATTGGGTACCCCCCGCTCCTCGTCGTCTCTCCCTATTTTCTCCCTGCAGCTCGTCAGTTGCAAGCGGGAGACCCACCACCAGAGAGGATAAATTGTGCAGTTAGTCACAAGTCATTACTAGGGTTAGATTATCATAAATATGACACCACCCAGCGATAGATCTCTAACAAAAACTGGTTGCCATAGATTTGGCAGCCATAATACAGCCGTACACAAATATGTTCCAGCATAATTCTAGAGGTGATGTAAATCTCAGATAGATGTAAAGATAGAGAATCCCAGCAGGGATGACTTATCTGCTGGGACTATCCAGTAGCATATCCCGACACGTTTCCCCCCTATATTTTTCTTAGGGGTTCATCAGGGGAATGTCTAATCCGAGGTTTATTTCTTAGTTGTTCAAGGATACAAGCAACCATAGCGCGACGTCAATAGCCCATATCAAGGCAAGTCGTCCAGTGTGCAATAACTGGTTGCACTATAGGTACTGTAGGTCCCACGGTGCCGCCTACTGGGTAGTACCATATTTAGCTGGGTGGTGTCATATTTATGATAATCTAACCCTAGTAATGACTTGTGACTAACTGCACAATTTATCCTCTCTGGTGGCGGGTCTCCCGCTTGCAACTGACGAGCTGCAGGGAGAAAATAGGGAGAGACGACGAGGAGCGGGGGGTACCCAATAACTTATGGTGCACCTCCGCTGGTAGGTAGGTGAAAGGGAGGGATAGAAAGCTCTCTCCCCATTCCCCCTAGAATTATAGAAACACTACCTGGCAAAGAATTACAACTACTAAAGTTGCCCCTACCCTGAGAATAGTAAATAACTTACACTATCCTCACTAATCGTCTCTATCACCTCTTTACACCCACCATATGTGACCAGTTTATACTACGATTATTTAAAAGCAATTTGGTTTTTATGACTTAAGATTTTAATATTGAATAGTAATAAAGATATTTTTAGGAGTTTTTCTCTTGGTTTTATGTATAGAATCAGCCTGATAGTGCCAGTACAGCACTGACTATAGGTTATATATGAAAATCCTGGTGATTGGTTCCCTTTAAGTCTGTGTGTGCACAGTGCATTTTTTGGTGCAGATTTGGTTCAGATTGTGGTCCAAATCTGCATGGCTATCTTTATGCCAGCAAAGTCAAGGGGAATTCTGAAATGTTTTGTGCACGTGACTTATTTTTTCCTTGCAGATTTGGTGCAGAAAATAATCTGCCGCATGTCAATTTTTGGTGCATTTTGTTTGCACTTTTTGCCCCCCCTCCCATTGACTTCATTAAGAAAATTGCATGGCACAAAAATGTACTCGATTTTTGATGCTTTCTGCACCAAAAATGCAATGTATACACATAGCCTAGAGCACCACTCCAGTGTTGGTTTTTTATTGCACCGCTGGAGTGGTGCTTTAAGTATAAGTCCCCTGACCCCTGTGTTATACTCACATTCTGGTGGCTTCATGTTCTATTTCCCCCTCTCTAGTCAGTCTCCAGTGATTTGTGACCTGCATCAGCTTCAGCATTTCATAGAGCAGCCGGAAGTCACAATACATCTCTGTGGTTGACTCGTTCTGGCCTCGTTATGGCTCTCATAGACCTGCACTGAGTGCATTGGGAGCTTTTGACGTAACTTGTGATTTCAGGCTAGTCAGAAGTTGCAGTCACAAAATTGTGAAGATTGGTGCTGCATCGATAAGAGGTGAAACAGCCGGAAGGTGAGTCTATGACAGTTATGACTAAAAGCGTTCTTTGCTTGAAACACGTCATGATTTTTTAACCTTTTCCATGGTTCTGTCCGCTTGATTTCTATTGATGTCTAAATAAAAAAATAACTTTTTAAAAATGTCTACCACCTGACCGGATGTGTTGTAATTCCACTGAGTAAAGAAACACATCCTATTAATTTGTTTTCATTTACAAGCTTCGAAGCACAAATTATATATATATATATATATATATATATATATATATATATATATATATATATATATATATATACTGTGTATATATATATATATTTATGTATATACAGAATCTATATATATGTATATACCGGTATATATGTATACACACATATATATATATATATATATAAAAATAAATATATATATATATATAAATAAATATATATGTATATATATATATATATATATATATATATATATATATATATATATATATATAAAATACAAGGCAAGCTATTGTGTAAGCATCTTGGAACAATCCTGCAGAATTATTTTTTTTTTCTATCAGCAGCAGATCGAGCGGTGCGGATCACAAACTCATGTATAGCTCATTTGCATTGCAAAGATTGCACATGGGACACACTTCAAATTAAAGATAATTTTGCTCCTGGAACAAAATGCAGATTGGTCCTGGATATGTTATACATTAGAAACATAAATCATTATATTGCAAGCTCAATAGAACATACCAAAAAAAAAAATTGCAGATGTGTCCATTTGTATAGATTTTCACATTATGAACAAAACATTCTGTGTTATTATGTTAGTTATTTTATCATGAATTTAATCGCAGCACTGTTGTTAAATGGGATTTAAAGATGCATAACATTACTCAATATACAATGTCTGGCTGGCAACCTGGTATGGTGGCATCTTGCTAGAAGGGGCGAGATACATCAATGATTTCCCATTAGGCTTCTCCTCTCATTACTATTATAATAAAAAAAAATCTGGCTATTCAGATTCAACTGCACATTTATATATAGAGACCAATCAGCGAACCTTCACTAAAATGCAGCACAAAAATAGGAAATTGACTTTACATTTCCATTAGAAGTGCAATATTATGCCAATTGACATCTTACAATTGTGGACTTAAAAGGAATTTGTAAGTAGGATCAACCCGCCTGATGTTTGTTTGGGTAACTAAATATCAAAAAACATTGTGCATATTTGTGGTACACTCCCTTCTGACTGAACAATCCCCCCATCAGCCTAGGGTGTTTTTAAATAAAGTTGGATCCTGCCTGACCCTTACATTGTAGGCTTTCAGCCCGGGTCTCATGGGTGTGTCACAGGTGACAGACAGTCCTGTGGTATTGGGCTGCAGAAGGTCACAGTGTTTGGCTGCACAAATGTCTCCTTGATCTTCTATCATTCCTGCTTGGTTGTTATGCCTTCCCTTTAAGGTCCTGGAGCGTTGTTCAGCCTGTCATCAGTACTTTCCTTGCCAAAATATATACCTTCATTTCCTGTTACTCAATGCTGGTGATATTGGTTACACCTTTATCAAGTCTTCAGTCAAGCAGGTGGCTTGCATAAATCAGGAGAATCTTGGTGGCTGTTGCAGCTTCTGTCCCTGAGTATGGTTGGGCGAACCCGAACTGTAAAGTTCGGGGTCTGTACCGAACACATGGTGTTCGTGCACACAATCTCGATCACGAGCTTTCCTGGGAAGCTCGTGTTACAGTTCAAGTGCAGTTTGAGTCCAGAGGCTGAAAAAAAAAAGCATATTATTAAAAAACATTATGATCATACTTACAGGTCCCGCGACGCGTCCTGCAGGCTCTGGCTACTGACACTTCTGCCTCCATCTCTGATTACTGCTGTGCCGCCCGGTAACCAGCACGGAGTTGCAGGACCTTCCGTGACGTCCTACCCATGTGACCAGTCACGTGTGATTGTTGTATTACCTCATTAGCTACAGACTGGTCACATGAGTATGACGTAATCAAATGTCCTTGTGTGCTGTGATGTGGGCTGCAGTCAGGTCATGGGCGTGACCGACTTGCCTGGTGAGCGTGGCCAGCTTTCATCGCATCACGGTACACAATCTCCCGATAGCTGCGTTTATTTCCATGCAGCTAAGTTGCTGCTGTTGGGAGAGTGGGGTGATGCAAGGCAAGACTGCTCAAGTCATACCCTCACTGTCAGCCTCTGCTTCATTGCTCTGTGTGGAGTGATGTAGCAGAGCTGACATGGTTCTCTGCTTCTCACTATGTACAGGCTGTGTCTGTGCACAGTCATGTAGCAGAGTTAACATTGCTGTCCCTGTGGATTACGTCAGGCTAAGGATCTTTTACTAATAAAGATGGAGTCTCTAAATGTTTTTTTGTTTTAATTCTAATAAAAAAGTTTTTCTCTGTGTTGTTTTGTTTACTGTTTCCTAGAAATTCATGGTGGCCATGTCTAATTTGGCATGACACAAAGAATTTCGGGCTTAGTACCATCTGAGAATATAAAGCTGGTATTAACTCATTTATTACCCAGCGTGCCACCACCATCAGGGCCGTTGGACGAGGTGGGTAAGAAACCTGGAAATGACGATAATAAACAATTAGTGTTCTCTTTATTTTTTTGAGCAGCATATATATATATACTGTATATATAATGTACACAATATATAGTTGTATAAAAATAAATAATTTTAAAAAATGACGTAGTGCTCCACGGTATTTTTGATTCTCAGTGCACATAAAGCAGACGGCTAGGGGCTGCCGCCACCCCCATTTGCCTGGCTTTACCTTGGCTGGCTAACAAAATACAGGGAAGCCCATTTTTTTTTTAGTTATTTACATTTTTTTTAAAAAAAAATGCGTGGGCTCCCACTTTTTTTTTTATTGCTAGCTAAGGGTAATCCAAGCAGTTAATGGCTGCTAACTCCCACTGCTTGGTGTTATCTTCATTGGCAATGGAGAATCCAGGGAAGATTTTTTTTTAAAAAAAAGTTCTTTGCCAAAAAACTAATAAAAAAAATTGATGTGGGCTTCACCTTATTTTTGTATGATAGCCAGGTACAGCAGACAGCTATGGGCTACCTCCTACCCCCCCCCCCCACTGCCTATTTGTGCCTGTCCGAGAACCAAAAATATAGGGAGGCCATTTTTTTAATTATTTCATGAATTTCATGAAATAATTAAAAAAAAAACGACGTGGGCTTAGCCCAATTTTGTGTCCAGCCAGGTACAACTAGGCAGCTGGGAATTGGAATCCGCAGCGCACGGTGGCCCAAGCTTTCTGGACCACCCTATACTACAGTCCTACACTACTTTCCATTGAGCATTAAGTAGGGGTTTCCCTGAAATACAATATTCCGATGCTAACCATCACTATGCCCCAATGGAGCCATGGTTAAACATTGTTTTGTGCATGTCTGAAAAAGAAGAATAATGCCAGGATGGTTGGCCAGACAGTGTACACACTGACTCCATTGACTTCATTCAAGTAAATGGCTCCATTGAGGCTCTGTCGTTTTACCCAACATAATGCAATTTGTGGAGCATTCTCACGGAAACATAGTGCTCGATGGAGAACACTGTATTAATGCAAATTTAGCCTTAGCATGTATGGGGACCTCACGACTTTTCACTAACAGAGAAGATCTTCCAACAGCGATCCATTTGTTCTGGCAGAGATAAGCAGCTGCCCATAGGAGTCTCTCATAGAGAACATGTATGTGGAAGTTGGGGTAGGTAGGTATCTAGTGTGCATTAGAGTCAGAATCTAATAGTTTATATTATTGGATAAGGCGAAATTCAGATTTGTCTGTTTGCGAGGATTTTCCAGGGAAATTTGATTTGCAGAGAAGGTTGTCTCCACAAATTTAATGTCCCTTGTTATGCTCTTTGGTCTGCCTACAGCGCAGAGCATAATAAACATAATATACATGTAAAAATAAATATTAAAAAAAAATACTTATCCTGATCGTTCAATCATTACCTCATCGTTCACCTCTGCTGCTCCTTACTTTCATTCGTCCAGTCCTCATCACATCTTCTCATCCCAAGTGCGAGTGATGAAATCCCCAGGCCTCTCACACTGAGCCAGGACTCCCAGCTCTAATGGGAACTGGGAGGGCTCAGCACAAGAGCACGAAAAGCTCACAATGTCATCATGTATGCTCAGAACCATCCTGGACCATGAAAGAGTCGGAAGTTCCAACTTGGTATGAAAGACCAGTAGATTTGAGTTCTCACAAGATCATAAGATGTGAAGAAGACATGATGGGTGATGGTGAGGAGCTGATGTGACCGGAGTGTATAAGGATTTTGTTTACTTTTTGATGGTCTTTTATGGTTTAGAAAAAGGCAGTGTCGGTCATTTTGCTGAATCAGCACAAAAGCATTTTGGAAAATTTTAGCATAATTCAATTCCAGTTGACTTTGCTTTTCTAAAATAGCTATTCGATGTCTACCCTTTTAGCTACTGATCTTAATCTGTGTATGATTCAAATTACAATCCCAGTGATGCGGAATACTGTTTCTTTCAGGTTAAAGAGTTTGTTTTGTCAAGTTAATCCTTTTTTTATGATTAAAATTGTCAGCTGTTGTGATGCTAGTCACTACTTACGGATAGTATACACTGTGTGCAGAATTATTAGGCAAGTTGTATTTTAGAGGACTTTTTTATTATTGATTAACAACTATGTTCTCAATCAACCCAAAAGACTCATAAATATCAAAGCTTAATATTTTTGGAAGTTGGAGTAGGTTTTTTTTAGATTTGGCTATCTTAGGAGGATATATGTTTGTGCAGGTAACTATTACTGTGCAGAATTATTAGGCAACTTAATAAAAACCAAATATATTCCCATCTCACTTATTTATTTTCAACAGGTAAACCAATATAACTGCACAAAATTTACAAATAAACATTTCTGACATGCAAAAAGAAAACCCCAAAAAATTAGTGAACAATATAACCACCTTTCTTTATGATGACACTCAACAGCCTCCATCCATAGATTCTGTCAGTTGCTTGATCTGTTTACGATCAACATTGCATGCAGCAGCCACCACAGTCTCCCAGACACTGTTCCAAGAGGTGTACTGAATTCCCTCCCTGTAGATCTTACATTTTATGAGGGACCACAGGTCCTCTATGGGGTTCAGATCAAGTGAACAAGGGGGCCATGTAATTATTTTTTAATCTTTTAGACCTTTACTGGCCAGCCACGCTGTGGAGTAGTTGGATGCATGTGATGGAGCATTGTCCAGCATGAAAATCATGTTTTTCTTGAACGATACTGACTTCTTCCTGTACCAATACTTGAAGAAGTTGTCTTCCAGAAACTGGCAGTAGGTCTAGGAATTGAGCTTCACTCCATCCTCAACCCAAAAAGGTCCCATAAGTTCATCTTTGATGATACCAGCCCATACTAGTACTCCACCTCCACCTTGCTGGTGTCTGAGTCGGAGTGGAGCTCTCTGCCCTTTACTGATCAGCCTCTGGCCCATCCATCTGGCCAATCAAGAGTCACTCTCATTTCATCAGTCCATAAAACCTTTGAAAAATCAGTCTTAAGATATTTCTTGGCCCAGTCTTGACGTTTTATCTTATGTTTCTTGTTCAAAGGTGGTCGTTTTTCAGCCTTCCTTACCTTAGCCATGTCCCTGAGTATGGCACACCTTGTGCTTTGTGATACTCCATTAATGTTGCAGCTCTGAAATATGGCCAAACTGGTGGCAAATGGCATCTTGGCAGCTTCACGCTTGATTTTCCTCAATTCATGGGCAGTTACTTTGCGCCTTTTTTGCCCAAAACACTTCTTGCGACCCTGTCGGCTATTTTCTATGAAATGCTTGATTGTTCGGTGATTACACTTCAAAAGTTTGGCAATTTCAAGACTGCTGCATCCCTCTGCAAGATATCTCACAATTTTGGATTTTTCAGAGCTCGTCAAATCGCTCCTCTGACCCATTGTGCCAAAGGAAAGAAAGTTGCCTAATAATTAAGCACACCTTATATAGAGTGTTGATGTCATTACACCGCACCCCTCCTCATTACAGAGATGACATCACCTGATTTACTTAATTGGTAGATGGCTCTCAAGCCTATACAGCTTGGAGTAGGACAATATGTATAAAAATTATCATGTGATCATAATACTCATTTGCCTAATAATTCTGCACTCAGTGTAGACTGAAGGGTAGTCAGGCTAGCCGGGGTCAGGAAACAGGTTGGCACGACAAGACACAGAGAGTAAGCAGAAACGCAGTAAAGTCACAGGCCGAGGGTCAGAATTCCAGGAGAGTGCGTATTAGATTCAGGGAGTAAACATACACGGGGCCAGGTAATGATCTGAAGTCAGAAGCCAGGAGAAAATGACAAGAACAGGGAGTGGGCAGAGAGGAGTCAATAAACAGTCCAGGGTCAAGAAACTTAGATCAGAACAGAAGCAGAAACATAAGCCAAGAGCACAACTGCAGAACCAGAGAGTAAGACTGGCGAGGTTCTTGGAGAGCATGCTCATTAATGAAAAAGAGCAATCACCAGAAAGGGGGAATACCTGAGTAATCAGCACTTCTCAGAACCTGCATGGAATTTTGTGCTGTCAAACAACCTGTCAGCTAGTGCTCAAAGAAGCACAGCAGAGCATCTCTTGAAATGCAAGACAAACGAAACATGTCACTGCCGCCTCTGAAGTTCAGGAAGGCACATCAGAGTATCACCTGTGCAAGAAGTCCTCCACAGAGGAATCGTGACAGCCGCTATTTAAAACCTAATCTTGCTTTGAATATTTCCCAGGGGGCATTGCTCTAGAATCACTGCGTGGAGAAACACGTGATGGTGTCTCCGCAGTGGTGGATGTTGATCTCCCTAAGGTCAACCATCCTTGCTCACAGAGTCTTTTACTAGGCAATGTCCCACTATCCAGATTCCTACTCCACACTGATGAGGGGCAAATACCCCAAAACGGCTGTCTGTGGATGGATACCATGTTTGGCATAGGTGGTCTCCTTGACTGGAGACTGCCCTTCCCGTGGTTGTTCCTTCCCGGTGAAAGACCTGGCTAGTTTCCTGCCAGCGTTGAGAAACATGTGATGGTGTCTCTGCAGGCCTTCTTGCTTTGAATATTTCCCAGGGGGCATTGCTCTAGAATCACTGCGTTGAGAAACACGTGATGGTGTCTCCGCAGTGGTGGATGTTGATCTCCCTAAGGTCAACCATCCTTGCTCACATAGTCTTTTACTAGGCAATGTCCCACTAGCCAGATTCCTACTCCACACTGATGAGGGGCAAATACCCCAAAACGGCTGTCTGTGGATGGATACCATGTTTGGCATAGGTGGTCTCCTTGACTGGAGACTGCCCTTCCCGTGGTTGTTCCTTCCCGGTGAAAGACCTGGCTAGTTTCCTGCCAGCATTGAGAAACATGTGATGGTGTCTCTGCAGGCCTTCTTGCTTTGAATATTTCCCAGGGGGCATTGCTCTAGAATCACTGCGTTGAGAAACACGTGATGGTGTCTCCGCAGTGGTGGATATTGATCTCCCTAAGGTCAACCATCCTTGCTCACATAGCTATTTAAAACCTGACACGGCTATAAATTGTAGTATTATGACATGACCAGGCCAAGTCCACTAGGAGTTTGGTAATATTTTTTTGCCCTGGTTAATGATGGCAAATCCAATGAAACACGACATTCTGCAGACTTCACTACTGCAAATTGTATAATGGGTGAAAATCCGAAATTATGATTTTGACCATGTAATGTGAAAAAAACTATTCCTAAACTTAATCTAAATGTAAAATAAATAGATGTATTGCACTTTTCTATAACAACCGAATGTCTGAGAGAACATACTTTTTTTTCCTTCAAAACTTGCCCCTTATCTCAAGATATACTGAGCTAAGAAGAAAGGCGAAGAAGGACACATCTGTATATGGTAAGTAGGCTCTTGTTATGGGGTTATAGGTTTTGCATTGGTGCAATGGAGCTTTAAATTACATCTTTGGGTAAATGTTACGGGCAATGAATGTGAATGTATAGTATGTACCTCTGAGTATGTATCTCTGAGTCTTAAAAAAATTGTTTAAAAGAACTGAGAGTCCTCAGTGGTTGATACCTTTTAATGGCTAACTGAAAAGATGGTAATAATTGCAAGCTTTCGAGACTACTCAGGTCTCTTCATCAGGCATGGTATAACACAAAATCTGAAGAGTCACATATTTATACACAACAGGACTAAAAGTCCTGTTGTGTATAAATATGTGACTCTTCAGATTTTGTGTTATACCATGCCTGATGAAGAGACCTGAGTAGTCTCGAAAGCTTGCAATTATTACCATCTTTTCAGTTAGCCATTAAAAGGTATCAACCACTGAGGACTCTCAGTTCTTTTAAACAATTTTTTTATCTCTACTGGCTAACACGGTACAAAGATATATTTCTCTGAGTCTTGAAATTTAGTATGTAAAACACATACATGCGGAAATGTATTCACATCGGATCTTTACATTTACGTGGTTAGGTGTATCCCATGTTATTACAGTGACATGACGGGTAACGATCATTGATGAGACAGGATTTAGTCATTGGAGAGCAGCAGGAGGCTTCTTCCTTAGAGACTTTCCTTGACCCTCTTGACTTTTGCGGCTCTGGTTGCTTGCAGTGACATGTTGACCGGAAGACACAGCTTAGGTTACATTGAAAAAAGAAAATATAAAGAGGGGCGGAGAAGGTTCTGTGCCAAGAGCAGATGGATTACTGGAAAGAAGTGCAGATCACTGAAGTAGAAAAGAGCCGAGGAAATCTGCAAAGACAGACCCTTAGATGGAATGCAGAAAATCTGCACAAGATATCTCTGTACTTTGTGTAGAGTCTACACTATACAACATGTATAATAAGAGGATGTTTCTTCTCCTCCACAGAATTACCAGGCAGGAAGATGGACACAGGATGGAAACACTCTTACTTTTCTGTTACTATGAAAATGATAGATTTATAAGAAATTATTGAATGTATTTTTTGGGAAATTATTGTAGGAAGATAATGTGTGCACCTGTAACAGTAACAGTCACAGTACCCCATTACAATATCAGTCAGTGCACAATAATAATGCCCATCGTGTCGCGGGCGGGGAGGAGGGTGGCAACGCTGCGCTCTCCCACAGCTCGGGTCCGGCTGCCGCTGCTGCCGCGGCCTCTGCTGCTCGGTGGCTCGAGCGATGGGCCGGATCATGGGGACTCGAGTGGCGCTCCTCGCCCGTGAGTGAAAAGGGATGATTGGTTTTGGGGATTTATTGTCCGTGACGCCACCCACGGTTGTGGTGATTGAGTGGACACCACCGCTGCTCTGTATGGGGATCCCGGGAGTGGTGGTATGGAGCAGCTAGATGTTGGCCCTCCCCTCCGTGGGTAGGGGCTTTGGTGGTCCCGGGGCCCGATGTTGGGGAGTTAGGATGGTTGACAGGCGGGTTATGGGGCCTGTTGAGGTACAGGGACGCAGGGGCAGCGCTGTGCCGCACGGCACGGAGGTACTCACTCAGCCCAAGGATGATGACACAGTTCACGGTAAACAAGCGGCTGGTTGGACGGGTCCCTCGGACGGCAGCGGTGTTGATGTTCCCTGCAAGTTAGCGGTGACTGTCTCTTCCCTGCACCTAAATATGGTTGTTGGTAGCGATGGATTCCCACCGGTAATCCGCTCCCCAGCTTGGATATGAGCCGGAGGAGCCCCTCTCTTGCCCGCAGGCGCTGGCCCTGAGAAACTGGTGCCTTGGCGGTGGCGGTGTCTCTCCAATCTGGTTGGACGGTTGCCTTCAATCGGGACTTTGGCTGTTGGGAGACCCGGAGGTCCCCTTCACTGATGGATTTGGCAAATTGTACGGCGACTCCAAGCCTTGCCGGGATCCAAAAGGCCCCTGCCAATGGTGCTGGCTTCTCTTTGTGTACCGGTCCGGTACCGCCGGGCCACCACCCGTCCACGGTCCTTACGGTAGACTCCAATAGGCCACTCCTGCAGACGGTCACCGCCGTCTGCCAACCTTGCTGTCTCAGTCCGGGGCACACACCCAGACCAACTTCAGGCTCTGTTGCTGTCACTTTCCCTTCACTTCAACTCCTTTCACTTGCTCCACTACCACTTCCTTCTCACTTCCTTCCACTCTCTTCTCAACTCTCAACTGAACTGCTGTTTTTTCCCGCCTCCAGGGCTGTGAACTCCTCGGTGGGCGAAGCCAACCGCTTGGCCCACCCCCTGGTGTGGACATCAGCCCCTGGAGGAAGGCTACAAGGATTTGTGTTCTGACCTTGGTGTGCCTGCAGGGAATGTGGGGTGTGTGGTGGTGTCATGACCTGTGACCCCTGGCTTGCCCAGGGCATCACATTCCCCCTTAGCAAAACGCAGACCGTCCTCGGGCTGCCTGTCCAACACCGGTTTTATTTTCCTTTTTTTTTTTTTTCTGAAAAGATAAGAAAATGGTAACACATACAATTATATTAACATCATCCCACAGCGGGAGGCACTTTGCTTAAACGTTACGGTAACATTTCAAACGGTTGCTGCTGCCGCTCTCTTCCACCCAAGTAACCTGGCCCTGATGCTGCCCCTAAGAAACAAGCAGCACCCTTTGACCCCAGTCCTGAACCAAGTTACCAGAGCGGGATCTGTCCTTCCCCCCCAGAGGGTAGCCACCGGTTCCTGTGGTGGCTGGGCCCCAGTCTGCTCCACTGCGGGCCCTCCCTCCAATCTGCCTCTCCGGAGGCGGTACGGTGGCAGCGGTAACAAAACATTTTATTTACAAGCCACTAACGTTTGTGGTTGCCCTGCAAGTTCACGGGCTTGTCCGTAAGGAGTCCCTTACGCAACTTTGAGCGGTCCCCACGGGGACAACGGTGCCGGCAACGGCCGGTTGCAAATCACGGATGCAGACAATCAGGTTACTGTTCGGTAATCATTTTCATTTTCTCAACAACTTTTAAACTTTTCAAACAAACACACACTTCTAAAGAACAGTTTCCCGGTACCTAAGTGGGGGTCTACCTAGGTTGGGACGAGTGGACCTCCGGGGTCCGGTGTCGGTGGTAGCAGGTAGCGGGGGAGAGGGAACAATCAGTTCCTCTTCCCTGCTAATGTGTGGGGCAGGCGGAGGCATGGGGGAGTTGGGCACACGTTCATCCCTGGGCACTGGCACTGGCTCTGGCTCACGGTTGACCACCTCCATCACTTCTTCATCCACGGGTTGTGGGAACAGTATCACTGGAAGAATCACCGCGCCGTTCTGTGTAGGCCAGTCCACTGGGAAGTCACCCATCATGGTGTGGATTACCTCTTTTGCCTTCTCTACTGGTGGAGGAACCGGTACTTCAGCCATTGCCCTCAATGCTGGTGGGCACTTTTTCAGATGGTCCCGGGAAACCGTGGCTAAAGTGCCCCCTTGGTCACGACTGATTTGGTAAGCCTTCCCATCTTCCCATTCTGTGGGCTGTATGATGTATGGGGTTTGTTCCCACTGATCATCCAGCTTGTGGGTTCTCCTCTTCCGTTTCAGCACTACATCTCCAGGCTGGAAAGGGCCAGCAGACGCCTTCTGATTAAAGCGCCGCTCCTGTTGTTCTCGACTCCGACTTAAGTTCTTCTCCACATATTCTTGAATCTGTCGGTACTGAACCCTCCGCCGGGTGTCCCATTCAGCCGTCGAGGGGAGTGTCTCTGGGGCTTCCAGTCCCATTTCCAGATCCACCGGCAGTCGGCCGGGGCGAGCCCTCATCAGATATGCTGGGGTGCACTTCGTTGAGCTGGATGGGATATTGTTGTACATATCGACCAAGTCAGGCAGCTTCTCCGGCCACAGGTTCCGCTCTCCTAGCGGCAACGTCTTGAGGAGGCCAAGGACCAAATGGGTCATCTTCTCCCACATACCATTGGTTTGGGCATGGTAAGGCGTGGTCCGGATCTTCTTGCAGCCGTACAGCTGACAGAACTCATGGAACACCTCTGCTTCAAAGGCTGGGCCTTGGTCAGTGAGCACCTTCTCAGGGTATCTATGTGGTCGACAGAAGTAAGCTTGGAACGCTCTAGCGGCGGTACGGCCGGTTAGGTCTTTGACCGGGACAACCACCACGAACCTTGAATAATGATCCACTATGGTGAGAGCGTAAGTCTACCCACTTCGGCTGGGGGTGAGCTTCACATGGTCCAGGGCGACCAGCTCCAGCGGTTGATATGTAATGATCGGGTGCAGGGGTGCCTTCTGGCTGGCCTCGTCCTTCCTTCTCAGCGTACACGGGCCACACTCTCGGCACCAGGCCTCCACAGACTCCCGCATCCCACTCCAATAGAACCGCTCCCTCAGCAGCATTTCCAATTTCTTCCATCCAAAGTGTCCGGCACCATCATGGTACGCTTGTAGAATGGTGGACACATTAGCTTGGAGAATCACCAACTGGCGGATTTTCTCATGAGTCTTTGGGTTAACCAGCTCGCGGTACAACTTCCCTTGGTGTAGATACAGCCGGGTCCGTTCTTTCCACAGGCGTTGGGCTTCAGCTGGGGCGGCAGGGTCTATTCCAGCAGCGCCTTGCTCCACCAGAGTTTTGACTAGGCGGACAGCGGGCGCATGGTTCTGAGCTTCCTGCCACTCCTGGCTGGGCAGTGGATCCAGGTTCACCCGTTGTTGGTGGACATGTACCTTTTCAGTTGGTGGCTGGTGAAAGGCAGGCAACTCAATCTCTTCGAGGTCATCATCCTCGCACCCTTCTTCTGACAAGTGGGGCATCCGAGAGAGTGCATCAGCATTAACGTTGGCACGCCCAGCCCTGTATTTAATTGTGAAGTCGTAGTTGGCTAGCTTGGCCACCCACCGCTGTTCCAACGCACCCAATTTGGCCGTGTCTAGATGGGTCAACGGGTTGTTATCCATGAAAGCGGTAAATTTTGCTGCGGCCAAGTAATGGCGGAACCGCTCGGTGATAGCCCACACCAGCGCCAGGAGCTCCAGCTTGAAAGAGCTGTAATTTTCAGGGTTCCTTTCAGTCGGTCGAAGTTTTCGGCTAGCATAGGCAATCACTTTTTCCTTCCCATCCTGGACCTGGGACAAGACGGCCCCCAAGCCCACATTGCTGGCATCGGTGTAGAGGATGAATGGGTGGCTATAATCAGGATAAGCCAGGATCTCTTCTCCGGTCAAGGCCGCTTTCAGCTGACGGAAAGATTCCTCATGCCTCTCCTCCCACACCAGTGGGGCTCCGATGGGTCTATCACCCTTGGTCTGCCCCACGAGGAGGTCTTGCATGGGGGCAGCCATCTTTGTGTATCCCTTGATGAAGCAACGGTAGTACCCCACCAGGCCCAGGAACTGCCTTACTTCTCTCACGGTGGTTGGCCTCGGCCAGTCTTGGATGGCAGTGACCTTCTCGGGGTCGCGGGCGACACCTTCTGCTCCCACCACATGCCCCAGATACTGCACCTTGGGTTTCAGCAGATGACACTTGGAGGGCTTCAACTTCATCCCATACTTGGCAAGGGACGCGAACACCTCGGCTAGGTGTTCCAGATGGGCTTCATATGTCTGTGAATACACAATTACATCATCCAGATACAACAGGACAGTTTCAAAATTCAAGTGCCCCAAACAGCACTCTATCAGCCGTTGAAAGGTACCCGGGACATTGCACAGCCCAAACGGCATACTGTTGAATTCACAGAGTCCCATAGGGGTGGTAAAGGCAGTTTTCTCTCGGTCTTCGGGCGCTACAGCCACCTGCCAGTACCCACTGGTGAGGTCAAGGGTGGAGAAGTAGTTGGCGGTTCTCAGCGCGGACAAGGACTCCTCAATACGGGGCAGAGGGTAGGCATCCTTATGTGTTATCTGGTTAATCTTCCGGTAATCCACGCACATCCGCATGGTGCCGTCTTTCTTCTTAACCAGTACCAACGGGGCGGCCCAGGGACTACAGCTGTCCCTGATAACCCCTGCCTCCCTCATATTCCTCAACATGTCTTTGGCGCACTGGTAGTGTGCAGGGGGAATAGGCCTGTACCTCTCCTTGATAGGGGGGTGTTCACCAGTAGGGATATGATGTTGAACCCCTTTAATCTGACCAAAGTCTAAGGGATGTTTGCTAAAAACTTGCTCATACTCCCGTACCACCCTGTATACCCCTTCTTTGTGATGTGTAGGGGTCTCGTCAGTGCCCACGTGTAACTGTTGGTGCCACCCCTCTAACTCTCCTTGGGACGGGTGAGTGTTGGCAGTGGGTAGTGAGACTGGAGGAGCTGCGTCATGGATGGTGTGGGGATCTAGGGTGAGCAACTTGGCAAGTGTAGCATACCGGGGAAGCCTGACTTCTTCTTCCCCACAGTTCTGCACCCTCACGGGCACTCTCCCCTTTTTTACATCTACCACCCCTCGGGCGGCCATTACAGTGGGCCAGTGTTCAGAGGGCATGGGCTCTATCATGGCAGGGTAGTCACGCCCCTGAGGCCCTACTGCTGCCCTACACCAAATCATCATCTCACTCCTGGGGGGCACAGTCAACGGGGCGGCATCCATCACTCTCACTCCACCAATCTTCCCTCCTGTTGATTTTACATGCTGGCGATACATCAAGGCTCGGATCTCACGCTGCACAGCTCTCTGTCGGCTCCCCGCCGCCGTGGCGGCCAGCTGCTGCAGTAGGGCCAATACATCACTCATACAGTGTTCCATCACATTGGTTCCCAGCACTATCTTCGGGTTATGATCACTGGGTTCATTCATGATCCCAATCATACCCTGGTGTTGCAGTTCAGCTTGCCCCACTGTCATGGCCACTTGTTTATACCCCACTTGGGTCAATGGGAGTCCATTAGCAGCAATTAGTGTTATACTAGTATCTGGGGGAGCCAGCTCGTCTGTCCCCCAATACCGTTGGTACAATGTGTATGGTATGGTGGTTACCTGCGATCCAGTGTCCAAGAGAGCCATCACCGGTACGCCATCCACAGCTACGGGGATGATGGGCCGGGCCCCGATATACCGGTCCCACCAGTCTGGGGGGCCATGGGGTTCTACTCCTGAGGATTGGCCCGTGGCCCCAGGGGTTGCTCGTTTAACGGGCACTGTCGGAAGTAATGGCCAGGCTTACTGCACCTGTAGCAGGTTGGAGATCTGTTCCGTGAGTTGTTAGCACCACTCCGCTGCATCCAGGGAACATCCTCAGGGCTGTCGGCGAGCTGTATCTTGGCTGGAGGCTGGGATCTGGTCAGAGGTTGGAGTGTGGCGAGAATCTTGGCGAGGTCTCCATCCATGCGGCGGACCTGGGCAGCCAATTCTTCCACTGTGCTGCTTGGAGCTGAAGGTACTGGAGAGGCTGTTAGGGCAGGGGCCACCACGACGGGGGCCGTCTCAACTGGCCATGGGGCTGGTTCCAAGACTTCCGAAGCTGGGGGTTGCAGAGCTTTAATGGCCCGTTCTTTTAACACTGCAAAGTCCACGTCAGGGTGTTCTAGGGCCCACAGCCGGAGTTGTTTGCGGTCCTCAGAGGATCTCATCCCCTGCACAAATTGATCTACTAACATTTTGTTGCTGTCCGCCTCATTGATGGTGTCCACCCGCTTCAGTGTGTGGAGGGCGGTTTGCAGACGTAAAGCGTAGTCCCGAATGCTGTCCATGGACCGTTGCCGGCATTGGTAAAACTGCATCCTCAGCTCAGCTTCGGTACGTGTCTCAAAGGCAGTCTGTAGTTTCTAAAAGATGGTGGCTACAGAGAACCGGTCCCCCTCGGCCCAGGTCTCCACCTCCTGCTCAGCCGCGCCGGTTAGCTGGCCCAGCACTACCGCTGCACGTTGCTTATCAGTCAGGGGGTACAAATCCAGGAGCGGGTTAAGCTTTTTCCGGAAAACCTGTAACGCATCAGGCTTCCCGTCGTACTGCGGTAGCCAGGTAGCTCCGGGCACATAGGGCAAGGAGAACGGCATTACCTGAGTGAGAGCTGGGGCCGCGGCACCCCCCGCCAGCGCGGCCGGGACCTGGGCAGGCCCATTCCCATCTACGGGTGCCGCTGCGGCTGGGACCGCCGCTTCTCCAGCAGCTCCGTCGGGCGCAGACATCTTGTTTCCGTCCCCCTTAGCCTTCTTCCGGCTCCTCCTCTATCGGGGCGGGGTTTTGGCCTTCGCGCCTCCACTACTCGAGAAGACGCTCGAGCGGGAACTTTTCGCGCCAAAGATGGGGGCTTCTGAAATTTTCTGGCCGGACACCTCCGGCGGTAACAAGGCGCACCTCTACCAGACGGCAGAGCGGTAAGATCCTGTTCGTGACGCCAAGTTGTCGCGGGCAGGGAGGAGGGTGGCAACGCTGCGCTCTCCCACAGCTCGGGTCCGACTGCCGCTGCTGCCGCGGCCTCTGCTGCTCGGTGGCTCGAGCGATGGGCTGGATCCCGGGGACTCGAGCGGCGCTCCTCACCCGTGAGTGAAAAGGGGTGATTGGTTTTGGGGATTTATTGTCCGTGACGCCACCCACGGTTGTGGTGATTGAGTGGACACCACCGCTGCTCTGTATGGGGATCCCGGGAGTGGTGGTATGGAGCAGCTAGATGTTGGCCCTCCCCTCCGTGGGTAGGGGCTTTGGTGGTCCCGGGGCCCGATGTTGGGGAGTTAGGATGGTTGACAGGCGGGTTATGGGGCCTGTTGAGGTACAGGGACGCAGGGGCAGCGCTGTGCCGCACGGCACGGAGGTACTCACTCAGCCCAAGGATGATGACACAGTTCACGGTAAACAAGCGCCTGGTTGGACGGGTCCCTCGGACGGCTCGGTGTTGATGTTCCCTGCAAGTTAGCGGTGACTGTCTCTTCCCTGCACCTAAATACGGTTGTTGGTAGCGATGGATTCCCACCGGTAACCCGCTCCCCAGCTTGGATATGAGCCGGAGGAGCCCCTCTCTTGCCCGCAGGCGCTGGCCCTGAGAAACTGGTGCCTTGGCGGTGGCGGTGTCTCTCCAATTTGGTTGGACGGTTGCCTTCAATCGGGACTTTGGCTGTTGGGAGACCCGGAGGTCCCCTTCACTGACGGATTTGGCAAATTGTACGGCGACTCCAAGCCTTGCCGGGATCCGAAAGGCCCCTGCCAATGGTGCTGGCTTCTCTTTGTGTACCGGTCCGGTACCGCCGGGCCACCACCCGTCCACGGTCCTTACGGTAGACTCCAATAGGCCACTCCTGCAGACGGTCACTGCCGTCTGCCAACCTTGCTGTCTCAGTCCGGGGCATACACCCAGACCAACTTCAGGCTCTGTTGCTGTCATTTTCCCTTCACTTCAACTCCTTTCACTTGCTCCTCTACCACTTCCTTCTCACTTCCTTCCACTCTCTCCTCAACTCTCAACTGAACTGCTGTTTTTTCCCGCCTCCAGGGCTGTGAACTCCTCGGTGGGCGGAGCCAACCACCTGGCCCACCCCCTGGTGTGGACATCAGCCCCTGGAGGAAGGCGACAAGGATTTGTGTTCTGACCTTGGTGTGCCTGCAGGGAATGTGGGGTGTGTGGTGGTGTCATGACCTGTGACCCCTGGCTTGCCCAGGGTGTCACAATCGCAGTGCCCCATAAAAGTACCAGTCAAAGCACCCTATTACAATAGCAGTCACAGTGCACCATAGAAATGGGAGCCACAGTGTGCCAGAACTATAACAGTCCCAAAGCAACATTTATTGTCAGTTCTAGTGCCCAATATAAATGTCAGTTATAGGGCCCCACATCAATGTCAGTCCCAGTGTCCCATAACATTGCCATCACAGGGCCTCAAAACAATGCCAGGCACATTGTTTGATAACAATGCCAGTCTCAGTGTCCAATATCAATGCCATCACAAAGACCCATAATAATGCCAGTGCAAGTCTCTGATAACAATGCCAGTCCCAGTGCCCCATAACAATTCCAGTGCCAGTGCCTCATAACAAAGTCAGGACAAAACTGGCTTTGTCCTTAAGGGGTTTACTAAACTCACCCCTGTTTTTATGGGGAGGAAACTAAATATTTAACTTAACCTAACAGTAAATGGACTAAACAATAAACCTAACACCAGCAACATTTACAGTATACACTGAGAAATCTCTTTATTTTGTCTTTCCCTTCCAGGAAAATGCCCAGACATCTCTGATCCCAGTACGAGGGTGTATTCCCTTGGGCCCACAATGCCCCCTCCCCTTAATGTGACCCGACCTAATCAGGGCTAGTTTCTACAGGGAAGCCGTGTTATGTGTCCTTTCTCCTGGTTCACAATCTTAATTGTACCCCAATCAATTAGCCCTCTGGGATCCCGCTGTAACCTATTTCAGCTGCACAGCGAGGCCAAATAAACATCAAATTCTCATAACAACTAGAACACTAAAACAACCATAATTCATTCCTATCACAGGAGTCTGTTTGTTAACACTTTTAGGTCTCATGCGCACGTTGCGTACTTACGTGCATTTACGCTGCGTATTACACTGCAGCCTAAATACATGCGTCCTGCATCCACTGCACAATCTATGTAGACTGTGCATGTGTACACGATGCTTTTATGAACGCAGCGATTTGGGTGCTAAAATGTTGACCTAAATCCATGCATTCATAAAATGAGCATGTCAATTATTCCGTGCAATATGGATGCAGCTCCCACTCTGTCTATGGTGGGGACAGCAGCCATAGCGCATGAAATCGGCTTTTTTTGTACAAAAAAACTGCATCCATTATGCAGTGTTTCTGCAGCGATTTGACGTGCACATGTGCTGTCAAATCGCTGCAGAATATTCAGCAGTTACGTGCGCATGAGCCCTTAGTCAATGAGCAGTCTCTGCAGATGATCCAATCTGGATAGTTTGGTACCTTGAGAGCTTCACCATGGGCTGTGGCCTTTTGGATCTTCACACCATGCAATGCGCAGTTGTCAACAATGAAAACACAGTTCAGGCTTTGCTGACACAGATCTGTTAAAGAAAAGTTATTCAGATTAGTCCAAATACCTATCTATTCCTAACTAGCTCATTGGACCAGTCAAAAAGCCTTCAGTACAGGTGGATGAAAACAAGGTACCTTATCCTGGGTTGTAATACAGGGTTCTTTACCCTCTACAGGTGCTGCATCACTCCTCTCAAGATGGCCTCCTCGTTCCGTTGCTAACGGGCTAGTGGGCCTCTCTGCTCTCTCCACTGAACAGGAGCAGAGGTTGACTGTTCCAGGTGTCACCGTTGACAGGAGCACAAACTTGCTGCAGTATGCAAGGGACCAGGATCGCTAGTTCAGATCCTACCCTTACTTTTCTTTCCATCTTTTCTAGGAGCTCCCCTAACGCACGATCAGTCCCTGCTCCATTTCCGTGCTCCCTTACATCATCTTAAGTGACAGAGCGATGATGCCTTAAAAGTATTTTAGATATCCCGCAACAAAGTTACATTTTCACTGCACAGCTCGTCTGTTAAATACATCACGGTTTATATAAAATTATTCAAGCTTTTTTTTTCAACACTTACTAAATTCAGACCAATAGCGAGTGTTACTGACATCTAGTGGTCAGACGTTATCGTTACATGTGTGATGAACATCCATACTGACAACCTGAAATGTATAGCTCTCTTCCCCCTATTACATGTGTATAAGTAAATATGTCTCTTACAGGGCTATTTGTGTATATAGTGTTTATGTAGTAGAGCTGTGTGCGTCTATATGTGCATGTAGTGTACATGTACTAGAGCTGTGGTTGTCTATATGTGCATGCAGTGTGCATGTAGTGTGCATGTAGTGTGCATTTCTATATGTGGCTGTAGCCAAGTCATGTAGGTCTCTGGGCATGGAGTAGAGCTGTGTATGTCTATGGTCTCTAGACTACCAAAACATCATAGACAGAGGGTAGGGATGAGGTAACAAATAATAAAATACATTATACTGATCTATCCTAGGCTCTGACTTATTATCATCTGCCTCAGCAGCTTCCTGATCCACCAACTGCTGATTGTTTTAGGGTTTTCCCTTTTGAAGCTTAAACCAGTGATTAGCCTTAAGGCCGGTTATACCGATTTGCAGATCGCACCTGCCCCCGCCGTTTGTGCATCATGGGCAAATCGCTGCCCGTGGCATACAAAATCACTAGTACCCGTCACACGGATTTATCTTCCTAGCAACGTCGCTGTGGCCAGTGTCCAATACAACCGGAGGGGTGGAGAGCAGCCAAAGAAAAGTCACGCCCACCTCGTTGCCGGAGGACGCAGGTACGGTGTTGTTCGTCGTTCCGGGGGGGCCCCACGTAGCAATGTGTGCTGCTTCAGGAACGACAAACAACCTGCATACTTAACCAGCAACGATTTTATGGAACTGATCGACGTGTCAACGATCAACGATAAGGTGAGTATTTTTGATCGTTAGCGGTCGCTCGTACGTGTCACATGCAATGACGTCGCTAACGAGGCCAAATTCCGTTACCCCAATGACATCTTGTTAGCGATGTCATTGCGTGTAAACTGGCCTTTAATGTGGAGAGGCCAATAAACACCATTTGAGGGGCTAAAACAAGTGTATGTATTGTCTATTTTAACCCCTTTCTGGTCTACCTAAGGAGTTCAGATAAATGGAGGACAACATTTTGTTTGATTTGTGCAAGAATCAATTCAGTTATGGATCAATTTATTCATCTCTTTTTTCGTTACTCAGGGCAATGATATCTACTATGAGTTATTAACAGTAAGTTTTAGATTTCAGGTTACAAAGATTACAATATATAAATGGGACTGGGGTAAAGTAGCAATTAGTCTAGACTACTGGCCACATGTATGTGAATATCGGCTGCTTATTACTACTCTTTTTCCAGATCTTTTCTGCTATTACTTTTGCAATTTTGCTAAAAATAAAATAAAGTGAGATTCGCTATTTATGAAATTGTCTCCCGAGTTATATAAAAATCTTTCAAATAAGGAAAGTTCCATTTGAATGTGGGAATTTCATGTGGAGAAAAATGTTGCAGAAGACACAGCGAGAGATGACATCATTGTAATAAATATTAAAACAATACTCCCACATTAGGCATGCTGAGAAAACCCAGTGTGAGACGATATCACATTCAGTTCTGTACTTCAGACTCATTCTGCACAATGACAGTATCTGTTAGGACATTCCAAGTAAAACATCTTCAGAAATGATCATCAGCACGTTACATATCTGACAAACTCAGGGGTGAAAAAATGCAATTATCTGTTCTAATACGGATGAAACTCATGTCACCTGAAGTGACTTGTACTCAGTAATATTCCTTCTTTCTATGCAATTTTATCATGTGGTCTTAAAGCTGTGCTCTATTCTTGGTGGAATATCAATGATATTGGTGGATGATATAGGTGCAATATCATTAACTGGGATTTTCAACCCCATATTCAAGGGTATAAAAGCAAAAAAATATATAATATATTAGCTTTACTAATCCTCTGTCATTCCTTTGCTTCCATGGTACATTAGCTGGTCTGTTTACCAGGCTCACACAACGATGCAACATAACCACATAACCACTGCAGCCAATCACTGGCTGTCATAATGACATGTCAACTAGCAATTGACTTAATCAGTCATTTGTTGTGTTGACATGTTATGGCTAGAGCCAAGTGAATCTAATCATTTAAAGAGACCAGGGTAGCATTGAAACTAAAACACCAGGGAATTATAACAGCATATATTATTTTAGGGGGTTAGTTCATATACCTTTCAATATTTGTATGCCATTTCGGTTCACCTGGTGAGGTGGATCCTGTGCAGGAAGCCCATTCATATTTTTTTAATGATTTAAATAAAATGTGTGAGCTCCCGCCGTATTTTTAATCACCAGTCAGGTAAAGCCAGGCAACTGGAGGCTGGGATTCTCAGCATGATAAGGCCCAAGCGTTCTGGGCCCCCCACACTAAAAACTGCAGCCAGCAGCCTCCTCTGTAAATGGCGTATTGTTTCTTAGCGCCATTTCCAGGAGCTTTACCCGGCTCGTCCAGCGGCCTTGATAGCGGTGGCATGCTGGGTAATAAAGGGGTTAACACCAGCTTTGTAATCTCAGCTGGTACTAAGTCCAAACCCGAAATTCATGGTGTCATGCCAAATTAGACATGGCCACCATGAATTTTTAGTAAACAGTAAAAAAAACACAACACATAGAATTTTTTTTTATTAGAAATAAAACAAAAAACATTTAGAGACTCCATTTTTATTATAAATCCTTAGTCCGATGTAGTCCACAAGTAGAGCAATGTCACCTCTGCTTCATTGCTCTGTATATACAAGTGTCTCTACATAGCAAGAAGCAGAGAGAGCGATGTCAGCTCTGCTTCATCACTCTGTACAGACAAGTGTTTCTAAAAAATGAGAAGCAGGGAGAGCATTGTCAGCTCTGCTTCATCGCTCTGTAAAGACAAGCGTCTCTACAAAGAGAGAAGCAGGCTGACACTGAGGGTATGATTCCACTTGTATATGACTCATGCGAGTCTTGCATTGCATCACCCCGCACAGCCTGACACTCTCCTGACAGGAGCGCCTCAGCTGCAAGAAAATACATGCAGCTGACCCACTGCTGTAGGGAGAGCGTGCACCGTGCTGGATTAGGCGATTTGAGACTCGCACAGTGACAGTCAAAGTTGAACCGAGTTCATGAGCCATGGCCTCAGGTGATCCTTAACGTCACCATGAATACGGCTGAAAACAGCCGAAAACTGCCAAGTGACGAGCAGTGCAATGAATACACCCGGAAGTTAACAGGACCTTCCATGACATCATAGCCATGTGACCAGTCTGTAAGAAAATGACTGTACAACATTCACACCAGACTGGTCACATGGCTATGACATCATGGAAGGTGCTTGAGTCAGTGGTGGTTACCCGGGGGCACAGCAATGATCGAACGCGGAAGCAGAAGCGTCCGGGAGACAGAGTCTGAAGGACGTGTCGCCGGACCTGTATGTATAATCATAATGTTTTTTAATACTGTGATTTTTTTTACAGCCCCTGGACCCGAACTGGACCTGAACTGTAACATGATCTTGCCAGCAAAGCTCGTGTTTGGGATCGTGTGCACAAACACTATGTGTTCGGTACGGACCCTGGACTTTACAGTTCGGGTTTGCCCATCAATAGTAGAGAGTGATAAGCATTGATAATGTGATATGTTCCTGTGTAATATAAGGTAAATGCATAGTATATACTGCAATGAATATGAAATGTATAGTATTTATATTATATTTACATAGGCATGTAGGTGAAAGATTAAGTCTGACTAGCAACAGACAGCAGGGACAGAAATAATTAAGTGTCAGTATTAGCCCAACCTGGGATAGATTAGCTAACAGTGAAAGGACAGTTCACTCTGGAAAGAATTAGTGAAGGCATAGTGAGTGAACTTGACAGATTTATAGTCAGTTGGTCATGAAGGTCTCATTCAGTGGGTGATTTGTGGCAATGGAGCAAAGGACACAGAAGGCAAGATAGCGTGAATTTCAAGAGAAGCCAGATAAACAGGGTGCAAATGTGAAGCCCCACAAGTGTTGTGTCGGTGCATTACCTTCAGGGACTCCACGTGGATGGGATAGTCTGGTCACAGGTAGGAAACCTTCTTTTAGGATTGTCGTGACGCCACTCTCAGAATTGCGGTCAGTGGGGACCGCCACTGCAGATTAAGGGATGCCTGGGGCTGATGGTGGGTGCAGTCAGTTGTAATAGCCTCCTGAGAGTGAGGCAAGCCCCAGGGCCCTGTGTAAGTGTGTAGAACCACAAGGCGCAGAATAACTCAACACAAGCAGAATGTCTTTCAGGGGTTTTACTCACTGAAGATGGCAGGGTGAGTAACCCGGGCGTAGCTGGGATGAACCAGGCTGGAACCAGGTATCCTTCAGGCTGACTGATGAGGGTGGCTACCGACTCGCCTTCCTTAGCCCTTCTGTGGTTTGTGGTAACCCCGACTTTTAATCCCTATGGGGGTCACCCAGGGAAGTAGCTGCTCCCCTCGTTTTGGCCCGTTTGCTTGTAGCCTGGACCAGATCACTCCAGCTGCTTGCCTCCTGTGAACTATGGGCCCTAACTGTGGCTACGTGGCTGCGGACTCTGTGGTGTTGTCTTGGGGGTGTAAAGTGCCCCCTCATGCAGGTTTGGCAAAGGAAAGGTGGATCTATCCTTGCACTGGGACCTACTACCCGTTTGGGCCTGGTAACTCCCTGGCAGTCTCCTTACTTCCCACTCCGTTGCTCTCTCTTTAGCTGTGTGTGGATTTCGGGTAGCACTACTAGGTGACCGTTCTCCCCCGTCGGTAGTCACTGCGCGGACGCTGTTAGACTGCCACAGCTCCAGGGTTTGCTTCTGCTCTTCCTGAGCTGCACACTAAACTGACTCACTGTTCCCTCCTCTCTTTTCCCTTTGTGCCTGCCTACGCCACCTAGCAACCAGGCTCTCTACCACACCCCTTGAGTGGAGATGGAGGCTTCGCACCGGCTTCGCCCCCTCCTGGGATCCCCAGGGGTCCTCCCAAAGGTACATGTGTGAGACCTGATCACTATGCGCCTGTGTAGTCACACCTCGGTCAGCCTTCTGGATTACCTGTGTTGTACTGTCCCCAGCATGGGTGCAGTACTCAGTGGTGCCTGACCAGGTCAGGGGCGCCACACAAACAGGGTTGTAAATAGAGACTGCTCCTCAAACAGACAGGCCCCAGACTGTGGGAGCCAGAGGATTGAAGTCTAACATCCAGGCACCAGATGACTTCTTCTGGTGCAGGACTCTAGTGGCCAGGCCCCTTAACTGTCAGGATAATGAGTTAACTTCTACTGGCGTGTGATGTATTCAAACAACTAAACGGTGTCTCTCCAGATGTCTGGGTGTGCAAATCTGTACTCCTGTCATTATGGGACCTCTGAGGACTGCTAGAATGGAAGGTGACTGTCACAATGTGCACTGACATGCTGGACTGGGTTGCACTAGGGCTCATGGGCCAAGTTACAAGAGACGTAGCTCACAGGAAATTTGAACCGCGTCTGCTAATGCAAACTGAAAATGTAATGTACTAGAAGATACTGTATGTGCCCACTATCTGAAATGTAAAGTTGTGAATGACAATAAACCGTCCAGCAAAGAGTTGTGTTGTAAAATGAACACTTGGTCTCTTGTGCGTCACCATCTGGTCTTAGCCAGCCAACAACAGTATATGGGTTCTCAGCCCACTTGAAGTCCACACACTCAGTTAGGACCAAGTATCATGTAGCATGTTGGGGCATCCGGACTCAATCCCTCGCCCTCAACTACCGCCTTGCACCACTCTACAGTGTCTTGAAAAACAATTTATACTTTTCTGCATTTTTTCATTACACCCACAAATTTTAATTTATTTTATTTTTATGTGATATACCCAAAGTAGCAAGTATTTCTTTGCAGTGTAAATCATACATGGTTTTCTAAATATTTAGAAAATCTAAACCTGAAAATTGTGACATGTATTTGTATTCAGCTAACTGTAATTTCATACCCCTAAATAAAATCTTGAGTGATCAACTGCCTTCAGAAGTCACCTAATTAGTAGGGCTGAGCGGATACGGACTGTAAAAGTCCGGTGCCACGCGGTTTCAAAGATATCTGGGTGCCGGACCCGGGCCCAGGATTCCGGGTGCATGATCCGGTTTCGGGAATTAAAGTAAAAATAAACAAAACAAGTAATAAGTGAAAGTTTCATACCTACCGAGACTCGGTGTCATGGCGGCACACTGCTTCCAGGTCTCGCATTCACTTCCTGTACTGTACATCACATACACACAGCTTTCCGTGTTTTCCCCACCACCGGCCATCCTCTCATCTGTGATTGGTTGCAGGCAGACGCACCCCCAGCCTGTGACAGTGTCTGCCTGCAGTCATCGCGGCTCAGTCATTGTCTGCACAGCCTGTGGTCGTGCTCTATGGCTGCTGGCTGTGTTATGTAGCAGAACTGAAGCGGCGTGGGACCTTGTGTGGATTACGCCAGATCTGTAGGATGTTGGGGGTTAATAAAGTGGTGAAGGAGGCTGCGTTTTGTACTTTATACCAAATAAAGGATTTTTTCGGTGTCTGTGTTTATTTACATTCACTTACAGGTTAGTGTGATGCAGGTATCTCATAGACGCCTGTGCCATTACTAACCTAGGGTTTAGTAGCAGCTATGTGCTGTGATTAAAACCTTATTACCCCGATTGCCACCGCTCCAGGGCATTCGGGAAGAGCCGGCATAGAACCTGGATTGTCACATCTAATAGATGCGGCAATTCTAGACAGCTGCGGATTGAGAATCTTAGCCCCCAGCCAGCTTTATCTTGGCTGGGTATCAAAATTTGGGGGGACTGGATGTCGTTTTTTTTAAATTATTTAACAAAAGAAAAGCCGCATGCGGTTCCTTATCTTTTGATACACAGCCAAGATAAGCACAGGGCTGGGTCTTTTTTTCTGCCAGGAGGTGGAAATTTGGTTTTGAAATCTGATGCATATTTCAGCAATAAATGTGCACCCCCTGGCAAAAATCACTGCAGAAACAGTGGCAAAAAAACGCAGCAAAAAAAGTGTGTTGTTTTTTTTCCAGAAGATGTATATTGGATGCAGTAATATGATGTAAAAACTTCAGAACCAAATTTGCATCCCTTGGCCCAAAAATGAAAAAAAAATAAATAAAAAAGATATTTCTGCCAGGAGGTAAAAATTTGGTGCTGAAATCTGGTGCAAATAATTTCAGCACCAAATGTGCACCCCCTGGAAAAAAACGTGGCAAAAATTCACGGCAAAATAATGCACCAATAAAATGTGTTTGTTTTGCCAGGAGGTGTAGATTGGATGCAGGAATATGGTGTAAAAATTTCAGCACCAAATTTGCATCCCTTGGCCAAAAAAAATGCGATTTTCTGCTAGGAGATGCAGGTCTGTGAACTCAGTGACTTCCACCTGAGGTCAGGTTACGTGCGATCACAGGTGAAGGACCGTGGGAACCTCCAACTGTGACCGCAAATGACCTGAGTGACGTCACTGCTCATTGCGCAGCTCATTCATTCTCTGGAGCTCCTAGCGAGTGGTCGTTCTCTATGGCCTCTCTCTGTGATTTTCAGATGTAGCAGAGCTGGATGCGGTGTGGGACCTCGTGGATTACGCCGGACCTGAAAGGTGTTTGGGGTTAATAAAGTGGTGAAGGAGGGTGCATTTTGGAATTTTATTCCAAATAAATGATTTTTCTCTGTGTTTGTGCTTATTTGCTGTCATATACAGGTTAATTATGGAAGGTATCTCATAGACACCTGTGCTATCACTAACCTAGGGCTTAGTAGCAGCTGTGCGCTGTTATTAACCCCTGCTATTACCCCGATTGCCACTACACCAGGGCAATCAAGAAGAGCCAGCAAAGCTCTGGGATTGTCACATCTAATAGATGCGGCAATACCAGGCTGAGAATACCAGCCCCCATCCGGCTTTCTCTTGGCTGGGGATGAAAATTGGGGAAGGATCGCACGTCATTTTTTTTATTATTATTTAAAAAATAATAATAATAATAATAAAAAAAAAAGACACATGCGGTTTCTCTTAGGCCAGAATCACACTTGCGAGGCACTCGTGTGAGCCTGCCATGGCATCACCCAGCAAATCCTCGCACGTGTGATTCTGGGCACTGGAAACACAGCATAGGTACAGTGTGACAGCTATATCTGTGCTGTGATCAGAATACGGGGACCCTGTAAAACAATAAAATTGTTTTATTTATTTATTTTTTACCACCATACTGACCTGCAGAGACTTGCACTGCTTTCCCCACCTACCGGCTGTCCTGGCGCCTGTGATTGGTTGCAGTCAGCTGACACACTGTCACTCAGGGTGGGGGCGCATCTAACTGCAACCAATTACATGCGCCGGTAGGCGGGCAAATTTCCGGAAGGGAAATGCGTGACTCGGAAGGAGTTTGCCACCATGACACCGCCTGGGTGAGTATGCTGTGCTCGCTCCTACCCCCCTATCCCCTCCACAAACGTTTTCAATCTCCGGATTCTGGTGCCCATTTACTTATATGGGCACCGGATTCCAGAGCGGATTGGACTTATTTTTAAATCTGTCAGTGACCCACCGGTCCCGGTTTTTCGGGAGTTCAATCAACTCTACTAATTAGTAAATTGAGTCCACCTGTTAGTAATTTATTCTCAGTATAACTGCAGTTCTTCTGTAGAGGTTTGCTTGAGAACATTATGGATCAATCAGCATCATGAAAGCCAAGGCACACACTAGATAGGTCAGGGATAAAGTTATGGAGAAGAGTAAAACAGATTTGGTTAGAAACAAATAGCCCAATTTATGATCATGTCACCGAGTACTGCTCAATTCATCACCCAAAAATGGCACAACTGCAAATCTACCAAGGCATGACCACCCATCTGACAACTTAAGCAAGGAGAGCACTAATAGGAAAGCAGCCAAGAACCCCATAGTCACTTTGGAGGAGCTGCCGAAATCTATAGCTAAAGTGAGAGAATCTGTCCACAGGACAAATATTAGTCATATAGTATGGAACAGAAACAGTCTCACCATGTAGGTCAACTACTGGAGCAGGTGGAAGTGTATCCATCAGGTGCTGAGACCAGCTGGTGAACACAGCAATCCAAATGAAATGCAAAAAGGTAATGTCCAACAGAACCTATAAATTGAAAAGGAGACAAATGCATGTTAAACGCATATAGGATGCTGAAAAAGGGCACACTTTGCCTAAAACGCATCATTTTTAAAGTGGATTCATCTCCTTTTAAAATTCCTAAATAAAATTCTGGATTTTATTAGCATACGGTTATGCCAGACATTACCTTTTTGCTCTTTATTAGTCATATCTCCACAAATCTGGCATTTAAGAAAGAATAGCAAGAGAAATCCATTTTTTTGAAAGCAGGGCATAAGATGCCCAATTTGTAGTTTGCAAAAATCCATGTAAGACACTCAGCTAGCATGTGGAAGAAGGTGCTCTGGTCAGATGAGACCAAAGTAGAACGATTAAATGTAAAATGCTATGTTTAGTGGAAAAATGACACTGCACATCACTTTAAAAACACCATCCCTACCGTCATACATAGTGGTGACAGTATCATGCTGTGGAGATGCTTTTCTTTAGTTGAAACGGGGAAGCTGGTCAGAGTTGATGTGAAGATGGATGGAGCTAAATACAAAGCAATTCTGGAGGAAAACCTATTAGAGCATGCAAAAGACTTGAGACTGTAGCAGGATAACGACTTTAAACATACTGCCAGAGTTACAATGGATTGCTTAGATTAAAGCATACTCATGAGTGTGAATGGTCCACTCAAAGTCTACACCTCAATCCCATTGACAATCTTTTGGCAAGACTTGAAAATGGCTGTTCAGAGATGCTCCCCTTCCAATCTGACTGAGATATAGCTGTTTTTATAGATGAATATTTCAAAATGTCAGCTTCTAGATTTGCAAAACTGGTAGAGGTTTACCGCAAAAGACTTGTGGCATTAATTGCAGGCCAATAGATCTTAACAGCTCATTTACATATAAGAAAAATGTAATTTTTTGTAAAATAAGATATCAGATTGCAGATATCAGTGTATCATATTATTCATCTTCCTATAACCTACATGCCTATATAAACGGCTTAGGGGGTTGATTATTTTGACGGATTTATTTTAAATACAAAAGTACAAATATCTTTCCATTGAACAAGTAAAGCAATAATAAGCTGATTTTCTGTAGTACGGTAGTTGCTTTATTATATTACCGCTACCACTACCTCATGTCAGTTATTACTTACACTTCCTCGGCAACTTCACTTTTCAGACATCATTGAAAAGAGATACCTATAATTGTGAGATCATTTGTCATATCTAATAAGCCACATGTAATATACACAGTTTCTAAATTGCTTCCGACAAGTGCGGGATAATGTCGTGTGTACTCTACACTGTTAACATAACACTAGACATATGCTACATCTTTCCCGTAGTGGTGCACAATTCCCTTATGTGCGGCCTGACAGACTCTTAAGAAGCAGGTAAAGAGTTGGCTACAATACAGATTAGGGCAGGTTTTAGACATCAGTTTTGTTTTCCTTTTCTTGTTTCATGGATGTGAAAAACGGTCTGCTTTTTTACGGGGGAGGGTTCAGTGTTCTGGATCCATTTTGCCTCCATGTGTTAATTTTAACAATCCTTGTATCTGTTATTCTCATAAGGAACAAGAAATTATTAGCATTCGCAATTTATTAACGTGATGCCAAGGTGGTGATGGGACGATCAGACTGCAGGCCAGCAAACGCAGTAAGCCAGACACACTTTGCGCTAGCCGTCACGCCACCGTACACACTTAAGGGCTGGGGTACTTTTCACCTGCCTTCCGATCCTGCAAGGGGGGACTTTGGCAGAGCCCTTTCCAGGTGACAATAACGGCCACTTTTGACTTTTAGGATTGCTACTCCCAATAGGTGGTGCTAGAGTTTGTCCCCTTCCTCCCTGGAGAGACAATTTGAATATTTCCGCAGCTATAAGCCCCCTCACTGGCAGCCAGACTTGTTTGTCATGTATTCGCAAGGAGAAATGTTTTCCCCTTAGATCCCACTATAGCTTCTCATACAGCCAGATTATATCTCATACTTTGCACTGACGAGGGGCAATAACCCCGAAAAACTGTGTCTGCAAACTGAGGTTCTGATCTGGTATAAATCCTAAGTCATATGAAAAGGCTCGTTAAAGGGCCACTTTTGACTTTTAGGATTGCTACTTCCAATAGGTGGTGCTAGAGATTGTCTCCTTCCTCCCTGGAGAGACAATTTGAATATTTTCCAGAGGAGCATTGCAGCTATAAGACCCCTCCGTGGCAGCCAGACTTGTTTGTCATGTATCCGCAAGGAGAAAAGTTTTCCCTTTAGATCCCTGTGAGGTAAATCCGGAGATATGACAATAAATCATGATATTCAAGTCATGTCAGTAAACCCTCTCCTGGTGTCACCCCCCCTTTCCTTCACACAGCTCCTTCAATCAGAAAAGTTACCACAGGGATAACTGGCTTGTTTAGCAGATAGGTGTCAGAGGAACTGGTCTGTGTTCCACTCACCCAGCAGAAGGCAATCTCCTGTGATATGGAGATTAGATGAGCTATGAACAATGGACACAGGATGACCCCCCTACCGTGACCCTGTAACAGGAGTTTGTATCTCATTACGAGGCTTTGGAAGCCACCAGACAGAAAGACTCCGGTAAAATATGGTTAATATCTCGTGAGCCATATTTCCGATAAATACGGCAACCATAAAAATGGTGTCTCCGCATGCGGACGATGCTGGCATACCTTTATTATGGGAGTGGGGCCTTGGGAAGTACTGCAAGCGTGATATCGGCCAGTGGGGAACTAGCAGACAAGCCATGAGTCCTCTCGTTTTGCAGCTAAATCCATAACTGTCACAATGAGAGCATTGGCGTCTGCCTACGACGTTCCCAGGCAAAGTTATGGCCAATATCCCCTTTTTGGATATTATCCTGACTCCAGCCAGGGGTGGAGCAGTGCTCCCTCTGAGGTCACTAAGGTAGGAGGGGAAAGGAATTAAGCCAGGATTGATAACCACAGTTCGGACATTTTAGCTTGTTCTTTGCTCGGGGGTCTGAGTCTGGAAAGACCTGTGAGGGAGATCATGGAAACCTGGTCTACGGCGCCCCCTGTGGCCAGACGCACAAGGTAACTGCTTGAACTGTATGCCTGTTTGTAAACCATGCTTTATCTGTAACTGTACTCTGACCTAACTGTATATTCTGTAGATCCCCTATTGTATATATTGTAGTTTCTAGTGTGGCTTAGGCCGATTAAATTATATAATTAATCTTGGGCTGTTCTGTTATCTCGATCGTGACTCCCACGTCTGTATGTTCGGCTAATAGTTACCGTAAATCAGTTGGTGGCAGCGAGTTTATGCCAAGGATCATTGTGGGGCAGCCAGTGAGATTCGGGGAGGTTTTTATATATTCTGTCCGCGGAGGTCGGGGGAATATATACCCTACTCTCACCGGGGACCCTTCAATAATCGGCATAAGTAGAATAGCGGCCTCCTTGCTTATTGACTATATGAGGGGCGCTAGAGAGCGCGTCACGTGCTCTGTCTGTCGGTCGGGAGGTATAAAGGAGGGGCGTGACTCCCGCTTGTTACCCCCCAATCGTGATATTGGTGGCCAGCTCGGGGGATTTCTGAGTGACCTCCCCGGCTGTTCGTGACAATCCCACTATAGCTTCTCATAAGCCAGATCAGATCCCATACTCTACACTGATGAGAGGCAAGCACCCCGAAACACTGTGTCTGCAAATTGGGGTTCTGATCTAATATAAATCATATGAAAAGGCTTGTTAAATGGCCACTTTTGACTTGCTACTTCCAATAGGTGGCGCTATAATTTGTCTCCTTCCTCCCTGGAGAGACAATTTGAATATTTCTCAGAGGGGCATTGCAGCTATAAGACCCCTCACTGGCAACCAGACTGATTTGTCAGAAAAGTTTTCCCCTTAGATCACATTTTGATTCATCAGCCCATAGCACAGTTTTTCATTTTTCAGAAGTCCATTTTAAGTGAGCCTCAGCTCAGAGAAGTTGGCAGCATTTCTGGATTGTGTTGATATTTGGATTTTTCTCTGCATCATGATAGAACTACAAGTTGCATTTGTGAATTGCACGGCCAATTGTTTTCACAGACAGTTCCTGGAAATATTCCTGAGCCCATACAGTTACTTGCATGACTGAAACCTGTCTGTTTTTAATGCAGTATCATCTGAAATCTCCCTTAGATAATGATGATTCAACATTGACCATTAGCCTTGTTCATTGTGCCTATGGATTTCTCCAAAATCTCTAAATCTTTTGATGATATTATGTACTGTAGATGGCAGGATAGTCAATGTTTTTGCAATTTTATGTTGAGGAATATTTTTTAAAATTATTCCACATTTTTTAGTTGCAGTTATTCACAGATTGCGAACCTCTGACTATCATTTCTTCAGAGAGACTTTGCCTCTCTAACATGCTTTTTATACACAGTCTTGTCACTTAGTTAAATATTGACCCTCCAGCTCTTTTTTTTATTAGTAAAACAAATTTTTCCAGAATTTTGTTAACCCTGTCCCCATTTTTTGTGTTGCTGCTATCAATTTCTAAATGGGTTAATTTTTTTTTCAAATAAAATTGAAAACTGTCTAAAGCTTTCCATCTGATCTGTGTGGTATGTCCTGTGGTGAATAAAACATTAGAAAAGATTTCAAACCATCACATTCTTGTTTTGCTTACATTTTAGATAAAAAAGGGGAAAATATTTTTATTCAAAGAGTAAACCTAGAAGTATAGTTAAAATAAACATAAACGTTCATTGTGCAAAATAGGTCACTAAAAAAGGTATGTTAATTAAAACATAAATTACCATAGTATAGAAGACCATTCTCCTCTTACCAGGCTTGAGCTTCATAAACTATAATGAAGAAAAATATAAGTGCAACACTTGTGTTTTTGCTCCTATTTTTCATGAGCTGAACACTAAGATCTATGGTCTAAGGTCCATGTAGACAAGGCATTGTTCGCTCAATTTTTGCTCACAAATTTGTCTAAATTTGTGTTAGTGAGCACTCCTTCTTTGAATAATCCATCCACCTCACAGGTGTGGCATATCAAGATGCTGATTAGACAGCATGATTATTGCACAGGTGTGCCTTAGGCTGGCCTCAATAAAAGGCCACTCTAAAATGTGCAGTTTTACAGTATTGGCAGGGTCTATGGGCTCAGAAAATCAGTCAGTACCTTGTGTGACCACCATTTGCATCATGCAGTTCAACACATCTCCTTCACATAGAGTTGATTAGGTTGGTGATTATGGCCTGTGGATTGTTGGTCCACTCCTCATCAATGGCTGAGCAAAGTTGTTGGATTTTGTCAGGAACTTGAAATTGCTATTGTACACACTGATCCAGAGCATCCTAATCATGCTCAATGGCTAACATGTCTGGTGAGTATGCTGCCATGCAAAAATGGGATGTTTCAGCTTCCAGGAATTGTGTACAGATCCTTGTAACATGGGACCGTGCATTATCATGGTGCAAGATGAGGTGATGGTCCTGGATGAACAGCACAACAATGGGTTTCAAGAGCTCATCACAGTATCTCTGTGAATTCAAAATGGCATCAATAAAATGCACCTGTGTTTGTTGTTCATAATATTCGCCTGCCCAAACCATAACCCCACCGCAACCATGGGCCACTTGATTCACGACATTGACAGCAAATAGACACCATACATGCACTCTGCCTTCTGTTCTGTACAGTCAAAACCGGAATTCATCCATGAAGAGAAACATCAGACATCATTGAATGTGAATTAGCCTAGTCAAGTCAGTTACAGTAATGAACAGCTCTCAGGTGTAGACGCCAATGAGGCTGATGAGCATAAAGATGTACTTCCCAGAGATGGATCCTGGTTTGTGCAGAAATTCTTTGGTTATGCACTGATTGTTGCAGCAGCTGTCTGGGTAGCTGATGTCAGATGATCTTGGAGGTGCAGATGTTGGATGTGGAGGTTCAGGGCTGGTGTGGTTATACATGGTCTGTGGTTGTGCAGCCGGTTAGATGTACTACCAAATTCTCTAAAATGCCTTAAGAGGTTGCTTTTAATAAAAAAATGAATATTCAATTCATGGGCAATTGCCCAACTCCTGCAAATGTTCCAACATCTGTGGCATTGTGCTGTGTAATAAACATTTTAGTGTGGCCTTTTACTTTGGCCAGCCTAAGGCACACGTGTACAATAACCATGTAATCAATAATTCATATAATTACAACATTTGAGAGAAAAAGGCCTTTTTTGAACATTGAAAAAATGTTAGATCTAAAGGGTGCTTTACACGCTGCGACATTGCTAGCGATGTCGAGCGCAATAGTGTGGCGCCCCTGACCTGGTCAGCCACCACTGAGTACTGCACCCAGGCTGGCATCAAGGAAGGCATCTTTGTCTCCAGGAGAGATGTCCAGTCGCACCTGCCAAGGGGTCACCCTGAGTGCGACCTCTATATGGGAGACGTTGTTGAGTACACTAGACACCAGGGTGAAAGAGGCTGGTATGCCTTGGCCATTGCGCAGTGCCCCAAGCCTACAGTGGCAAGCCCAAGCTACTTCTCTACAGCTTCCACCAGGTCCCCAGAGTTACTGCCACTAAGGGATGCTAAAAATGTAGAAGTGGATACTGAAAATGTTGGTGATGAAGTACATGCAGAAAATACTAAAGATGCTCAGAATGCAGAACTACGTGATGAAGATATAAAAACCTTCAGGTATCAGAGCCCTGAAAGCAAGAGCCCTGGCCTTAGGAGAAAGTCAGTGTAAGCAGAATGTTTTGGACAATGTTGGTTACCAGTTACAGCAATGTTGAAAAAGTTTAAGAAGACGCGCCCACAAAAACTGTTGTGAGAACTGTTGTAAGGGGTACATTGCACGCTGTGACATCGCTAGCCAATTGTAGTGATGCCGAGCGCGATAGTCCCCACCCCCGTCGCAGATTCAATATCTTGTGATAGCTGTCATAGTGAACATTATCGCTACGGCAGCTTCACACGCACTTACCTGCCCTGTGACGTCGCCCTGGCCGGCGGCGCGCCTCCTTCATAAGGGGGCGGGTCGTGCGACGTAACAGCGACGTCACACGACAGGCGGCCAATAGAAGCGGAGGGGTGGAGATGAGCGGGACGTAAACATCCCGCCCACCTCCTTTCTTCCTCATTGCAGGCGGGATGCAGGTAAGGAGATGTTCCTCGCTCCTGCGGCTTCATACACAGCGATGTGTGCTGCCGCAGGAACGAGGAACAACATCGTACCTGTCGCTGCAGCAAAATTATGGAAATGAACGACGTGACACAGACCACCGATTTTTGACTGTTTCACGCTCGTTGATCTTCTCTCCTAGGCTTTACACGTTGCGACGTCGTTACCGGCGCCGGATGTGTGTCACTTTTGATTTGACCCGGACGAGATCGCAGTAGCAATGTCGCAACGTGCAAAGTACCCCTAAGAATTCACCTGTTTTAAGCACCTGGTTTTGTGCACTTTGAAAATACGGACCATAAGGCTATGAACTGGCTATAGCCACAAACTCTTGCAGTGTATAAAGTTACCCCAGAGGTATCAACATCAGAGCACGCCTGTTGAGGGGCCTGGCTCTGCACCACCAGGAAGCACGCCTGTTGATGGCGCCTGCTGTCCAAAAGCCAAGAGCATGCCTTTTTATGGGTCCTGGCTCACCTACACCAAGGGAGCTCACCTGTTTATGGGGCCTGGCTCTCCATCATGTGGAAGCAGGTACGCCTGTTTATGGGGCCTACCTTTAACCACCATCCTCAGGAGAGGAAGATTGGAGGAAAGGCTGGGATAGAGCTGGCCCAGACCTGGTTGCCAAATGGACCGGTGACCTGCCTCCTGAGAGCTTTTTGGGTGGGTTACGGACTTGTGGGTGTAGGGTGGTGAAGAATGGTACCTGGTATAATGTTTTATAATGTTTTATGATGTCTTTTATGTGAATGCCCTTCTGTATGGAAAAGTTGTTTTAATAGTTTGCACTTTAAAAATGTTCTTGTCGTTACAGCCCGAGAACGTGCTGTTGATCATTAAGGGGGAATGTGGCGCCCCTGACCTGGTCAGGCACCACAGAGTACTGCACCCACGCTGGGTGAGTGCAAACAGGTCATCCCGATGGCTGGAATAGGGTGTGGACACACAGACACATAGTGACCAGGTCACACACACATCTTAGAGGGGACCCCTGGGCAGACCCAGGAGGAGGCGTGGTCTCCACATCTCAGCCAGTGGTCGGTGGAGAAGCTGGTTGCTAGGTTGAAGTGGCAGGCACAGAGGGGAGGCAGTAGTGAACCAGTCTGAAGTGAGGAAGTGCAGTGTGCAGTCGCAGAAGGAGGACGTGCGCGGTGTCACTAGTCAGACCCTGCACGTGTGGTGGCTGTCGGCGGGGAAGTTCGGTTGCCACACAGTCAGCCTAAAAGACACCTCAGGAAGAAGAGAGGTGATTGAGTACGGGGACTCCTGGTAGACCAGGCCCGCACGGGGAAACAGGTCCCTAGAGCAGAAATCCATTGACTCGGTCTGCTAAACCTGCTGGTGAGGGTTCTGGATGTGCCTCACCAACCAACACAGAGTCCGCAGTATCAGCAGCAACGAGGGGCCCATAACTGAGATAGGTCAAGATGCCATCTTTACTTGGTCCACGCTGCCAGAAAAAAAGGCCAGAAAGGGGAAGAAAGTCAGTTGCGACTTCCCTGGGTGATTCCCGCAATACTTCAAGTCAGGGGTCATCTCAAACAAGAAGAGCTAGGAAGGCGAGTTGACAGTCACCCCTGGACCAGCCTGAAGGATACCTGGTTCTCCCTGCAGTTTGTCTCAGCATCGCCCGGGTTACCTCACAGTGAACAACTGAATGTGAGTAAAAACCGTGAAAGACATTCTGGACTGTGTGTGAGTTCTTCTGCGACCTGTGGTTCTACGCACTTACACTCGAGCCCTTGGGGCCAGCCTCACTCTCGAGAGGCCACACCATCTAACTGCAAATACAAACAGCCCCAGACGCTCACTAAACTGCAGTGGCGATCACCCCTCATCCTGACCGCAAAACCGAGAGTGGCGTCACAACTAAGATAGTAAAATCCAACCTACCTGTTGTCCTGCTGAAGGAGCACTGTGGCGTCCCCGAACAGGATCAGCGCTCCTAGGGCGTCACAATAGCACCCGCCCCCGATGTTCGTGCGACATTTGGTGATCGCTGCGAACATATCGCTATAGCAGCATCACACACACATACATTTTCAGCGACGTCGCTGTGACCGCCGAACAATCCCTCCTTCAAGGGGGAGGTGCGTTCGGCATCATAGCGACTTCACTGCGGCGTCACTAAGCGGCCACCCAATAGCAGAGGAGGGGCAGAGATGAGTGGCCGGAACATGCCGCCCACCTCCTTCCTTGCTCATTGCCGGTGGACGGCAGGTAAGGAGATGTTCGTCATTCCTGTGGTGTCACATAGCGATGTGTGGTGCCACAGGAACGATGAACAACCTCACTACTGACCAGACAATGATTTTTGGTAAATGAATGACATGTTACAAATCAATGATTTTTAACTCTTTTGCGATCATTTAAGGTCGCTTTTAGGTATCACACGCTGTGATGTTCCTAACAACGCCAGATGTGCGTCACAAACACCGTGACCCCGACGAAATATCATTAGCGATGTCGCAGCGTGTAAATGGCCCTTTAGAGTTCAGCTCATGAAAGATGGGAGCAAAAGTAAAATTGTTGCGCTTATATTTTTGTTCAGTCTTTCATAATGTAGTGGGCTGAGGTATTTAGTTTCACCAAACATTTCCCTTCTATGAGGTTGACATGATTGACTTAAATAGATGAATTTCCTGTGTTTGTGCAATGAAAGAGGAGACTCCAGTGCAAATGGTGTATGGGTAATTGTGACTCTGATTGGGAAATATGAGATTAATATTGTATACATGATAGTGCTGGAAACAGGTGAAATGTGATAAGAAATGAAAAAAATACTAGCATGTTACCAAACTCTCGTACTCAGATGACAATCGGGCTTTTTTTATTTAGATAAGCAGTGAGAACATCTAGAATTCGTATCGGAGACCACACGGCTCATAGCGTTGTTCACATGTGCTGACGGTAATTGTCTACACCAATACTGTCACATTATTTCTAACATTTTTTGTCTGAAAGGAGTTGTTCACTACTAAAAAAAATTATTCTTAATGGGCCCAGGCTTTTCTTCAAAAAAAAAGAAAATGTACTTGTCTTCCAGACATTCTGCGCTCATCTGTGCTCCATACTGCTCCACCTGGCATCAACTTCTAGCGGAGGCTTCACTGTTTTGACAGAATAACAGAAAGTAGTAGAAACGGGTTTTCAACACCACGCCAATGACCAAAACGGATTGAAGATAGGATTAATGTTTCTCAATTTTCATGCACAGGTCAACGCGTTTCAGGAGTCTCAGCTCCCTTCATCAGGACAACAGGCAAAAAAACATCAAAAGCATGTACACTCATGCCTTTCACCTGGAGTGTACATGCTTATTTCGGAGTTGTGACTGGCACAACTTCTATAGGTGAGTTTGATTTTAATATTTAAACCCTTCCCTATTGGGGTAAGACCCTATTGCGCTTTCTTTTCCACAGTTTTCTCTATTACTGTTTTGACAGAATGTTAAGGCTGAAATGTATCATTTCCTGCAATGGTTACGTGACATCCCCCAAACCGGAAGGTTAATGATGGACAAAGCAGCATGGATGACAGAGAAGCAAGAGGGGAGTATAGATTTGTGTTTTCTTATGCAACATTGATTCACATTTTTAGTAAGGAAGATCCCCTTCGAGTCAGAAACTTTTGAGCTTTCTAGTGACTCCCATGGACTATTTGCTTGAAAGCCACCAAAGAGGAATCTCCAATGTCTACTAATACAACTCCTACTCTGAGCAAAACTTGCTATATTTTAATACAAAAAACCTCTACATTTCATAGACCTGTTGGGTTAAATAGGTTGTCCAGTCTAAAATGAGAAGTCTGCAGTCGCTCTATGTGACTGCAGACTTTTAATCCTCACGTCACATGTAGTGTGCTCTATGAGGATTCTACGGCATTAGCGCTGGGAAGGGAGGTCACGTAACCTCAAGTATGTGATATGCAGACTCCCAGACCAGAATTCAACTAGATGGTTTCTGGCCTTGCACAATACACTTCCATTGAGCAGACCGGAAACACTCTAGCCGCATTCTGTATACTGCATATTTGTGATCACTTGACCACTATCCCGGGCTCTGACACTGGAAAATCCTAACAGCATGCAGTGCATACGATGTGAGGATACACAAGTCTGCAGTCACCTATGGTGACACATCAATCTAAAACGTACGATATCCCTACAGATGTGTCACATTCGTAACTACTGGAAAAGAGTTTGAAAACATATTTTACAAGTATTACATTTTTTCCTTTTTCACTGCAGGATCTAACATAAGAATGAATATTGGTAACCTCTATTGACTGCAATTATGAGAATGACATCTGGTGATTTTCATTAATGTGGTTTACTAAATTATGACTCATTTTGCAGATGGGAAAGTTATGACGACTGAAGGAATTCACAATGTTATAATTTTTGAAACATTGCTATTGACTCCTTAACAGGTTATATCCATCTACATTTCTCATATTTGTGAAAGTTACTGTATATTATTTGATATATTTGCCCTTTATGTTATCTTGACCTTGTTTTTATATTGTCTGCTTTAGAAAATGGTTAAAGGGAACATGTCAGGTGCAATATGCACCCAGAACCACGAGCAGTTCTGGGTGTATATTGCTAATCCCTGCCTAACTCTCCCTGTATACACTTGCATAGATAAAGAAATCTTTAGAAAAGGTATTTCTAAAAATCCTTTATCATATGCTAATGAGCGAGTGAGCTAGTCCCCTGGGCATTAGTTCTCCAGCCAGTCGCCCCTCATTAGCATGTTAGTACGCCCCTGTGGGCCCCTGTGGATGTGTTAACATGCTAATGAATACGCAGCGTCACAGGATGATCTCACTCACCTCTCCACCACCGTCCGATGGAGGATTTTGGCTCAGTGCGCATGACCCCAGAGTTTGGGTCACGCGCACTATGAAGCAGAGTGTACGCATCCTGGATTCAAACTGAAGTAGTGTGCATGACCCAAACTCCGGGGTCATGCATACTGAGCTGAAATCCAGCGATGGAGGCGGAGAGGTGAGTGAGATTATCCTGTGACGCTGCATATTCATTAGCATGTTAGCACGCCCATGGGGCCGTACTAACATGCTAATGAGGGGTGACTGGCCGGGGAACTAACGCCCAGGGGACTAGTGTTTTCGCTCATTAGCATACGGTAAAAGATCTCTAGAAATACTTTTTCTAAAGATCTCTTTATCTATGTTAGTGTATACAGGGACGGTTAGGCAGGGATTAGCAATATGTTCCCAGAACTGGTCGTGGCTCTGGGTGCTTATTGCACCTGACAGGTTCCCTTTAAAGAAACCTATTTCCTATACTCCAATAGTAAAAAGCTGGAGGGAAAAGAGCGTAATAGGGTCTTACCCAGTAACAAGGAATAAATATAATACGGGAATGTGCTCACCTTATTAGGTTATGTATCACACAACCAGAAATAAAGCCTGTAACCAGCTGCTGCAGAGTCCACGTGCTGAAGAAGCCAAAGATCACTCGGGAACACTGTAAATGTTGAACCGTTATGCGCTACTGGAGATACGACACACATCCAGGAGAAGTATAATGCAAGGTGGTTTAATTCAACACGTTTCGAAGTGTAACCCCACTTCTTTATCAGGAAATCCACAAGTATGACCAACTGGTGGTTTTCCTGATAAAGAAGTGGGGTTACACTTCAAAACGTTTTAAATTAAACCACCGTATATTATACTTCTCCTAGATGTGTGTCGTATCTCCAGCAGCGCAGTAACAGTTCCACATTTGCAGTGTTCCTGAGTGACCCATACTCCAATAGGAAATTCTGAGTTTAGAGAGCAGAGACCATATTTTTGAATCTTCACTAGTTTTAAATAAATTAATGCACAACTAGAAGGAAAAGTCATAAATCGCACATCCCATATCATACTTTGATCTAAAAGCCGCTAGGCAAAAGTTAAATACTAGAGCATGAGGTTCTTAGTTTAACATTCTGATCAGACTGTTTGAAGCCCACTGCCACGTCAAGGCGAACCTCTGAGTGGGTCCCTAATCTATGCCTAGAAAGTGTGGCACCATGCGACAACCACTGCAACAGCAACAATATACCAACAGAGCAGGTGACCTGGTGCCTCACAACATCCATACTGCAAGGCAGAGTCCCCATGACTGCCGCACTGTCCCACTAACACAAAACCACCACCACGACAGCCACCACACAGCACCAGCACTCTGTGAAAGGAGCTGTACACTCACCTTCCACAAGCTTAAGTGGGGTGGTGCAGCCTGGAGTCATGGGGACTCTGACTTGCAGCATGGATGTTGTGAGGCACCAGGTCACCTGCCCTGCTGGTGCATTGTCACTGCAGTAGCCGTTGGCGCGTGGTGCGGCTCTTTCCAGGCGTAGATTAGGGACCCACTCAGAGGTTCGCCGTGACGTGGCAGTGGGCTTCATACAGTCTGATCAGAATGTTAAACTAAGAACCTCATGTTCTAGTATTTAACTTTTGCCTAGCGGCTTTTAGATTAAAGTGTGAATTTGGGATGTGCGATTCATGTCTTTTTCTTCTAGTTGTGCTATTTGCATTTTATCCCTCAATAAATGAATGCACTCCTGACAAAAGGTTTCTAACATTATTCTTGCCACTCTTCTGCTCCTCCATGTTTGTATACTTTCATATTGCCGATACTGCCTACTTGAATATGTTCATAGACTGCGGTAGTCACTTTTTCAAGCCTTGAAGATTGGTTTGGTCATTTTTGGAAGCCAAGAAGTTGCATGTTACCACCATGTTTTGGAGTGGTAATATATACAGAAGGATATAGAATCAGTACTGTGAGGCTTGTATCCTGCTCAAACTTTCTTAATATAGTTTTCATAAATACACATTATAGGCAATCTTAAAAATGTTGTAATATAGGCTTATAGGGGAAAGTTACATCCTTCACGAGTTAAAAGACATTATATCCCTTCCACTGCCCTCCACCTACTGAAGTCAAACACCACTGTGAAAAAGACAGCTCCACTCCATCTTGCTCAGACAGAATATTATACTCTAAAGAGAGGGGAGGTGGGAGGAAGAGTAAAAAGCAGAGTGAGGAAGTAATAAGTGTTTACCACACTGCCATGCTGGATTCATATCTATCCTGGTCATTACTGCTGTGCAATTTATAATGCTCCTGCTTGTCTTTCTGTGATAAAAAAGGACGTGAAGAGCAGGAATCCATCTTTAATTGCTAGGCTGTGTATTGTAGAGATCATAGAAGCTACTACCCTCCCACCAGCTCAGAGTGGATTGTAAATTAAAGATACACTAACGAGCAAAAGTGTAACAATGTTTTGAACTTTTGTCTTTCAGGCTCCATATCTCACCATCCACTACAGCTTTGAGCATGAGACTACCTTCATTTTATAGACAATCATCTTTGCTATCTCATACATAAACTTGACTTTAAAATTTAGCATATGATTAGTTATGCAGATTCTTGTCATGTCACTGCATTGTTACTGTGTTGCTCCTGGTGTTTCAAATACAGTACAGACCAAAAGTTTGGACACACCTTCTCATCTCTAGATCAACTATTAAGAGGAGACTTTGTGCAACAGGTCTTCATGGTAAAATAGCTGCTAGGAAACCACTGCTAAGGACAGGCAACAAGCAGAAGAGACTTATTTGGGCTAAATAACACAAGAAAAGGACATTAGACCAGTGGAAATCTGTGTTTGGTCTGATGAGTCCAAATTTGAGATCTTTGGATCCAACCACTGTGTCTTTGTAGAAAAGATGAACGGATAGACTCTACATGGCTGGTTCCCACCGTGAGGCATGGAGGAGGAGGTGTGATGGTGTGGGGGTGCTTTGCTGGTGACACTGTTGGTGATTTATTCAAAATTGAAGGCATACTAAACCAGCATGCCTACCACAGCATCTTGCAGCGGCATGCTATTCCATCCGGTTTGCATTTAGTTGGGCAATAATTTATTTTTCAACAGGACAATGACCCCAAACACACCTCCAGGCTGTGTAAGGGTTATTTGACTAAGAAGGAGAGTGATGGGGTGCTACGTCAGATGACCTTGCCTCCACAATCACTAGACCTGAACGCAATCGAGATGGTTTGGGGTGAGCTGGACCGCAGAGTGAAGGCAAAAGGGCCAACAAGTGCTAAGCATCTCTGGGAACTCCTTCAAGACTGTTGAAAAACCATTTCCGGTGACTACCTCTTGAAGCTCATCAAGAGAATGCCAAGAGTGTGCAAAGCAGTAATCAAAGCAAAAGGTGGCTACTTTGAAGAACCTAGAATATGAGACATAATTTCAGTTGCTCCACACTTTAAGTATTTAATTCCACATGTTTTAATTCATAGTTTTGATGCCTTCAATGTGAATCTACAATTTTTAGAGTCAAGAAAATAAAGAAAACTCTTTAAATAAGAAGGTGTGTCCAAACCTTTGGTCTGTACTGTATCTTTTTTTTCCTGTATACTACAAACTACAACTTGTTCTCACATTCGCTAATAGCTCAATGTGTTACTACATTGACTCCCAAGCGAAAATCACTTGTTCGAATCGACGAGCATCTATTAATAAGCTTTCTCAAAAAAGAGAAACAACATCATCCAACTCATTGATAGAAAATTGCCAAACTGCATTACATGAGTGTTGACTGTTGGAAAAATATGAAATGAAGTCCGTCTATCCATTCAAAAGCCAAGAGGTGGACATGCAGGCAAAATATCGGAGTTAGCAAGTTGCTCATCACAAGGTTTATCAGTTCTAGCGTAACAACGGCAAGTGGAGGCGTCTCATATGCTTCGTAATAGTGAGATCACAGACATTCACAAATCTTGAATGGTGGCCAAAAAAAGTTGAAGAAATATCCACTTCAATATCCCAATAAGGAATGTCAGCTCGAGTTTGCAAAACCGTACGAAAAGTGGACAGTAGAAGATTGGAATCGGGTGATTTGGAGCAATGAGATGAAAGGAAATAGACTACACTCTGATGGGTGCAATTGGGTCGGGGGAGAAACAAGGGAAAAAGTGGCTACCAGATTGAGAAATTGAAGGAATTGTCAAGTTCGGTGCAGGAAGAATGACGATATGGGGGTATTTCACAGCAAAAGACATTGAATACTTGACCAGGACAAATGATGGTCTCAATGCTGAGCTATATGTGAATATCCTACAAGATGAGTTACTTTATACACTCAAGTACTAGGGGTATGAAAAAGACGGCATAGTGTTCCAGGAAGACAACGACCCAAAGTGTACATCAAGATTGGAAAAAAATGGTTCAATGACAATAAAGTAGAGGTGCTGGGTTTGCCACCACAGTCCCTAGACTTCAACCCAATGGAATACTTGTGGATAGAGTTAAAAGAAAAGTCGTATACATACCGAAGTGAGCTTACCAGTATGCATCAATATTGGAAATGCGTAGCAGAGATCTGGGATCAAATTTCATTCAAAACATGCATTCAGGCAGTGTTGAAAGTCAAAGATGGATTTACAAAATACTAACAAAATAATGAAAATGTAGATGTTTAGGAACAAAATAGTAACACTGCAGTGACATGACAAAAATATGCATAACTAATCATATGCTAAATAGTTGCAAGTCAAATTTGTGTATGAGATATAAGGCCTGAAATTCAAAAGGTCACAAAATTGTTACCCTTTTGCACTTCAGCATATATCATGCAGAGTGGAAAACTGAAAAAAATACAGGAAAAAAAAAATCATGTAATAGTCAAATAGAATTATAGAATTTTTCCTTATGTACACACACAAGACAGCATATTATGGAAAGTGACTTCAATTTATTGCTACTAGAAATGAGTAGAGATGAGCGAACATGAGATTCAGTGTTCAGTGTCTCTACCAAACACAGACTTTACAAAAAACACAATCTTTGGGCTCAGAGCTCAGGTGCTTTATGTATGAAAACCACTCACGTGAGCATCACTGTGCTCAGGTACACTTGGCTGTTAGCCGAGTGGGAGCCACTTGAACAGCTTGCACTGAGGGTAACAACAGCATGATCGGATGTAGTTTGCACCAAGAAAAAAATGGAAAACCCCACTTACCCTCCCCCGGAAGTGTTCTGTATATGGCTGAATTCAGGTGGGTGGAGACCTAAACTGCCCGATTAGTGACTTCCATTGGGGTTCAGGTCTAGTCCAGGTCCCAAGCTGAACTTTATCTAAAGTCCAGCTGAACCCACCGAACTGAACTTCCACAGGTTCGCTCATCCCTACAGATGAGCAAACCCGAGGATTGGTGTTTGTACCACACACAGAGTTTACCAAAATACAGGGTTTAGGTACTTTACAGATGCAATCCACTCAGTCATGTGAGGGGAGGCCCAAACTGCCCAATTAGTTACTTTTATTGGGGTTCAGATCAAGTCCGCGTCTCAAACTGAACTTTATCTAAAGTCTAGCTGAACCCTCTGAACAAAAGTTCCACAACTCCGCTCATCCCTAATTACTACCCTTTCAATGGAATCTGCCACCAGGTTTGATAAAATGTTTGCTTTATTTGTTACAGCTTTGCCAATCATCTAAATCCTAAACTCTTTATAACCCTACTCAAATCACCGATTTACAGTTTTCTGCCCATAAATAGAGATGAGGGAACCTGAAAAGATAAGTTTGGTGTTTGTACCAATCAAGGGCTTTACTAGAAAATCAGTGTTCGGTTTCAGAGTTCCGATGCTTTATGTTCGCAAAGCACTTTTGTGAGCATCGCTGTGCTGCAGTACGCTCAGTGTTCCGCCCAGTGTGAGTCACTTGCATGGTTTGAATGGCTCACACTGGGGGAACTACAGCATGACCAAATGTAGTGTGCAACAAAAAAAAAATATGGAAAAACCCCACCCTTCCTCTCCCGGAAGTGTTCTGTTTATGGCTGGCTGTATGTGGGTGGAGACCCAAACTGCCCAATTAGTGACTTCCATTGGGGTTCAGGTCAAGTCTGGGTCCCAAACCGAACTTTCTCTAAAGTCTGGCTGAACCCGTCGGACCCGAACTTCCTCTTTACCCATAAGCATTGTACACAGAAAGCTGCCAATGAGTGTAGATGGCGGGTTATACAGAGCTCATGTATATGCTTGACTACCTAACTGTGATTTTATTAAAACTACTAGCTGTAGTACCTGGGCGTTGCCCGGGATAGTAACTGTCTCTCTGTCTCTCTCCCAGTCTCGGTCTGTGTGTCGCTATCTGTCTGTCTGCCTCTCTGTCTGTCTCTTTCCTTGTCTGTCTGTGTCAATGTCTCTGTCTATTTCTATCTCTGTCTGTATTTGTATCAGTCTGTCTCCATCTCTGTGTCTGTCTGTCTCTATCTCTGTCTCTATGTGTGTGTCTGTATGTCTCTTTCCCAGTCTGTCTCTTTCCCATCTGTCTTTGTCTGTCTCTTTCCCCGTCTGTCTTTGTCTGTCTTTGTCTGTCTCTTTCCCGGGCTGTCTCTTTCCCGGTCTTTCTCTTTCCCAGGGTGTCTCTTTCCAGGGCTGTCTCATTCCAGGGCTGTCTCTTTCCAGGGCTGTCTATTCCAGGGCTGTCTCTTTCCCGGACTGCCTCTTTCCCCGGCTGTCTCTTTGCCCGGCTGTCTCCAGGGCTGTCTCTTTCCAGGGCTGTCTCTTTCCAGGGCTTTCTCTTTCCCCATCTGTCTCTGTCTGTCTGTCTTTTTCTTTTTCTCTATCCATGTCTCCACCGACATCATGTTACCTCACGCATAAGCTTCAACTAACAGTTTATTTTGTTCCTATAGCAACCACTGACAGTTGCTATTAATAACCTATAGCTCCCACCTCCATTCAGCTTAATGGCGGCAGGATTTTAGAGACTAACTGTAAAGCACGGGGTTAAATTTTTCTGTAAAAACATAGTCTACAACGCTCCCTGGGTCACATGAGGAGTCTGTGCAAAATTTCGTGATTGTAAATGCGACGGTGTGGATTCCTTTAGCAGACATACACACACACATACATACATACATACACAGATACATACACTGAGCTCTATATATTAGATTGTCAGTAAATCAGTAAGGGACACACCACTGGAATAAGGGTCTCTGCCTCTATTATTATGCTGCTCTTAAATTAGGTGGTTAAAATCTGGTGACAGATTCTTTGTAAGTATAATACTACTTTCTTTTCTTCATAGTTATCTATCTAGCTCATATCTCACTTTCTGTCTGCTCTTTCATCTGACATAAGATGGGTGGAAGTTAAGGACTGCAGTCAAGATATTCTCCTATACTTCTTAGTTTTGAAATAAAGCAATATCAGAAGAAAACACCATGAAGCACTTATTTTAGATTCTAGATTAGAAATTGTACACAATAAAGAGGATATTCTAAGAGGTTTTAAGTGGATCGCGAGAGGAACGCTTACAAAGAACATTTTTCTATTCTAGGAATTGCATTCTCTTTATATGATATGTATCGTGATTTCAGGTAAAATGAAAAAGAAAATTATTTTTAAGAAAACTCTGTAAAATTTATCAAAATTCACTATATAAACTATAATACATAATTTTTTTTTCTACATAAATGACAAAAAGAAGCCATTAGAAGTAGCGTGTCCATGACATAGGCCAATCTGCTGTCAACCTTCTAAAGCTCGCTAAGCTCTTCTTCAGTTCTATAGATAATCCCGAGTCTCATCAATAGTGTCTCGCCTTACAACCCCTTATGTTTACATTTACATCAAAAGGATAGAACCTTAAACGTACCTGCAGAGCATCTTGGATATTTGAGAAAGGTTAAAATAGCTAGTCAATATTATGGTTTTCCCTTTTTTACTGTCACAATGTGCTGTTTTCACGGGAGAAGGGGAAAAGAAACTTAAAAAATCCTCCTCTTGACTTTTTCCTCAACTCTGAGTTTGATATTTTCCCAACAGTGCTAAAATCAGGGCTATTGAAGCTTCACTGAACAGTTTACTGCATTCCTGAGCTTGACTTGCTTAGTTTGCATTTTCTCATGCTGTGAGGTGTTTTCCTTGGATGGCTACCTACAAATACACCATTGACCTCAGTGTGCATAAAGAAGACCGGCATGGACAAACAGAACCAATTGGACATGCTCTATTAATCATCATCACCCACATGCATCCACCAGAACTGAAGAGTAGGAATGGAGAGAAAGCCAAAGTATTCCACATGAGAAATGACTTTACATAACTTTCAATGTGACCACCTGGAAGTACTCAAAGATAGTGACTATGGCAGACACACTCTCCATGAATCAAGGTTATGCACGGAACATTGTAAGTACAAATTGTGAAGATAAATAGCCCTTCACTGTTGATAACCACAATAAAACTTCACTGTTGATAACCACAATAAAACAAAAAAAAGAAAAGAACATTAAATAATTCCTAAATATCTTCAAACACTTTTATTTTTGTGAAGACCGTCATTATCATTCGTATTCCACTGCTTTTCTAAATGACACTGTTTGTTTTATTATGTTATTTATTTATTTTTTTTACCAGTTTTGAAAACTGTTTTTGAAAATCAGTGACATTATTGCTTGACATTTCCAGCTCCAGACACTAGATTAAAGGACTGAAATAAATGTCTTTAATGTTTATTTCACGGGTCAAGGATGCAAAGACTTTTCTCTCGGTTCTAAAGATAAACTTGGATTTTAAAGTTGTAGGAAAACTTTACTTCTTGTTAAGTAAAAACAGCTGACGGCTAAATTTATGTCTTAAAGGTTCCATACTAGTTTAGAATTTCTATTATTAATTATAGTTAATATTTCACATGTAGATTAGAGATGGGCAAATAAATTTGAGTGGAATTTAATTCTACTCGAATATTACAAAAAGCCGAATTTTGCCAAAATGCTAATTTTTTTGTTGTAATTTGCTTCAACACGTATTAAGCAAAACGGTGGCTGCTCAACTGGAGAGGTGTCATGGTGTGACGGGGTATGAGACAGAGCAGGCAGGGACACCAGGCCGATGAACAATCCAACTACTTTTATTGAGGCAGTGAGTAAGAACATCCAATATCCAAATGGTTCTTTAGAGTCCACAATGAGTCCACACAAAGGAAATAGATCCGGGAGCACCACCCAGCAATCCGACGCCAAGGAAAATGCAACAACAGTCCTTAGATGAGTTCCTTAAATACAGCAGCATGGCTGAGACAACACATTCCCACGTAGCAGCTGATCTTCAATGTCCCATAGTCCATACTCAGGCACCAGGACCTGGCCTCAGCAAGGCCCTTAGCCCTTCACCCAACAAAGCATCAACTAACATGTGGCTAATTCTTCCACCTCTCCTTAGATACACCCCCTGGATGGGAAAGGGTTCACACCCACTTTTGAGTATGTGACTTTATATGGAGAAGTTTCCAGGAACTACAGGCTGGTATTGGTTTATACCATGCTGAGAAGAACAAAGACACAGTCGCCCACTAGATTTTTACCTAGGCCTGATTACATTAAAGTCCAGACACATAGGCCAGGGAGGGACACCCTGTTGCAATACTGCTGGAGGCTTGATTACATTATGGTGCAGGCTGGGGGAATACACTGTTACACACGGGGTATGTTATGATGGGACAGGTGTCCCTAGGCTGGTTCTCAGACTAGAGACCCTGCGCTGTTCATTATCTCGAAGGTAGGTTTGATGGTAACCAGGTCCGAGCCCCCAACATAACCCTAACTCCTGTCATATCCCTGATCTTACTTCCCTCTCCCACACCCTCGGGACAAGTCAACAAACACAAAGACAAAATCTATTAAATGCCACAGACAAAGGAGAATGGAAACTCGTACACACAGCACTTGAGGAGTACACACAGAAAGACAATATGTGTACTGGGAAACAATGGAAAAAAGGCGGAAAGTACCGTAACAACAGATGAATGTTCACAACTCTCAGACCCATGGAATTTCGTGTTTTCAGAGTTCAGCCAGACTATAGATAAAGCTAAGTTTGAGACTTGGACTTGGCTTGTACCCCATTTGAAGAAATTCATTTTGGCAGTTTGGCTCTATGCCCACATGCAGCCAGCCATAAACAAATCTTTTCCATTGGGGAGGGGGGGAGGGCGGTGTTTTTTTCATTTTTTTGTGCACACTATATCAGCTGATGTTCGTGTTAGCCCCAGTAAGAGCCATTTAGAGACAATAAGTAGCCTACACTGGGCTGAGCACAAAGTGTACTCTAGCACACCAATGCTTGATCGAGTGGTTAGGTTATGTAACACGCCCTATCTCCACACTCAAACACTGATTTTTTTTGTAAAGTCTGTGTTCAGTTAAATTTTTTCTTCTTATAATAATAATATTTATTCATCTATATAGCGCTATTAATTCCACAGCACTTTCCATACATTGACAACACTGTCCTCATTGGGGCTCACAATCTAAATTCCCTATCAGTATGTCTTTGGAGTGTGGGAGGAAACTGGAGACCCTGGAGGAAACCCACGCAAACATGGGAGAACATACAAATTCCTTGCAGATGTTGTCCTTGGTGGGATTGGAACCCAGGACCCCAGCGCTGCAAACTACAGTTTTAACCACTGAGCCACCGTTCCGCCCCTTATGCTGATTACCAATCAAAGTAATTTGCTTTTCATTTTGATAGATGAGACTTTTACAAATGCTGCAATATCAAAAATGAGTAATTTTTCCCATTGCTTTATTTTTAATGGGACAAAAAAGGGGTGAATTTAACTTATTTATTTTTTCATAACTTACAAACTTTTAACAGTACTTGTTAGAATTTACAATCATCTGAATGCTTATACTATACATAGCAGTGCATCAGCACTGCTATGTATAGCAAAAATCACAACCTTCTATGAACACCAGCTAAATACTGGCTTGCACAGGAGAACCATGATGACATGCAGGAGGGTCTCTAGCAGCCCCCTGGCTGTCATGGCAACCCATCGGCGCCCCACAATCACATCAGAGGCGCGCCGATTGGTGAATAGAATGGTACAACCCCCTGCCGGTGACCATTAAATGCCATTTTTAGAGATTGACATCGGCATTTAACAGATTAACAGCAGCAGGTGGATCTCTGCTCCACCTGCAGCTGTTTGAGGGTAACAATGACTGAATAATTCAGGTATCATCTGCTGGCAATGACACTGGCTCAGCGACACCACATATGACGTAAGTGTACATCTTATGTCGTAAAGGAATTAAAATCATACTATTAGTGAATAATGGCCGAATTTAAAGGAAAGTTGTATGATTCCTTCACGATCAAGAACTATAGAGTAAGGCCGGTTTCACATATCTGGCTTTACGCCGGTTTGATGGACGTGGCGTACGCCAGTAGAGTATGATACAGTACAGTGGCAGTGCCACAACTTCCGGGTCACATGCTCCAGTCACATGATAGCATGTGACCGGCGCTTGTTGCGCTGCCAGTGTACTGTATGCACTCTACTGGCGTGCGCTGCATCCGTCAAACCGGCGGAAAGCCGGATGTGTGAAACTGGCCTTACAAGGAATTGAATCACTGAATCATAAATATTATTGATTCTCCACATGAAGAACATTTTGGTATAATGGGACTCTTTTATATCCATGGAAAACCCATAGCCATGCGGAGAGCCTATATATTGCCTGCAGCTGTTACCCTGGTTCAATTTGAACTCTGGGCCCCAGAACTGCAAGGCCAAGGCATTACTAGCCCCTCTGCCTTCATATCGATGTCTTACTGGCAGCTAAAGATGAGTACAAATTGAGTGATTGTTGTAAATGTGAACAGGAAAATAACTGAGGGAAATTACAGTCATCTGAAAGTCAATTAAATTAATGAGTCATATCAGACGTTCGTCACACTTCACAGATACATACATGTAGCACAAGTTTGATCATTTAACCTTCTCTCCTAGAAAGAGACAAATAATATAAAACTGAAGGTACCAGAACAGAAACTTTAATAAAGTTCATTGTTTTCATTTCAACTTATCTTTTAAGTATTACAATGTTATTTTGCTCTAAATTGAAAATAGTCAAATAGTGTGAAATTTTGAATTGCAAAATTTAAAAGTTTCAATCAAAATGAACTTGTTTATATACTTTATTTTTGTAAATGTACAGTCATGGCCAAAAGTTTTGAGAATGACACCAAAATGATATTTTCACATGATCTGTTGCCCTCTGGTTTTTAATTGTGTTTGTCTGATGTTTACATCACATACAGAAATATAATTGCAATCATATTATGAGTACCAAAAGGTTATATTGACAGTTAGAATGAGTTAATGCAGCAAGTCAATATTTGCAGTGTTGACCCTTCTTCTTCAGGACCTCTGCAATTCTCCCTGGAATGCTCTCAATCAAATTCTGGACCAAATCCTGACTGATAGCTGTCCATTCTTGCATAAGCAATGCTTGCATTTTGCAAGAATTTGTTGGTTTTTGTTTGTCCACCCGTCTCTTGATGATTGCCCACAAGTTCTCAATGGGATTAAGATCTGGGGAGTTTCCAGGCCATGAACCCAAAATCTCTATGTTTTGTTCCATGAGCCATTTAGTGATCACCTTTGATTTATGGCAAGGTGGTCCATCATGCTGGAAAAGGCATTGTTGGGCGCCAAACTGCTCTTTTACAGTTGGGAGAAGTTGCTCTTGGAGGACATTTTAGTACCATTCTTTATTCATGGCTGTGTTTTTATGCAAGACTGTGAGTGAGCCGATTCCCTTGGCTGAGAAGTAACCTCACACATGAATCGTTTCAGGATGCTTAACAGTTGGCACGAGACAAGACTGGTGGTAGCGCTCACCTCTTCTTCTCCTAATAAGCTGTTTTCCAGATGTCCCAAACAATCGAAAAGGGGATTCATCTGAGAAAATTACTTTACCCCAGTCCTCAGCAGTCCACTCCCTGTACCTTTTGCAGAATATCAGTCGGTCCCTGATGTTTTTTCTGGAGAGAAGTGGCTTCTTTGCTGCCCTCCTTGAAACCAGGCCTTGCTCAACCAATCTCCGCCTCACAGTGCGTGCAGAAGCACTCACACCAGCCTGCTGCCATTGCTGAGCTAGCTCGGCACTGCTGCTAGTCCGATCCTGCAGCTGAAACAGTTTGAAGATATGATCCTGGCGTTTGCTGGTCCTTCTTGGGCGCCCTGGAGCCTTTTTGGCAACAATGGAAGCTCTCTCCTTGACGTTCTTGATGATGCAATAGATTGTTGACTGAGGTGCAATCTTTCTAGCTGCGATACTCTTCCCTGTTAGGACACTTTTGTGCAGAGCAATGATGACTGCATGTGTTTCTTTAGAGATAACCATGGTTAACTGAAGAGAAACAATGATACCAAGCACCAGCCTCCTTTTAAAGTGTCCAGTGGTGTCATTCTTACTTAATCATGACTGATTGATCGCCAGCCCTGTCCTCATCAACACCCGCACCTGTGTTAATGGAACAATCACTAAAACAATGTTAGCTGCTCCTTTTAAGGCAGGAATGAAATGATGTTGAAATGTGTTTTGGGGGTTGAAGTTCATTTCCTTAGCCAATATTGACTTTGCAAGTAATTGCTGTTAAGCTAATCACTCTTTATGACATTCTGGAGTATATGCAAATTGCCATTAGAAAAACTTAAGCAGTAGACTTTGTAAAAATTAATATTTGTAGCATTCTCAAAACTTTTGGCCATGACTGTATTCAGACGTAATTTGAAGAAGTCTAAAGACAATGATAAAATATGACAATAACTGACAATGTCACTGCTGTTCTGAAGAATACAAACACTCCTAATATTATTTTTAGATGTACAGTATGTAATTAGCTAAAGAATGCAATATCATTGTCAGCAATATCATCATCTCCACCATCACCATTGTCATCAAATCAGCATTCTGAACTAATGATGATCAGTTTAACCCAAAACGGATTTCATTTATTTAGAATTAGCTGTAGCACCCAGCGTTGCCCGGGATATTAACTGTCTCTCTGTTTCTCTCCCAGTCTTTGTCTGCCTCCTTCTCTGTCTGTGTCTGTCTCCCTCTCTGTCTGTCTCTCTCTTGCCCTATCTGTCTGTCTCTTTTCCTGTCTGTCTCTTTCCCTGTCTGTCTCTTTCCCTGTCTGTCTCTGTCTCTTTCCCTGTCTGTCTCTGTCTGTCTTTCTGTCTCTTTCCCTGTTTGTCTCTCTGTCTCTTTCCCTATTTGTCTCCCTCTCTCTGTCTCTTTCCCTGTCTGTCTCTCTATCTCTTTCCCTGTCTGTCTCTTTGTCTGTGTCTGTCTCTTTGTCAGTGTCTGTTTCTTTGTCTACCTGTCTCTTGTCTGTCTGTCTCTGAGACTGTCTGTATCTTTGTCTGTCAGTCTCTTTCTCTGTCTGTCTTTTTGTCTGTCTGTTTGTCTCTGCCTGTCTCTATTTGTCTGTATCTTTCCCTGGCTGTCTCTTTCCCTGTCTGTCTGTATCTTTCCCTGTCTGCCTGTCTCTGCTTGTCTATGTCATTCTGTATCTTTCCCTGTCTGTCTGTCACCATGTCTGTCTGTCTCTTTCCCAGTCTGTCTCTTTACCTGTCTCTGTCTGTCTGTCTCTTTCCCTGGCTGCATTGTGACATGCCAACATTCCATTTAAGGGCGTGGCTGCACATTCTTCTAAAGTTCTGGCTGCACTGTAGTTTCCAGCTCCATTGACTTTAATGGAGGCAAGTTTTTGGTCGAATAATTAGCGAGGGTTAAAATTTTCCCTCAAAACATAGTCTACGACGTTCCCTGAGTTACATGAGGCATCTGTGCAAAATTTTGTGATTGTACATTCGACGGTGCAAATTCCTTTAGCGGACATACATACATACATACATACACTGAGCTTTATATAATAGATTTCACAAAAAAATTAGATTTACCAGAACCCAAATTGTTTTAGATTTGATTATCTCAAATCAAGCAAAACCGTGGCCGATAATGAAATTTCCTGTTGTATTTTTGAGCGCGTTTGGAGCATTGAATTTCAGCAGATTTGCTTATCTTGACATATCACTACTAGTAGAATTGTCATTTCTATCATGATAATCTACAGTACCATGCGAAAGTATTCGCCCCCTTGGCTTTTTACCTATATTGTTACATTACAATCTGTGTTTAAATATTTTCATAACCCGATTTGTGTGTGATGCATCAGCACTGAATAGTCCAAGTTGGGGAAGTAAAGTGAGAAAAATATAGGGAAAAATTAAATTCATGGGATAAAATAAATAAAAATTGCTGTGTGCAAATATATTTACCCTTTTATCTATGAAGCCCCTAAAACTTTATGGCGCAAAGTTGTTGAGAAGTACAAGTCGGGGTTGCATTCCAAAAAAAATATTCCAATCTCTGATGATCTTCTGGAGCACCATCAAATCTATTATCATCAAATGGAAAGAACATGGTACCGCAACACACCTGCCGAGAGAGGGCCGCCCACCAAAACTCTCATCCCGGGAAATGAGGGTATTAATCAGAGAGGCAGTACAGAGATCGAAGGTAACCCTGAAGGAGCTGCAGAGTTCTCAAGCAAAGACTGGAGTATCTGTCCATATGACCACAATAAGCCATACACTTCATAGAGTTAGACTTTATGGAAGAGTGGCCAGAAAAAAAAGCTTTTACTTACAGCCAAAATTGGAAGGCTCATTTTGATTTAAATAATTTTGATTTTACCAGACGGCATGTGGGAGAGCTCCTTAAATGTATGGAGGAAGGTGCTGTGGTCAGATGAAACAAAAATTTAACTTTTTTGCCAACAAGGTAAATGCTATGTCTGGTGCCAAACCAACACAGCTCATCCTCCCAAGAACAGTATTCCCACAGGGAAACATGGTGGTGGCAGCATCAAGCTGCGGGGATGTTTTTCATCAGCAGGGACAGGGAAAATGGTCTAAGTAGAAAGGAAGATGAATAGTGCGAAATACAGGAATATTTTGAGCAAAACCTGAATCAGTCTGTCAGTGCTTTGAGACTGTGATGGAGGTTCACCTTCCAACAAGACACTGACCCAAAGCATACTGCTAAAACAACACTCGAGTCATATAAGGGGAAAAGTATAAATGTATTGGAGCCACCCAGTCAAAGCTCGGACTGTAATCCAATTGAAAATTTGTAGTCAGACTTGAAGATTGCTGTTCACCAGAGGAAACCATTTAACTGGAAAGAGCTATTGCTGCTTCATTAAAAAATGAAAACCAAATATTCACAGATGTAGGCATGTTCTTTACATGAACTGATGCAAACTATCAAAAAAACTGTGAAAGTCAAGGTGGTGAGGTAGCAAAACATGAAAAATGCTGAGGGGAGTGAATAACTTCACAAGGCAATGCACAGCTGTTTCATCCTCAGCATCAGTTTCATCATTGTATGACGAACCAAATTTATTTTCATGTGCAACTGCTATCATCAGACTCTTCACTATCATCTTTATCAATAGCAATAAAATCAATACTACCTTCATCATCATCATCATATATATCAGCAACATCTTCTTCATTGACATGACCAACAAGACCCGCATAGATTTACTTAATTTACAATCACTTCATAGGAGTTAACAGGAGTTTCCCCATTCAGGACCTTTATCTGGAGGACTTTGCACATCCATTCATTTTATGGACAGGTCTTTGATTTCAATGAAAAATGTGTAATGCTTCATTTACCCTGTGGCTGCCCTGCAAGGAAACTGAACACTTGCTGCTGGCCTCCTCTGCAGATTACTACTGATAGACGAAGGCCAACAATGACTAGATATCTTGAGATCAGCATATAATCAAGGACCCTTTAAATAAAAAAAAAAAGACTTTAATTCCTAAGTGATGCATGTCTTCATAAAACCTGGCGACTTGTGAACACCAAATTTTAAATTTAAATATATTATAATTACATTTTACAAATAATAAAATTTGTTTTTCTTTTGATGGTGGGAACAGAGTCATAGGGTGAAGAAAATCCAGTAAATAAACAAAATACAGATGTAATTTATGAGATTCTACATATCTCACCAGAATATAAAGACATTAAGATTTTATAATATACTAGCTGTAGTACGTTGGCTAGGATAAAAACGAAGTGTTTCTCTGTCTCTCTCCCACTCTCCATCTCTGTCTGGCTTTTTCCCACTCTGTCTGTCTCTGTTTGTTTCTCTCTCTGTCTTTCTCTCTCTGTCTGTCTCTCTCTGTCTGTCTGTCTCCCTGTCTCTCTTCCTGTCTCTATCTGTTTTTCTCCCTGTCTGTCTCTCTATCTGTCTCTTTCTCTCTTTCTCTGTCTATCTCTCTCTGTCTGTCTCTGTTTCTCTCTTTCTGTCTCTCTTTGTCTGTCTCTGTCTCTCTCTTTCTCTCTGTCTCTCTATGTCTGTCTCTGTCTCTCTCTGTCTGTCTATTTCTGTCTGTCTCTGTCTCTGTGTCTCTGTTTGTGTCTTTTTGCCTACCTCTGTCTGTCTGTCTGTCTTTCTGTCTCCCTCTGTCTGTCTGCCTGTCTTTGTCTGACTCTCTCTGTCTCTTTCTGTCTCTCTCTGTTTCTCTGTCTCTCTCTTTCTCTGTCTCGCTGCCTGTTTGTCTCTCTCTCTGTCTCTCTCCCTGTCTCTCTCTCTGTGTTTCTTTCTCTGTCTCTTTCTTTGTCTGTCTCTCTCTGTCTGTCTCTCTTCCTGCCTCTATCTTTTTCTCTCTCTGTCTGTCATTCTGTCTGTCTCTCTCTTTTTGTCTGTCTCTCTCTGTCTCTGTCTGTCTTTGTCTGTCTCTCTTTTTCTCTGTATCTCTATCTGTCTGTCTCTCTGTCTGTCTCTCTCTGTCTCTGTGTCTCTGTCTGTGTCTTTTTGTCTCTGTCTGTCTGTCTTTGTCTGACTCTCTCTGTCTCTTCCTGTCTCTTTGTTTCTCTGTCTCTCTGTCCATCTGTCTCTCTGCCTGTCTGTCTCTATATGTCTCTCTCTTTCTCAGTCTCGATGCCTGTTTGTCTCTCTCTCTCTACCTCTCTCCCTGTCTCTCTCTCTCGGTTTCTTTCTCTGTCTCTTTCTTTGTCTGTCTCTCTCTCTGTCTGTCTCTCTTCCTGCCTCTATCTGTTTCTCTCTCTGTCTGTCTTTCTATCTGTCTGTCTCTCTCTTTCTATGTCTGTCTCTCTCTCTTTCTGTCTGTCTCTCTCTGTCTCTGTCTGTCTTTGTCTGTCTCTCTTTCTCTCTGTATCTCTATCTCTGTCTGTCTCTCTGTCTGTCTCTCTCTGTCTCTGTGTCTCTGTCTGTCTGTCTCTCTGTCTCCCTCTGTCTGTCTGTCTTTGTCTGACTCTGTCTCTTTCTGTCTCTTTGTTTCTCTGTCTCTCTGTCCATCTGTCTCTCTACCTGTCTGTCTCTCTTTGTCTCTCTCCTTCTCTGTCTATCTCTCCGTTGACTTTAATGTAAGCAGGTTTTCTGGTGAAAAACTGTAAAGTGCAGGGTTAAATTTTCCCCTCAAAACCTAGTCTATGATGTTCCCTGAATCAAATGAGGCGTGTGTCCAAAATTTAGTGATTGTAAATGCAATGGTGCGGATTCTTTTAGCGAACATACATACATACACACATACACTCAGCTCTCAGCTTTATATATTAGATTTTGATCTTGTCCCACGTTGAGGTAAAAATGTTCTGAATATATTTTCAACTTATCCTCACTTATTTTTTTGTTTTTTTTTCAAGACAGCTGCTTTCATTTATTTTTCCAGAAATCCCCTACTGTTTTGGAAGAAGCTGTCAAACAAGGCCTCAAGTGGATTGGTAAAATTGATCTTTTAACTAGAATAAAATTTCAATTTAAGCAATTATTCTAGAAAACACTGTTAAAACAATTCTTGTAATCATTTGCTAAAATAAAAAATAAAAAAATATATATATAACCATGAATCATTGCCAATTTTCAACGAGATTCCATTTCTCGGATTGTATTGTTAAAATATTCCATCCCGGTAGGACATCTTGCAGGTGCTGGGTTGATGTCTTCTATTTGATGGTGTGAAGAAGTTTTAATGACCACAGCGCCGTTCTCTGCTTGACACCTGTGCGTGATGTGTAAATTGAGACACTAATGAGAGAAGCAGTTTGTGGCTAACATGACGGCTAGGGTAGAGTATAATGGCACCAGCTGGTCATATCCACACAATGTGATTATCATTAGGCATATACTAAATGCTGGAAATGCCGTAGATTGTAATACATTGCCTACGCTTCTGTGACTTGTGTTCCATTTTTGCCTGTAATATTTTACAATGTCGTCCAACTATTATATATGCATTGTTATTACGCTATATCGCGCTTTTTCTAAAGACAGTTACCTTGGTGAATTCTTTTTTAATAAACATTATTAATAAGCAGATTTAGAGATGAATACCCTAGCGTTACCTAATTGTATTTCAATAGACCAGATGTTGTTCACTTGTTTTCTGTAACCATTCATTTTTCAAAGAATATGAGAAATCAATGTTCTCCACATTTCATGTAATCAGCTAATGGTAACATTCATGAATTCATTGTTTCATTGCTTAGATGACAATAGTCTAAGACCTCATGTACAGTTTTACACAACATTTCAGTGTCTACAAATTATATTGGTAATAAGCATCTCATGTGCCACCTGAAAGAGTGAATACATAACCAAAGCATTTATACAGATATAGTAAAACCAAAGAAATGGAGCGACACACTTGTTTGTATAAGCGCAATATGGACATTCCCCCTATGACTATTAAGTGCCAAAACCTAGGATAAAAACAAAAGAAGAAAATACATTACAGTAAATAAATAATAATAGTACATGTAAATAATACAGGGTACTTAGATGACACTATTTTGACCAAAAAAGCATAAAAGATATCTCCAAGCAATAAGATGTACCTAATAAGGATGGACCCCAAAGGCCGCTTTACACGCAACAACATCGCTAACGAGATATTGTTGGGGTCACGGAATTTGTGAAGCACATCCGGCCTCGTTAGCGACGTTTTTGCGTGTGACACCTATGAGCATCCGCTAACGATCAAAAATACTCACCTAATCATTGATCGTTAACACGTCGTTCATTTCCAAAATATCGTTGCTGGTGCTGGATGCAGGTTGTTCGACATTCCTGAGGCAGCACACATCGCTATGTGTGACACCCTGGGAACGACGAACAACAGCGTTCCTGCATCCTCCGGCAATGAGGTGGGCATGTCGTTGAGTGATGTCGATGTGATGGTGCACGAACTTCCCCCTTAAAAAAGAGGTTGTTTGCCGCCCACAGCGACGTCGCTAGGAATGTAAGTATGTGTGACGCGTCCTAGCAATATTTGCCCTCGACGTACAAGCGACGGGGGCAGGTGCGATCGCTAGCAACATCGCTAGTGATGTTGCAGCGTGTAAAGCACCCTTAACTCTTGTATTTCACCCCGCTATGTGCCAGCAAACCTCAAAATATATGGAGGAAGAGCGGGACTGAGACCTGAGGCCACATGTAGATTTGCATATTTCAGCTTGTTGTCTTTATTTATAAAAGGGATTGATCAACCAAAAAATGGCTTACTATATGAAGGTCAAAAAATGTTTAGGTCAGATCGCAGATATGTGGCAGCTTCTTCTAAATTATTGACCATTAATTAAAAATATATATACAGTTTTAACCAGAGGTTTACATCCACTCTCTAAAAGACACATATAAATGTTTTTCTCATTTTCTGATATGAAATCAAAGTAAACCTTTCCCATTTTAGGTGAATTAGGAATCAAAATTATTTATATTTGAAAAATGCTGGAATGAGAGAGAGAGAATGTTTTAAGGCATTTTTATTACTTTCTGCAAAGTCAAAAGTTTACATACACTAAGCGTACTACACTTCTAAAACAATATGGGACAGCCCATATGATGATGTCATGTCTTTGGAAGCTTCTGATAGGTTTATTGACAATATCTGAGTTAATTAGAGACACACCTTTGGATGTATTTTGATGCACACCTGAAACACACTGCTTATTTGTGTAGTTTCATGGAAAAGTTAAACAAAAATCAGCCAAGATCTCAGGAAGAGAATTGTGGACTTACACAAGTCTTGTTTATCCTTCAGTGCAATTTCCAGATACCTGAAGATGCCTTGTTCATCTGTACAAACAATTATATGCAAGTACAAACAAGATAGGAATGTCCAGCCATCATACCACTCAGGAAGTAGATGGGTGTTTTCTACTAGAGATGATCGTGCTTTGGTCAGACATGTGCATATTAACCCAAGAACAGAAGCAAAAGACCTTGTGAAGATGCTGGAGGAAGCTGGTAAGATTGTGTCATTATCCACAGTGAAACAATTACTGTATCAATATGAGCTGAAAGGCCACTCTGCCAGAAAAAATCCATGACTCCAAAAGAAACATAAAAAAGTCAGATTAATGTATGCAAATGCACACAGAAACAAAGACCTTAATTTTTGGAGACATGTCCTGTAGTCAGACGAAATTAAAATTGAACTGTTTGGTCATAATAACCATCGTTACGTTTGGAGGAAAAAGGGAGAAGCTTTACAGCCTAAGAACATTATCCCAACTGTGAAATACAGGGGTGGCAGCAGCATGTTGTGGGGTTCTTTTGCTACAGGAAGGACTGGTGCACTTCACAGAATAGATGGCATCATGAGGAAAGAAGATTATGTGGTAATACTGAAGCAACATCTCAAGACATCAGCCAGGAACTTAAAGCTTGGGTGATAATGGGTCTTCCAAATGGACAATGACCCAAAGCATACTGCCAAACTGGTTACAAAGTGGCTTAAGGATAACAAAGTCAATGTTTTGAAGTGGCCATCACAAAGCCCTGATCTAAATCCTATTGAAAATTTAGGAGCAAAGCTGAAAAGGCAGGTGCGAGCAAAGCGATCTACAAACATGGCTTAATTACACCAGTTAAGTCAGGTGGAATGGGCCCAAATTCCTATCAACTATTGTGAGAAACTTGTGGAAGGAGATCCAAAACGTCTCACTAAAGTCATACAGTTTAAGGGCAATGGTACCAAATACTAATGAAATATATGGCAACTTTTGACTTTGCAGAAAGTAATAAAAATGCCTTAAACCATTCTAGCTCTCTTTCATTATTCTGGCATTTGGCAATTATAAATAATGGGAAAGGAAAAGATTTATTCTGATTTCATCTCAGATTGTGAGGAAAAGCATGCAGAACTGTCTTTTTAGATAGTGTATGTAAACTTTAGGTTTCAACCGTATATTATAGTTGATTAGAACAAATGATAACGATTGCCTCTTCAATGGGCCATATATCTAGTCATGTCAAAATCAGCTCTGACATTTTGCCTTTTAATCCTCTCACTACTGCACTGAGTTTTGTCTTGTAGTACACCCATTCAGTGGCATTCAAAATGTAGACAAAACATAATATTTGGTAATATTCAAGGATTAGAACTTTATGTGCCTCCTTTCTTAAACATTCTAATAGTGAGTTTTCATTTTCCATGTGAGCATTGATAGGTGATCTAAGAAGTCATTTGGTTCTTATTTAATGATCTCCTGCACAGTGCGATATAACCGGCACATTGCACATTTTTGGCAGCACATCCTCTATTTACATGGGAAGATGTGCTGTCAACAATGATTTGAAGGTTTTAGATAAGATCCATTCTGCTGATGAGTGACAGATTGTTAATGGGTCATGATTGGAAATGATCAACTTGAGCATTTTTTAAGGAAGTCTTCATGATGTCATTGATTTCTATCCTGCACTTTCTGTATCAGACCTATTCTAGGTAAGAATAAAGAGTGCACAGAAGAACACCAGATACTGAATCTACTCTGAAGAATGTCCTTTTTAGGGTGGTGAAGAAATATTGTTTTTAAAAGAAATGGAACCTATCAAAATATTTTATAGGATATGTGAAGGGAAAGGTATAAGAAGATAGAAGAGCTAGATCCTTCGGTGTGCACTCAAAACTAATACATCCATTATGGTCATCCAAATATATGATTACAAATCAACAAAAAATAATATACAAGTCAAAATGCAAAGTTGTTTTTGAAAGCAAAGTCCTGAAGTTTTCTGTTCTGCGGAACCTGAGTGGACCTGTCGAAGTACCAAGAGGTACGAAACAGCCGTCGTCCCAAGGAGACCTGCACCTGGATCTTTTCCCACTCTTTTAATGCACTGTCCGATTTGCATAAAGCACTTTGGGATACTCGTTGGATGTGCTGTGGTTTCCTATCCCTATGGATGTTTGCCAGTGATTTTTTTTCAAATCAGCAAAAAACAGCCCTTTTTTATAAATTTGCCACTCCATCTTTGTCCTTTTTCTTCCGTTCCTGGATGGATGGAGGTTTTCCAAAGCTTCTTTTAAAAAACAATCTGAAAAATGGACAGCACGTGGATGCCACCTATGTGCAGACTGCCTTTTGTATACTTACACTGTGTGTAAAATGGTTTGGCTATGCCCCTGTATTTTTTAATTCTATAAACTGTAATATGTCAGTGAAATGTCCGTGGTAAAAACTGACAACAAACAAACAAAGAACGCCAACATGTGACTAAGGACTAATAATGATCTGATTAAATTCCACGGGGTTGATTCATCACTGATTTCTGCACCTACAGTCATGGCCAAACGTTTTGAGAATGACACCAAAATTATATTTTCACATGATCTGTTGCCCTCTGGTTTTTAATTGTGTTTGTCTGATGTTTACATCACATACAGAACTATAATTGCAATCATATTATGAGTACCAAAAGGTTATATTGACAGTTAGAATGAGTTAATGCAGCAAGTCAATATTTCCAGTGTTGACCCTTCTTCTTCAGGACCTCTTCAATTCTCCCTGGCATGCTCTCAATCAACTTCTGGATCAAATCCTGAATGATAGCTGTCCATTCTTGCATAAGAAATGCTTGCATCTGGCCAAAATTTGTTGGTTTTTGTTTGTCCACCCGTCTCTTGATGATTGCCCACAAGTTCTCAATGGGATTAAGATCTGGGGAGTTTCCAGGCCATGGACCCAAAATCTCTATGTTTTGTTCCATGAGCCATTTAGTGATCACCTTTGCTTTATGGCAAGGTGCTCCATCATGTTGGAAAAGGCATTGTTGGGCGCCAAACTGCTCTTGGACAGTTGGGAGAAGTTGCTCTTGGAGGACATTCTGGTACCATTCTTTATTCATGGCTGTGTTTTTAGGCAAGACTGTGAGTGAGCCGATTCCTTTGGCTGAGAAGCAACCCCACACATGAATCGTTTCAGGATGCTTAACAGTTGGCATGAGACAAGACTGGTGGTAGCGCTCACCTCTTCTTCTCCTAATAAGCTGTTTTCCAGATGTCCCAAACAATTGAAAAGGGGATTCATCTGAGAAAATGACTTTACCCCAGTCCTCAGCGGTCCACTCCCTGTACCTTTTGCAGAATATCAGTCGGTCCCTGATGTTTTTTCTGGAGAGAAGTGGCTTCTTTGCTGCCCTCCTTGAAACCAGGCCTTGCTCAAACAGTCTCCGCCTCACAGTGCGTGCAGAAACACTAACACCAGCCTGCTGCCATTGCTGAGCTAGCTCGGCACTGCTGGTAGTCCGATCCCGCAGCTGAAACAGTTTTAAGATACAGTCCTGGCGTTTGCTGGTCCTTCTTGGGCGCCCTGGAGCCTTTTTGGCAACAATGGAAGCTCTCTCCTTGAAGTTCTTGATGATGCGATAGATTGTTGACTGAGGGGCAATCTTTGTAGCTGCGATACTCTTCCCTGTTAGGACATTTTTGTGCAGAGCAATGATGGCTGCACATGTTTCTTTAGCGATAACCATGGTTAACTGAAGAAAAACAATGATACCAAGCACCAGCCTCCTTTTAAAGTGTCCAGTGGTTTCATTCTTACTTAATCATGACTGATTGATCGCCAGCCCTGTCTTCATCAACACCCACACCTGTGTTAATGGAACAATCACTAAAACAATGTTAGCTGCTCCTTTTAAGGCAGGAATGCAATGATGTTGAAATGTGTTTTGGGGGTTAAAGTTCATTTTCTTAGCCAATATTGACTTTGCTAGTAATTGCTGTTAAGCTGATGACTCTTTATGACATTCTGGAGTATATGCAAATTGCCATTAGAAAAACGTAAGCAGTAGACTTTGTAAAAATTAATATTTGTAGCATTCTTAAAACTTTTGGCCATGACTGTATTTTCTGACGTAAAATTGGTTCTAAGACTGACTTTTTTTATTTTTTCGCTTTTTGAAGTTAACTTTACTTGGATGCTGTTTTGTTTGGTAGGCATTATGGGACTAATATTGGTTATCCAAATGTTTTAACCTAATTAATCATTTCCAATTTTTCAAAATGTCACATTTTTGCAGTTATACAAAATCTTATTTTTTTGTGCTGTTGAAAAATACAGTACCAGATTTTAATAGTTATTTAGAGAATTGTTCACCTTTTTACTGTTTAAAACCCCCCCAAAAGCAAAAAATAAACATCTTTGAATTTGCGCCAATTTATATGTATTATATGTCCATTTTTAGATATTTGTTTAACAATCTATTAGCTCAAAAAGAAAGTCAAAACACAAAATTGGTGACAAAAGAGATTCAAATGATGAATCGGGGCCTGTGATACCAACATACTATTTTTTAGACGTTTGCCGAAAAACTCCATGGCCCGGATTCATCAAAACGTTTTGCGTCCTAAAGCTGATATAAAACTCTTGCAAACAATGCAAAATTTTCTGCGCAGCAAATAGTTGTGTAAAAAATTGTGATTTTTGCCTATTTTATGCCAGGTGTGCCAACTTTGTGTAAACCGGGCAATGCTTAGCTAAATAAGATGTGACAGAGCATGGGCCAACAAATTCAATATAAGGCTGGAAAACATATATGGCTGAAAGATGGGCCAAATTCATTAAGAGGTATACACATTTTATTTGTATCTAGCCCCCCTTGTCTGAGAGCAACATAGTGTAGAGACAGAGACCCTGATAATATAACATAATATTTTTTCACTTATATAGCGCTATTAATTCCACAGCGCTTTACATACATTGTAAACACTGTCCCCATTGGGGCTCACAATCTAAATTCCCTATCAGTATGTTTTTTGGAGTGTAGGAGGAAACCGGAGTACCCGGAGGAAACCCACGCAAACACGGGGAGAACATACAAACTCCTTGCAGATGTTGTCCTGAGTGGGACTAGAACCCAGGACCCCAGCGCTGCAAGACTGCAGTGCTAACCACTAACCACTGAGCCACCGTTCTGCCAATCCCAGCTATGTGTCACTTATTGGGCAGCTTGCTGTAGTTTCTAGAGGATCATTATTTCATCAGAAGAACATTATCACTAGAGGACAAATAAACCTGCTGCCATCTAGTTATCCATATTCATGAGCTCTCTATAACTCCGCCCCCACCACTGATTGGCAGCTTTCTGCCTATGCACAGTGTATATAGAAAGCTGCCAATCAGTGGTGCAGAAAACTGGTACATCTGCAGCAGATAAAACAGTAACTTTATAAAAAATGTAGGTGGGAGCAAAAATTTGGTGACAAACGTCTTTAAATGAGTCGACCCAAAAGTGACAAGCTGGCCACTAAGACCTTTTCCCTCTCTGTATCTGCGCCCTACCCCAACCCATAGGAACCTTGATTTATTTACATTATATATTTTTTATATACACATTTAGATGTAAACCACATGTCTAATCTAATTCCAACACACAATGGCCATGTAAAAAATGTATTCCTATATAAATCAATACCATGTAGCGTTGTGCCTATTATGCATATTCTTGGATTTAATTTACCAATACCATAAATTTCTCCTGATAAATAACCCCTAAGACATCCTGTATTACTTAGTATGCCTCTATCTGCCTTTCCTGCAGAGGAATATATAAGTGCCTTGGATCTGTTCCTAGTTAAGTACAGGAAGAGACTGAAGTTAAGCTGTTGCTATTTGTTGAAGATGTCAGTTCCATGAAAGATCACAGGGAGTTCATCTACTTTTTACAATGTGGTTCTGTGTTTTGAATGTTTTCTGTCTCATTTAGTTCCTGCTTCAAATCCCTTGTTGCAAGTTAGGTTCAAAATAATTAGCCCTTTCCATCAGTCAAGGAACTTAAAAACATATTAGTCTTGTAAGGATCCATATTTCCTACCACAAAGGTCTATTACTTCTTTCTTATCGTTGCATTTTATATAAATATTATATCTGGATGCTGCACATATACATGACTTGTATCTCAGTGCTCTCCACTCCATACTGAGGGAACGCTTCAGGATAAAAATAAATGTCTCCTAGGTCATATAGGACACACTGCTCTTCTATGCTTATGTTAGAGCTTTGGTATGAAAGCAAAAGTTAATTTATTTAAATCCCTATCTGTCTGATGCTATAATGTAAGCTACTTTCTAATGTACTTGTATTAAAAACTCCCTACTGTTCCCTAACCATAAACTAACCATAACCCTAGCCAATATTCTTTTTTATCAACGTCCTGTATGATGCTTTGTTTGAGAATCCCAGTGCATGCTGGGATACTTAAACAATCTGTCATCAGGGGAGTCTATGGTAGTAACCACTGCCTCTGTCCCCTCCCTGAAACAAGGCGTCAACATGACGCTCATTTTAGGGGCTGGTTTGTGATTGCTGTGGTCATCCTTCTCTGCTGTGTCTGACCCTCCCTACTTTGTCTGTCCTTTCCTGCTTTCTGTTCCTCCCTTCTGAGTCTGTTCCTCACTGTTGTATCTGTCCCTCTATGCTATATCTGTCCCTTTCTGCTGTGTCCATGCCTTCCTGCTGTGTCTGTCTTTCCCTGCTGTATCTGGCCCTCTCTGCTATGTCTGACCTCTCTGCTGTGTCTGTCTCTCCCTGCTGTGTCTGTCCCTCTCTGCTGTGTCTGCCGCTCCCTGCTGTATCTGTCCCTCTCTGCTGTGTCTGTCCCTCTCTGCTGTATCTGTCCCTCTCTGCTATGTCTGTCCCTCCCTGCTGTGTCTGTCCCTTTCTGATGTGTCTGTCCCTCCCTGCTGTGTCTGTCCCCCTCTGCTGTGTTTGTCCCTCTCTGCTGTGTCTGTCCCTCTCTGCTGTGTCTGTACCTCCCTGCTGTTTCTGTCCCTCCCTGCTGTGTCTGTCCCTCCCTGCTGTGTCTGTCCGTCTCTGCTGTGTCTATTCTTACTTCAGAACTTTTGTGCAGAAATGTTGGCTTTCCAGTCATGGAGGCCAATGAAGAGGAAAGTAAAGATCAGGCGCGATCTTTATGTTGTTAATAGAGATGAGCGATATTCGAGGTTCGCCAATTTCATGTTGGAGTGATTTTGGGGGGTGCTCGAGATCGAACTCGAACTCGAGCTTTTTGCTAAAAACTCAACAGTTCGAGTTACGTTCGAGAATGGTTCGATCACCAAAAGCAGGGCTTTTTACAGCTACAGTGTGCAGTGAGCCATCACTGTCAGCCTGCGGTAAGCTGGTAACCAATGTAAATATCGGGTATCCAAGCAAAGCGCTATGATTGGTAACCCGATATTTACCCTGGTTATGTGTACAGGGAGCCGACACTTCCCCGCTCGGCTCCGCCCCCTCCTGCACTAGGCATGTACACACACACACTCTCACACTCACCTGTCCCCAGCCATGCAGTCCCCGGCACTTACGTCCTCAGAACCACATGGCCCCGCTAGACTCATTTTTTTAACTATTTTTTTAAACAAAAAAAATTAATGGACTTCCCTGTATTTTGATTGCCAGCCAAGGTAACGCTAGGCAGATGGGGGTGGCAACCCGTAGCTGTCTGCTTTATGTGCGCTGAGAATCAAAAATACTGCAGCGTGCTACGTCATTTTCTTTTAAAGATTTATGTTTACAGCACTGTGATGTCAGGCAATCAAAATACAGGGAAGCTCTTTTTGTTTTTAGTTATTTAAATAAATAATTAAATAAAAATATATATGGGCTCCCGCTGCATTTTTGTATTGCTAGCTAAGGGTAATCCAAGCAGCTATTGGCTGCTAACCCCCACTGCTTGGTGTTACCTTCACTGGCAATGGACAATCCAGGGAAGCATTTTTTATTTTTTTTGCCAAAAATCTACAAAAAAAATGACGTGAGCTTCGCCATATTTTTGTATGCTAGCCAGGTATAGCAGGCAGGTACGGGCTGCCCCCAACCCCCAGCTACCTATTTGTATCCTGCTGGGAACTAAAAATATAGGGAAGCCCTTTTTTTAATTATTTCATGAATTTCATGAAATAATTAAAAAAAACAAACCACGTGGGCTTCGCCCCATTTTTTGTCTAGCCAGGTACTACTAGGCAACTGGGGATTGGATCCGCAGCACAGGTTAGCCCGAGCTTTCTGGGCCCCCCTGCTGCGAATTGCAGTCCGCAGCCGCCCCAGAAAATGGCGCTCTCATAGAAGCGCCATCTTCTGGCTCTGAATCCAACTCTTCCAGCAGCCCTGAAGCCGGGTGGCTTGCTGGGTAATTATGAGTTAATATTAGTTTTGTTTTACTAGCTAGTATTAAGTCAGAGATTCTTAATGTCAGGCAAGTTTGACCCAGCCATTAAGAATCTCCAATAAAGGGTTAAAAAAAAGACACCACACAGAGAAAAAATACTTTAATAGAAATAAATACACAGACACACTTAGAGACTCCATGTTTATTACTCCCTCTTATCCCTCCATGATCCATGGTCTTCTGTCTTCTTTCTACTTTAGCCCATGCAACTCTGCTCCATCAGCAGCACTGCATGGCAGAAAGACGCTGCTGCTCCCCGTGCAGGCTTTTCACTCTGAGTGATCAGTGCTGCTGGCTGTTAGCGGTAACGTCACCGCTGACAGACGGGTTACCATAGCAACGGTGCTCCGATCACGTAATTTCCGGTGCCGCTGCATGTTCTTAGCGGTGACGTCACCGCTAACAGACGCGTTGCTATGGCAACAGTGATCTCCGTTATTGACCGGCTGTGTCCGCCGGTCAATAACGGAACAGGGAAGCAGAACAGGGAGTCGACCATGTGCCAGAGTATGTCGCCGGTACATAGCGATACACAAACGTGCACTGTGTACCGGAGAGATGCAATGACAGGACCTAGCATGACGTCAAAGCCATGTGATCAGTCTGTAGCCAATGAGATAATAGACACGTGACTGGTCACATGCTATTTTGACGTCACGATAGGTCCTGTCATCACTGCTGGTTACCGGGAGGATGCAGCGATTACCGATGTAAAAGCGTCAGGAGACAGAGTGCAGGACGGATTGCAGGGACAGGTAAGTGTTATGGCAATGTTTATTAACTGTATGTATACATTTATAATGTGTTTTTATGTGTTTGTGATTGCCTCCCATTGTTTTCAATAGGGTTCGAGAGGTTTGTCGAACGGTTCGTCGAACGGCTCGTCGAACGTGGCACCGTTCGACGAACCGAACTCGAACTCCAGGGGGGTGGCTCATCTCTAGATCTCTAGTTTTTAATTTAATTTAATTTATTTTTCTTAAATGGCATAAATGATATTTAAAGGTTGACGTCTGAGTATGTTCGACTCAACTTACTAAGCTGTAAAAGAAGTGTACACGATTCTACTGTATAGGTTATTGACTTATTGATCTACAGCCTTTTACCTACTTTTATATATACAATTAGCATGCTGGCGGTAATTCTGAATTTGATCCACTCCACTGTAAGTATTTGTGTTTCGACAACTGCTTATACTTGACAAACGCTTACAGTAGTTACAGAGCAAAAACACAATGTATATAGAATAATAATAGTGAATAAAAAAAATACATCAGCCCAAAATGCAAAGTCAATTGATCTTTTACTTTGGATATATCCTTATTTTGCCTAACAATGCTGTTTATTAGTTATTTCTATATAAGGCTTCTAATATTTAACTTTTCACCCACTATCGTGTTTTTTTGTAACTGGTTCATCATCAAATTTTAGAGTCATGGAATTTAACATTTTCTTTCTGGCCTTCGGGGGATTTCACATCATTGCACTCACTTTTATCTGAATTAATCTCCTTCCCCACCTGTCCTTATCTGTCCGGAGCCTCTCTGCTTCTCCGCAGTCTTACGGGACATTGCATTCTAGCCGCTGTGGATCATGCATCAATGCTTCATGCTTTCAACGTTTTTTTTGAAGAAGCTGCTGAAGCCATCCCATAATCTTACAATTGTGCTGAGCGATAATTATTCTACCACTGTAACCTCTGTATTACAATACTATAAACTTCTTTTATACAGCGCTCTATTGTACGTGGCCTTGTGCTCGTGTGCTTTGCACATCTTCCTATTACAATGGATCTCAACCTTGAGTAATATCTACCATTATTAAATACTTATAGTTTAATGGCCACAGTGTGACTATGCACCTACGCATTGCACTTATACTGGCTGGTGTGACTACCCATTTTTTTTGTTTTGCTTTAATTTCTTGTACTTTATATATACAGGGGCATGGCTCTCTCTTTTCAGGCTGTGCATTTAGTCTATATAGCTTTCTATGGGTAGGTATGAAACAGTCATGGCTGGGTCCGGCTCTGTCCCCGTCTGGTTTGAGGTCTGCTGGCACATACTGAGGTGAACTACTAGAAATATGGACCATCATGATTGGGTACACCTTGCCGTGGTGAGATGGCTTTTATGCTCTTTTGATCAAAACAGTATTAACTAAGTATCCTATGTTATTTACATGTACTATTACTATTTATTTATGTAGTGCAGGGTATTTGCTCATTTGTTTTACTCTTGGCATTTATCTGTTAATGGCCACAGTATGAATGTGCACCCATGTATTGTACCTATACTAACAGGTGTACCTGCCCATTTCTTCAGTTTTGCTTTGGTTCTCGCTTGGTTGGTTTCGTACATACAGATTGTGCCCCCCCCTGTTAGGCTGTGCATCTTGTCTATAAAACTTTCTGAGTTACCTGTATTTTCTGTTTTATAAGACACCTTGGATTATCAGACGCACCCCAAATTTAGAAGAGGAAAATAATAAAAAAATAATTTTGAATGTTAAAATGAGGGCCCATCTTATAATCCTAGTGTGTCTTAATCCTAATGCTCACCAGGGGTGAGCGGCGGTGGTGGAGCAGCTCAGGAAGCTCACACAAGGCAGGTGAGGCTGCGAGCTCAGAGGATGGAGTGTTGCAGTATAGCAGGGTTGGTGATATTGTGGGCTCAGGGGTGTCACGGCAATTGCTGGCATCATTGATGTGCCATCAGGCTGCAGGGGTGACACTACAGTGGAATGACTCAGGAGGGTCAAGGATAGAAGGTCACAGGACAGGGTGTCTAGGCGGCAGATGCCATTGATCTGACTGAGGGCTCCATTGCATCACCCGCAGTTGACGAGATGGGCTTCAAGAAAATGGCTGCGGAGGCGGCATGTGCACAGATAGGACTCCGTGGCCATTTTCTTGAAGTCCATTGCATTATTCTGTGCACACAACGCCTTCGTGGCCATTTTCTTGAAATCCATTGCATTAACTGCAGGTGATTCAAGATGGAAAGAAAAGATGTAATGCCAAATATCACGAAGGAGATGCCGAAACGTGCGTGTCGGGGTTTGGTGTCACATGTGCCCAGAGGTCCTCTCTGTCCAGGTATATATCTTTTCTTTCCATGTTTTGGTCATGTATTTTTTATTGCATTACACTCTGTTACCTGGTGCATTGCACATCAGGATATGCTAAAGCCACAGGCACTTGACTTCTTTGGCATACCACTGCTCTGTTCATGATCCTTGTTGTGCTCACTTTCCCTTGTCCTGACAGCATTTCTTTGATACCTTGGTGGATTAGCATGACATTATTATTGTATCTGGTTCCACTAGTTCAGTGATTTTCATCACTGTGCTATTTTCATATTATATAGTTACACTTACATCTATTACGTGATATGTCTATTACTACACCCCATATGTTGCTGGGTGCCTTTATATGGAGACTTGATTACACACAGGAGGATTATATTTATCATCATCAGTCATTTAGGACAACATTGGATCGTTCAGAGATCCTCAATGAACATCTGGAGTGAGTTTGCTGCACTGAAAGTAAAGGGGATGAATAATATTGCACGCCTCAATTTTCTGTTATTTATTTTTTAAAAAAGTTTAAAATAAGCAATACATTTTGTTCAACTTCATAATTGTGTCCCACTTGTTGTTGATTTTTCACCATAACATTAACATTTTTATCTTTATGTTTGAATCCACAAATGTGGGAAAAGTTTGAAAAATTAAAGGGAGCCAAATAGTTTCGCAAGGCACTGTATATATATAGTAATACACCTAGGATGGAGTAATCCTATTGCTGCATATACAATAAATTGAAATAAACTCGGGACCACAGAAAAAGAGAAGGACTTGGATATTCTGGCTATAAGTAGAAATGAGTGAACTTGTTCGGAAAAGGTTCACAAATCTTACATTCAGCACGAGCCTTGCCCATTCAGATTGGGGTTTGGATTTCCAAATACTTTTTTCAAAATCAGTAACATTCAGCCTTTGTTCGGTAACTGTTCGCGTTTACACTATTGCATCCACTTCCGGTACCATCACAGTCATGCCAAGTGAAATTACTGTAAAAAAGAAGCAAAATGGGTAAAGCAGCACATACTCATCAGTCTCTGTGTGGCTCTAACACTACTTCTGGGTCCACTCATTATCCCTCCTGCTTCCCCCACTTACCATCTGTAACAGCATCTGTGATTGGCTGTAAACAGACTGCTGCCGTGAAGGCATATTTGTTTCCAAAGAGTTTTATTGACATTTTTTCAGGAATAACAAACTTCTTACTAAGGATAGAGTGGGGAATGGAGGGTAGGAAGGAAAGAAAGCTTGAAGATCTCCTTTATTCAAGATAATAGTGACGGGAGGGACAAGGAAGGAGTGAAGAAGGTTAGATGTGGGAATGGAAGAAGGGGAGGGAGAACAGAACAATCTCTCCAATCTCAATTAGTATATTATTACAATTTTCAATAAGATAGTATATGTTAATTGGTTAATTAATTGAGTCAAAACATTCGTCTAAAATTGCATAACAAATCTTATTTTGAAGGACAATAGACAACTACAACTAATAACTACATTAAATAAAATCATCCCCCCCCACTTTCCTCCATTAATGTATTAATCCCAAATATACACCTGCAGGTCCGACATAACCCAAACATAGTCCCACGACAATCCCGGCTCTGCTATATCTGAAGTCACAGTGCGCGGTCACATTAAGAAATGTGACCGCTCACTGCAGCCATCAAGGACACACTGACTGAACAGCAACTATGAGCGGTGACATCACTAAGTTCACCTGATCTCACTGCTGGTGGTTCCCCAGCTGTGACCTCAGTTGAACTGACCTTTCGTGACCTTACCTCAGGTAAATTCATTGAACTCAATGTCGGATTATCATATTAGGAATGAGTGCACACTGAGTATTTGGTTGCAGACATTCCTGCACCAAATTTGCATTTCCTGCTAAAAAAAATTCACATCAACATCGAATCAAAACCGGATTGTTTTTAGATGCGTTTTTTTTTACTAAAAATGAAGATTTGGTGCACAAATTTATTAATTAATTATACAAATTTCAGCACCAAATCTGCAGCTCTTGGCAAAAAAACTGCACCAGAATGGTTTTGATGCCATTATCGTTTGGTTTTCTGCTAGGAGGTGCAAATTAGGTGCAAAAATCTGGTGCAGACATTTCAGCACCAAATTTGTATCTCCTGGCAGAAAACTACACTGCAACGGCATCAAAAGCATTTTTGTGTATTTTTTTTGCCAAGAGATGCTGATTTGGTGCATGCAGGAAATTAGTGTAAAAATTTCAGCACCAAATCTGCCTTTTTGGCAAAAAAAACCCCCACAAAAATATTTTCACATCATTTGTGACCACTTCCCTTCCCTTCAAATAGTCACATGTTCCATAACCTGATGCCAGTTATAGAATTGCATTCATTCTGAACTGACCACTTTGGAGAGAGAAAGCATTTTGAAGCTGTTGAAACCATGTTACCTGTAGCTCTGGTGTTTGGTTGCAGCAGTGCAGTTCGTTGTATATCGTTTTTGTCTATGTGCCCTTGTCTGTCTCTCTTCTGTTGTGTCTTATGACCACAGTGGTGAATTCTAGTATAGTGGCACCTCGCTTAACGAGTAATCCAGTTAATGAGAATTTCGCTTAACAAGCAAAGCTTTCTGTAAATTTGTAACTCGGTTTACGAGAAAGCTTTAATGTACGAGCAAAAAACTCACCGCACACACTTCCGATTCCATACATCCACCGCGCTCTGATCCACTTTTGTAGTCCGCAAAAACTCACACAAGCATGCACAAACACACACACATATTATGCTCACCTTACCTTCCGTTCCATCAGCGGCCTCATGGTTCTTGTAGTTCCCCGGTACATCGCGACGAGAGAGGAATCCTCGCGGCAAGCTATAAGATCCAGGAGGCCGGCGATGGAACGGAAGGTAAGGTGAGCATAATATGTGTACCTTCAGTTCCATCGCCAGTCTTCTGGGTCCTGTAGTTCGCCGGTATAGGCTGTGCATCGGCAACCATAGCGTCGAGGCAGGAACTCTTTTTGTCATTGCTACTCAAAGGCAGCGCGCTGACCAATCAGAGGCAAGCGGCTCCTGCCTTTGACGTCAGCGCTCTGGCAGCAGAAGATCCTCCCTCGTCGTGATGGTAACCCAATACACAGCCCGTACTAGCGAACAGCAAGTCCCAGGAGACCGGCGGTGGAACGGAAGGTAAGGTGAGGATAATATGTGTGTGCATGCGTGCTTGTGTGTTTGTGTGAGTTTGTGCATGTGTGGAATGACACAATAGGGGACCAGGATGGAACATTTAACAAGTTGTGGAACAAATTGTCTGCATTGCAATGATTTCTTATGGGAAATCTTGCTTTGCTCAATGAGTAACTTGGTTAACAAACACACTCCCAGAACGGATTGTTCTCGTTAACCAAGGTTCCACTGTACATGGACAGCAAGGATCAAGGCATATTATGGCGGCGGGGAAAAGGACCTGCATATGGGCATTAGGGAGCTCAGGGAGCAGACACAGGTTAGTGTCAGGACTCTCAGGAGGTAATTTGTCTCCTCTCTCCCTACTATAAGGGCTTTCCTACTTACATGCCCATTGTAACCCCTGTGTTGCACCGGGCACAGGGTGATCCCTTGCCCGAGCGTGAAATTTAGCAAGATATCTTAGAGAATATCTTGTTTATGATTATAAATACATGTGTGGTCAATACAAACGACTGCCGCGTTACTTATTCCTTCGAAAAGACAATACTAAGGACCAGTGGGCACTAATTACGAGTGAATGAAAGGTGGTTACAGCAGTTAAATAGAAAAGGCTTTATTACATTTAGAGCAGTGAGACTGTGTACAAATAATGTAAAATTGGAGGAGGAAGGTTGAACTTGATGAACCTTAGGGATACTTTGCACGTTGCGACATCGCTAGCATCGGCTAGCAATGCTGAGCGCGATAGTACCCACCCCCGTCGCACATGCTATATCTTGTGTTAGCTGCCATAGCGAACATTATCGCTACGGCAGCTTCACACACACTTACCTGCCCTGTGACGTCGCTCTGGCCGGCAACCCGCCTCCTTCCTAAGGGGGCAGGTTGTGCGGCGTCACAGCGATGTCACACGGTAGGCGGCCAATAGAAGCGCAGGGGCGGAGATGAGCGGGACGTAAACATCCCGCCCCCCTCCTTCCTTCTGCATAGCCAATAGAGGCAGGTAAGGAGATGTTCCTCGCTCCTGCGGCTTCACACACTGCAATGTGTGCTGTCGCAAGAATGAGGAACAACATCGTATCTCCTATTGGTGCGAAATTATGAAAATGACCGACGCTACATAGATCACCGATTTTCGATGCTTTTGCGATCATTTATCGGCGCATCTAGGCTTTACACTTTGTGATGTCATTACCGGCGCCGGATGTGCGTCAGTTTCGATTTGACCCCGACGATATCGCAGTAGCGATGTCGCAGCGTGCCAAGTACCCTTTAGTCTTTTTTTCATCCTATATAACTATGTAATGTGCATTTGTATTTGTACACTTGAGTCTGTTTATCATGGCTATAAAAAGGAAGCAAAAATATACAGAAGGTGAACACTAGAGATGAGCGATGTTCGAGGTTCGCCAATGTCATGTTCGAGTGATTTTGGGGGGTGTTCGAGTCGTTCGACGAACTCGAACGATTTGGTAAAAGTTTGGTAGTTCGAGTTACGTTCGAGAACGGTTCGATCAAAAAAAAGCCTAGCTAGTTACTAGCTGGCTTCTCACTGTAATAGTGAATCACTGTGAATCACACTATTATCAAATTTCAGCGTAAAGTGTGCGGGGGGATGGGGTTTAGATCAGTGCTGCTGCTGAGTGCTGAAAGAATGCCAATCGCCATTTTTTTTTTTTTTTACCCTAATCGCGCATACAGTGGGGTGGGCCAGGCTGTCAGCAAATCACAGACACACACTGCAAAGTAGATTTTTGCCAGACAAGCAAGGGCATGTGTCATAGGCTGTGCATGTCACATGTCTTTGCTCAATAAGATCCGGCCAGTTTCCCTGTCGCCGCCATTATCTCTCTGCTGTGGGTGGGTGACAGTAACTGCTCCCGCTCCCGCTGCTGCTATGTGCACTATAGCCATACAGTGCAATCTACACAGCGCTTTAGGGATTAGGGACTACTTATAATCTAAGCTCTTTTCAGGGCTGCATTAAAGCCGTTCATTGGCATTGTTGCTAGGCTGGTCCGTGCAAACGCTGTTCAGGGCTTTAGATAACAGCATTTGGCTACATCAGCTCTGGAAAGTCCTTGCTGCATTTTTTCATTGGCAGGGATAGAAACTGAGGCTTCCTTTGCTGTCGTGCTACCTACAGCACCAGTGCATTCTACCCTTCTGCCCATTTTTGCTACGCTATTTTTATAGCAAACAGTGCTGACAGTGGCATACAAAAAAGTGTCTGCTATACTAACTTAGTGTCCCACTGGTGCCAAGCAAGGTCCACCACCTCTGCATTCTACCCCCCTGCCCATTTTTGCTATGCTATTTTTATAGCAAACAGTGCTGACACTTAGTGGCATACAAAAAGTGTCTGCTATACTAACTTAGTGTCCCACTGGTGCCAAGCAAGGTCCACCACCTCTGCATGCTATCCCCCTGCCCATTTTTTCTACGCTATTTTTTATAGCAAACAGTGCTGACACTTAGTGGCATACAAAAAGTGTCTGCTATACTAACTTAGTGTCCCACTGGTGCCAAGCAAGGTCCACCACCTCTGCATTCTACCCTCCTGCCCATTTTTGCTGCGCTATTTTTTATAGCAAACAGTGCTTCCAGCTTTAGGGCCATAGTTGCATTGTCAGGGATAGTCAGTGTTGGTTCTTCAGATGTCAATAAAGCTAGACCACCTCTGCATTGTACACCACCTCTCCATTTTTGCTACGACATTTTAAGTGTCCAATCTGGTCACAAACAAAATAAGTGGCAAAAGGACAGATGCTGGTGGAAAGGGGAACAGGCATGTTGGAAAGGGAAAAAAAGTTTGTGTCCGTGGGGTAGGTGGTACAGCTACAGTAACATCTGCTGAAGAAAGGCCATCTTCAAACAAAAGTAAGATGTCTACTACTTTCCTTGGACAATCAGATTTGCTCACCTTTTTTACGGAACAGAACTACTGTAACAAAGGTAGATGATGCACAAAAAAAGAACATGCTTGAATGGATCGCAAGTGCTCCAACAAGTGTCCCCTCCTCCACCTCAACTTCAACATCCAAAAAACAACAGTCCTCTGAGTTGTCACCCCAATCGCAATTGCTTTCTCCCAGCTCTCAAGTATCCACCCGCCCTGCAGAGTATGGTGTAACAGAGATGGCTGAGTCTGCAGAGCTGTTCAGTCACACTATATGCTGTGAATCAGAGGTCTGCTCCCAAGCTACAGTGAGTACAGACCAGGAAATGGTCTGCAGTGATGCCCAGAAGCTTTGTGAGTCTGATTCAGGCCCTGATGACCAAGTTTCTGAGCATAATGTAGACCCTCATTCACAAACTGTAACACCTCTTGGTGGAGACAATGAGGAACATATTGATGACGATGAGACTCAGATACCAGATTGGAATGACAACTTAACTATTCAGTCAGGGCAGGAAGAGGTTAGGTCTGAGAGTGAGGGGAATGCAAACACAACGGTTTATGATGAAGTTCTAGATCCCACTTACTGTCCACCTACAGTCAGGCACTCGAGCAGGTCAGCAGAGGCGGTGGAGGAGGATGAGACTGACGACAAGGTTAGCTTGCACCTTCCTAGTCAAAGACGGAGTACTGGCAGCACGTCAACAACTGCATCCTCAGCCACAACTCTGCCTCTGAGCACAAGTTGTGGTGGCTCTGCAGGTTGCATGGGCTCTAATAGTTGCATTGCCTGGTCCTTTTTTGACATCGCAAAGGATCAAACAACTCATGTGATCTGTAGGCTTTGTCGGCAATCTGTAAGTAGAGGCCAAAAACTCACTAGTTTAACCACTTTGTCCATGAACCGTCACATGAATAACAAGCATAAGTCCCAGTGGGAAGCTCACTGTGCTACAATGTGGCCTAGCGGAGCGGGCCAACCACCATCTGCCCCTTCAACTGCATCCGCACGATCTTCATCCTCTATGACTGTGGGGACAGCTGTCACACATGTTTTTCTACGCAGACCTTCCACCTCTTTAACCACAACAGGCAGTTTGCTTGGCAGGTCATCATCAGTTGTTTTGGGAGGGGAAACAGGTGCGGTTGTAGAGCTCTCTCAGACATCGAGAGCACCAACTTTGGATGAAGGCAATATCATGTCTCCGACTGCATTTTCCTCACAGACCAGCAGTTTTCCAGGGACAACCTACTCCACACCATCTCAGCACAGCAGCCAGATCTCGGTCCCTCAGATGTGGCCAATCAAAAGGCCATTTCCTCCAAGCCATGACAAAGCTAAGAGGTTGACTTTCACCCTCTGCAAGCTGTTGGCTACAGAAATGCTTCCTTTCCGCCTGGTGGACACAGAGGTTTTTTGAGACCGTATGTCCATCGCAGTAACCCAGTACCAGATGTCCAGTCGCCACTACTTCTCCAAGAAAAGTCTGCCTGCGCTACACCAGCATGTCGCACACAACATCACCGCTTCCTTGAGAAACTCTGCGTGTGACAGGGTGCATTTCACAACCAATACTTGGACAAGTAAGCATGGACAGAGGCGTCATGTGCGTCAATCCTCTGTATGTCGAAGTTCCTCCACTGCTTCTGCCTCCTCAACCTCGTCTCGGTCCTCCACCTCCGCCCCAAGCCTGCCTAGTCAGGCCACCCATGTTTTAACTGCGCACAAGGAATCCCGCAGCAGAGCTCAAAGGTATCAGGCGATCTTTACCTTGAAATGTCTTGGAAATAAGAGTCTCACAGCTGAGGAGTTGTGGTCAGCTCTTGTGAGCGAGTTTATTAAATGGTTGTCTCCACTCAACCTGCAGCCAGGGAAGGCCATGTGCGATAATGCTGCAAACCAGGGTGCGGCCCTACGCCAGGGCAAGGTGACACACGTGCCTTGTATGACTCACGTGTTGAACCTTGTTGTCCAGCAATTTTTAACACACTATCCCAGCTTAGATGGGCTTCTGCAAAGGGCACGGTTACTCTCTGCTCCCTTCCGCCATTCAACCGGCGCAGCTGAACGACTTGCATTGCTCCAGCAGTCTTTCAGCCTGCCGGTTCATCGCCTGAAATGCGATGTTCCGACACGCTGGAATTCAACTCTTCACATGTTGCAGTGACTGTGGCAGCATCGCCGAGCCCTGGTGCAATATGTTATGACGTGTAGCCTGGGCCAACGAGATGCAGAGGTGGGGAAGATCACGCTGCTGGAGTGGTCTGAGATCAAGGACCAATGCACCTTTCTGCACAGTTTCGACATGGCGACGAATATGTTTAGCGCTGACAATGCCATTATCAGCATGACAATTCCAGTCATTTACATGCTGGAGCACATGCTAAACACTATTCGGAGTCAGGGGGTGGGACAAGAGGAAAGGGAGGAAGTACAGGAGGATTCATATGCGCAAGGAATACCAACATATACAAGGTCCAGACGTTCAGCATCACCAAGGCGGCAGGCATGGGACGGTGGGGGAGAGGGATTAACAAGGGAACATGGTAGCAGCCAAAATGTTGAGGAAGGTGCAGGAGACCAGGAATAAATGGAGGATGAACTCTCAATGGGCATGGAAGACTCAGCAGATGAGGGAGACCTTGGTGAAATTTCGGTTGAATGAGGTTGGGGGGAGATGTCAGAGGAAGAAAGCACGCTTCTCACCTCGCCGCCACAAACACAACGAGGACTTGGTCCGCATGGATCTGCAAGACACATGAGCGCCTTCTTGCTGCACTACCTACAACATGACCCTCGGATTGTCCGAATTAGAAGTAATGATGACTACTGGGTTGCCACACTATTAGATCCCCGGTACAAGTTCAAATTTGGTGAAATAATTGCAGCCATAGAAAGGGACGCACGTATGCAGGAGTATCAGCAGAAGCTGTTACTCAATCTCAGCTCGGCTTTTCCACCAAACACCAGTGATGCACGGAGTGAATCTCCCAGTTGTAACTTGCCAAGCATGGGACTATCTTGTCATTATCAGTCAAACCATACCAGCAAACCGTATGTGGTGCTGGTACCAGCAATTTTCTGGAATCGTTTCATAATTTTTTTAGACCGTCTTTTGCAAGGCCACAAGAGACAAGAAGTCTGACACATAGACAACGGAGGATGATACAGGAGTATCTCCAAATGAACATCGATGCCATGACTTTGCAACTGGAGCCTTGCTCATTTTGGGCTTCAAATCTTGAAAAATGGCCTGAGCTCGCCACTTACGCCTTGGAGATCTTGTCGTGTCCCGCAGCCAGCATTGTCTCTGAACGTGTCTTCAGTGCTGCTGGGTGTGTGCTGACAGATAAGCACACGCCTCTGCCCAGTGACAATATGGACAAACTAACGTTCATCAAGATGAACAAGTCATGGATCCGCAAGGACTTTACTACCCCTGTGTCATCCTGGGGACAGTTAAGGCTGGCGTATTTTGGAATGTGCTTGATGCAAATCAACCTGTCAAGTTTGCAACTGGGGGACAACTGATGCCACTGAAGTGTTGTGTGTGGCCCAATTTTTGGAAAAAAGGGAGTTTCTGCTTGGAGTCCCCTTGCTGTGTTTTACATGATTTTAGAAGGGCATGGCATGCCTATATCTGTGTCTCCTCCTCTTTTTACTCGTCCAGCTCTTTTGTTTTCGCATGAGTATTTGTCCTTGTCATTTTCCCATGTGCTTGTGGTGTCTTGTGAGTTCTTTGTCACCTTTTGGACACCTTTGAAGGTGTTTTCTATGTGTTTTTATGAGTTTGTGTTTGCCTCCCATTGTTTTCAATGGGGTTCGAGTGGTTCGTCGATCGGTTCGTCTAATGTTCATCGAACGGGGCCTCTGTTCCACGAACCGAACTCGAACGCCAGGGGGGGTGGCTCATCTCGGGTGAACACTCTATTAACCAGATTTGAAAATCTCTGGAAAGATTAGCTTTCCATCTGAAGGACATATCATGAATTTATATTAGGCCTCTTTCACACGCACGTGCCTCCGTTACGTGTTTGGCAGTTTTCTCATGTACCGGAGACACGTACACACATAGACCTATGTATTCCTAATGTTTTGGACACACGTAAGTATTTTAGAATGGATAGTGTGTCCCTTCCGTACTTATGTGTGTCCGTGTGTTTCTCACGCCGACATATCCGTTTTTCTCCGGCTTCACGGCTGTCACATGGAACGCAAACGTGTCACACGTAACACACTGACCACATGGATGTGTTCCGTGTAACACGCACCGGAGAAAAGACATGGGTCTGCGAGAAAAAAAAACAAACTTTTCTCACCTTCTCCAGCCCTGCAGTCTTTGCCGCTGCTGTCACTTGCTGCCGACCGCCGCTCATTATGCTCATTGCATATTCACTTCACTGCGGCCAGAAGCTGCAGCAGCGGGGAGGGCAGGACCGGAGACCGAAGATCAGCACCACGGACAGCGAGAGCAGGGACAGGTGAGTAGAAAGTTCCCGTTCTCCGGGCGTTATCACGGAGAACACACGTAGGCCATGCACACAGCACACCGACGGCAATACGCACCTCTGACACGTCAGTTAAAAACGTGCGTGTATTTCAGGGACATGTGAAAGAGGCCTTACATAGTAGCTTACTAGCCTACTAATTTGAGCATCAGTCCAAGTGAAAACAACGAATCTTTACACACAGCAAACAAGTAAAGCCATTTTAGGCCCTGTGCGCACTAGAAAATGGAATTTTCTTAAGAAAAATCTGCAGAATATCGGACCTGTGGCAAACATTGCTGTAATAACGCACCCGCGGTTTTGCCAAGGTATTGCCGCGACTTTTCCGCGGGTTGGTACCTGCGGTTTTACCATTATCTATGGCAAAAACCACAGGTACCTGCAGAAAAGAAGTGACATGCACATTAATTCTGCAGTGGAAATTCCGTGGGTAAATCCGCAGATTTAAAAAAACGTAGTGTGCGCACAGCATTTTTTTTAAACCCATAGGTTTTGCTGGGGAATGACTGCAGAAATGTTAGACACATTTTCTGCAGCAAATCCACGGCAAATCCGCTGCAAAATCCGCAGCGTGCACACAAGGCCTAATACTGAGGTTATATGCCCACTCATTATTTTTTTCAGCAGAAAAAAAAGCATGTCTTCGCAGGAAAAAAAAATCTGCTAACACACTTCTTTTTTTCAGCACAAAAAAAAGCTGCTTTTTTTGTGCTTTTAATGCTTTCATGCTTTTTTTTCTTGCTTCTTTTCATGCTTTTTTTCATCCTTTCATGCTTTTTTTGATGCTTCTTTTCATGGGTTTTTTTCATGCTTCTTTTCATACTTCTTTTTATGTATTGAGATAGGGAAAATAAACAGGAAAAAAGCAGTAACAATTGACAGATTGCTTCTTTTTTCAGCAACAAAAAAAGCAAAGAAAAAAGAAACACTGTGGGAAAAGCATGTCATGATTTTCATAGACTTTGCTCACAAGGCTTTTTTTCATGCTTTTTCCTTGCTTTTTTTAACCAATAAAAAGCAAGGAAAATGCATCCCAGCAAAGTCTATCCATGAAATCATGAAAAAAAGCATGAAATGAAGAAAAGGAAAAAAAGGATGAAAAAAGCATGAAAAGAAGCATTAAAAGAGGCATGGGAAAAAAAGCATGAAAGCATGAAAAAAGCATGAAAAGAAGCCTGGAAAGAAGCATGGGGGGAAAAGCATGAATGCATGAAAAAAAAGCATGAAAGAAGAACAAAAAAGCAGCTTTTTTGTGTGCTGAAAAAAAGCACTGTGGGCACTTAGCTTTAATTTGCTGCTGAAGAAAAATCCTGAAACCAATGCTTCTGTAGAAGAATGAGAGTGCTTCATAGCTTATGAAACACATAAGACAGAAGCTATTTTTTCCATTTCTTTTTTTCGAAGCTTTTTTTCAAGACTAAGGAATAATCTCTAAAAATGTTAAAGCAACTGTTTACCTCACAAAGTGTGTGTCTTATGAAAAATAGATTTATTTTTTGCACACTTTAATTTCCTAATTCAATAATAAATACATACACATGATCCAAATAAACCAGCCTGTTGCAGGAGCTTTTGACATTTGAACCTACCTAGCACCAACTCTTGAGAAAAAGACATAGCTTTCTATTTGCAACCACCAGTATATAAACACAAACAAGAAAGTCATCTGCCTTCAAAATGAAATCATTTTTGACCATTTTTACAGTTTAAGTAGCCTCAGCAATCTTTTAGAGCAGTACATTGTTAAATGGTCTCTTGGATATAACCAATTAGTATCTGTTTTACCCTTTCCAGATGGGTAGCCTTAAAAATATTAAGAAAATTTTATGTTAAAGCGTTCAAAAGTGTTAAGCGGAGTTCGAGGATTTATCAGAGAGATTTATGGCTAATTTATTCATTACCAATCTTTTTTTTTTTTAAATTTGTCAAAACTAGTGTATTTGAATTTGAAAAGATCTGCATATATCTATCGCGGGCGGAGGAGGGGACGCTGCACTCACCCACTGCTCGGGTCCGGCTGCTGCTGCTGCTTGGTGGTGGCTCGAGCGGTGGGCCGGATCCCGGGGACTCGATCGGCGTTCCTCGCCCGTGAGTGAAAGGGGGTTTGGTGTGTGGTCTGGGGATATTGTCCGTGACGCCACCCACGGTTGTGGTGAAGTTGTGACACCACCGCTGCTCTGGGCGGAGATCCCGGGAGCGATGACAGGGAGCAGCTTAGATGTTGGATCTCCCCTCCATGGGTAGGGGGTTGGTTGTCCCAGGGCCCCGGTGAGAGTTTTAGGGATGACAGGCGGGTTACGGGGCCTGGGGAGGTGCAGGGTCGCGGGGGCAGCGCTGTGCCGCACGGCACGGTGGTACTCACTCAGCCAGTAATCCACACAGAGTCTCTGGTCAAACAAACGGCTGGATGGACGGGTCCCACAGGTGGCTGCGGTTGTTCTCCTCCCGGTAGGTTGATGGTGACTGCCTTTCCCTGCACCTGTGTTATGTTTACGGTTCCAATGGCTTCCCACCGGTAACCCGCTCCCCAGCTTGGAGGGATGCTGAGGGAGCCTCTCTTTGCCCGCAGGCTTTGGCCCTGGGAACTGTAGCCTTGGCGGTGACTGTGTTTCCCTCTACGGTGTGAGCTGTTGCCTTCAATCGGGTCTTGGCTGCTGGGAAACCCCAGAGGTTCCCTTCGCTAACGGATTTGACCGGTTTTACGGCAACTCCTAGCCTGGTCGGGGTCTGTAGGCCCTGCCGAATGGTGCTGGCTTCTCTTCACTCCCCGATCCGGTACCGGCGGGCCACCGCCTGTCCCCGGTCCTTACGGTTCACTCCAATCAGCCTCTCCTGCAGACGGTCACCACCGTCTGCCAACCTTGCTGGGTGCCCGGGCCACACACCCGGACACGGTCAGTCTCCTCTCCTACCACTTCCCTCTCCAAAACTCAACTGAAACTCTTCCCGCCTCCAGGACTGTGAACTCCTCGGTGGGCGGGACCAACCGCCTGGCCCACCCCCTGGTGTGGACATCAGCCCCTGGAAGAAGGCAACAAGGATTTGTGTTTGACTTAGGTGTGCCTAGCCGGGGTGTAGGGTGTGTTGGTGTAGTACCTGTGACGACCTGGCTTGTCCAGGGCGCCACATTCCCCCTTAGTAAAATGCAGACCGTCCGCGGGCTGCCCGTCCATCACCGGTTTTATTTTCACAACTGAAAAAGAGTAAAAACGGTAAAAGCACATATAAAAACATCACAAACATTTTCAACGGTACGGCTTCCGCTCTTCTCCCACCCAAACAAACTGGCCCTGATGCTGCCCCTAAGAAGCGGGCAGCACCCCTTCACCCCAGTCCAGCACCAAGTTGCCCGAGCGGGTTCTGTCTCTTTCAAGGGACCCGCGTCCATGGGGACCCCTGAACCCCCAGAGAATTGCCACTGGTTACGTTAGTGGCGGGCCTGGGCCATCCCTTTCCTCCAGGCCCATCCTCCCAAATCAGCCTCTCCGGAGGCGGCAACGGTTTCAAGCCAACAAACATTTTTATTTACACTCCACTAAGTTTGTGGTTGCCCTGCAAGTTCTTGGGCTTGTCCGTAAGCAGTTCCTTACGCATCAGTTTGCAGACAGTCCCTTCAGGGACAACAGTTGCCGGCAACGGCCGGTTCAATCACGGTGCAATCAGGTAAACTTCTTCGGTTGATTTGTTCTTCACTTATCATTCAAAACTTTCAAACTTTTCTAACTGGTGCAACAATGGTGCTGATGGTCCCAACGGGGACAACTTTGACTTTTCTTTCTTAATCAGCAATCCCGCGGCACAGTTGCCCATGCTGCCACTCATGGTGTGGAGCACCTTCTGCTGGCTCCGGTTCAAGCGGTGTGGGGGATGGTCCCAGCCAGAGTCCCTCCATGCCGGCTACGACCGGTACCTTTGGTAATGAGGGACCCCGCTGTGACGTGGCCTGCTCTGCCTCCTGGCAGCTGCATCCCTGCTGTGCCTCAGCCGAGGCCCGGTGTTTGGGAGCGGTCGACGGGACTTGCGGTGGTGGCCTCTGGTCGAAGGCCGCCTCTGCTGCGGCCGGGCGGACTGCCGGAGCCGTCGTCATCTCCGTTGCAGTCGGGATGAAAGCTGGGATGGGTGCCAGGGCGGTGGTAAACGTAAGGCCCGGGGGCCGCAGGTCTGGGCCCTTTCCAACAGACGCTGCGGGCTCCGCTACCGGTGGCAGGGGTAACAAGTCGGTCGGGGCGTTGGCCGCGGGCATGGGCAGTGAGGGAGGTAGCGTGGTGGACGGCAGCAGGCCGGGCCCCTCAGCCGTATCGACTGATCCCTCGGGGACATAGGGGCATGGGTCGCTTACCCGCTCCTCTGAGACCACCTCCACTTCGGATGCCCAAACGGTTGTGGTCAGGCCCTTCATCTCCGACGTCCACTTCGCCCGCATGAAGTGGACTTGGGCCGGGAGCTCCTGGCACATCTTGCTTCTGGATCCAGGAACGTGTTTCAGCAGAGTTCTGGCGTCCCTGCACGCTGCAGCGCTAGTTACATGCGACTGCGACCACCGCTCCTCCAGCGGCTCCGTCTGGCGCAGACATCTTGTTTCCGTCCCCCTTAGTCTTTTCCCGGCTCCTCCTCTATAGGGGCGGGGCTTCAGCTTTCGCGCCTCCACTACTCGGGAAGACGCTCGAGGGGGGACTTTTCGCGCCCAAAATGGCGGCTTCTCCAAATTTTCAGCCGGACACCTCTGGCGGTCGCAAGGCGCACCTCTACCAGATGGCAGAGCGGTAAGATCCTGTTCGTGATGCCAAGTTGTCGCGGGCGGAGGAGGGGATGCTGCGCTCACCCACTGCTCGGGTCCGGCTGCTGCTGCTGCTCGGTGGAGGCTCGAGCAGTGGGCCGGATCCCGGGGACTCGAGCGGCGTTCCTCGCCCGTGAGTGAAAGGGGTTTGGTGTGTGGTTTAGGGATATTGTTCGTGACGCCACCCACGGATGACAGGGAGCAGCTTGGATGTTGATTCACCCCTCCGTGGGTAGGGGGTTGGTTGTCCTGGGGCCCCGGTGAGGGTTTTAGGGATGATAGACGGGTTACGGGGCAAGGGGAGGTGCAGGGTCGTGGGGGCAGCGCTGTGCCGCACGGCACGGTGGTATTCACTCAGCCAGTAATCCACACAGAGTCTCTGGTCAAACAAACGGCTGGATGGACGGGTCCCATAGGCGGCTGCGGTTGTTCTCCTCCTGGTAGGTTGATGGTGACTGCCTTTCCCTGCACCTGTGTTGTGTTTACGGTTCCAATGGCTTCCCACTTGTAACCCGCTCCCCAGCTTGGAGGGATGCTGAGGGAGCCCCTTTTTGCCCGCAGGCTCTGGCCCTGGGAACTGTAGCCTTGGCGGTGACTGTGTTTCCCTCTATGGTGTGAGCTGTTGCCTTCAATCGGGTCTTGGCTGCTGGGAAACCCCGGAGGTTCCCTTCGCTAACGGATTTGACCGGTTTTACGGCGACTCCTAGCCTGGTCGGGGTCCGTAGGCCCTGCCGAATGGTGCTGACTTCTCTTCACTCCCCGATCCGGTACCGGCGGGCCACCACTCGTCCCCGGTCCTTACGGTTCATTCAAATCAGCCTCTCCTGCAGACGGTCACCACCATCTGCCAACCTTGCTGGGTGCCCGGGCCACACACCCGGACAAGGTCAGTCTCCTCTCCTACCACTTCCCTCTCCAAAACTCAACTGAAACTCTTCCCGCCTCCAGGACTGTGAGCTCCTCAGTGGGTGGGACCAACCGCCTGGCCCACCCCCTGGTGTGGACATCAGCCCCTGGAGGAAGGCAACAAGGATTTGTGTTTGACTTAGGTGTGCTTAGCTGGGGTGTAGGGTGTGTTGGTGTAGTACCTGTGACGACCTGGCTTGTCCAGGGCGCAACATATCTATTTATTAACTTTCCACAAGATAAATGTCTGATTACTGGGCACCCCACAGCTGGGAACCCCAAGCTATCAATAGCAAGGGGCTTCTGAGACTTCAATTTAAAAAAAAAAAAATCTTTATTTTTATATAGCGCTAACATATTCCGCAGCGCTTTACATACACCAGGAACACTGTCCCCATCACAATCTAAATTCCCTATCTGTATGTCTTTGGAGTGTGGGAGGAAACCCACGCAAACACGGGGAGAACATACAAACTCCTTTCAGATGTTGTCATTGATGGGATTCGAGCCCAGGACCCCAGTGCTGCAAGACTGCAGTGCTAACCACTGAGCCACCATGCCGCCCAATTTTTCCTTTTTGCACAAACTCTGTAACAACTTTACTCTTCATGACATTGGATGTCCAATGCAGTTAAAATTTGTAGAGAAAGGGTTAATAGACCACGCTGCCATAAAAAATAGGATCCAATTAGAAGGAATTATTTTATTTGTCTACAGGTTTCAAAGTCTTATGGCTTCTTCCTCAGGACAAATCCTGAGGAAGAAGCCATAAGGCTTTGAAAAGCGTAGACAAATAAAATCATTCCTTCTACATGGATTCTCCTTTCTACGGCAGCGCGGTCTATTCACCCTTTTCTCTACAAATTTGAACTGCATCTCCATGTGGGTTCTGCTGCAGCCATATTTATGCCATTACAGTGTTTGTGACTCTCACAACCACACCAGGTGAGTCTACCCTTACAGCAACTTTGCTGACAGTAGTTTAGGATAAGACCCTATTTGCGCTTTCGGTCTCTTCCAGCATTTTTAACCACAGGATGTCCAATGTTACAGCCACACACCAACTTTGAGCAGCATTCCTAAAGATTCTTACTTCATTCCTCATGGGCAATAGCCTTCAGTTCACTAATAATCTTGGGTTGCTAAAAAAGTAGTAAAAAAAGATTAAGAGGAGAGATCATTGCTTGCACAAAGAAAATGATACAAAAAATGCAAAGGCATTGAATGTTCCTAGGAAATACTGTCTTCACTACCTGAATTTGGAAGAAAGAGAAAGTTATCAATAGCTGGCACCAGTTTCCTGAGGTGGCAAGTGGTCAAAAACCTATGACTTATTGCAAAAATACCTACAACAAGGTTGATGGCAGCAAATACTAAGGTTTCAGTTTGAAGAGTAAGGCACATACTAAACACTAAAGGTCTTCATAATTGAACTCCAAGATGTACACCTCTATTAGCCTAAAAGCACAAGAAAAGTCAGTTCCAATATTTTCAAACACATATTAAAAAGTAATTGAATTCTGGGATTTTTTTCTGTGGAGTGATGAAACATAGCTGGAACTTTTTAGGCCTAAGGACTGTGTCTGCAGGATGAAGAATGAAGTATATGCTGAAAAGAGCACCATGCCCACAGTAAGGCATGGTGGTAGCTCAGTGATGCTCTGTGGCTGCTTTGCTTTTTCGGCAGTGAAAAACTGCAGTGTGTAGTGGGCAAGGTGGATTTAAGAATGTCAGAAAATTCTAGAACATTCTGGAAAGAAACTGAAACCATGGTGTCATTGGACAATGATCACAAGCACATCATAATGTCCACAAAGGCTTGGTTATAAGATAAGTCCTGTAAGATTCTGCAGTCACTGGACTTTATCCTGATTGAAAAACCTTTGTGGAATTTGATGTAGGCATGAAAAATGAGCTAAGATTCCTTAGGAACACTCCATAATCTGGCATCTGGTTATACTTTATATTTGTAGCAGGTTACAACAACCAGAGGGACTAAGTACCAAAGATGCTTGTCATGAAGGGGAGATAACAGTAGTCAGTAAAAGTGGCATTTTGTGTTGAATTTTAGTATTAGTTCTGTTGAGTTAATTACATTTTTTTTTGTTTTATTAATGTTTGGAAATAACAAAAAGTTTGTAAATTTTGGTAATAAACCTAATTTGCAAAGGGGGTTGAATAATTTTGATAACAACTTTAAATACTTTTGCTTTTAATATTTTACCCTTTTAATTTCCTATTTAAATGTTGCCAATCTTGAAAAAAAACCTTTAATTCTTTAAATCTTACAAAACTATAGATATTAGAATGTATTTTTACAGAGCTATAATATATTTTATATCCATTTTATGTGGCGTTTTTTTCATTTTACTAACTTGCTAATTTTTTTTAACAAATTCTCTATTAGAAGCATTCTTTGCTTTAGACAGGTGACAAGAATACATTAAGAACTATTATAAGAACACTTGCCAGTCACATTGACAGTTGCTTTTTTTGGTCTCTATATGACCTTTAGAAAGCTCCAAGGATAAGGAAAAATTAAAATAAGTACTTTGTCTGGCTGTACATGATATCCACTACTGGAAGAGCGGCCTGCTACGCCGACTGGAAGGTCAATTACAAAGCTATAAAATAGTCATGTTCAGTATAATTTCTTCTCTTTTGAATTATTAGTCACCGATTTTGATCTTTTCAATGAGATAATGATTGGGTTTATTATTATGGTGACAACTGCCAAGGAGCAAAATGTATTAGGTTTTGAAATACTTTGTGCCCTGACCTTGGTAATGTCTCTGGATTCAGGACATTGATTCTTCAGCTTCATCTACCCAATGGTATAATATGTATCACCTTAAAATCCTGCACCCCAATGCAAAATAAATTATAGGTCAAATAAATGCTGGTTGGAGCCACTGAGCAGAAATTTTGCTAAGGGGCCCTTATTCCTCCTCTGAAACCTAAAGCCCCTTTGATCCCATCTAGAGACAACTGTAAAATATAGGAGTGGTGGCCACAAATGTTTATTGCCTTTTCTGCTGAAATATATGGAAACAGCCACACATCTGACTTTTCCACTGATTCTTGGCTGGATAGAATTGTCCAACTGATATCATAACATTCCTGGTTTTCCTTGTCTGTGTAGGTCCCTTAAAGGGAATATGTCAGCAGGTTTTCGCTATGTAAGCAGAAGCCAGCTTGCTGTAGGGGATTAAAAAAAAACATCAACTCTGCCTCTCTTATCAGGCTGTTGTTTGCTTAAACTAAAGGCTTTATTACTTGGTGATTATCATTGCTAGGTCTAGCTGGCATGTGCACAGTAGTCCAACACATCTCCCTTTCAATGTGCAATCTTGATTGAGAACCTGGTGAGGGCAGGGACAGCTCCCTGGGCTCAGCTGCATGACTAAAGCTAAAACTTCAGATTTTGTCAGAACGGCTGCAACCAGTAATCTAAAGGCTTCTTTACATGCTTCAATTTCTCGTGCGATCGCATTTGCGATCACACCCGCCCCCATTGTTTGTGCGGCACGGGCAATTTGTTGCCCCTGTCGCACAAACTCGGTAACCCCCATCACACGTACTTACCTCCCGAACAACCTTGCTGTGGGTGGTGAACATCCTCTTCCAGAAGGGGGAGGGACGTTTGGTGTCACAGCGACGTCACACAGCGGCCGGCCAATAGAAGCAGAGGGACGTAAACACCCCGCCCACCTCCTTCCTTCCGCATTGCCGGCGGGACACAGGTAAGCTGCAGTTCGCCGTTCCCAGGGTGTCAAACAGAGCGATGTGTGCTGCCTCAGGAACGATGAACAACCGGAGCACAGAAGGACATGCGATTTTTAGAAAATGAGTGACGTGTCAACGAGCAACGATAAGGTGAGTATTTTTGCTCGTTCACAGATGCTCGTAGCTGTCACACGCTACGATATGTCAAATGGCGCCAGATGTGCATCACTTACGACATGACCCCGACGACATATCGTTTGATATATCGTAGCGTGTAAAGCCCGCTTTAGTAATATACCAATGGATTCAGGATCTCTTTGCCTACATCATGCTGCTCTCACATGAAGTAGCAAAAACCTGCTGACAGATTCCCTTTAAATCATAAATGTCTACTTAAAGAACAATTTAATTTATATAAGGCTCAGGAACAGAAATAGATCAATGATAAAGGACCTCCCATCTCCAAAGGTAATGAAGGTTAATAGGAATCTCCTTTTTGACCACTCTTTCATCCAACCCTGAATGCTGCTGCATTCCTTTGTGTCCGGGGTGTGACTGCTATATCTGTACCTTATATAACAACTTCCCAGAGCATTGTTTAATAAATGGACATTTACAGACTGTAATGGTTCACATATGTATCTCATGTTAGACATCTAGGATGACTATGGCTGTTTTGTCCCATTCCCAAGTAGTTAAATGGATAGTTCTCAAACATGACTTGGTTTTGTCCTGCCTTGAGATAATTGTACAGCAATTAAATGATCATCACACATTCCTCTCTGTTCCATTATCTGCTGAGAGCCCTATAATCAAAAGGATGTAAAGTTAGACTTAAAGGGAACCAATCACCAGGATTTTCCTATATAACTTAAAGCCAGTGCTATGCACTATCAGGCTTATTCTATACATCCCTGTAGTGGGCAGCTCGGATGTTTAGGTTTTTAAATCCAATAAAGTAAAGTTTATAAAATCATCAGCTTGTTGAGTGACAGCAGCTGAGGATCAGATAATATCTGGGGGGTATTCATAGTTATCCCTTCCCCCTGTTAGAATTAGCATAAGTATTATACAAACGATTCACTTTGTCTCTTGCAGGACCCCCATGCTGCGAACCCCTCAGAGAGGAGTATAATAGGAGGAGTATAATAGGAGGAGTATAATGGGAGGAGTAGTCCTGGGGAAAGAGGAGTATAATGGGAGGAGTAGTCCTGGGGGGTGGTGTACAGGTGCCCAACGTGTGTGGGGGGCGTGACCTAGCGGGCATTGCGTGCGGGGGCGTGGCCTCGCGGGCATCGCGTGCGGGGGCATGGCCTAGCGGGCATCGCGTGTGGGGGGCGTGGCCTAGCGTGCATCGCGTGCAGGGGACGTGGCCTAGCGGGCATCGCGTGCGGGGGGACATGGCCTAGCGGGCATCGCGTGCGGGGGGCGTGGCCTAGCGGGCATCGCGTGTGGGGGACGTGGCCTAGCGGGCATCACATGCTGGGGGCGGGCCTGGCCAAATGGTTAATCCATGCGGGGGACGGGGCCAGCAGGCATCGCGTGCGGGGGGCGGGCCTGGCCAAACGGTTAATCCATGTGGGGGGCGGGGCTGAGCCGAGCGGCCAATCCGTGTGGAGGGGCGGGGCCAGGCCGAGCCCAGCGGCCAATCCGACGGTTGTCATTGTAAGGACACAATTTTGGAGCAAGACAGACAGACAGACAGACAGACAGACAGAATAAGGCAATTATATATAGATTATCTGATCCTCAGCTGCTGTCACTCAACAAGCAGCTAAATTTAAAAACTTTACTTTTTTGGATTTCAAAATCTAAACATCAGAGCTGAGCACTACAGGTATGTATAGAATCAGCCTGATAGTGCCAGGATAACACTGGCTTGAGGGTATATACGAAAATCCTGGTGATTGGATCCCTTTAATGAGGACATCCCATGAAGTTTTCATTCACAATATTCATCAATGGGTCCTGGAAATGTGACATAACTGGACCCAATCTATGAATTAACCCCTACAGATTTGTACACCATCAAAAATGCACCTTCTCTAGTTTAGAATAGTTAGCAGGATGCTCACATTACCCTTTTCCCTAGGATTGACCATTCTCTAGCCTAGAGATATTACAAATAGTATTTTCCCTAGACAACTAAGTATTTCATTTAAAACTCCTGAGATCTCATAATATATCTCATACGATATCTCAGAAGTGGAGAAATAGTGAAAAGAGTGAACTTCCACAATTAATTTTTTTTTTATTATTTACCATGTTCGCTATATAGTAAACCTGACTTTTCCTTACGATTTCCCAAGTCGGTACGAGTTCGTAGATACCAAACATGTACTTTTGCTTTTATCTAAGTAGCGAAAAAAATTCAAAAGTTTGTCCAAAAAAAGAATAGCGATTTGGTTGCCCTTTTCCGAGACCCGTAGCGTTCTCATTTTTCATGACTTAGGGCTCAGTGGTGGCTTATTTTTTGCGTCATGAGTAGAGATGAGCGAACCGGTCCCGGTTCGGCTCGAGGCGGTTCGCCGAACGGGGGGTCTGGCTCGAGTTCGGCTCGTCGAACGTTCGACGAACCGAACTCGAGCCCATAGGAAACAATGGCAGGCAATCACAAACACAGTAAAACACCTAGAAAACACCCTCAAAGGTGTCCAAAAGGTGACAAACAACTCACAACACAACACAAACACATGGGAAAGTGACAAGGACATGTACTCATGCGAAAACAAAACAGCTGGACAAGGAAAAAGAGGAGGACACACAGATATAGGCATGGCACGCCCTTCTAAAGTCATGTAAAACACCGCAAGGTGACTCCAAGCGGAGTCTCCCTTTTTTCCAAAAATTGGGCCCCACACACCCACCCCTTCAGTGGCAGCAGTTGTGCCCCAGTTGTACACTTCACAGCTAGATTTGCATCAAGCACATTCAAAAATACGCCATTCTTATCCGTCCCCAGGATGACACCGGGGTAGGTAGCAAAGTCTTTCCTGATCCCAGCTCTGTTCATCTTGGCTTCTTTTAAAAACACAGCAAGCAAGGGTTACTCCAAGCGGAGTCTCCCTTTTTTCCAAAAATTGGGCCCCACACACACCCACCCCTTCAGTGGCAGCACTTGGGCCCCAGTTGTACACTTCACAGCTAGATTTGCATCAAGCACATTCAAAAATACGCTATTCTTAACCGTCCCCAGGATGACACCGGGGTAGGTAGCAAAGTCTTTCCTGATCCCAGCTCTGTTCATCTTGGCTTCTTTTAAAAACACAGCAAGCAAGGGTTACTCCAAGCGGAGTCTCCCTTTTTTCCAAAAATTGGGCCACACAGACACCCACCCCATCAGTGGCAGCACTTGGGCCCTAGTTGCAAACAGGATGTTTTGATTTGCATCAAGCACATTCAAAAATACGCTATTCTTAGCCGTCCACAGGATGACACCGGGGTAGGTAGCAAAGTCTTTCCTGATCCCAGCTCTGTTCATCTTGGCTTCTTTTAAAAACACAGCAAGCAAGGGTTACTCCAAGCGGAGTCTCCCTTTTTTCCAAAAATTGGGCCACACAGACACCCACCCCATCAGTGGCAGCACTTGGGCCCTAGTTGCAAACAGGATGTTTTGATTTGCATCAAGCACATTCAAAAATACGCTATTCTTAGCCGTCCCCAGGATGACACTGGGGTAGGTAGCAAAGTCTTTGCTGACCCATGACTTGTTCATCTTGGCTTCTTTTAAAAACAATGTAAGCAAGGGTTACTCCAAGCGGAGTCTCCCTTTTTTCCAAAAATTGGGCCACACAGACACCCACCCCATCAGTGGCAGCACTTGGGCCCTAGTTGCAAACAGGATGTTTTGATTTGCATCAAGCACATTCAAAAATACGCTATTCTTAGCCGTCCCCAGGATGACACCGGGGTAGGTAGCAAAGTCTTTGCTGACCCATGACTTGTTCATCTTGGCTTCTTTTAAAAACAATGTAAGCAAGGGTTACTCCAAGCGGAGTCTCCCTTTTTTCCAAAAATTGGGCCACACAGACACCCACCCCATCAGTGGCAGCACTTGGGCCCTAGTTGCAAACAGGATGTTTTGATTTGCATCAAGCACATTCAAAAATACGCTATTCTTAGCCGTCCACAGGATGACACCGGGGTAGGTAGCAAAGTCTTTCCTGATCCCAGCTCTGTTCATCTTGGCTTCTTTTAAAAACACAGCAAGCAAGGGTTACTCCAAGCGGAGTCTCCCTTTTTTCCAAAAATTGGGCCACACAGACACCCACCCCATCAGTGGCAGCACTTGGGCCCTAGTTGCAAACAGGATGTTTTGATTTGCATCAAGCACATTCAAAAATACGCTATTCTTAGCCGTCCCCAGGATGACACCGGGGTAGGTAGCAAAGTCTTTGCTGACCCATGACTTGTTCATCTTGGCTTCTTTTAAAAACAATGTAAGCAAGGGTTACTCCAAGCGGAGTCTCCCTTTTTTCCAAAAATTGGGCCACACAGACACCCACCCCATCAGTGGCAGCACTTGGGCCCTAGTTGCAAACAGGATGTTTTGATTTGCATCAAGCACATTCAAAAATACGCTATTCTTAGCCGTCCACAGGATGACACCGGGGTAGGTAGCAAAGTCTTTCCTGATCCCAGCTCTGTTCATCTTGGCTTCTTTTAAAAACACAGCAAGCAAGGGTTACTCCAAGCGGAGTCTCCCTTTTTTCCAAAAATTGGGCCACACAGACACCCACCCCATCAGTGGCAGCACTTGGGCCCTAGTTGCAAACAGGATGTTTTGATTTGCATCAAGCACATTCAAAAATACGCTATTCTTAGCCGTCCACAGGATGACACCGGGGTAGGTAGCAAAGTCTTTCCTGATCCCAGCTCTGTTCATCTTGGCTTCTTTTAAAAACACAGCAAGCAAGGGTTACTCCAAGCGGAGTCTCCCTTTTTTCCAAAAATTGGGCCACACAGACACCCACCCCATCAGTGGCAGCACTTGGGCCCTAGTTGCAAACAGGATGTTTTGATTTGCATCAAGCACATTCAAAAATACGCTATTCTTAGCCGTCCACAGGATGACACCGGGGTAGGTAGCAAAGTCTTTCCTGATCCCAGCTCTGTTCATCTTGGCTTCTTTTAAAAACACAGCAAGCAAGGGTTACTCCAAGCGGAGTCTCCCTTTTTTCCAAAAATTGGGCCCCACACACACCCACCCCTTCAGTGGCAGCACTTGGGCCCCAGTTGTACACTTCACAGCTAGATTTGCATCAAGCACATTCAAAAATACGCTATTCTTAACCGTCCCCAGGATGACACCGGGGTAGGTAGCAAAGTCTTTCCTGATCCCAGCTCTGTTCATCTTGGCTTCTTTTAAAAACACAGCAAGCAAGGGTTACTCCAAGCGGAGTCTCCCTTTTTTCCAAAAATTGGGCCACACAGACACCCACCCCATCAGTGGCAGCACTTGGGCCCTAGTTGCAAACAGGATGTTTTGATTTGCATCAAGCACATTCAAAAATACGCTATTCTTAGCCGTCCACAGGATGACACCGGGGTAGGTAGCAAAGTCTTTCCTGATCCCAGCTCTGTTCATCTTGGCTTCTTTTAAAAACACAGCAAGCAAGGGTTACTCCAAGCGGAGTCTCCCTTTTTTCCAAAAATTGGGCCACACAGACACCCACCCCATCAGTGGCAGCACTTGGGCCCTAGTTGCAAACAGGATGTTTTGATTTGCATCAAGCACATTCAAAAATACGCTATTCTTAGCCGTCCCCAGGATGACACCGGGGTAGGTAGCAAAGTCTTTGCTGACCCATGACTTGTTCATCTTGGCTTCTTTTAAAAACAATGTAAGCAAGGGTTACTCCAAGCGGAGTCTCCCTTTTTTCCAAAAATTGGGCCACACAGACACCCACCCCATCAGTGGCAGCACTTGGGCCCTAGTTGCAAACAGGATGTTTTGATTTGCATCAAGCACATTCAAAAATACGCTATTCTTAGCCGTCCACAGGATGACACCGGGGTAGGTAGCAAAGTCTTTCCTGATCCCAGCTCTGTTCATCTTGGCTTCTTTTAAAAACACAGCAAGCAAGGGTTACTCCAAGCGGAGTCTCCCTTTTTTCCAAAAATTGGGCCACACAGACACCCACCCCATCAGTGGCAGCACTTGGGCCCTAGTTGCAAACAGGATGTTTTGATTTGCATCAAGCACATTCCAAATCCACAAGCATTTACTCTCCCCAGGATGACACAGGGGTAGTAAATTCCTTCTGGATCCATGACTTGTTCATTTTGATGAACGTCAGTCTGTCCACATTGTCACTGGACAGACGCGTGCGCTTATCTGTCAGCACACACCCAGCAGCACTGAATACACGTTCAGAGACAACGCTGGCAGCTGGACACGACAAAATCTCCAAGGCGTAAGTTGCGAGCTCTGGCCATTTTTGTAGGTTTGAAGCCCAAAAGGAGCAAGGCTCCAGTTGCACAGTCATGGCATCGATGTTCATTTGGAGATACTCCTGTATCATCCTCTCCAGCCGTTGACTATGTGTCAGACTTGTTGTCTCTGGTGGCCTTGCAAAAGAGGGTCTAAAAAAATTATGAAAAGATTCCATAAAATTGCTGTTACCGGCACCAGAAAAGGTCCTACTGGTACGGGTAGACTGTTGAAGATGACGAGACCGTCCCATGTTTGTCAAGTTACAACTGGGAGATTCACTCCCTGCACCTGCACGGTTGTTTGGTGGAAAAGCCGAGCTAAGATCTAGTAACAGCTTCTGCTGATACTCCTGCATACGTGCGTCCCTTTCTATGGCTGGAATTATGTCACAAAATTTGGACTTGTACCGGGGATCTAATAGTGTGGCAATCCAGTAGTCATCATCACTTCTAATTTTGACAATACGACTGTCATGTTGGAGGTAGTGCAACAAAAAGGCACTCATGTGTCTTGCGCAGCCATGCGGACCAAGTCCATGCTGTGTTTGTGGCATAGAGGTGCTACCCGTTCTTTCTTCCTCTGACATCTGACCCCAACCTCTTTCAACTGAAATTTGACCAAGGTCTCCCTCATCCGCTGAGTCTTCCATGTCCATGGACAGTTCGTCCTCCATTTCTTCATGTTCTCCTGCACCTTGCTCAACATTTCGCCTGCTACTATGCGCCCTTGTCGATCCCTGTCCCCCATGGTCCCATGCCTGCTGCGTTGGTGATGATGAACGTCTGGACCTTCGTGATGTTGTTGTCCCTTGCGCATATGAATCCTCCTGTAGTTCCTCCCCTTCATGTTGTCCCACCCCCTGACTCCGAATAGTGTTTAGCGTGTGCTCCAGCATGTAAATGACTGGAATCGTCATGCTGATAATGGCATTGTCAGAGCTAAACATATTCGTCGCCATGTCGAAACTGTGCAGAAGGGTGCATAGGTCCTTGATCTGAGACCACTCCATCAGGGTGATCTGCCCCACCTCTGCATCTCGTTGGCCCAGGCTATACGTCATGACGTATTGCACCAGGGCTCTGCGGTGCTGCCACAGTCGCTGTAACATGTGGAGAGTTGAATTCCAGCGTGTCGCCACATCGCATTTCAGGCGATGAACCGGCAGGCCGAAAGACTTCTGGAGCGATGCAAGTCGCTCTGCTGCGGCGCTTGAACGGCGGAAGTGAGCTGACAGTTTTCGTGCCCTGTTCAGAAGGCCATCTAGGCCGGGATAGTGTGTTAAAAATTGCTGCACGACAAGGTTCAACACGTGAGCCATACAAGGTACGTGTCACCTTGCCCAGGCGAAGTGCCGCACCCAGGTTTGCAGCATTGTCGCACACGGCCTTACCAGGCTGCAGTTTGAGTGGAGACAACCATTTATTAAACTCGGACCGCAAAGCTGACCACAACTCCTCAGCTGTGTGACTCTTATTACCAAGACATGTCAAGCTAAAGACCGCCTGATGCCGTTGCGCTCTGCTGCCAGCATAGTAATGAGGGGTGCGTGATTCCTTCTGCGCAGTGAGAACGCTGGTGGCCTGACCAGGCAGGCTTGGGGCGGAGGTGGAGGACCCAGATGAGGTGGAGGATGCAGAAGCAGTGGCGGAACTTGGACAGACAGAGGATTGACACACAAGTCGTGGGGACGGCAAGACTTGTGCAGCAGACCCTTCACCATCTATCACCATAGTTACCCAGTGCCCAGTCAGCGACATGTAACGTCCCTGTCCATGCTTACTGGTCCAAGTATCGGTGGTGAAATGCACCCGTTCACACACAGAGTTTCTCAAGGAAGCGGTGATGTTGTGTGCGACATGCTGGTGTAGCGCGGGCACACCTTTCTTAGAGAAGTAGTGGCGACTAGGCATCTGGTACTGGGGCACAGCGACAGACATAAGGTCTCTAAAATCCTGTGTGTCCACTAGGCGGAAAGGCAGCATTTCGGTAGCCAACAGCTTACAGAGGGATAGAGTCAACCTCTTAGCTTTGTCATGGGTCGGAGGAAGTGGCCTTTTATTTGACCACATCTGAGGGACAGAGATCTGGCTGCTGTGTGTAGACGGTGTTGAGTAGGGTGTCCCTGGAAAAATGCAGGTTTGTGAGGAAAGTGCAGGCGGAGACATGATGTTGCCTTCATCCAACGTTGGTGCTATCGATGTCTGAGAGAGCTGTACACACTCACTTGTTTCCCCTTCCAAACCAACTGACGACCTTACAAGCAAACTGCCTGTTGCGGTTACAGTGGTGGAAGTTTTGCGTGGAAAAACAGGTGTGGCAGCTGTCCCCACAGTCCTAGAAGATGAAGAGCGCGCGGATGCAGTGGAAGGGGCGGGCGGTGGATGGTTCGCTCCGCTAGGCCGCATTGCAGCACGGTGAGCTTCCCACCGGGACTTGATATTTATTCATGTGACGATTCATGGAAGAAGTTGTCAAACTGCTGAGCTTTTGACCTCTACTAAGAGAATCATGACAAATGTTACATATCACATGAGTTGGGCGATCTTTTTCGATGTGAAAAAAGGACCAGGCTAGGCAAGGCTTAGAGGCCATGCGACCTGTTGATCCACCCCGAATAATGCTCATAGGCAGAGTGGTGGCTGAGGATGCAGTTGTAGACGTGCTACCAGTGCTCCGACTCTGTCCAGGAAGGCGCAAGGTAACTTCGTCGTCGGTTGCATCCTCCTCCACCGCCTCTGTTGACCTCCTCGAGTGCCTGACTGGGGGTTGACAGTAGGTGGGATCTAGAACGTCATCATCAATTGTTGTGTTTGCACTCCCCTCCCCCTCAGACCGAGCCTCTTCTTGCCCTGACGGAATATTTAAGTTGTCATCCCAATCGGGTATCTGCGTCTCATCTTCATCAGTATGTTCCTCATTGTCTATAACCACAGGTGTTACAGTTTGTGACAAAGGGTCAACATTATGCTCAGAAACTTGGTCCTCACGGCCTGAATCTGAGTCACAAAGGTTCTGGGCATCACTGCAGACCATTTCCTGTTCTGTACTCACTGTAGCTTGGGAGCAGACCTCTGATTCCCAGGCTATAGTGTGACTGAACAGCTCTGCAGACTCAGCCATCTCAGTTCCACCATACTGTGCAGGGCTGATGGAGACTTCAGAGCTGGGAGAAATCAAGTGTGATTGGGATGACAACTCAGAGGACTGGTGTTTTTTGGATGCGGTACTTGAAGTGGCTGAGAGGGCACTTGTTGGACCACTTGAGATCCATTCAAGCATTTTCCTTTTTTGCCCATCATCTACCTTTCTTCCTGTTGTTCGTGTCCGTAAAAAAGGGAGCACATCGGATTGTCCACGGTAAGTAGTAGACATCTTACTTTTGCTGGTAGATGGTCTATCTTCAGCAGATGATAATGGAGCTTTGCCACCTTCCCCACGGACAAAACCTTTTTTGCCTTTTCCACCACGCCTCTTCCCCTTTCCACCAGCATCTGTCATTTTGCCACTCATGTTGATTGCGACAAGATTGTGGACTGAAAATGTGGTAGTAAAAATTGAGAGGTGGTGAAGATTGCAGTGGTGGTCTAGCTTTATTAACAGCAGAATAATAAAGAATAAATATCCCTGACAATGCAACTTAGTTATAATTAGTTGGAGTGTGCAACGCAGGCAGACGTGCTGCAAATGTCTTTGCACTAGTGGGACTATAGCAAAGTCCAATAGCCACGTATAGGATGCCACTAGGTACACTGAGTGTTTGCTAGTATAATGGCTTGGTTAGAATGAGTTGTAGTGTGCAACGCAGGCAGACGCGCTCTGCAAATGTCTTTGCACTAGTGGGACTATAGCAAAGTCCAATAGCCACGTATAGGATGCCACTAGGTACACTGAGTGTTTGCTAGTATAATGGCTTGGTTAGAATGAGTTGTAGTGTGCAACGCAGGCAGACGCGCTCTGCAAATGTCTTTGCACTAGTGGGACTATAGCAAAGTCCAATAGCCACGTATAGGATGCCACTAGGTACACTGAGTGTTTGCTAGTATAATGGCTTGGTTAGAATGAGTTGTAGTGTGCAACGCAGGCAGACGCGCTCTGCAAATGTCTTTGCACTAGTGGGACTATAGCAAAGTCCAATAGCCACGTATAGGATGCCACTAGGTACACTGAGTGTTTGCTAGTATAATGGCTTGGTTAGAATGAGTTGTAGTGTGCAACGCAGGCAGACGCGCTCTGCAAATGTCTTTGCACTAGTGGGACTATAGCAAAGTCCAATAGCCACGTATAGGATGCCACTAGGTACACTGAGTGTTTGCTAGTATAATGGCTTGGTTAGAATGAGTTGTAGTGTGCAACGCAGGCAGACGCGCTCTGCAAATGTCTTTGCACTAGTGGGACTATAGCAAAGTCCAATAGCCACGTATAGGATGCCACTAGGTACACTGAGTGTTTGCTAGTATAATGGCTTGGTTAGAATGAGTTGTAGTGTGCAACGCAGGCAGACGCGCTCTGCAAATGTCTTTGCACTAGTGGGACTATAGCAAAGTCCAATAGCCACGTATAGGATGCCACTAGGTACACTGAGTGTTTGCTAGTATAATGGCTTGGTTAGAATGAGTTGTAGTGTGCAACGCAGGCAGACGCGCTCTGCAAATGTCTTTGCACTAGTGGGACTATAGCAAAGTCCAATAGCCACGTATAGGATGCCACTAGGTACACTGAGTGTTTGCTAGTATAACGGCTTGGTTAGAATGAGTTTTAGTGTGCAACGCAGGCAGACGCGCTCTGCAAATGTCTTTGCACTAGTGGGACTATAGCAAAGTCCAATAGCCACGTATAGGATGCCACTAGGTACACTGAGTGTTTGCTAGTATAATGGCTTGGTTAGAATGAGTTGTAGTGTGCAACGCAGGCAGACGCGCTCTGCAAATGTCTTTGCACTAGTGGGACTATAGCAAAGTCCAATAGCCACGTATAGGATGCCACTAGGCACACTGAGTGTTTGCTAGTATAATGGCTTGGTTAGAATGAGTTGTAGTGTGCAACGCAGGCAGACGCGCTCTGCAAATGTCTTTGCACTAGTGGGACTATAGCAAAGTCCAATAGCCACGTATAGGATGCCACTAGGTACACTGAGTGTTTGCTAGTATAATGGCTTGGTTAGAATGAGTTGTAGTGTGCAACGCAGGCAGACGCGCTCTGCAAATGTCTTTGCACTAGTGGGACTATAGCAAAGTCCAATAGCCACGTATAGGATGCCACTAGGTACACTGAGTGTTTGCTAGTATAATGGCTTGGTTAGAATGAGTTGTAGTGTGCAACGCAGGCAGACGCGCTCTGCAAATGTCTTTGCACTAGTGGGACTATAGCAAAGTCCAATAGCCACGTATAGGATGCCACTAGGTACACTGAGTGTTTGCTAGTATAATGGCTTGGTTAGAATGAGTTGTAGTGTGCAACGCAGGCAGACGCGCTCTGCAAATGTCTTTGCACTAGTGGGACTATAGCAAAGTCCAATAGCCACGTATAGGATGCCACTAGGTACACTGAGTGTTTGCTAGTATAATGGCTTGGTTAGAATGAGTTGTAGTGTGCAACGCAGGCAGACGCGCTCTGCAAATGTCTTTGCACTAGTGGGACTATAGCAAAGTCCAATAGCCACGTATAGGATGCCACTAGGTACACTGAGTGTTTGCTAGTATAATGGCTTGGTTAGAATGAGTTGTAGTGTGCAACGCAGGCAGACGCGCTCTGCAAATGTCTTTGCACTAGTGGGACTATAGCAAAGTCCAATAGCCACGTATAGGATGCCACTAGGTACACTGAGTGTTTGCTAGTATAATGGCTTGGTTAGAATGAGTTGTAGTGTGCAACGCAGGCAGACGCGCTCTGCAAATGTCTTTGCACTAGTGGGACTATAGCAAAGTCCAATAGCCACGTATAGGATGCCACTAGGTACACTGAGTGTTTGCTAGTATAATGGCTTGGTTAGAATGAGTTGTAGTGTGCAACGCAGGCAGACGCGCTCTGCAAATGTCTTTGCACTAGTGGGACTATAGCAAAGTCCAATAGCCACGTATAGGATGCCACTAGGTACACTGAGTGTTTGCTAGTATAATGGCTTGGTTAGAATGAGTTGTAGTGTGCAACGCAGGCAGACGCGCTCTGCAAATGTCTTTGCACTAGTGGGACTATAGCAAAGTCCAATAGCCACGTATAGGATGCCACTAGGTACACTGAGTGTTTGCTAGTATAATGGCTTGGTTAGAATGAGTTGTAGTGTGCAACGCAGGCAGACGCGCTCTGCAAATGTCTTTGCACTAGTGGGACTATAGCAAAGTCCAATAGCCACGTATAGGATGCCACTAGGTACACTGAGTGTTTGCTAGTATAATGGCTTGGTTAGAATGAGTTGTAGTGTGCAACGCAGGCAGACGCGCTCTGCAAATGTCTTTGCACTAGTGGGACTATAGCAAAGTCCAATAGCCACGTATAGGATGCCACTAGGTACACTGAGTGTTTGCTAGTATAATGGCTTGGTTAGAATGAGTTGTAGTGTGCAACGCAGGCAGACGCGCTCTGCAAATGTCTTTGCACTAGTGGGACTATAGCAAAGTCCAATAGCCACGTATAGGATGCCACTAGGTACACTGAGTGTTTGCTAGTATAATGGCTTGGTTAGAATGAGTTGTAGTGTGCAACGCAGGCAGACGCGCTCTGCAAATGTCTTTGCACTAGTGGGACTATAGCAAAGTCCAATAGCCACGTATAGGATGCCACTAGGTACACTGAGTGTTTGCTAGTATAATGGCTTGGTTAGAATGAGTTGTAGTGTGCAACGCAGGCAGACGCGCTCTGCAAATGTCTTTGCACTAGTGGGACTATAGCAAAGTCCAATAGCCACGTATAGGATGCCACTAGGTACACTGAGTGTTTGCTAGTATAATGGCTTGGTTAGAATGAGTTGTAGTGTGCAACGCAGGCAGACGCGCTCTGCAAATGTCTTTGCACTAGTGGGACTATAGCAAAGTCCAATAGCCACGTATAGGATGCCACTAGGTACACTGAGTGTTTGCTAGTATAATGGCTTGGTTAGAATGAGTTGTAGTGTGCAACGCAGGCAGACGCGCTCTGCAAATGTCTTTGCACTAGTGGGACTATAGCAAAGTCCAATAGCCACGTATAGGATGCCACTAGGTACACTGAGTGTTTGCTAGTATAATGGCTTGGTTAGAATGAGTTGTAGTGTGCAACGCAGGCAGACGCGCTCTGCAAATGTCTTTGCACTAGTGGGACTATAGCAAAGTCCAATAGCCACGTATAGGATGCCACTAGGTACACTGAGTGTTTGCTAGTATAATGGCTTGGTTAGAATGAGTTGTAGTGTGCAACGCAGGCAGACGCGCTCTGCAAATGTCTTTGCACTAGTGGGACTATAGCAAAGTCCAATAGCCACGTATAGGATGCCACTAGGTACACTGAGTGTTTGCTAGTATAATGGCTTGGTTAGAATGAGTTGTAGTGTGCAACGCAGGCAGACGCGCTCTGCAAATGTCTTTGCACTAGTGGGACTATAGCAAAGTCCAATAGCCACGTATAGGATGCCACTAGGTACACTGAGTGTTTGCTAGTATAATGGCTTGGTTAGAATGAGTTGTAGTGTGCAACGCAGGCAGACGCGCTCTGCAAATGTCTTTGCACTAGTGGGACTATAGCAAAGTCCAATAGCCACGTATAGGATGCCACTAGGTACACTGAGTGTTTGCTAGTATAATGGCTTGGTTAGAATGAGTTGTAGTGTGCAACGCAGGCAGACGCGCTCTGCAAATGTCTTTGCACTAGTGGGACTATAGCAAAGTCCAATAGCCACGTATAGGATGCCACTAGGTACACTGAGTGTTTGCTAGTATAATGGCTTGGTTAGAATGAGTTGTAGTGTGCAACGCAGGCAGACGCGCTCTGCAAATGTCTTTGCACTAGTGGGACTATAGCAAAGTCCAATAGCCACGTATAGGATGCCACTAGGTACACTGAGTGTTTGCTAGTATAATGGCTTGGTTAGAATGAGTTGTAGTGTGCAACGCAGGCAGACGCGCTCTGCAAATGTCTTTGCACTAGTGGGACTATAGCAAAGTCCAATAGCCACGTATAGGATGCCACTAGGTACACTGAGTGTTTGCTAGTATAATGGCTTGGTTAGAATGAGTTGTAGTGTGCAACGCAGGCAGACGCGCTCTGCAAATGTCTTTGCACTAGTGGGACTATAGCAAAGTCCAATAGCCACGTATAGGATGCCACTAGGTACACTGAGTGTTTGCTAGTATAATGGCTTGGTTAGAATGAGTTGTAGTGTGCAATGCAGGCAGACGCGCTCTGCAAATGTCTTTGCACTAGTGGGACTATAGCAAAGTCCAATAGCCACGTATAGGATGCCACTAGGTACACTGAGTGTTTGCTAGTATAATGGCTTAGTTATCAGTTGGAGTGTGCAGAGGACAAGAGGGTACAGTGGCAGGATTGTGGTGCTCTGGGTAGAGGAATGGAAGACTGCCTTTCTATTCCCTCCTAATGGTGAAATGCAGGTAGGAAATCCCTGACCTGGGCTACACAGACGCTGTTGCTGTTTGCAGGACCTGTCACCTATGGCTCTCTGACCCTGCCGGTTGGAGCCCTTAAAAGGACTGCTATAAAGTGCTCTCCCTAAGCTGTCTAACGCTGTGTATGCAGCGCATACAGCTGTATCGGCTATAGGACTCAGGAAGACGGAGCTGCGACAGTGATGTCTGACACCAAAGACGCAGAAGGCAGATAATGGCGTCCGTGAAGAAAATGTCCGGTTTTATAATGCAGGGACATGTGACATGCAGATCCTATCACACATGCCGTTGCTTCTCTGGCTCAAAGTCCACTTAGCTGTGTGTGTGTCTGGGATTGGCTGACATGCTGGCCCGCCCCACAAGACGCGCGCGCTTAGGGAAGGAAGACAAGAAAAAAAAAAAAAAAAAATGGCGATCGCCATTATAGAAACAGCAGTGATCTGAAGGCGCTGTTCACGCACACTATACACTGAAATGTGATAATAGTTTGATTCACAGAGTGACTTACACTATTACAGCAGAAACCAAGCTATGATTTAGCTGTTTTTTGGCTGCTAGAACCATTCTCGAACGTTTCTAGAACTACCGAGCTTTTGCAAAAAGCTCGAGTTCTAGTTCGATCTAGAACATGCCCCAAAATCACTCGAGCCGCGAACTGGAGAACCACGAACCACGAACCGCGCTCAACTCTAGTCATGAGCTGATGATTTTAATTACACCATTATTGTGTATCTTTTGATCGTCTGTTATTGCATTTTAATGTAATGTTGTGGCGACCAAAAAAGGTAATTTTTGAGTTTAGAATTTGTTTTCGCTACGTCGTGTACTGATCAGATTAATTTGTTTGATATTTTGTTAGATTGGGCATCTCTGAATGCTGTAATACCAAATATGTTTATTTTTCATTTTTTTAATTCTTTTATTATAAATTGGGCAAAAGAGAAGCAAATTTAACTTTTTGTTTTTTTTATTTTTTTTCCTATTTTTAAAACTTATTTTTGTAATGATTTTAATAGTCCCCCTGTGGCACTCTGACTGTATACTCCAATCATTTCTCCTGATCAGAGTGATGCATCAGCGTCATTCTAATCAAGAGAAATTCTCATCTTCTGTTAGTGGCGGCATTCTGTCGGCTCTCACAGGAAGTAAGTCATGGCAGCATCAAGATTCTGCAGCTGATCCAGCGCTACCATGACAACACATTGGCGCCCTGTGATCGTGTCATGGGGCCATCGATGGAAAACAAAGTAATCCCTGTTGCAGCCCTTTTAATTGCACTGTCAGTGTTTGACAGCACGATCTAAGAGGTTAACAGGCATGGGTGGATCTCTGATCCACCAACACCTGCTAGTTGCACATATCTGCTGATCAGATCAGCAGACATGTGAGGGGAATACTGCAGGCTCACCTCCGGAGGCTGTGGAAACCAGGGGGACACAACCAATAATGTAATAGTACGTCATTAGTCGTGAAGGGTTTAATACCTAAACTTGCTTGGAGAGTTTTCCATATGCAGGAGGTATAGCAATGCCAAAATATGTGCATTAGTGTACACATATGTGACCTCCTCCCCATAGCACCTCATGCCTTTGGTTTATACCATGAATGTAGTCCTAACCACAGAAGTGGGGCCCATTTTTTTGTCCTATGAGAGTGGACAGTGTATCTTTGAATTACCTTGCTGCAGTAGTCATACGTCCATCTGATGGGACCTCATTGCAACAGTTGGAAGTGGAGACTGGTGAGGGAGGGACCATATCATTAAAACAACCTACTAATGAAGATAAATGACCCTATCTGCTGGATTTAGCACATTAGAGTCTATATTTTCCATAGCGCACAGCTTGGAAGAAACAGTTGTCAGAATAGGGGCGACCGGGGAGGTGAGGTGAGAATTATGTGTCTGTAATTATTTTCCTACACTATAGAAAACAATATCACTCCCCCAAACAACCCCTTTAAAATAGGTGTTTAACATAGCAGTCTCCATAATTTATCCCTGCAATGTCCCTTTTGGTTGTATCATGTATTACGGCTTCGACATGTTCAAGCAAATAGAGCTGAACACAATCCATGGCCAAAAGTGGTACTGTTTTATGGGGGAAACAATCGTCTTCCTTTTTAAAAACTTGTTTTTATTAATTATTATTAGGCTCTAAAAACTTGGAATTTCTCACAAAGTGCATTATTCGATATACTGCATGTAACAGTCTCTGTATCTATTCAAAGAGTCAAAAATGGATTAATCAGGCCCAAATCTTCTATACGCCAGAATTCTAGACAGGGACAAGGACTGAGCGTATTACTGTACTTGTTAATTTACCTGATGCTATTTTCTTATGCTATTTGCGCTCAGCTCGGTCATGTTCCCGGCCACTCATTTTGTTTAGTCTCTCGGCATGATTTTGTGTAATATAACCCATAATGCACTCAGAAGTAAGAGAATCAGTTTGGCAATGTTTATAAACAATGTCAAATGGATACAAAATAATTGCTAGTCTGTGGAATAAAGGACATCGCTCTGACAACACAAAGATATCCCTTGTTTCATCAAATAAACATTTGGAAGGGTTTGCATTTTCTTCTAGAGGCCTTTGGAGATACTTGTTTTTCTATCAATGTGTCAATACATCAACACTTCCCTTTTGGGTTTAATAGCTTTCCCAAACCTCAACTTTCTGATACCAAAAGAACCATGATAATGATCATATATTATTCTAGCACTAAGATGTTATGTGCTTTGAGGCATTGAAAATAATATTAGTCCCTGAAATGAGGACAAACCGTCCACATGTCCTATCAGGGGTTTCATGTTGGGTCTCTTGTTTTTGAATCACTGTTTGAGAATTAAGGGAATCTATCAGTAGGTTTGTGCTATGTAATCTCAGGACAGCATGCTATAGGGGTTAAAAAAAAGCTATGCCTCTCTTATCAGGCTGTGTGCTGTTGTTTGCTTAAACTAAAGGCTTTATCACCTAGTGAATATCACTGCTGGACTATAATGGCATGTGCATGGCAGTCCGATACACCCCCTCTTTTGATTGAGAACTCACAGTCAATGTACAATCTCTATAGAGAACCTGGTTTGGGTGAGACAAGACTCTCAGATTTGCTGTCACTGTTCCACTGTGCGGAGCATCTTGCCCACTGGTGATGCTCTGACATGTTCTCCTGAACTACAGAGCTGGCAGTGACATGTTTCCTTTGTGCAGAGCATTTTGCATTTGGAGATGCTCTGCTGTGTTTCTTTGAGCACTAGCCGACAGGTGGTTTGACAGCGCAGGAATCCATGCAGCTTCTTGGAGGTGCTGATTACTCAGGTGTTCCACCTTCCTGGTGTTTGCACTGTTTCATTACTGAGCATGTTCTCCCAGAACCTTGCCAGTCATACTCTCTGGTTCCGCAGTTGTGCTCTTGCCTCCTGTTTGTGCATATGTTCTGATCTAGGCTTCTTGACCCCGGACTGTTTATTGACCCTTCTCTGCCCGCTCGCTGTTCTTGTTGTTACCTCTTGGCTTCTGACCTTGGACCATTACCTGACTATGTCTCTGTCTGCTCCCTGAATCTAATTACTTTCCTGGAATTCTAACCCTCGGCCTGTGACTTGACTGCATATCTGCTTAGTCCTGTTGTGTCCTCCTGTTTTCTGATCCCAGCTTGTCTGACTACCCTTCCATCTATACTGTCTTTAAGTAGTGACTAGCATTACAATGGCTAAATCTAAAGGCTCTGACTCTGTCAGAACAGCTGCATCTAGTAATCTAACTGATACATAATTGGATTTAGAGTCTCTTTGCCTACATTATGTTGCTCTGAGATGAAGTAGCAAAAACCTACTGACAGATTCCCTTTAAAGGCTGTTCAGTAAGAAACCCTCCTGATTTGGCAGACTTGACCTATCCAAAAGATTCACACTGCTCTAGTCGGGTTCAAGTCTGGTTCTCCATAGCAGTTGGAGCAGGGCAGTCTTCATTTCTGCATTCGGCATCTCCAGCCTGGCAATATGGACTTCACTTGCACTTACTAGGACTTAGGGGTACTTTGCACACTACGACATCGCAGGTGCGATGTCGGTGGGGTCATGTCGAAAGTGACGCACTTCCTGCGTCGCTCTCGACATCATAGTGTGTAAAGCCTAGATGATACGATTAACGAGCGCAAAAGCGTCGTAATCGTATCATCGGTGTAGCGTCAGCGAAAACCATAATTACCTTGCTGCGACGGTCCGATGTTGTTCCTCGTTCCTGCGGCAGCACACATCGCTGTGTGTGAAGTCGCAGGAGCGAGGAACATCTCCTACCTGCTTCACCGCGGCTCCTGACGGCTATGCGGACGGAAGGGGGTGGGCGGGATGTTTACGTCCCGCTCATCTCCGCCCTCTGCTTCTATTGGCCGCCTGCCGTGTGACGTCGCTATTACGCCGCACGGCCCGCCCACTTAATAAGGAGGTGGGTCGGCGGCCAGAGCGACGTCACAGGGCAAGGTGAGTGCATGTGAAGCTGGCGTAGCGATAATTTTCGCTACACCAGCTATCACCACATATCGCTGCTGCGACAGGGGCGGGGACTATCGCACTCGGCATCACAGCATCGGCTTGTGATCTCGTAGTGTGCAAAGTACCCCTTACTCCTCATCTTGTATGACGTCTTACGATGTGAGTTTGTGACATTGCGGGCTCAAAAGGCACAGCAGGCATCTTGGATGCTGGACAATGGATATTGGCCACGGAAGACTGGATTGGGTGCCGGAACTCTACTTTCTCAACTCTACAGTCTATATGTTGTAAAGTCAGCATCTCATCTAAGAGACAGACATGAAATAAAGCATTTTCCCTGCACTGTGCTCTGCAGGGTTAATGTCTTGCTCGCCATGGCTTCCACTTTTGCTGTGTGGTGAGATCCAGACCTAATCTGACAGCTTAAAACAGTTGAGGTTCAGTGAAGTCGAATTTTGCCTGATCCGTTCATCTTTATGCTTAACAATTTTGACAATCTGAAAGTGTTTAACTTAAGATATAGATGTAACACCACCAGTATTTCATGGAAAAGTGAAGGATGCTCCCTATCGCCCATTTACTTCTCCCAACACCTACAAGATCTTACTAGCAGCCCATATGGGGTTCCACAAAGGGTAGATATTTCTCCAACCACTGACTTTGACGCTAATCTACCCTTTAAACATTTGTTGCAAGCCAATGTGCTGCATTGCTAAAATACGAGTGCAATAATATATGTGGCCTGGTAACATAGTATGTAAGTCACGTTCTTCTATTCAAATAGACACAACTTGACAAGTTCTCTCACTGGAATTTGTATGGGATTAAGATTTTATCTGTTTGGATGTTTATGAACAAAACCTTTAAATGTGTCGGACTCTGTGGTCTATTCATGTGAATGCATAGTATTGGCTTTATAAAAAATGCCATGTTCTTGCGAGAGTAAATGTCAGGGCACAGATCTGCTCTGATGATAACGGGGCAACTGTTTACATTCTACCGGTAACTTTATTATATTTACAGAAGGAGTAAATGCCAGACATAAATATAAATATAGACGAGGGGACGATATTGCAAAGCAATGAGGGCAGAATGGAGTAAAGTAAAAAGAAGACTGCAGATTGAGATCTCATCCCTAGTGCGGTAAAGGTATAATGTAAAAGTGACATTCATATGCTACCATTATTTCATCAAGTAATAGACAATATAATTACAAAACATATACAGCTGCATGTTAAAATGCTAACAATGAATAAGGGTATTGTATTACTTCTATAGGAATATTTGAAAAAAAAGAGAGATACTTAGCTTATGTATTGGCAAATGCATGTGAGCCCGGTCACCATGGCAAGGTAATCTCTGTATACTGGGAACCTAAATTGAAATGCCACTATCTGGGTTAAAAATTAAAAAGACTGATGGAACACCATTGCAAATGTGAACAGGGTGCTAGCCAAAAAATACACAATCTATATGAAGTTAAAGCTGCAAACTAAATTTAGAGAAATGTGAATAAGCATAACTGCTTTATAATACATAAAGAAATGAAAACACAGTTAGCTATATGAAAAATTGGAAAAATTGAAAATGTGAAATTGCATGACTGCTAAGGATTATTTGAAAAAAAGATATTTAGCTAATGTATTGTTCAATTCATTACTGCCCGATACCACTTCCCGGTAATCTCTTATTTATCGAGTCCTTAACCAAATGTTACCTCTATGTGTGGTTAAAACCTGCTTGTGTATAGGAAGTCAGGGACCTGGCTATATAGGAAATTGAATAAACATGGCTAAAGGGCGGGACTGGGTTTTCAGACAGAAAAAAACTGCATAACAATCAAAAAGACTGCTGGAACACCATTGCAAATGTGAACAGGGTGCTAGTTAAAAAATACACAATCTATATAAAGTGAAAGCTGCATACCAAATTCAGAGGAATATGAATAAGCATAACTGTTCTATTATACATAAAGACATTTAAAACAAAACCAGCCATATGAAAAATTGAAAATGTGACATTGCATGACTGCTAAGGATTATTTGAAAAAAAGAGAGATTTTGCTAATGTATTGATCAATTCACTACTGCCCAATAACCACTTCACAGTAATCTCTTATTTATTGGGTCCCTAACCAAATGTTACCTCCATGTGCGGTAAAAACCTGCTTGTGTATGGGAAGCCAGAGACCTGGCTATATAGTTCTCTTTTTTTAAAAAAAAATAATCCTCAGCAGTCATACAATGTCAGATTTTCAATTTTTCAAATTTTTCATATGGCTAATTATATTTTTCACTTCTTTATGTATTATAAAGCAGTTATGCTTATTCATATGTCCCTGAATTTGGTGTGCAGCTTTCACTTTATATAGATTGTGTATTTTTTAGCTAGCACCCTGTTCACATTTGCAATGGTGTTCCAGCAGTCTTTTTGATGGTTATGCAGTTTTTTCTGTCTGAGAATCCAGTCCCTCCCTTTGGCCATGTTTATTCGATTTCCTATATAGCCAGGTCCCTGGCTTCCCATACACAAGCAGGTTTCAACCGCACATAGAGGTAACATTTAGTTAGGGACCCGATAAATAAGAGATTACCGTGAAGTGGTTATCAGGCAATAATGAAGTGATCAATAAATTAGCTTTTTTTCAAATAATCCTTAGCAGTCATGCAATGTTACATTTTTCAATTTTTCATATGGCTAATTGTGTTTTTCAGTTCTTTATGTATTATAGAACAGTTATGCTTATTCATATTTCTCTTAACCCCTTCAGCCCCCAGCCTGTTTTCACCTTAAAGACCCGGCCATTTTTTGCAATTTTGACCAGTGTCACTTTGACAGGTTATAACTCTGGAACACTTCAACGGATCCTGGCGATTCTGAGATTGTTTTTTGTGACATATTGTACTTCATGTCAGTGGTAAATTTAGGCCGATATGTTTTGCGTTTATTTGTGAAAATTTCGGAAATTTAGCGAAAATTTTGAAAATTTTGCAATTTTCAAAATTTGAAATTTTATGCCCATAAATCTGAGAGATATGTCACACAAAAAAGTTACTAAATAACATTTCCCACATGTCTACTTTACACCAGCGCAATTTTTGAAAAAAAAAAATTTCCGTTAGGAAGTTAGAAGGGTTCAAAGTTCATCACCAATTTCTCATTTTTCCAACAAAATTTACAAAAAAAAATTGTTTAGGTACCACATCACATTTGGAGTGATTTGAGAAACCTAGGCGACAGAAAATACCCAAAAGTGACCCAATTCTAAAATCTGCACCCCTCACTCTGCTCAAAACCACATCCAAGAAGTTTATTAACCCTTTAGGAGCTTCACAGCAACCAAAGCAATGTAGACGAAAAAATGAAAATTTTACTTTTTTAACACAAAAATGTTACTTTAGCCATAAAAATTAGTATTTTCACAAGGGTATCAGGAAAAATGCATCATAAAATGTATCGTGCATTTTCTCCTGAGTACGCAGATACCCCATATGTGGTGGTGATCAAATGTTTGGGCACACAGCAGGACTCGGAAGGCAAGGAGCGCCATTTGAATTTTTGAGTGCAAAATTAGCTCTAGATGTTTGATGTGCACTTTGAACCCCTGGGGGCTTCACAGAAGTTTATAACGTTGAGCCGTGAAAAGAAAAAAACATTTTTTTACCACAAAACTGTTGCTTCAACCAGGTAGCTTTTTTTATCACAAGGGTATCAGGAAAAAATGCACCATAAAATTTATGGTGCATTTTCTCCTGAGTACGCAGATACCCCATATGTGGTGGAAATCAAATGTTTGGGCGCACGGCAGGACTCGGAAGGCAAGGAGCGCCATTTCACAGCAAAATTGGTTGGAATTATTAGCGGACGCTATGTTTCATTTGGAGACCCCCCTGAAGTGCCTAAACAATGGAGCTCCCCCACAATTGACCCCATTTTGGAAACTAGACCCCTCATGGAATTTATCTAGCTGTTTAGTGAGCACTTTGAACCCCTGGAGGCTTCACAAACGTTTGTAATGTTCAGCCGTGAAAATATTTTATTCTTTTTATTTACCACAAAATTGTTTTTTCAAACAGGTAGCTTTTTTTTCCACAAGGGTATCAGAAAAAAATGCACCATAAAATGTATTGTGCAATTTCTCCTGAGTACGACGATACCTCATATGTGGTGGAAATCAATTGTTTGGGCGTACGGCGGGGCTCAGAAGAGAAGGAGCGCCATTTCACAGTAAAATTGATTGGAATTATTAGCAGACGCCATGTTTCATTTGGAGACCCCCTGAGGTGCCTAAACAATGGAGCTCCCCCACATGTGATCCCATTTTGGAAACTAGACCCCCCCCATACAAAAAAAATTAGTTTGGCGAAATAAAAAATACAGACATCAGTAAAAAAAAAAAAAAAAAAAAAAAGAGCGCCTGCCACTAAGACCAGTGCCAAACGTGAGAGCAATGCACGAGTCTCGCATCGCATCATCCACTGCAGTCTGGAAGCGAGCAACTGCGCTGGATAATGCGATGCGAGAGGGCGGGGCGGCAGATGAGAAAGGGCGCAGCGGATGGAAGATGGGAAAGGGCGCAGCGGATGGAGGAGCGGCAGAGGATGGGAAAGGGCGCAGCGGATGGATGATGGGAAATGGCGCAGCGGATGGATGGGAAAGGGCGCAGCAGATGGAGGAGCGGCAGAGGATGGGGGGGGGTGGGATGGGGATACCTAGCTTACAGGATGGATCTAGGCAGCAGGATCACAGCAGACAGAAGAGGCAGCAGATGAAGGAGGCAACAGATCGAGGAGGGTGAGAGGGGGCAGTAGATGGAAAATGGGAGAGAGCAGGCAGCAGATCGGGGAGGGGGGCAGAGTCTGATGCGAGAGAGAGATGGCACATGTAGGGGAAGGGAGGGGGGCTTGCAGCACATGTAGGGGGAGGGAGGGGGGCTTGCAGCACATGTAGGGGGAGGGAGGGGGGCTTGCAGCACATGTAGGGGGAGGGGGGCTTGCAGCACATGTAGGGGGAGGGTGGCTTGCAGCACATGTGCTGCAAGCCAGCCACCCTCCCCCCACATGTGCTGCAAGCCAGCCACCCTCCCCCCACATGTGCTGCAAGCCAGCCACCCTCCCCCCACATGTGCTGCAAGCCAGCCACCCTCCCCCCACATGTGCTGCAAGCCAGCCACCCTCCCCCCACGTGGGGGGAGGGTGGCTTGCAGCACATGGAGGGATAGGTGGTGTGGCGATGGAGAAGGGGCAGCCGAGGAAGGAGGCGGCGGCGGCGGCCGCCGCCGATCGGGGGCAGCAGCGGCTGAAAAAGGTGGGTGCGACGGCGGCGGGGACAGTGGCGAGCATGGCGGCGGGGACGGCGGTGGATCGGGAGCGGCGGCGGGGACAGCGGTGGAGCGGGAGCATGGCAGCGGGGACGGCGGTGGATCGGGAGCGGCGGCGGGGACAGCGGTGGAGCGGGAGCATGGCGGCGGAGACAGCGGTGCAGCGGGAGCATGGCGGTGGGGACGGCGGTGGATCGGGAGCAGCGGCGGGGACAGCGGTGCAGCGGGAGCATGGCGGCGGAGACAGCGGTGCAGCAGGAGCATGGCGGCGGAGACAGCGGTGCAGCGGGAGCATGGCGGCGGGGACGGCGGTGGATCGGGAGCGGCGGCGGGGACAGCGGTGCAGCGGGAGCATGGCGGCGGAGACAGCGGTGCAGCGGGAGCATGGCGGCGGGGACGGCGGTGGATCGGGAGCGGCGGCGGGGACAGCGGTGGAGCGGGAGCATGGCGGCGGAGACAGCGGTGCAGCGGGAGCATGGCGGCGGGGACGGCGGTGGATTGGGAGCGGCGGCGGGGACAGTGGTGCAGCGGGAGCATGGCAGCAGAGACAGCGGTGCAGCGGGAGCATGGCGGCGGGGACGGCGGTGGATCGGGAGCGGCGGCGGGGACAGCGGTGCAGCGGGAGCATGGCGGCGGAGACAGCGGGACCATGGTGGCGGGGACGGCGGTGGATCGGGAGCGGCGGCGGGGACAGCGATGGAGCGGGAGCATGGCGGCGGAGACAGCGGTGCAGCGGGAGCATGGCGGCGGGGACGGCGGTGGATCGGGAGCGGCGGCGGGGACAGCGGTGCAGCGGGAGCATGGCGGCGGAGACAGCGGTGCAGCGGGAGCATGGCGGCAGAGACAGCGGTGCAGCGGGAGCATGGCGGCGGGGACGGCGGTGGATCGGGAGCGGCGGCGGGGACAGCGGTGCAGCGGGAGCATGGCGGCGGAGACAGCGGGAGCATGGCGGCGGGGACGGCGGTGGATCGGGAGCGGCGGCGGGGACAGCGGTGGAGCGGGAGCATGGCGGCGGAGACAGCGGTGCAGCGGGAGCATGGCGGCGGGGATGGCGGTGGATCGGGAGCGGCGGCGGGGACAGCGGTGCAGCGGGAGCATGGCGGCGGGGACAGCGGTGCATCGGGAGCATGGCGGCGGGGACAGCAGTGAAGCGGCAGCAGCGGGTGGGCAATCGGAGACAGCGGCGGTGAAGCGGGAGCAGCGGCGGGGCGATCGGAGACAGCGGCGGTGAAGCGGGAGCAGCGGCGGGGACAGCGGTGAAGCGGGAGCAGCGGCGGGGCGATCGGGGACAGGGGCGAGCGGCGGGGCGATCGGGGACAGGGGCAGGCGGCGGGGACAACAACTTACCGCTCTCCTCGTCTTCTAGGGACGATCACAGGCCGCAGATCCACATTGATTGGAGAGAGCGGTCACAAGACCGGTCTCTCCAATCAGAGCTGGGGGCGGGTGAAGCATCGATCACCCAGCTCCAGCCAATGGCCAGTGCTACAGCAGCACTGATCAGGGCTGGATTTCAATGTTCCAGCCATTTTCAATGGCTGGAACATTACAGTGGCTGTAATTGGCTGAGCGGCGTTCGTCAGCCAATCACAGCCTCTGTAGGTTCGGGGAGGAGGCACCACCCCTCCTGAGGTCAGGCAGAGGTCCCCTCCTTCCCGAATCTACCGTTTAAGTAAATAAATTTCACTCCCCGGGGCTCCGGGACCGCGATTTCGCCAGGACGTACTGAGTACGTCATGGGTCGTTTAGCACCATGTCACCATGACGTACTCAGTACGTCCAAGGTCGTTAAGGGGTTAATTTGGTTTGCAGCTTTCACTTTATATAGACTATCTGGGTTAAAAACCTCCATGTCTAGGCAGCTAGACTCCACCTATAAAGGGGAGTGACACAGCCTGGTTACAGGGCTGAGTGCTCAATCAGAAAGAGATGCACTATAAATATACAAAAAGATGTGAAGAGATGTGAACAGGTGTGAACAGGTGCTAGCTGAAAACATATTATAACTACAAAACACATACAGCGGCACACTAAAATGCTAACAATGAATAAGGGAACTCTGGTATTGCATTACTGCTATAGGAATATTTGAAAAAAGAGATATTTATCTTATGTATTGGCCAATGCATGTGAGCCCGGTCACCACAGCAAGGTATATCTCTGTATACCGGGAACCTAACTTGAAATATAGTGTGCAGCTGTATGTGTTTTGTAGTTATAATGGGTTTTCAGCTACCACCTGTTCACACCTGTTGGATATGCAGGTCAGTCTTTTTGATATATTTGTAACACAATATAATGTTATCACTTTTGCCACTCTACTAAAAAAAGAAAAAAAATTTCAATTTGTATTTTAAATTTTTGGATCTTAGAATTAAGAATTTACAATAATGTATCTCTTTTTTTCATCAAGATTAGGTATATGTGATATAATCATTGGTGTTTTGGGATGATTCCAATAAATACGGCACGTGCCAGTGATTGCTGCAGGGGTCATTTGTTCTCAGCTTGTCAATAAAAACTGCAACATCAGAGCCGGATCAATGGAGAATAGTAGATGTTTGTTGTGTTTATTTTAAAATATTTGCCTTATTTTTCCGTTTATAAGACGCACCGGATTGTAAGATGCACACCAAATTTAGAGGAGGAAAATAGGACAAAAATTGTTAATGCTAAAATGAGGGTCCGTCTTATAATCCTAGTGTCTTAATCCTAATGCTTACTAGGGGGAGCGGCAGTGGTGGAGTGGCTCAAGAAGGTCACAGGAGGTAGGATTAATGGTGCTGCAGGCTCAGAGGAGTGAGTGTTGTGTCTCAGGAGAATCAGTGGGCGGAGGGTCAGCGAGAGTCCGTGGACGCTTCGGGGGTGTCGCGCTGGCGGGTGCCATTGATCTGACTGCATGCAGTGAAGCGACTCCGGAGGGTCACAGGACGGGGTGTTGCTGCGGCGGCAGGCGCCTGATTTGACTGCAGGCTCCATTGAATCGCCCGTGGTTGACTCAGTGGACTTTATGAATATGGTCGTGGAAGTGGTGCGTGCACAGAAACATCTCTGCGGCCATATTCTTCAAGTCCATCGTGTCAATCTGCACACTAGCCACCTCCACCGCCATTTTCTTAAAATTCATTACGTCAACAACGGACGATTCAATAGTTTCCTCAGTCAGATCAGGAACCTGCTGCCGCTGCAACACTGCAGTGACAGCCTCAGTATCGCTGACCCTGCATCCTATGACCCTGCTCCACCACCACTGCCCCGGTAAGCCATACCCACATTGTAAGATGCACCCCATTTTACCCCCAGTTTTGGGGGGAAAAAAGAGCATATTACAATCTGGAAAGTACTATATATTTCTTTCTTTTTTGTGTTAGAAACTACATAAGCAATATAATGTAAAGTAGCTCTAAATTAGCATAGGTTAGTTGAGTCTTCATCTCTATGCCTAAAAAAATTCGATGCGGTTGGAGGAGAAATTTGAAGAATTTAGGAAATTCAAGTAGTTTGTAATCACTTCTAGCCAATCGCCTAAATGACTGCAGCCATTTTATAATTAACATTAATGAGACAACAGAGAAAAAACACATGACCTCAGGTGCGGCTCAGGGGGCTTTCCCATAATGCCTAGTAGTGGACTCTCAAACACACCCAGATAATCAAAGAGGTCACTCTGATGATGGATCACCTATATAACACCTCCATCACAAGTGTAACAAACACATGTATGGAAAACCCATACTGGCGTCATCAGTGTTTTCCATCAGTGTGTCATCAATATGTCATCCATGCTTTTCATGGATGGCTTAAGAAATAAAAATGTTAAAAAGTTCCTCCTATACTTTCAATATTAAGCACATACAGCACACAGATGGTACACGGATAGCACATGGCTGTCATCCGTGTGCTATATGTGTTCTTCACGGACCCATAGACTTGTATTGGCTTTTGTCATCCGTGTTGCTGGAAAAAAATGGACTTCTCCATCTGTTTTACACAGACGCAAAGTCTGTGTAAAAACATGAAAATGTGACTAGCACTGTAGGTTATAATGGGACGTGTATCTGTGACAAAAACGGATACTACATGTACCTAAATCACGGACATGTGAAGCAGGCCTACAAGCACAATAATTGGTGAATGAGATAAAAAAGGCCTGAAAACACCAGTGAAGAAAGACAACCCAAAAACAACTGAGAAAATTCAAGTGGTCAAAAATGAAGAAACAAGCACTCAGGAAACCAAAAAGACATTTCAGGATGAAAAACACAGGAGTTTCCTGAAGTGTTATCATCTTGGAAAACTCGACAGGTATAATAGACATTCGCCCCAATTCATGAAGACCAGGCATGTTTATGCTGTATTGATGAGTGGCAGAGTGAAGGCTCCTGATTCAGGAAAAGGTGCACACTTCTTAATGAACAGGAGAATCTTACGAGTGGCGTGCGCCTCTATGCACCAAGCCACAAATCTTACTCCAGTCCCTGCTGGAATAGGATTTGTGTTGTAGTGAGTAATTAGTAAGTTATTAATTTGGCAAATGGCAGTCCCCACACGTTCCCAACACAGCTCTGTCCATTTAGTCGGAGCTGGGCAAAATGGAATAAGAAAGCTAAAATGGATAAATTTTAAAGCAGCCTCAAATTGCACAAACATCTTGTGGCACTTTAAAGCTTTTTATGCTAGAATTCAGGTGTAGACGTCATGACTAGAGATGAGCGAACCGGTCGTGGTTCGGCTCGAGTTCGGTTCGTCGAACGGAGGCCCCGTTCGAGTTCGGTTCGTCGAACGTTCAACAAACCGAACTCGAACTGCATAGGAAACAATGGCAGGCAATCACAAACACATAAAAACACCTAGAAAACACCCTCAAAGGTGTCCAAAAGGTGACAAACAACTCACAACACAACACAAACACATGACAAAGTGACAAGGACATATACTCATGCGAAAACAAAAGAGCTGGACAAGGAAAAAGAGGAGGAAAAAGAGGAGGACACACAGATATATGAGTATATGCAAGGAAACGTCGATGCCATTATTGTGCAACTTGAGCCCTGCTCATTTTAGGCTTCCAATCTGGATAAATTGCCTGAGCTTGCCACGTACGCCTTGGGGATCTTGTCGTGTCCTGCAGCCAGCCTTCTCTCGGAACCTGTCTTCAGTGCTGCTGGGGGTCTGCTGGCAGATAAGCACATGTGTCTGTCCACTGACAATGTGGACATGCCTCTCAGAGGACTTTTCTTCCCCTGGCTCAGCCAGGGGAGGCAAAAGGCACGTGTATTTTTGAGAGTGCTTCATGCAAAGCATCTTTTTCTTTTTGAAAAGGGGGGTCAACTGATGCCAGTCAAGTGGGGTGTGTGTGGCCCAATTAGTGGAAACGAGGGAGACTGTGGTTGGAGTCCCCTCGCTTTTGAAAAAAGAACCAAGATGAACAAGTCATGGCTCTCAGAGGACTTTTCTTCCCCTGGCTCAGCCAGGGGAGGCGAAAGGCACGCGTATTTTTGAGAGTGCTTCATGCAAAGCATCTTTTTGTTTTTCAAAAGGGGGGTCAACTGATGCCAATCAAGTGGGGTGTGTGTGGCCCAATTAGTAGAAACGAGGGAGACTGTGGTTGGAGTCCCCTCGCTGTGTTTCTAAAAGAACCAAAATGAACAAGTCATGGCTCTCAGAGGACTTTTCTTCCCCTGGGTCATCCAGGGGAGGCGAAAGGCACGCGTATTTTTGAGAGTGCTTTATGCAAAGCATCTGTTTCATTTTGAAAAGGGGGATCAAGTGATGCCAGTCAAGTGGGGTGTGTGTGGCCCAATTAGTGGAAACGAGGGAGACTGTGGTTGGAGTCCCCTCGCTGTGTTTTACATGATTTTCGAAGGGCATGACATGCCTAAGAGTTGAGTTTCATCATCTGCAACTTGTTGGCAACAGAAAGGCTGCCTTTACACCCTTTTGAGACCATGGATTTTCGAGACCTTATGCCCATTGCAGTGCCCCAAGAGCCGATGGCCAGTCGTCACTGCTTCTCCAAGAAAGGCGTGCCCGCGCTACCACAGTAGGTCGCACACAACCTCACAGATTCCTTGAGAAACTCTGTGTGTGACAGGGTGCATTTCACCACAGATACTTGGACCAGTAAGCATAGACAGGGGAGTTACATGTTGCTGACTGGGCACTGGGTAACTATGGTGAGAGATGGAGAAGGGTTTGCTGTACAAGTCTTGCCGTCCCCACGACTTGTGTGTCAATCCTTCCTCTGAATGTACAAGTTCCTCCACTGCTTCTGCCTCCTCAACCTCTTGTGGGTCCTCCACCTCGGCTCAAACCCTGTGTGGTCAGTCCACCCTTCCTTGTAACTGCGCCCAAGGAATCCCACACACCTTCTTACTATGCTGGCAGCAGAGCTCAAGGCCATCAGGCGGTCAAATGTTTACTTTGAAATGTAGGGGAAATGTGAGACACCGCTGAGGAATTGTGGACGGTTAGCTCTGGAGAGTGAGACCGAGTTTCATCAATGGTTGCCTCCACTCAACCAGCAGCCAGGGAAGGTCGGGTGCGACAATGATGCAAACCAGTCTGCGACCCTTCTTCAGGGCAATGTGACGCACGTGCCTTGTATGGCTCACGTGGTGAACCTGGTTGTCCAGCAATTTTTAAAACACTATCCCGGCCTACATGGCCTTCTGACCAGGGCACGGTGTAACGCCTGCCTGAATCGACACACTCAGATGGGCTGTAAAGGATAGGCTAGAGGGAAGCCACTCACCAAGCTGGACACCCAGAACCCTGAAACCCTTTAACCCCTATACAGTGATTTGGAATTACACAGGGCCCAAGTTGATCAATACCTGTGGAAGGCTGCAGTTCCAGAGAATAGTAGTCAGGCAGGGTCAAAACATTAATTGAGGAAGAGGAACAGAATGGGATGGCCAGGACTTAATCAGAAAACAAGCAGAGGTGAAATGCGGATCGGCCAACGAGGTACATAAACAGCAAGCAGGAAAAGTAGTCAAGTAACAAGCACACAAACTCATAAAACTAAACTGGGGGTAACAGTAACAAGAGGTTCATAGCTTTGTCTGGCAGTGGTCTGCAGACAGGAGGGGCCTAAGAAAGGGTGTGGTGTCTTCCCATTGGTTGTAGCTGAATGATGGTACTTCATCTGTGAGATACCCACCACCTACATTCAGCCTGTGGTTCTGCATCTGTCAAGGTAACGCAGCCCAGTGGGTGAGCATAACCTGCATCCACCTGCGCCGCTGGCATCGACTCCTTTCCCATCATCAGCACTATGCACGAAAGGAACACGTTGTCACCTGGCGACCGGAGTACAAATTAATTGAGTGGACTACGTTGGTGACTTAACAGCCGTGTGCGGCAATGATGCAAACCTGTCTGCGGCCCTTCGTCAGGGCATTGTGACACATGTGCCTTGTATGGCTCACGTGTTGAATCTGATTCTCTAGCAATTTTTAAAATACCATCCCGGCCTACATGGCCTTGTGCAGCGGGCACGCTGCTATGTGCTCACTTTCATCCTTCGCACTCAGCAGCTCAACAACTTTCATCGCTCCTGAAGTCTTAGGGTCTGGCGGTTAAACGCCTGAAATGCGATGTTCCGACACGCAGGAATTTGAATCTGCACATGTTTCAGCGTCTGTGGCAGCACCGCAGAGCCCTGCTGAAATACGGTATGACGTATACCCTGGGCTAACTTGATCCAGAGGTGGTGCAGATCCCGCTGCTGGAGTGGTGTCAGATCAAGGACCTATGCACCCTTCTACACAGTTTACAAATATCGACGAAGATCTTTAGCACTGGCAATGTCATTCTCAGCGTGACAATTCTGGTCATCTACAAGATGGAGCACACTGTATGCATTATTCGGAGTCAGGTGTTGGTCCAAGAGGAAGAGGAGGAAGTACAGGAGGAGTCATATGCAGAAGGAATGATAAGATCTACAAGGTCCAGACGGTGAGCGGCACCTAGGCAGAAGTCAAGGTACGGTGGGGGAGAGGGATTAACAAGGGCGCATAGTATCAGCAAAAATTGTTGAGGAAGGTGCAGGAGCCATGAAGAAATGGAGGACGAACTGGCGATGGGCATGGAAGACTCAGCAGATGAGTGAGAGCTTGCTCACATTTCGGTTGTGCGAAGTTGGGGGGAGAGGGCAGAGGAAGGAGGCACGATTCTCACCTCTCTGCCACCAACACACCAAGGACTTGGTCCTTCTGGATGCACAAGACACATGAGTGTCTTCTTGCTGCCCTACCTACAACATGACCCTCGGATTGTACGAATTCGAAGTAATGCTAACTACTGGGTTGCCACACTGTTAGATCCCCGGTACAAGACAAAATTTGGCGAAATAATTCCTGCCATAGAAAGGGACGCACGTATACAGGAGTATCTGCAGAAGGTGGTACGCAACCTTAGATCTGCTTTTCCAGTAAACACCAGTGCTGCACAGAGTGAATCTCAACGCTTTGTCATGGATAGGAAGAAATGGGCTTTTACTTGTCCACATCTGAGGGACCGAGGGCTGGCTGCTGTGCTGAGATGGCATTGAGTACGGTGTCCCTGCAGAGTTGCTCTTTTGGTCATATAACAAATGAGTTGAAAAAGGACAGATGCTGGTGGAAAGGGGAAAAAAGTTTTTGTCCGTGGGTTTGTTGGTTAAGCAAAAGTAACATTTGATGAAGAAACACCATCTGTTACAGTGGGACTGGCAGATTTGGATAAGGTGGTATATACTATGTTACCGCTATATAACGAAAATTAATAAGAAAAGAAAGAGAAAGGTATATATCCCCATCAGCAGTCAATGTCCACCGTGCTCCCAGATGGAAAAGGAGAGGTTGGCAACTGGAAGGTTAGGTGGAGGATACAGATCTGTGTGGCTATGAAACTAATAGTTGCCTGAACCGAGTTAGACGCCACTCAGATCTTGAGACTGGGAGCCCTGTTAGCGTCACAGGGTCCACACGCCCACCCAGCCCAGGAACTCCCTGTTAACATCACAGGGGCCATTCAGTACGCTGACCGTGTGCATTGGGGCCACACCTGTGGACAGCAAGCGCATCAGCAGCAGCAGGCCTGTTAATGCCACTGGGCTGCACAAGCAGGACTTGTAGGACAGGAGCTGGTCTTAACCGTTCTGCGTTACCAACTGTGGTGGCAGCCTGCATCGACGCCCTATCCCTGCCTACCTCTGGCCTAAAGCCGCAATGGGTTCAACACATGGAGGTGTGCTCTTTCGGAGCATAATAGAAGACTGCGCATCTCCTTGTTGGCTCCAGCCTGTTTTATAACCTGGGTCCGCCCCAAACCAGGGTGGACCACAATGCACCTCCTGGAGACAAAAGCAGAGTAACACGTCATGAGTGGCATAACTAGCGTCCTATTTGGAACCGCAACTTCAATAATGACCTCATGGCTGCCATGACCCAAACACCTCACCAGTCATCGTCTGACCATCAATAATGCGGTGACAAGTCATAGGGGTGGGCCTCTGCAAGCCATTTGGGAGTGGCCTGGCAACATCGTCAGGACACCTGATGCCCTGTGGTCTATATGGGCCCCCCCACATCAGGGGCAGGGCCAAAGAGTTCATTACCGGACCTAGTCTCTGATGCAGTAAGTGAATGAGCATGGTCACTTGCATGAAATAGAGTCTCTGAAAAAAGACTATCAGCTTTAGCATGGTGTCTCGGCACAAAACAGGACTTAGACCCGGGACGGAGTGCAAGTACCTGTGCAAAGAGGCTTTTCGCACTAAGTGTGGGAGCATGCGCTGTATCCCGAAATTAAGACTTAGCCTCAGGAATGGCACAGTCAGGCTGAGCATGCTCACTAGGTGAAACACTGTAGTTAGGCTGCAGCTGGGGTAAATCGGCACACGCATGCGCACTAGCTGCCTCTCCACACTTACACGTGGAGGAGAAATTGCTCTTCGGGTGTGGACTTGGAGATGCTGTCTATGAACAGAAGGAAAAGCTAAAGGAAGCCTCACTTTCTATCCCTCTGAATTATCAAATGCAGCAATGAATTCCCTGAGTTTGCTATAACATTAGCATAGCAAAATGTGCATGAGGGTGTCATGTAGAGGTGCTAGAAATAGCTTGGCACCAGTGGGACAATAATGAAATACAACATCCAGTTCTATGATGCCACTAAATGGCAGTATTTTTTGCTATCATTATAGCTTATTAAAAACAGGGCAGGTGGGTGTCATGCAGAGGTGCTGCACATAGATTTGCACCAGTGGGGCACTAATGGAGTCCAACAGCCACTTCTTGTATGCCACTAAGTTTACTCAATTTTTGGTATTATAATGTCTTAGTAAGTAACAATGAGTTTGAGTGTGCAATGCAGGCAGAGGTGCTGCAAATATCTTTGCACTAGTGGGACGATACAGAAGTCCAACAGCCATTTTTAGGATGCCACTAAGTTCACTCAGTGTTTGCTAGTATAATGGCTTAGTAACAATGAGTTTGAGTGTGCAATGCAGGCAGACGTGCTGCAAATATCTTTGCACTAGTGGGACGATACAGAAGTCCAACAGCCACGTTTAGGATACCACTAAGTTTACTCAGTGTTTGCTAGTATAATGGCTTAGTAACAATGAGTTTGAGTGTGCAATGCAGGCAGACGTGCTGCAAATATCTTTGCACTAGTGGGACGATACAGAAGTCCAACAGCCACGTTTAGGATGCCACTAAGTTCACTCAGTGTTTGCTAGTATAATGGCTTAGTAACAATGAGTTTGAGTGTGCAATGCAGGCAGACGTGCTGCAAATATCTTTGCACTAGTGGGACGATACAGAAGTCCAACAGCCACGTTTAGAATGCCACTAAGTTCACTCAGTGTTTGCTAGTAAAATGGCTTAGTAACAATGAGTTTGAGTGTGCAATGCAGGCAGACGTGCTGCAAATATCTTTTCACTAGTGGGACGATACAGAAATACAACAGCCACGTTTAGGATGCCACTAAGTTCACTCAGTGTTTGCTAGTATAATGGCTTAGTAACAATGAGTTTGAGTGTGCAATGCAGGCAGACGTGCTGCAAATATCTTTGCACTAGTGGGACGATACAGAAGTCCAACAGCCACGTTTAGGATGTCACTAAGTTCACTCAGTGTTTGCTAGTATAATGGCTTAGTAACAATGAGTTTGAGTGTGCAATGCAGGCAGATGTGCTGCAAATATCTTTGCACTAGTGGGACGATACAGAAGTCTAACAGCCACGTTTAGTATGCCACTAAGTTCACTCAGTGTTTGCTAGTATAATGGCTTAGTAACAATGTGTTTGAGTGTGCAATACATGCAGACGTGCTCCAAATATATTTGCACTAGTGTGACAATACAGAAGTCCAACAGCCACGTTTAGGATGCCACTAAGTACACTCAGTGTTTGCTAGTATAATAGCTTAGTAACAATGAGTTTGAGTGTGCAATGCAGGCAGACGTGCTGCAAATATCTTTGCACTTGTGGGACGATAAAGAAGTAAAACAGCCACGTTTAGGATGCCACTAAGTTCACTCAGTGTTTGCTAGTATAATGGCTTAGTAACAATGAGTTTGAGTGTGCAATGCAGGCAGACATGCTGCAAATATCTTTTCACTAGTGGGACGATACAGAAGTCCAACAGCCACGTTTAGGATGCCACTAAGTTCACTCAGTGTTTGCTAGTATAATGGCTTAGTAACAATGAGTTTGAGTGTGCAATGCAGGCAGACGTGCTGCAAATATCTTTGCACTTGTGGGATGATACAGAAGTCCAACAGCCACGTTTAGGATGCCACTAAGTTCACTCAGTGTTTGCTAGTATAATGGCTTAGTAACAATGAGTTTGAGTGTGCAATGCAGGCAGACGTGCTGCAAATATCTTTGCACTAGTGGGACGATACAGAAGTCCAACAGCCACGTTTAGGATGCCACTAAATTCACTCAGTGTTTGCTAGTATAATGGCTTAGTAACAATGAGTTTGAGTGTGCAATGCAGGCAGACGTGCTGCAAATATCTTTGCACTAGTGGGACGATACAGAAGTCCAACAGCCACGTTTAGGATGCCACTAAGTTCACTTAGTGTTTGCTAGTATAATGGCTTAGTAACAATGAGTTTGAGTGTGCAAAGGGCAGGAGGGTACAGTGGCAGGGTTGTAGGTCTCTGGGTAGAGGAAAGGAAGCCTGCCTTTTTATCCCTCCTAATGGGGAAATGCAGCGAGGAATTCCCTGACCTTAGCTACACAGACGCTGTCATCTTGTGTAGCTGTTAAACTCTGTTTTCACGGACCTGTCACCTATGGCTCTGACCCTGCCGGTATGAGCCCTTAAAAGGACTGATAGAAAGTGCTATCCCTATGCGGTACAGCGCAGTGTATGGAGCGTATACAGCAGTATCAGCAATAGGAGCTGCGCCAGTGATGACTGACACCAAGGACGCAGAAGGCAGATAATGGCGTGCTGGAGGAAAATGTCCAGTTTTATAATGCAGGGACATGTGACATGAACATCCTATCACACATGCCGTTGCTTCTCTGGCTAAAAGTCCACTTAGCTGTGTGTGTGTTTGGGATTGGCTGACATGCTGGCCCGCCCCACTACATGCGCGCGCTTAGGGAAGGAAGACAAGGAAAAAAAAAAAATGGCGATCGCCATTATCCATACAGCAGTGATCGGAATGCGCTGTTCCTGCATACTATACACTGAAATTTCATAATAGTGTGAGTCATAGAGTGACTTACACTATTACAGCGGAAAGCCAGCTAGTAATTAGCTGTTTTTTTTTTTTGCTGCTATAACCGTTCTCGAACGTATCTAGAACTATCGAGCTTTAGCAAAAAGCTCGAGTTCTAGTTCTATCTAGAACAGCCCCCAAAATCACTCGAGCCGCGAACTGGAGAACCTCGAACCACGAACCGCGCTCAACTCTAGTCATGACTTACTCTTGGTGCTGCTCATGAAGAGCCATGGTATGTGTTTGTTGTCATGCTGTGGGTATCCTCCAGGGTTAGGTCATTTGGGAAGAGCCTATTCTGTTCTACCTCGTTCCTGGACTCACACTGGTTTATCTTGGAGTGGTTTCCTTCGGAACACTACTAGTAATAGTTCCTGCTTTGCAGTGTGCGCTTCCTTGTGTCAGCGAGTTTGTCAGATTTTGTCGCGCTAACCAGTAGTCCATCCCCTGACCTCCGTCTGCCCTGCCTTGTTTGTTTTTCCGGTATCCTGCTACCAAGTACTCCTTCCCTGACCTCCGTCCATCCCGCTTTGTTTGACTTCCCGGTCTCTCTCTCCTCTCTCGGCTTGTTGTCCTCTCTCCGCTGCCTTCTCTATAATTATTTATCTCCCCAGCTTCTGAGCCTAGTTTGTGCTCTGATTATGGCTCTGCTTCTCTTCGTCTCTTGACATGATCTCCTGGCTTTCAACTTCCATCTGACTTCGGCTTTGCTTGCTCCCCTGTTCTTAACATGACATCCCGGAACTGACCTTCGGGTAACTGACCCCTCTATTACTTCTCTGCTCTGATGCTAGTGACCTCCTGTGGGCTTGCACTAAATTGCACTTAGGAGCATTACATCCACCCTTTGTTCCTACGCCCCCTAGCGGCAGCATCACATAGGATAATCCTGTGCAATTCACTCAACTTGCTCAATTCACTTGTGGTAGGCGAAGCCACATATGTCTATTTGGCACATGACCACGAGTGTGCTAATTCCCAAAAAACCCATACTTATAGTTTTATGATCTCCTGCTTTCATGTCTAGTGGCAGAGAATCCTAACAGTGTGCATGTTGTGAGAATTCAGAAGTCTTCAGCTGCATAAAGTGACTGTAGACATTCCTCATAATCTTGGATAACCCCTTTAATGCTCCTAACATAAATAAAAAAAATAGTAATCTTTAAGTTTCCAGATGGCACAATACTTTATTAACACACTGTAGTCATGTATGACTTAATCTTACAAGTTAAGCATTTTAACTTGTCTACAGAATCAGAAGCAATAACAGCACAAGAATACAACATCAGAACCACTAGCTGTTACAGAAATACATCACTGGAACAACCATCAGTACAGAAATACATCACAAGACCACCATCAGTACATAAAATGTACTTGGACTTGTACATAAGTACATAAAATGTACTTTAATGGACATAAAATGTAATGTTAGATTAATCTCATATACATTTGTATTGTATGAACCTACAAATGCTATTATATCCTTAACAATGGAAAGGAAATATGAGAAGTTGCTGTTATTTGTCATAAGGAGACTGTGGACCATTCAGGAACCACAGTATTGATGAGAATTAGTCAGTATAACAAATATACAGTTATACCCAGATACTTTATAAATGACATATTGTCTAATTGGAGTCATTGTCTTTCTTTTCTTCTTCACTTTGTCAAGACTAGAGATGAGCCACCCCTATAGTGTTCCAGTTCGGTTTGGTTCGTCGAACGGAGGCTCCGTTCGGCGAACGTTCGGCAAATGTTCGGCGAACCCCTTCAAACCCCATTGAAAACAATGGCAGGCAAACACATAAAAACACATTATACATGTACACATACAGTTAATAAACATTGCCATTACACTTACAGGTCCCCGCGACGTGTCCTGCACTCTGTCTCCCGCCGCTTTTCCTTCCAATAATCGCTGCGTCCTCCCAGTAACCAGCACTGATGATAGGACCTTCCGTGATGTCAAAATAGCATGTGACCAGTCACGTGTGTATTATCTCATTGGCTACAGACTGGTCACAAGGCTAGACGTCATGCTAGGTCCTGTCAGTGCATCTCTCTGGTACGTGGTGCTCATTCCAGCATCTCCGTGTACCGGCGAGATGCTCTGGCATATGGTCGGCTTTCCCATTCCTGAATGTGGGCGCTCTTTACAGAGTCAGCCCACATGCAAGGACTGGCTGCCACAGCCGGTGAGTTGCGGCACTGGGAATCACGTGACCGGAGCACCGTTGCTATAGTAACTGCCTGTCAGCAGTGACGTCACCGCTTACAGCCCTCAGCCTCCGCTCCCTCTCACTGAGTGATTAGACTGCACAGGGAGCAGCAGCGTCTTCCTCCCATGCAGTGCTGTCTGATGTAGCAGAGCTGCATGGGTTGAAAGAGAAAGAAGACAGAAGACCAGGATCGTGGAGGGCTGACAGGGAGTAATAAACATGGAGTCTCTAAGTGTCTCTGTGTATTTATTTCTATTAAAGTATTTTTTCTCTGTGTGGTGTCTTTTTTTTAACCCTTGGAGATTCTTAATGGCCGGGTCAAACTTGCCTGGCATTAAGAATCTCTGGCTTAATACTAGCTAGTAAAACAAAGCTAGTATTAACCCATTATTACCCAGCAAGCCACCCGGCTTCAGGGCTGCTGGAAGAGTTGGATACAGCACCAGATGATGGCGCTTGTATGAAAGCGCCATTTTCTGGGGCGGCTGCGGACTGCAATTCGCAGCAGAGGGGCCAAGAAAGCTTGGGCGAACCTGTGCTGTGGATTCCAATCCCCAGCTGCCTAGTTGTACCTGGCTGGACACAAAAATGGGGTGAAGCCCACGTCGATTTTTTTTCAATTATTTCATAAAACTCATGAAATAATTAAAAAATGGGCTTCCCTATATTTTTTTAGTTCCCAGCCGGGTACAAATAGGCAGCTGGGGGTTGGGGGCAGCCATACCTGCCTGCTGTACCTGGCTAGAATACAAAAATATGGTGAAGCCCACGTCATTTTTTTGGTGGGCAAAAAACTTTTGCATACAGTCCTGGATGGAGTATGCTGAGCCTTGTAGTTGTGCAGCTGTTGTCTGCTCTCCTGCATATATTAGTGAATGGAGCATGCTGAGCCTTATAGTTCTGCACCTGCTGTCTGCTCTCCTGCATACACTAGTGAATTGAGCATGCTGAGCCTTGTAGTTCTGCAGCTGCCATCTGCTCTCCTCCATACAGACAGACAGCAGACAGCAGCTGCAGAACTACAAGGTTCAGCATACTCCATCCAGGACTGTATGCAGGAGTTTTTTGCCCCCCAAAAGAATTACGTGGGCTTTGCCATGTTTTTGTATGCTAGTCAGGTACAGCAGGCAGCTACGGGCTGTCCCCAACTCCCAGCTGCCTATTTGTACCCGGCTGGGAACAAAAAATATAGGGAAGCCCTTTTTTTTAAAATTGTTTCATGAATTTCATGAAATAATAAAAAAAAAATGATGTAGGCTTCGCCCAATTTTTGTGTCCAGCAAGGTACAACTAGGCAGCTGGAGATTGAAATCCACAGCGCAGGGTGCCCAAGCTTTCTGGGTACCCCTGCTGCGAATTGCAGTCCGCAGTCGCCCCAGAAAATGGCGCTTTCATAGAAGCGCCATCTTCTGGCGCAGAATTCAACTCTTCCAGCTGCCCTGGTGACGGGTGGCTCGCTGGGTAATAATGGGGTTAGGGCTAGCTGTATAATTTCAACTGGCCCTAAGCCCGAAATTCATGGTGTCACGCCAATATTAGACATGGCCACCATGAATTTCTAGCACAGATAAAAAAAACACAACAAACAGAAAAATACTTTTATTAGAAATAAAACACAACACAATTAGTGACTCCATCTTTATTGAAATAAAGAACCCCCCTCCGCAGTAATCCTGGGTCAAGGGTTCCGTGCCGTCCAATCCAGATCCAATATCATCTGATCGGTTTGCTGGAAAGAAAAGCGATCAGATGATGTGTCAGGTTCAAGGGCCTGAATCACATGACACAGCAGCTGATTGTATAAACAGCTTTTATACAATCAGCTGATGCATCAGTGCAAAAAAAACCTCAAAAAAACTACACACTTCTGTGCAGACTCCTGTCCGAGAGCATCAGCTGATAGTTTAGCCGGCCGGGTGTTAAAAGCCGGCCTCACCACTCAACTTATAGTGTCAGCTGATGCCGTCAGGTGACCGCATCAGCTGATCATCGCCAGGTCTGAAAGAGAGAAGAGAGAGAGAGATGAGAGAGAAGAGAGAAAAGAGAGAAAAGAGAAAAAAGAGAAAAAAGAGAGAAAAGAAAGAGAGGAGAGACAAAGAAAAGAGAGGGAGGAGTGAGAGAGAAGAGAAAGAGAGAGGAAGAGAGAGGAGAGAGGAGAGAGGAGAAAGAGAGGAGAGAGAGGAAAGAGAGAGGAGAGAGAGAGTTGAGAGAGGAGAGAGAGAAGAGAGAGAGAGGAGAGAGAGAGGGAAAAAGAGAAAAAGAGAGACTGAGAAAAAGAGTGAGAGAAAAAGAGAGAGAAAAGGAGAGAGAGAAAGAGGGAAAAAGAGAAAGAGAAAGAGAGAGAGAAAGAGAGAGAGAAAAAAGAGAGAGAGAGAGAAGAGAGAGAGGAGAGAGCAATGCACCCTCATTCCGTGAACTGCTCTGATTTTAGAGGTGTGTCCCTCGGCTCACAGCTGATGTCCGGCTCCTCCACTCAGTGCATAATTAAATTATAATTATAAATAAATAATAATTATAATTTAAAGTTAAAAATAAATTAAATTCTTTACCGGGATGGTCGGGACTCGAACTCGTGAACTAACTTTCCTTAGGCGGGAAGCTCTATCAATTGAGCCACTGCCTCTCATGAAAAGATAGGAAGATTTGGTAATTTTGACCTCTATACTGCAGTAGGGAATCTAGAAGCAGATTGTTCAGCTGTAAGAATGGATGGATGGGCGGATGGACGGCTGGATGGATGGGCGGATGGACGGATGAATGGGCGAATGGACGGATGGACGGATTGGCAGATGGACGGATTGATGGATGGGCGGATGGATGGGTGGGTAAACACCGGCAGTACCGCACTCATCACCGCACACACGCAGGCACTACAACCCCCATCATCACTGCACACGCAGGCACTACAACCCCCATCATCACTGCACACGCAGGCACTAAAACCCCCATCAGCACTGAACATGCAGGCACTACAACCCCTATCATCACTGCACACGCAGGCACTACTTTCCCCATCATCACTGCACATGCAGGCACTACAACCCCCATCATCACTGCACACGCAGGCACTACCACCCCCATCATCACTGCACATGCAGGCACTACAACCCCCATCATCACTGCACACGCAGGTACTACAACCCCCATCATCACTGCACACGCAGGCACTACCTGGGTGAAGTCTCCGCTGACAGCGCGGCTCACTTCATTGCTCCGTGGATATGACACAGAGCGCTTCTGTTCTATGGAGCTCCCTGTCAGCTTCATGTAGCAGAGCTGGATGCATCGTGGGACCTCTGTGGATTATGTCGGACCTGGAGGGGTATTTGGGGATTTTAATAAAATGGTGAAAGAGGGTGTTTTTTGTCTTTTATTCTAAATAAAGGATTTTTCGCTGTGTGTGTTTCTTTACTTTCACTTACAGGTTAATCATGGAAGGTATCTCGGGGAGACGCCTGCCATGATTAACCCCATTATTACCCCGATTGCCACCGCACCAGGGCAATTCAGGATGAGCCGAGTAGACTCCCGGGACTGTGGCATCTAATGGATGCGGCAATTCCAGGTGGCAAAATGTAACCACCGAGGAGACACCTCAGACAGTTGCATATGACAGCTCAGTGACACCACCCTGCCAGCTGCACCTAGGAAATGTCCCTCATGCCCTCTGAGATACCCCACCTTGTACGTGTGTTCCATATATTGCCAGAGCTTTCAACCAAATTGCCATGACTCACGTTTATACTTAGTCTAAAAGCAAAACGTTAATGTACAAGATTAAATATCTTCACTGCAGTCACTAACTTAGATTTAATTGAAATACTTCCTAACCCAAAAAATTATTCTCGCTATATTACATTTTATCAACCAAACACTTAAATTTGTAGTTTTAGAAATGCTTTGACCTTTCTGAGTGCACGTACATGAACATCAAAAATAAAAGCACCAAAATTATATCTTTCAGAGAAACCTTTTCTGTGACACACCCACAGTGACCTAACTATCAAAAAGAGCACAAGACATCAAACCGGTAAGTTTAGATGAAGGGAGCTGTTTACGAATTTACCAGCACGGTAAAGGATACATAGAAAAATACAAAAAAATGCTAAATTATTGGAAAAATTAAAATAATGAAGACAAATCTGTATAATATTATATATTTCTAGTGAAGCAGCTCTGGTGATGAGTCAATCATATTTTGCAATGGAGAAAAAAATTATATGTATACTGTACGTCTGGATTATTGTAAAATGATTGGAGGCAAGAGAATATCTGAAGTATTTAGTAGACGAGGAAATACGGTAATGCATTTGTATATACGATCTTTGAAATGTTTGGACTTTTTCATGATTTTGGAATTACAATAAGTTTAAAGGGATTGTCCAAAAAAATAAAAAATAACACAGGGAGCGTTTCCTGTGTTGGCCGTTCATAAGTTCTGTGTGCGAAGGGGGCTGGCTAGTTGATTCATTTCAATAACTAAGCCAGCCTCTATCTTTGTTTAAGAATTGTCCACAATAGAGATGGGGAGGGGCTAAAAATACTTAGATTAAACTGGTAAATGCACTGAATCCAGAATTTTCCATCTAGGGTAACAGGTAAAGCTGAGTTCACATGTCTTGAAATCAATCCGTTAGAATGGATCCAACAGAGATCCGTTGGGAAAAAAGCTTTACAAACATGATGCGCCCCAGGGCTTTAGGGTACTCGGTCCTGGGCTGTATATTATGGGGAAAGTTCACTGGGTGGCCGTTGCCCGATTCCGTGACCCTGGGGGTCGCTTAAAAGGGGTTTTGTAAAAGGGAAGAGTAAAAATAAAAAATGTTTTTCGGGACGCCACTTGCGGTATGCGGCTATAAGAGGAAAGCCGCCGCTGCAAAGTCTCTCACTGCTGGGGCTGGTGGTATTAGGCAGCTTAAGTGTGATGGCTCTCCGCAAGTAGAGCTAGGCCCCAGGGGAGGATGATAGTGGTTGTAGTCGCCGGAACGCGGAACGGCGGTAAATAATGGAAACGAGGCAAGAGCTCCTGTTCAGGTGTTTTACTCACTGGTTAGGAGATTGCGCGAGAGCATACTGGTTGACTGCTGGTAAGTCTCTGGTTATCCAGTGCAAGATCCAGGTGGTTATGGTGTCAGTGTAAATTTCCTGCTTGTCCTCGCTGTCAATCGATCAGCAGAAGGAACCTGGGCTGAGCTCCAGCTCACAAGCCCAGGGCTCTACAACGGAAAGATAAGATGTGTGTCGTCCCACCAGCACTGGTGCTCTCCTGCACCCAGTCTGGTCTCATGGGACATCCCTCCAGAAAGCTACCTCCTCTTATACCCCAAGTGGCACCCGCCCCCCAGTGGTTGTCCTGGTGACCGGGAAGTCCCATACTACGGATGGCTAACTCTCCCTGTCCACCCCAATCCACTCTCTCTGTGGGGAAAGCACCTAACTGCATGTGAAACGTGTCTGGTGTGAGCACCGGCAAACCACCTGTCAGTTACCCCAGATAGATACTGCTCCTGATACTGGGTCTGGTGGCATTAGGCAGCTTAGGTGTGATTGCTTTCCGCAAGTAGAGCTAGGCCCCAGAGGTGGATGATAGTGGTTGTAGTCGCCGGAGCGCAGGATGGTGTCGCCGGTAAATAATGGAAACGAGGCAAGAGCTCTGGTTCAGGTGTTTTACTCACTGGTTATGAGATTGCCCGAGAGCGTAGTGGTTCACTGATTGTAGCTCTCTATGTGTCATAGCTACTGCTTACACCCCATGCGGCACCTGCACCCCAGTGGTTGTCCTGGTGACCATGAAGTCCCATACTACCGGATGACTAACTCTCCTTGTTCACCCCAGTCCATCCCTCCTGTGGGGAATGCACCTAACTGCATGTGAAACATGTCCGGTGTGAGCACCGGCAAATCACCTGTCACTTACCCCAGATAGATACTGCTCCTTAACTCAGTTACAGTACCCTGTGGCAACCACAAACATAACTTTTTGTCCTTTGTTAAATATATGACTTTTGCCGGATTCACTTGTTTAAGATGGGAATTTGTGGAGGACGGGGAGGAAGAAAAAGAGAATAAATACATTACATCACGGGATCACAGCTGATTATTTTTGAGCGGTAAAGCATGTTTTAAAGAGGCAGGGGAACATTTTCCCTAACAGAAAGAAGCAGTTGTGATCCCATACTGTTCTACTGTTCTGTCTATATTCTCTCTTTTGCTTCCTACCCGGCCCAGAAGCTGTGGTATGATCAGGTCATGTCCCTGTATGGTCAGAAATGGCCATTACACAGTACATAGCAGAGGCAAATATATAAGATTATCTCAGCACAGGAACATTTTTAACACATTCAATTATCAAAAAATTATTATTCCAACCTCTATTGACTAAAATGTACTTTGTACATGAAAAAACCTCTTTAAGTACCAAATTGAAGTTCAGAACTCAACAAGGTGTCATCCCAAAAATTTGGATACCAGGGTTCAGGAAACAGATTTTTAGGTATAGGGAAAAAAGCAAGAACAAGTTTGAGGTATTTCATAGTGATGAGCGAGCATGCTTGTCACTACTCGGTACTCGCACGAGTATCGCTGTACTCGGGCTGCTCGGCGGGGACCGAGTAATCTCGCGATACTCATGCTGTACTCGTGGTCTTCATTTCTGCATGTTGGCGCTCTTTTGAGAGCCAGCCCTCATGCAGGGATTGGCTGGCAGACCACTGCAATGCCATAGCCCTGTTAGTTGTGGAATTGCAGTGATTGGCCGGCCTGCACAGCGTGACCGAGCCTTTATATCGGCCGGCGCGCTGTGCTCTGCTCACAACTATCCAGACAGTCAGTGCAGGGAGAGTGTCGCTGATTCAGGGAAAGCTTTGCGGCCCTTTATAGTTAGTTCCGGAGCAGGGCTGCAAACAGTGTGACCAGAAGTCCTTCTCAGGACTATTCTAGTTGTATACAGGCAGGCAGGGTATAGCCAGGTCGGAGTACAGTAGCAGAGTCCTTCTCAGGACTATTGTTGCTATATACAGGCAGGGTATAGCCAGGTCGGAATACAGGCTAGTGACCAGAAGAGTCCTTGTCAGGACTATTGTAGCAGTATACAGGCAGGCAGGCAGGCAGGGTATATAGCCATTCCTAGTCGTGACCGTATACCAGCCTTCATCATATCTGGGGCTGGTGTACACAGTCTAAAACAGTCCAGATAGAGTCAGACGTCTCAGTAATTGTCGCTCCTAAAAACCAGTTAGGTTCTTATTGCGTCTGTGCTTGCATTTAAAAACAGCACGTGTGTGTCTGTTGGTGGCAGCATACAGGTGCGCGTTTTGCACAAACTATTATATAACGCTCAAGTCTAGTGTATAATACACGTCAGTCAGCAGTGTCTGATAGAGTCAGACTTCTCAGTAATTGTCGCTCCTAAAAACCAGTTAGGTTCTTATTGCGTCCGTGCTTGCATTTAAAAACAGCACGTGTGTGTCTGTCGGTGGCAGCGTACAGGTGCGCGTTTTGCACAAACTATTATATAACGCACAAGTCTAGTGTATAATACACGTCAGTCAGCAGTGTCTGATAGTGTCAGACTTCTCAGTAATTGTCGCTCCTAAAAACCAGTTAGGTTCTTATTGCGTCCGTGCTTGCATTTAAAAACAGCACGTGTGTGGCAGTCAGTGGCAGGGTACAGGTGCGCGTTTTGCACAAACTATTATATAACGCACAAGTCTAGTGTATAATACACGTCAGTCAGCAGTGTCTGATAGTGTCAGACTTCTCAGTAATTGTCGCTCCTAAAAACCAGTTAGGTTCTTATTGCGTCCGTGCTTGCATTTAAAAACAGCACGTGTGTGTCTGTCGGTGGCAGCGTACAGGTGCGCGTTTTGCACAAACTATTATATAACGCACAAGTCTAGTGTATAATACACGTCAGTCAGCAGTGTCTGATAGTGTCAGACTTCTCAGTAATTGTCGCTCCTAAAAACCAGTTAGGTTCTTATTGCGTCCGTGCTTGCATTTAAAAACAGCACGTGTGTGGCAGTCAGTGGCAGCGTACAGGTGCGCGTTTTGCACAAACTATTATATAACGCACAAGTCTAGTGTATAATACACGTCAGTCAGCAGTGTCTGATAGTGTCAGACTTCTCAGTAATTGTCGCTCCTAAAAACCAGTTAGGTTCTTATTGCGTCCGTGCTTGCATTTAAAAACAGCACGTGTGTGGCAGTCGGTGGCAGCGTACAGGTGCGCGTTTTGCACAAACTATTATATAACGCACAAGTCTAGTGTATAATACACGTCAGTCAGCAGTGTCTGATAGTGTCAGACTTCTCAGTAATTGTCGCTCCTAAAAACCAGTTAGGTTCTTATTGCGTCCGTGCTTGCATTTAAAAACAGCACGTGTGTGGCAGTCAGTGGCAGCGTACAGGTGCGCGTTTTGCACAAACTATTATATAACGCACAAGTCTAGTGTATAATACACGTCAGTCAGCAGTGTCTGATAGTGTCAGACTTCTCAGTAATTGTCGCTCCTAAAAACCAGTTAGGTTCTTATTGCGTCCGTGCTTGCATTTAAAAACAGCACGTGTGTGGCAGTCGGTGGCAGCGTACAGGTGCGCGTTTTGCACAAACTATTATATAACGCACAAGTCTAGTGTATAATACACGTCAGTCAGCAGTGTCTGATAGTGTCAGACTTCTCAGTAATTGTCGCTCCTAAAAACCAGTTAGGTTCTTATTGCGTCCGTGCTTGCATTTAAAAACAGCATGTGTGTGGCAGTCGGTGGCAGCGTCAGGCTCCATATTGTCCCTGGATAGAGACGTGCATGATGGCCTGTAAACATTAAGTGCCCATTGTAAGGAAGTGGGTCTATTGTAGTATAGCCCTTAGGCAGGGCAGCCAAAAATTGGGAGGCTCCACGTTGTCCCTGGATAGAGACGTGCATGAGGGCCTGTAAACCTGAAGTGCCCATTGGAAGGAAGTGGGTCTATTGTAGTATAGCCCTTAGGCAGGGCAGCCAAAAATTGGGAGGCTCCACGTTGTCCCTGGGTAGAGACGTGCATGAGGGCCTGTAAACCTGAAGTGCCCATTGGAAGGAAGTGGGTCTATTGTAGTATAGCCCTTAGGCAGGGCAGCCAAAAATTGGGAGGCTCCACGTTGTCCCTGGGTAGAGACGTGCATGAGGGCCTCAAAACATTGTTCCCATTGCAAAGGAGCGGGTCTCCTGTCGTTGTAATGTCCATTCTGCAAAGAATGGGCGAAAAAATTTACCACTGGGGGTATACCTGAAACAAAGGCCTAAGTATTGCAATTTGTAACGGTCATCATCATGGTGGCGCATGAGGAGAAGGAGGAGCAGTCCAGCGATTATCCAAAGTCCAGAAGTGTGTACCCATGGGTGAGTGGAGGTACATGGCAAACTTTAAATTCCGCTCTCATTTGCTGGTGGTGTGGTGAAGTCTGGCCCAATCCAACCCTTGTTCATCTTGATCAGAGTCAGCCTGTCAGCATTTTCAGTTGACAGGCGGGTGCGTTTATCTGTAATGATTCCACCTGCGGCACTAAAAACACGCTCTGACAAAACGCTAGCAGCAGGGCAGGCCAGGACTTCCAAGGCGTAGAGAGCCAATTCATGCCACGTGTCCAGCTTGGATACCCAATAATTGTAAGGCACAGAGGAATGTCGGAGTACAGTTGTTCGATCTGCAAGGTACTCCTTCAGCATCTGGGCAAACTTAGGATTTCTTGTGGCACTACCCCGCACCTCAGGGGCTGTGGTACGTGAGGGGCTGAGAAAACTGTCCCACATCTTAAAGACTGTTCCCCTACCTCTGGCGGATTGGACTTGTGCCTCTCTCGGCTGTACGCCTCGGTTGTCCACTGATTCATGACCTATGCCGCTAGCGTTTTGTGAGGGGAATGCTTTGCCTACTTCCGTGACTATGGCCTTCTGGAACTGCTGCATTTTGCCTGACCTCTCCGCCTCGGGAATAAGAGACATAAAGTTCTCCTTTTAGCGTGGGTCTAACAGTGTTACCAACCAGTAATGATTGTCGGCCAAGATGTTCTTAACGCGAGGGTCACGAGACAGGCAGCTTACCATAAAGTCAGCCATGTGTGCCAGACTCTTAACAGCCATCACTTCAGTATCCTGACCAACACGATGACTGAACATGCTGTCCTCCTCCTCCCCCTCCTCATGATCTACCCTGTCCTCTGGCCAGCCACGCTGAACCGAGGATATGACTGCATGTCATATCCTCAATTTGGCCAGAGAGTTGCTCCATGTCTTCATCCTCCTCCTCGTCATAGTCCTCCACTGCACGTTGTGATGAGACGAGGCTGGGCTGTGTCTTATCATCACCCACACCCACTACTGTTTCTTGCTCAAACTCATCGCGCTCCGCCTGCAATGCATCATGGTTGTTTTTTGAGCAGAGACCATTTTAGAAGGCAGAGAAGCGGTATGGTGACGCTAATAATGTCGTCATCGCCGCTCACCATCTTGGTGGAGTCCTCAAAGTTTTGGCGGATGGTGCATAGGTCGGACATCCATCTCCACTCCTCAGGTGTTATGTGTGGAGTTTGACCCATTTCCCGACGGCTTAGGTGATGCAGGTACTCAACAACTGCCCTCTTCTGCTCACATATCCTGACCAACTTGTGCAGAGTTGAATTCCAACGCGTGGGGACATCACACACCAGTCTGTGTGCCGGAAGATGCAAACGGCGTCTTAAGCCGGCAAGGCCGGCTGAAGCAGTAGGTGACTTTCGAAAATGTGCAGACAGGCGGCGAACTTTTACCAGCAGATCAGACAGCTCTGAGTATGACTTTAGAAACCGCTGAACCACGAGGTTGAGCACATGGGCCACGCATGGAACATGTGTCAGCTGGCCTCGCCTCAAAGCCGCCACCAGGTTCCGGCCATTGTCACACACGACCTTTCCTGGCTTTAGGTTCAGAGTTGTGAGCCAGTGATCTGCCTGCTGTTTCAGAGCTGTCCACACCTCTTCTGCATTGTGGGGTTTGTCACCTATGCAGATTAGCTTCAGCACTGCCTGTTGCCGCTTCGCCGAGGCAGTGCTGCAGTGCTTCTGTGTCGCCCTGGACAAGCCAGGGGCCACAGAGCACAACACTTAAACACCCCACACTCCCTGCAGGCATATCATAGTCAAAACACAAAATCCTTGTTGCCTTCCCCAGGGGCTGTTGTCCACACCAGGGTGTGGAGCCAGGCGGTTGGTCTCCACCCACCGAGGAGGAGGGAAAACACAGGCAGTGAGAGTTAAGCTAAGTAAGTGGAAGGAGGAAAGTAGTAGAGAGGAGAAAAGTGACAGCAAAGAGCCTGAAGTTGGTCCGGGTGTGTGGCCCGGACAGGACAGCAAGGTTGGCAGGATGTGGTGACCGTCTGCAGTGGAGGCCGATTGTAGTCTGCCGTAAGGACCGTGGACGGGTGGTGACCCGGCCGTACCGGACCGGTATACAAAGAGAAGCCAGCACCATTGGCAGAGGACTTTCGGATCCCGGCAAGGCTTGGTGTCGCCGTGAATTTGCCAAATCCGTTAGTGAAGGGAACCTCAGGGTTTCCAAACAGCCAAGTCCAGATAGAAGGCAACCGTACAACCGTGAAGGGGAGACACAGCCACCGCCAAGGGCAACCGTCTTCCAGGGCCAGCGCCTGTGGGCAAAAGGGGCTCCTCCGGCCCATATCAAGGTCGGGGAGCGGGTTACCGTTGGGAAACCATCACTACCAACACTTAACTTAGGTGCAGGGAGAGACAGTCATCACTAACCTGCAGGGAGGAACAACCGCAGCCGTCCGAGGGACCCGTCCATCCAGCCACTTGTTTAACCGTGAACTGTGTCATCATCATTGGGCTGAGTGAGTACCTCCGTGCCGTGCGGCACAGCGCTGCCCCTGCGACCCTGCACCTCATCAGGCCCCGCAACCCGCCTGTCATCCATCTCTACCCCATCACCAGGCCCCGGGACAACCAACCCCCCTACCCACGGAGGGGAGAAATAACAACAAAGCTGCTCCCTGTCACAGGCTCCCGGGATCCCCGTCCAGAGCAGCGGTGGTGTCCACACAATCACCACAACCGTGGGTGGCGTCACGGACAATATCCCCAAAACCCAAACCACCCCTTTTCACTCACGGGCGAGTAGCGCCGCTCGAGTCCCCGGGATCCGGCCATCGCTCGAGCCAACGAGCAGCAGCAGCCGTAGAGCAGTGTCAGCCAGACCCGAGCAGTGGGAGAGCGCACCGTCCCCTCCTCCGCCCGCAACACTTCCAGCTTGGGACTGGTGTGGAGGGTAAAGTGGATCAGGATGCGCAGGAGGAGGAGGAGGCTGAGTAGCATGACATTCCGGAGCTGTAGAGTGTGTCTGAAACCCTGACTGAGGTAGGGCCTGCAAAACTTGGTGTGTGAAGGACGTGTTCCGTCCCTCGCTCAGACTGGGTCCCAGCTTGCACAATATTAACCCAGTGTGACGTCAACGAGATGTAGCGGCCTTGCCCACATGCACTTGTCCACGTGTCTGTGGTTAGGTGGACTTTGGCTGAAACAGCGTTGTTCAGGGCACGTGTGATGTTTTGTGACACGTGGTTATGCAATGCGGGGACGGCACACCGGGAGAAATAGTGGCGGCTGTGGACCGAGTAACGTGGGACAGCTGCCACCATCAGGTCGTGGAATGCTTCTGTCTCAACCAGCCTAAAAGGCAACATTTCCAGCGCAAGCAGTCGCAAAATGTTAGCATTTAGAACTGTGGCATGTGGGGTGTTGGCAGTGTATTTGCGCCTGCGTTCAAAGGTTTGCTGAATGGATAACTGAACGTTGCGCTGGGACAAGGACGTGCTTGATGATGGTGTTCTTTCTGTGTAGGCAACTGCAGGTGCAGGAGTGGAGGAGGCTTGTTCGCAGGCAGCATGGACAGGGGATTGGCTCGCATGCACAACCAGCGAAGACGTAGCAGTGACATCAGCAAGCACTGCTCCTGGACTCTGTTGTACTTCCCACAAAGTCGGGTGCTTGGCTGACATGTGCCTGATCATGCTGGTGGTGGTCAGGCTGCTAGTTTTGGTACCCCTGCTGATGCTGGCATGGCAGGTGTTGCAAATGGCCTTTTTAGAATCATCTGGAGCCAACTTAAAAAACTGCCAGTGTCAGAGTTCCGGGTTTTCCAGTTTTCTTTTGAAAGAGCTTGCCCTTTGTTAACATGGCGTTTTCTGTTCTGTTGCCCTACTTCCTGTCCATCTGTTTAAAAGCCGCCCCTAAAGCTTAGTCCAGTGCCTGAGTATTCTGCTTCCTGTGTGCTCCTGCCCTGCTGCTTTTGGTTCCTGATTGTTATTCGGATCCTCTTGGAAAACAACCGACACCGACTCTGGACTTCATCTGGTATCATCTAGCTGTCCCGGACTCCGTTTGCCGTCTTTGGTCGGCACTTCTGCCCGGTTCCTTCCGTTTAATACCACTCTGGACTCACATCACGTACGGACATTTTTGGACTTACCTATTGCCCTTTTGTGTCCCGGCTGCTGCGCATTTAGGGCTTCTGGGGTGATTGCCAGACAGTCCCTGTATAGGGGTTCGCTCTTGGTGGTCTCCCTGGGGGAGTCCGGTGCGCGGTCCCGGGAATTCCCTTTCGCTCCGTCCCTGGAAGGTATTTCCTGTATTTATGTTCTACTGTGTTTTTGTTCCGTTTATGTACATATTTGCTGGTTGCATATTATAAACGTCTTGCACCAAGAACTCGTCTCTGGTTGTCATTGCCCTAACGCAATCGAAATCCTCAATACATACAATAGTATTACAGCCAGACTCGGGAAGACCTAACATTTGTACAGGCACCTTGTGTCGTGTTGTTCCGGGGAACAGTTGCCTGACGTCTGCCTGGGGCCACCACTCTGCTTCTTACTGCCTGTTGTGATGCTACGCCTCCCTCCCCCTGTGCACTGCTGTCCTCGCTCTGCATATCCTCCTGCCAGGTTGGGTCAGTTACTGGATCATCCACCACGTCGTCTTCCTCTTCCGCACCCTGCTCCTCCTCCTGACTTCCTGACAATTGTGTCTCATCATCGTCCACCCCTTGTTGAGACATGTTGCCAACTTCGTGAGAACGTGGCTGCTCAAATATTTGGGCATCTGTACATACAATCTCGTCATGGCCCACTTCAACAGGAGCTGGCGAGAGGCCAGAATTTGTGAATGGAAACGTGAACGAACAGCTCTTCCGAGTGTCCAAGTGTGGGATCAGTAATGTCCGTGGACGTGTACTCGGCCTGGTGGTAGGAAGGAGGATCAGGTTCTGAAATGTGCGGTGCAGTATCACGGCTACTGACACTTGACCGTGTGGAAGACAGAGTGTTTGTGGTGGTGCCAATCTGACTGGAAGCATTATCCGCTATCCAACTAACAACCTGTTGACACTGGTCTTGGTTCAAGAGCGGTGTACTGCTGCGGTCCCCAAGAATTTGGGACAGGACGTGCGAGCGACTAGATGTGGCCCTTTGTTGTGGCGAAATTAGAGCTTGCACACAACCTCGGTCTCTGCCTGCACCACCATCACGTCCACTTCCTTGTTCGTTGACAACGCCCTTGCGCATTTTGCAATGCTGTGCTGATGTGTATTCACTAGACTTGTGCGTTATATCCAAGTTTTTGCAAAACTCACACAAATGCAGCGGAAAGCTGCCACCAACAGGCACATACGTGCGGTTTTTAAATGCAAGCATGGAGGCACTAAGAACCTAACAGGTCTCTATCCAGGGACAACGTGGAGCCTCCCAATTTTGGGCTGCCCTGCCTAAGGGCTATACTACAATAGACCCACTTCCTTACAATGGGCACTTCAGGTTTACAGGCCATCATGCACGTCTCTATCCAGGGACAATGTGGAGCCTCCCAATTTTTGGCTGCCCTGCCTAAGGGCTATACTATAATACACCCACTTCCTGACAATGGAGACTTAATGTTTTGAGGCCCTCATGCACGTCTGTATGCAGGGGCATTGGTGAACCTCACAATTTTGGACTGCCCTGGCAAAGGAAAATACTACAAAGACTCACTTCCTCAAAATGGGCACATTAGACTCAAGAGGCCTTCATGTACGTCTCTTCTCAGGGACATCGGAGTGCCACACAATGTTTTCACGTAAAATCTTTCATGTATTAATCTCAAAAAGAAACATACACCAGCTCTATCTCACTATTGGGTATGTGCCCTTAACATTTCCGCCATGAAAAATCATTTTGGGGTCATTTTGGAAGGTTTTCTGGTGAGTCCGTAAAAATGGCGTAAAACGCGGACAAAATTGTTCACAGCTGTGACTTTTCAGTGATAAATGCTTCAAGGGGTCTTCCCCATGCTGTTGCCATGTCATTTGAGCACTCTTCTGAGACTTTTGTGCCATTTTTAGGGTTTCTCCATGCTGCCGGGGGGTCATTTCACAAAAATACTCGGGTCTCCCATAGGATAACATTGGGCTCGTTGCTCGGCCCGAGTACACGAGTATCTTGGGAGGCTCGGCCCGAGCTTCGAGCACCCGAGCTTTTTAGTACTCGCTCATCACTAGTATTTCAGGCTAAAGTTGGAATACCAGGAACATATTCCAAGCTGCAGGATATAGGCTGGACAGTAGATATAGTGGGTTGTAAAAGTTTGGAAAGTTTGGGCACCCCTGGTCAAAATTGCACAACCTTGCACAACAGCGGTTAATTGTGAAACAAAATAGGACAATAATCCAGCCAGACGCTGACAATTCCTCTGCCTATGTTTCTTTGGGCGTGGTCTTCAGAAGGACATGTGACTGGTCGAGTTCGGTTCGTCGAACGTTCGACGAACCGAACTCAAACCGCATAGGAAACAATGGCAGGCAATCACAAACACAGAAAAACATCTAGAAAACACCCTCAAAGGTGTCCAAAAGGTGACAAACAACTCACAACACAACACAAACACATGGGGAAGTGACAAGGACATATACTCATGCGAAAACAAAAGAGCTGGACAAGGAAAAAGAGGAGGACACACAGATATATGAGTATATGCAAGGAAACGTCGATGCCATTACTGTGCAACTTGAGCCCTGCTCATTTTAGGCTTCCAATCTGGATAAATTGCCTGAGCTTGCCACGTACGCCTTGGGGATCTTGTCGTGTCCTGCAGCCAGCGTTCTCTCGGAACCTGTCTTCAGTGCTGCTGGGGGTCTGCTGGCAGATAAGCACACGTGTCTGTCCACTGACAATGTGGACATGGCTCTCAGAGAACTTTTCTTCCCCTGGCTCAGCCAGGGGAGGCGAAAGGCACGCGTATTTTTGAGAGTGCTTCATGCAAAGCATCTTTTTCTTTTTCAAAAGGGGGGTCAAATGATGCCAGTCAAGTGGGGTGTGTGTGGCCCAATTAGTGGCAACGAGGGAGACTGTGGTTGGAGTCCCCTCGCTGTGTTTCTAAAAGAACCAAGATGAACAAGTCATGGCTCTCAGAGGACTTTTCTTCCCCTGGCTCAGCCAGGGGAGGTGAAAGGCACGCGCAATTTTGAGAGTGCTTCATGCCAATCATCTTTTTCATTTTGAAAAGGGGGGTCAACTGATGCCAGTCAAGTGGGGTGTGTGTGGCCCAATTAGTGGCAACGAGGGAGACTGTGGTTGGAGTCCCCTCGCTGTGTATCTAAAAGAACCAAGATGAACAAGTCATGGCTCTCAGAGGACTTTTCTTCCCCTGGCTCAGCCAGGGGAGGCGAAAGGCACGCGTATTTTTGAGAGTGCTTCATGCAAAGCATCTTTTTCTTTTTCAAAAGGGGGGTCAAATGATGCCAGTCAAGTGGGGTGTGTGTGGCCCAATTAGTGGCAACGAGGGAGACTGTGGTTGGAGTCCCCTCGCTGTGTTTCTAAAAGAACCAAGATGAACAAGTCATGGCTCTCAGAGGACTTTTCTTCCCCTGGCTCAGCCAGGGGAGGTGAAAGGCACGCGCAATTTTGAGAGTGCTTCATGCAAAGCATCTTTTTCATTTTGAAAAGGGGGGTCAACTGATGCCAGTCAAGTGGGGTGTGTGTGGCCCAATTAGTGGCAACGAGGGAGACTGTGGTTGGAGTCCTCTCGCTGTGTTTCTAAAAGAACCAAGATGAACAAGTCATGGCTCTCAGAGGACTTTTCTTCCCCTGGCTCAGCCAGGGGAGGTGAAAGGCACGCGTATTTTTTAGAGTGCTTCATGCAAAGCATCTTTTTCTTTTTCAAAAGGGGGGTCAACTGGTGCCAGTCAAGTGGGGTGTGTGTGGCCCAATTAGTGGCAACGAGGGAGACTGTGGTTGGAGTCCCCTCGCTGTGTTTCTAAAAGAACCAAGATGAACAAGTCATGGCTCTCAGAGGACTTTTCTTCCCCTGGCTCAGCCAGGGGAGGTGAAAGGCACGCGTATTTTTGAGAGTGCTTCATGCAAAGCATCTTTTTCATTTTGAAAAGGGGGGTCAACTGATGCCACTCAAGTGGGGTGTGTGTGGCCCAATTAGTGGCAACGAGGGAGACTGTGGTTGGAGTCCCCTCGCTGTGTTTCTAAAAGAACCAAGGTGAACAAGTCATGGCTCTCAGAGGACTTTTCTTCCCCTGGGTCATCCAGGGGACGGGAAAGACACGCGTATTTTTGAGAGTGCTTCATGCAAAACATCTTTTTCTTTTTCAAAAGGGGGGTCAACTGATGCCAGTCAAGTGGGGTGTGTGTGGCCCAATTAGTGGCAATGAGGGAGAATGTGGTTGGAGTCCCCTCGCTGTGTTTCTAAAAGAACCAAGATGAACAATTCATGGCTCTCAGAGGACTTTTCTTCCCCTGGGTCATCCAGGGGACGGGAAAGACACGCGTATTTTTGAGAGTGCTTCATGCAAAGCATCTTTTTCTTTTCCAAAAGGGGGGTCAACTGATGCCAGTCAAGTGGGGTGTGTGTGGCCCAATTAGTGGCAACGAGGGAGACTGTGGTTGGAGTCCCCTCGCTGTGTTTCTAAAAGAACCAAGATGAACAAGTCATGGCTCTCAGAGGACTTTTCTTCCCCTGGCTCAGCCAGGGGAGGTGAAAGGCACGCGTATTTTTTAGAGTGCTTCATGCAAAGCATCTTTTTCTTTTTCAAAAGGGGGGTCAACTGGTGCCAGTCAAGTGGGGTGTGTGTGGCCCAATTAGTGGCAACGAGGGAGACTGTGGTTGGAGTCCCCTCGCTGTGTTTCTAAAAGAACCAAGATGAACAAGTCATGGCTCTCAGAGGACTTTTCTTCCCCTGGCTCAGCCAGGGGACGGGAAAGGCACACGTATTTGAGAGTGCTTCATGCAAAACATCTTTTTCATTTTGAAAAGGGGGGTCAACTGATGCCAGTCAAGTGGGGGGTGTGTGGCCCAATTAGTGGCAACGAGGGAGACTGTAGTTGGAGTCCCCTCGCTGTGTTTTACATGATTTTCGAAGGGCATGACATGCCTAAGAGGTTGAGTTTTATCATCTGCAACTTGTTGGCAACAGAAAGGCTGCCTTTACACCCTTTTGAGACCGAGGATTTTCGAGACCTTATGCCCATTGCAGTGCCCCAAGAGCCGATGGCCAGTCGTCACTCCTTCTCCAAGAAAGGCGTGCCCGCGCTACCACAGCAGGTCGCACACAACCTCAACGATTCCTTGAGAAACTCTGTGTGTGACAGGGTGCATTTCACCACAGATACTTGGACCAGTAAGCATGGACAGGGGAGTTACATATTGCTGACTGGGCACTGGGTAACTATGGTGAGAGATGGAGAAGGGTTTGCTGTACAAGTCTTGCTGTCCCCACGAGTTGTGTGTCAATCCTTCCTCTGTATGTACAAGTTCCTCCACTGCTTCTGCCTCCTCAACCTTGTGTGGGTCCTCCACCTAGGCCCAAACCCTGTGTGGTCAGGCCACCCTTCCTTGTAACTGCGCCCCAGGAATCCAACACACCTCCTTACTATGCTGGCAGCACAGCTCAAGGCCATCAGGCGGTCAAATGTTTACTTTGAAATGTAGGGGAAATGTGAGACACCGCTGAGGAATTGTGGACGGTTAGCTCTGGAGAGTGAGACCGAGTTTCATCAATGGTTGTCTCCACTCAACCAGCAGTCAGGGAAGGTCGGGTGCGACAATGATGCAAACCAGTCTGCGACCCTTCTTCAGGGCAATGTGACACACGTGCCTTGTATGGCTCACATGGTGAACCTGGTTGTCCAGAAATTTTTAAAACACTATCGAGGCCTAAATGGCCTTCGGCAGAGGGCACGGTGTAACGCCTGCCTGGATCGACACACTCAGATGGGCTGTAAAGGATGGGCTAGAGGCAAGCCACTCACCAAGCTGGACACCCAGAACCCTGAAACCCTTTAACCCCTATACAGTGATTTGGAATTACACAGGGCCCAAGTTGATCAATACCTGTGGAATACTGCAGTTCCAGAGAATAATAGTCAGGCAGGGTCAAAAACATTACCTGAGGAAGAGGAACAGAATGGGATGGCCAGGACTTAATCAGAAAACAAGCAGAGGTGAAATGCGGATCGGCCAACGAGGTACATAAACAGCAAGCAGGAAAAGTAGTCACAGGTAACAAGCACACAAACTCATAAAACTGAACTGGGTGTAACAGTAACAAGAGGTTCATAGCTTTGTCTGGCAGTGGTCTGCAGACAGGAGGGGCCTAAAAAAGGGTGTTGTGTCTTCCCATTGGTTGTAGCTGAATGATGGTACTTCATCTGTGAGATACCCACCACCTACATTCAGCCTGTGGTTCTGTATCTGTCAAGGTAACGCAACCCAGTGGGTGACCATAACCTGCGTCCACCTGCGCCGCAGACATCGACTCCTTTCCCATCATCAGCACTATGCACGAAAGGAACACGTTGTCACCTGGTGACCGGAGTACAAATTGATTGAGTGGACTACGTTGGTAACAGCCGTGTGCGGCAAGGATGCAAACCTGTCTGCGGCCCTTCGTCAGGGCAATGTCACACACGTGCCTTGTATGGCTCACGTGTTGAATCTGATTCTCCAGCAATTTTTAAAATACCATCCCGGCCTACATGGCCTTGTGCAGCGGGCACGCTGCTATGTGCTCACTTTCATCCTTCGCACCCAGCAGCTCAACAACTTTCATCACTCCTGAAGTCCTAGGCTCTGGCAGTTAAACGCCTGAAATGCGATGTTCCGACACGCAGGAATTTGAATCTGCACATGTTTCAGCGTCTGTGGCAGCACCGCAGAGCCCTGCTGAAATACGGTATGACGTATACCCTGGGCTAACTTGATCCAGAGGTGGTGCAGATCATGCTACTGGAGTGGTGCCAGATCAAGGACCTATGCACCCTTCTACACAGTTTACAAATGTCGACGAAGATGTTTAGCACTGGCGATGCCATTCTCAGCGTGACAATTCTGGTCATCTACAAGATGGAGCACACTGTAAGCATTATTTGGAGTCAGGTGTTGGTCCAAGAGGAAGGTGAGGAATTACAGGAGGAGTCATATGCAGAAGGGATAATAAGATCTACAAGGTCCATACGGTGAGCGGCACCTAGGCGGCAGTCATGGTGGGGGATAGGGATTAACAAGGGCGCATAGTATCAGCAAAAATTGTTGAGGAAGGTGCAGGAGCCCATGAAGAATTGGAGGACGAACTGGCGATGGGCATAGAAGACTCAGCAGATGAGTGAGAGCTTGCTCACATTTCGATTGTGCGAGGTTGGGGGGAGAGGGCAGAGGAAGGAGGCACGATTCTCACCTCTCTCCCACCACCACACCAAGGACTTGGTCCTCCTGGATGCACAAGACACATGAGCGCCTTCTTGCTGCACTACCTACAACATGACCCTCGGATTGTACGAATTCAAACTAATGCTAACTACTGGGTTGCCACACTGTTAGATCCCTGGTACAAGACAAAATTTGGCGAAATAATTCCTGCCATAGAAAGGGACGCACGTATACAGGACTATCTGCAGAAGGTGGTACGGATTCTTAGATCTGCTTTTCCAGTAAACACCAGTGCTGCACAGAGTGAATCTCAACGCTTTGTCATGGATAGGAGGAAATGGTCTTTTACTTGTCCACATCTGAGGGAACGAGGGCTGGCTGCTGTGCTGAGATGGCATTGAGTACGGTGTCCCTGCAGAGTTGCACTTTTGGTCATATACCAAATGAGTTGAAAAAGGACAAATGCTGGTGGAAAGGGGAACAGGTGTGTTGGAAAGGGGAAAAAAGTTTTTGTCCGTGGGTTTGTTGGTTAAGCAAAAGTAACATTTGATGAAGAAACACCATCTGTTACGGTGGGACTGGCAGATTTGGATAATGTGGTATATACTATGTTACCGCTATATAACGAAAATTAATAAGAAAAGAAAGACAAAGGTATATATCCCCATCAGCAGTCAATGTCCACCGTGTTCCCAGATGAAAAAGGAGAGGTTGGCAACTGGAAGGTTAGGTGGAGGATACAGATCTGTGTGGCTATGAAACTAATAGTTGCCTGAACAGAGTTAGACACCACTCGGATGTTGAGACTGGGAGCCCTGTTAGCGTCACAGGGTCCACACGCCCACCCAGCCCAGGAACTCCCTGTTAACATCACAGGGGCCATTCAGTACGCTGACCGTGTGCATTGGGGCCACACCTGTGGACAGTAGGCGCATCAGCAGCAGCAGGCCTGTTAATGCCACTGGGCTGTACAAGCAGGACTGGTAGGACAGGAGCTGGTCTTAACCGTTCTGCGTTACCAACTGTGGTGGCGGCCTGCATCGACGCCCTATCCCTGCCTACCTCTGGCCTAAAGCCGCAACGGGTTCAACACATGGAGGTGTGCTCTTTCGGAGCATAATAGAAGACTGCACACCTCCTTGTTGGCTCCAGCCCGTTTTATAACCTGGGTCCGCCCCAAACCAGGGTGGACCACAATGCACCTCCTGGAGACAAAAGCAGAGTGACACGTCATGAGTGGCATAACTAGCGTCCTATTTGGAACCGCAACTTCAATAATGACCTCATGGCTGCCACGACACAAACACCTCACCAGTCATCGTCTGACAATCAATAATGAGGTGACAAGTCATAGGGGCGGGCCTCTGCAAGCAATTTGGGAGTGGCCTGGCCACATCGTCAGGACACCTGATGCCCTGTGGTCTATATGGGCCCTCCACATCAGGGGCAGGGCCAAAGAGTTCATTACCGGACCTAGTCTCTGATGCAGTAAGTGCCTGACCATGGTCAGTTGCATGAAATACAGTCTCTGAAAAAAGACTATCAGCTTTAGCATGGTGTCTAGGCACAAAACAGGACTTAGACCCGGCACGGAATGCAAGTACCTGTGCAAAGAGTCTTTTCGCACTAAGTGTGGGAGCATGCACTGTATCCCGAAATGAAGACTTAGCCTCAGGAATGGCACAGTCAGGCTGAGCATACTCACTAGGTGAAACACTGTAGTTAGGCTGCGGCTGGGGTAACTCGGCACACGCATGCGCACTAGCTGCCTCTCCACACTTACACGTGGAGGAGAAATTGCTCTTCGGGTGTGGACTTGGAGATGCTGTCTATGAACAGAAGGAAAAGCTAAAGGAAGCCTGACTTTCTATCCCTCCGAATGATCAAATGCAGCAAGGAATTCCCTGAGTTTGCTATAACATTAGCGTAGCAAAATGTGCATGAGGGTGTCCTGCACAGGTGCTAGAAATAGCTTGGCACCAGTGGGACAATAATGAAATACAACATCCAGTTCTATGATGCCACTAAATGGCAGTATTTTTTGCTATCATTATAGCTTATTAAAAACAGAGCAGGAGGGTGTCCTGCACAGGTGCTGCAAATATCTTTGCACTAGTGGGACAATACAGAAGTCTAACAGCCACGTTTAGGATGCCACTAAGTTCACTCAGTGTTTGCTAGTATAATGGCTTAGTAACAATGAGTTGGAGTGTGCAAAGGGCAGGAGGGTACAGTGGCAGGGTTGTGGGTCTCTGGGTAGGGGAAAGAAAGCCTGCCTTTCTATCCCTCCTAATGGGGAAATGCAGCGAGGAAATCCCTGACCTTAGCTACACAGACGCTGTCATCTTGTGTAGCTGTTAAACTCTGTTTTAAACTCTGTCACCTATGGCTCTGACCCTGCCGGTATGAGCCCTTAAAAGGACTGATAGAAAGTGCTATCCCTAAGCTGTCCAGCGCTGTGTATGGAGCGTATACAGCAGTATCGGCGATAGGAGCTGCGCCAGTGATGTCTGACACCAAGGACGCAGAAGGCAGATAATGGCGTGCTGGAGGAAAATGTCCGGTTTTATAATGCAGGGACATGTGACATGGACATCCTATCACACATGTCGTTGCCTCTCTGGCTAAAAGTACACTTAGCTGTGTGTATGTCTGGGATTGGCTGACATGCTGGCCCGCCCCACTACACGTGCGCGCTTAGGGAAGGAAGACAAGAAAAAAAAAAAAAAAATGGCGATCGCCATTATCTATACAGCAGTGATCTGAATGCGCTGTTCCCGCACACTATACACTGAAATTTCATAATAGTGTGAGTCACAGAGTGACTTACACTATTACATCGGAAAGCCAGCTACTAATTAGCTGGTCTTTTTGCTGCTAGAACCGTTCTCGAACGTATCTAGAACTATCGAGCTTTAGCAAAAAGCTCGAGTTCTAGTTCTATCTAGAACAGCCCCAAAATCACTCGAGCCGCGAACTGGAGAACCTCGAACCTCGAACCGCACTCAACTCTACTCCTTAGGCCACATCCAGCCAGGAGCGGACTCCTGAAGTTGCAAGCACAGGCAGTCCACCGTTCTAAAAAAATGTGCAGGAGAAAGATAGAGACCACCAGCCGGGTGGTGGAACCAGAACGTAGCCGGCTGCAGGCACTGATCACCATTACCTCGGTTTACCAGAGACTTGTGTGTTTTCTTAATAGTGAGTACACCAGTACCCTGCGGTCTCCAATCTCCCTGCACCACCAACCCCAACGGTTCCAGGGGCCACCATCCCTGCCCACAGAGAGGTTAACAACTTTCTGCACAACATCTCCCCCGGGTGCCCCGTAACTGCAGCGGTGGTGTCCAATATCACCACATCCCGTGGGTGGTGTCACGAACCTAGTACGGCCCAGCCCGTACATATACGTCCACCACCCCCCGACCCTTTTCATTCGGAGTGTCCGTGGGATCCTCCGGGTCCGGAGACCCTCGAGCCACCCACCGGAAGGCTGAGCTGCGGCAGGCTGCTGGCACGGGGGCAGCACACTAGCAGCTCACAGAGGATCACGTACCGGCCAGTGAAGTAGTTGATTTAACCCAGGCTGCTCCTGCCATTGATCCCCAATGGGAATAGATGAATGGAAGGCGGAAAAGAACAAACGGTCTGGCAGAGGACCAAAAAGGAGATTTTCTTCTGTCTTTAAAAGCCTTTATTGAGCATAAACCACAATGCAGGTGGATGAAGATAGTTTGCCTATTGAAACGCCGCATTGTGGTTTATGCTCATAAAGGCTTTTAAAAGACAGAAGAAACTTTCCTTTTTGGCGCTCCGCCAGACCATTTATTCTTTTCCACCTTTGATGCAAATGTTTGGGCACTCTGCATGGCTAATACCTAGTAGCACTCCCTTTGGTAAGTATCACAGCTTCAAAACGCTTTTTGTAGCCAGCCCAGAGTCTTTCATTTCTTGTTTGTGGGATTTTCATCCATTCCTTCCTGGAAAAGTCTTCCAGTTCTGGGAGATTCCTGTCATCTTGCATGCACTTCTCTTTTGAGGTCTAGCCACAGATTTTCAATGATGTTCAGATCAGGGGACTGTGAGGGCCATTGTAAAACCTTCAGTTTGTTCTGTCACACGGTGTGTGGCTCAAAACTTGCCGAGTTTAAGGACTAGTTCTGGCACTGTTCACACACTAGAGTCAGACACTACAGACAATGCTGCTTTTGTGTTGCACAGACAGGCTCAGCCGTTGATCAGATGTGCTCTTGTTAGTAATCGAGCTAGCACGTAATTTCTTCTAGCCTGTGGATTACTGTTTGACTCACATGTTGCAGGAAACTTATCACAGTCGCCTCTGCTCTTTTTAACATGGTGGAGCCTGGTCTAACATGCTGATTATAGCTTTTGCAATTCTGGTCCTTGTGCTTTGATATCCAGTTGCTGGTGAACTTCTGTATGGTGTTTGGTGTGCTGCGGGAGTACGCTTGTTGTTAGATTATTTTCTCTCTTTCATTAGTTTCCTCATGGGCACGTATTGTCTATACCTCTTTGAGTGATTGCTGGAAGTTTTAGCTATGTTTATTTCCCCATCTGTTTATTTGTGTGGGATTAATCTCTCCTGATCAGGCCCTCTCCTGGGTGGAGGGTGGCCATAATACCAGGGTGTTCAGGAGCTATGGCTAGGAAGGCGGCCCGAACATTGTAACCTTCAGACGTACCTTTGTGATCAGGGTCTGTGAGGGTTCCCCTAGCCTGAGGGCCAGTTTAGGCTCATCTGTTCCTGGTGATCCTGTCACACCCCATGACATGCGCCATTTTAGGTAGTCTTTTGTGGATTTTGACGTATGTTTAGTATCATTATACATTTGTAGAAGCCATCCTCTTTTCAACTTCAGTTTTTTTACAAATGATGTTACCTTTGCATGAAGAATGTGTTAAAATTTCATTGAATCCATTTTTCCCTCAGCCATGAAATGTTCCACTGTCTCTGTAGTAGAAGAATGTGTGATGCCCTGGACTAGCCAGGTAGTCACATACATAATAACATACACCCCCCCCACCCTAGGCAGTTACAACAGTCAATCAAAAACCCTTGTTGCCTCCCTCCAGGGTCTGATGTCCACACCAGGTGGGACAGAGCCAGGCAGTTGGCCCCACCCACCAAGGAGTTCATAGGCCTGGAGGCGGGAAAAGGAGCAGATTTGTTCAGGAGGTGAAAGTGAGAGGTCACAAACTGCAGGTGTCTGGGTAGGAGCCCAGGCACTGACAGCAAGGTTGGCAGACGGTGGTGGCCGTCTGCAAGAGTTAGCGGAACTCTGTGGAACTGTAGGACCGGGGTTGGGCGGTGGCCCACTGGTACCGAACCGGGTAGCGGAGTGAAGCTAAGCACACAGGCAGGGCCATCGGACCCCGACCAGGCTTGGAGCCGCCGACAATAGTCAAAGCCGAGTGTGACAGGAGCCCCAGGGGTTTCCTAACAACCAAGTCCCGACAGAAGGACACAATCCACACCAGGAGGATATACAGCCACCGCCACAGGCTAGAGATCCAAGGGCCAGCGCCTGCGCGTTAAACGGGCTCCTATGGCACCTATACACCGGGGAGCAGACTGCCAGTGGGCAACCACAGGAGTCAGAACATTCTAACAGGTGCAGGGAAAGACAGCCACCATCAGCCATCCGGGGAGAGCAAAACAACACTGTAGCCGGCTGCGGGACCCGTCCATCCGGCCGTTTTGGTTTACCAGAGACTCTGTCAGTGATTGTCTAAGTGAGTACACCAGTGCCGTCTGGCACCGCACCGTGCAGTCCCTGCATCCCAGCCATTCAGCCTCCCCATTACACCATTACCCGGGATCACCAACCCCCCTACCCACAGAGGGGACAACATCCTGGCTGCTCCCTACCACCTCTCCCGGGATCCCCGTTATCAGCAGCGGTGGTGCCATCATCACCACGTCCCGTGGGTGGCGTCACGAACAATCTTCCCAAACAAACCATCCCTTTTCACTCACGGGTGAGGAGCGCTGCTTGAGTCCCCGGGTCCGACCCACCGCTCGAGCCACCGAGCAGCAGCAGCAGAAGCCCCGGACCCGAGCGTGATGAGCTCGTCCCCTCCGCCCACGACAACTGTATCACAACTCCAAAGTCTGCTAAATATTCCTGAAGGCCTTTTTCAGTCAAGCAGCGGTTCTGATTTTCCTCTCTAGCAATCCTACGTGCAGCTCTCACAGAAATTTTCCTTGCTCTACTGGACCTTATCTTGATCTGTCGGTGGTGGCAGCTGTGCTGAGACTCTGGTGGCGGCTGGGGTGGCTGGGCTGGGGCTGGGGGCTGTGAGGCTTCAAAGAAATGGCTCCCGGAGTCAGTGTATGCGGAGATTGAGCTATTGGCTCAATTACAAGCGGAGATCTCATCTGAGAACAAGCGACTTCTGGGCACCATTTTCCTTAAGTCCGCTGCTGGGAGATGAATGTGCCAAAGGTGGCGCGTGCTGATGAGAGCTTAAGCCGAGAGATCCATCTGCACACGGGTCAACTCTGAACAGCCCTCAACACCCACAGCCCCTGCACAACCACCACTGCAGACCCAGATGCCACCACAACCCCAACACAGCCGCCGCCGCAGCCCCAGCATGGGCGACGTAGTCCCAGTACCAGCACAATTGCCACAGCTCCGACACAGCCGCTGCAGTATTGCCCCTGCCACCTGCTACTCCTTTCCACCACCCCATGGTATGCTACATTCGAATTATAAGATACACCCCAAACTTTCTTCCAAATGTTTGGGAGGAAAACTGTGTCTTATAATACGTAACATTACAGTATATGTGTATCTCACAACTGTTGATTAGAGTTACTAAAAATATACACATTACAAATAATATGCATACACACATGTTGTGGAATATATAATTCTTATATAATGAAGAAATTAAGTCATTATTGAATTTCTAGATATATATATTGAGACTCTATTGGGATGATTACATTTCAACGAAAAATATATATAAGGACTAAGGAGCCTCGGTATTCATCAGTTGTTGACTTGGAAAGCGGTACTGTCCAGAAGGTGATAACTTCCCTAGTTTTATTGAAACTTCCCTTCATTGAATGAAGGACACATTTTATTGCTAATGAGAATTCTAATCATTATTATTAATATTAATCTACTGTCATTATAGAATAACTACAATTTTTAGAGACCTCTTCATGTATAAGGAAAAGTAGCAATTCTGCTAAATCTTCAGTTGCTCATCAGTCCATTATACAAATCACTTTATATTAATGAGCCTTAACTTATTAGCTACATTTGTCTGAATTTAAGCAGCCTAAAGAGGAGCAATGAGAAAATCAATAGTCAGTAACACATCTGAATAGATGGGAATTTGTGTTGAACGTTGGATCCTAGCATCTTGGCTTATTTCTCATGAGAACAAATAAAGAGAAACATACCAAATTTAACCCTTTGAATTTCTGGATACAAGAAATTGAGATTTACTTAATAAAAAGTGCCAGAATGCTCTTCATAAGATAGTGGAGAAAATTGTTGTATTCCATAATCATACCGGTAGAAATTAGCACATATATAAAAGTTCCTTGGAGAAACGCAACTCTTTTGTTATAGCCAAGTTTCTGAAACTTTTCAAAAAAGTTACATTTCATTAGGTGTCTAAACGTCTCGCAGGACAATCAATGAATTTTACATAAGATCTTCAATACATTTTTTGTGTTTCCTTCATTTGGAATCTACATAAGGTAAATAATAGAGAAGATCAAATATTTTGAAACTTAAATTCCTCGGCTTCCATGAACTTTTACCCCAAAATTAGATTTGCTGCAAACCACAGGCCTTAGGTGGGCTTTGCACACTACGATATCGCAGGTGCGATGTCGGCGGGGTCAAATTGAAAGTGACGCACATCCGGCATCGAATGCGACATCGTAGTGTGGAAAGCCTAGATGATACGATTTACAAGCGCAAAATCGTCGTAATCGTATCATCGGTGCAGCGTCGGCGTAATCCATAATTACGCTGACGCGACTGTCCGATGTTGTTCCTCGCTCCTGCGGCAGCACACATCGCTGTGTGTGAAGTCGCAGGAGCGAGGAACATCTTCTACCGGCGTCACTGCGGCTTCCGTAGGATATGCGGAAGGAAGGAGGTGAGCGGGATGTTTACATCCTGCTCATCTCCGCCCCTCCGCCGCTATTGGCCACCTGCCGTGTGACGTCGCTATGACGCCGCACGACCCGCCCCCTTAGGAAGGAGGCAGGTCGCCGGCCAGAGCGACGGTCGCAGGGCAGGTGAGTGCATGTGAAGCTGGCGTAGCGATCATGTTCGCTACGCCAGCTATCACACAATATCGTACCTGCGACGGGGGCGTGGACTATCGCGTGCGACATCGCAGCATCGGCTTGCGATGTCGCAACGTGCAAAGCCGCCCTTAGGCCTGTTTCACGCGTCAGGGAAAAACACAGACGTTCTTCACTGACGTGTAAAACACGCACATGTCCCTCCGTGTGCCGTGATTCACGGCACACGTGGGTTGTCTAAGTGCAATCCGGGCTCCGTTCTCCGTGGTCCGTGATTGCACATAGAAATTAACTCACCTGTGCCCGCTCCCGCTCTCCATGGTGCTGAACGCTCCCGCGGTGCAGCATCCGGCCGGCGCTGACCCCCGCAGCAGCTGCGTCCAGGTCGGCTGTGTCGTGCATTCCTGAATATGCATGACAGTAATGAGCTGGCTCAGAAGCAACAAGCTGCACGGGCTACAGAGGACATCGCTGGAGCCGGGTGAGTAAAAATGTTTTTTATTTTATATGCACTTTTTTTCTGGCATGTGTTTCATAGATCACACCACTGCGTGGTCCGTGGGACATCAGTGATGCCAGAAAAAAATACACATGTCTCCGTGCGGCAATCACGGACATGCGGGTATGCCGCATGGAGACAAGGTCAGTGAAAAATCACTGATGTATGAGAAGACCCATTGATTATAATGGGTCTGCGTATGTCAGTGATTCTGGTACGTAGAAAAAAAAAGCACAAACGTACCAGAATCACTGACGTGTGAAACAGGCCTAACTAATGAGAAATCTGATGGCATTTCCCAAACGACAAATGTGCAAGGATATGGAGTTATTCAGAATAGCAAGTGCTGCAGACACCCTATCCTTGCATATTCAACTTCGGCTGTTGGGAAGGGAGCAGTCGAAGCTGCGGTGGACTCAGCGGTGGGATTCATACAACGGACTTGGCGGTGGCTTAAATGGTGCTTTACACGCTGCAAAATCGCTAGCAATAGCTAGCAATGTCGTGCCTGATAGCACCCGCCGCCGTCGTTCGTGCGACATTTGGTAATCGCTGCTGTAGTGAACATTATAGCTACGGCAGAGTCACATGCACATACCTTTTCAGCGACGTCGCTGTGACCACCGAACAATCCCTCCTTCAAGGGGGAGGTGCGTTCGGCGTCATAGCAACGTCACTGTGGCGTCACTAAGCAGCCGCCCAATAGCAGAGGAGGGGCGGAGATGAGCGGCTGGAACATGCCGCCCACCTCCTTCCTTCCTCATTGCTGGTAGATGCAGGTAAGGAGATGTTCGTCGTTCCTGCGGTGTCACACGCAGCGATATGTGATGCCGCAGGAATGCCGAACAACATCGTACCTGCAGCAGCAACGATATTATGAAAAAAGCGACGTGTCAACGATCAATGATTTTTGACGTTTTTCCGATCGTTGATCATCGCTCCTTGGTGTCACAGACTGCAATGTCACCAACGGCGCCGGATGTGCGTCACTAACGACGTGACCCCGACGATATATCGATAGCAATGTCGCAGCGTGTAAAGCACTCTTTAGGTAAGCACAACATGGCAAGACCGCTGCCAGCCACAGAAAGCCATGCATCACTGATGGCAGGCACGGACAAATCGAAGGGGGTTGCAGGGATCTCAACCAATCAATCAATGCCAGAATACCTGCATCCTCACCTCCTTCTGACACGCTGACCACCAGAGTAGTGCGGTGGTGCACAACCTTTAAAGGTTAGTGGGAGCTCTCTCCCCCCACTCTAACTGCTTTAAACCAATGGGGTACACAAGCGGGCATTCCTTTTTTTCTTTTTTACAAAAGACAAATGAACAGGTGCAAACTGGACATAAAATATACTCTAACAACTATACAGCTGCACTCTGAGGCGCTAAGGTACGCAAACAGTGAACATAGGAATTTGGACATGCATTACTGCTATGGAAATGCTTTTAAAAATTGAGACACTTAGCACATAAAAAAGGCTAGTTTTATGTGAGCCCAGCAGCCAGCATTAATGCATATGTGTTTGTCGGGTCCCTACATACAGTGCCTACAAGTAGTATTCAACCCCCTGCAGATTTAGCAGGTTTGATAAGATGCAAATAAGTTAGAGCCTGCAAACTTCAAACAAGAGCAGGATTTATTAACAGATGCATAAATCTTACAAACCAACAAGTTATGTTGCTCAGTTAAATGTTAATAAATTTTCAACATAAAAGTGTGGGTCAATTATTATTCAACCCCTAGGTTTAATATTTTGTGGAATAACCCTTGTTTTCAATTACAGCTATTAATCGTCTTTTATAAGACCTGATCAGGCCGGCACAGGTCTCTGGAGTTATCTTGGCCCACTCCTCCATGCAGATCTTCTCCAAATTATCTAGGTTCTTTGGGTGTCTCATGTGGACTTTAATCTTGTGCTCCTTCCACAAGTTTTCAATTGGGTTAAGGTCAGGAGACTGACTAGGCCACTGCAACACCTTGATTTTTTCCCTCTTGAACCAGGCCTTGGTTTTCTTGGCTGTGTGCTTTGGGTTGTTGTCTTGTTGGAAGATGAAATGACGACCCATCTTAAGATCATTGATGGAGGAGCGGAGGTTCTTGGCCAAAATCTCCGGGTAGGCCGTGCTATCCATCTTCCCATGGATGCGGACCAGATGGCCAGGCCCCTTGGCTGAAAAACAGCCCCACAGCATGATGCTGCCACCACCATGCTTGACTGTAGGGATGGTATTCTTGGGGTCGTATGCAGTGCCATCCAGTCTACAAACGTCACGTGTGTGGTTGGCACCAAAGATCTTAATCTTGGTCTCATTAGACCAGAGAACCTTGAACCAGTCTGTCTCAGAGTCCTCCAAGTGATCATGAGCAAACTGTAGACGAGCCTTGACATGACGCTTTGAAAGTAAAGGTACCTTACGGGCTCGTCTGGAACGGAGACCATTGCGGTGGAGTACGTTACTTATGGTATTGACTGAAACCAATGTCCCCACTGCCATAAGATTTTCCCGGAGCTCCTTCCTTGTTGTCCTTGGGTTAGCCTTGACTCTTCGGACAAGCCTGGCCTCGGCACGGGTGGAAACTTTCAAAGGCTGTCCAGGCTGTGGAAGGCTAACAGTAGTTCCATAAGCCTTCCACTTCCGGATGATGCTTCCAACAGTGGAGACAGGTAGGGCCAACTCCTTGGAAAGGGTTTTGTACCCCTTGCCAGCCTTGTGACCCTCCACGATCTTGTCTCTGATGGCCTTGGAATGCTTCTTTGTCTTTCCCATGTTGACCAAGTATGAGTGCTGTTCACAGGTTTGGGGAGGGTCTTAATTAGTCAGAAAAGGCTGGAAAAAGAGATAATTAATCCAAACATGTGAAGCTCATTGTTCTTTGTGCCTGAAATACTTCTTAATACTTTAGGGGAACCAAACAGAATTCTTGTGGTTTGAGGGGTTGAATAATAAATGACCCTTTGAATAAACTTTTCACAATTTAAAAAAAAAATAAAAAAAGAAATAACATTCTTTTTTTTGCTGCAGTGCATTTCACACTTCCAGGCTGATCTACAGTCCAAATGTCACAATGCCAAGTTAATTCCGAATGTGTAAACCTGCTAAATCTGCAGGGGGTTGAATACTACTTGTAGGCACTGTAAATATGTCTACCGAGGCTGAAAAGCCTACAATTTTATGGTAGTGCATGAACCTGCTAATATAAACTTAAAACTTGCCTTTAATGAAACTGGTCAAGTGGAAAAATTCTATTAACCTGCAAACATGGGGTTAATCTTTCATGTTTAGTTTGCACCTGTTCACATTTGTATATTGGAAAGTGCCGTCAGTTTTCTCATTTTAGACTACAGGGTCATGTCTTCTGACTAAGCACTCCTTCCCACCAGCTTAAGGTGATTTTTAATTTTCTATTAGCAGGTTTCTTCCCACCCATAAAATTGTATGCTTTTCAGAGACATGCCCTGATGCTGGCTGCTGGGCTCACATAAAACTGTCCTTTTTTACATGCTAAGTGTCTCAATTTTTACATTTATTTCCTTAGCAGTAGTATATCCAAATTCCTATATTCAATGTTTGTATAAATGACTCAGAGTGAACGTGTATAGAGTAGAGTATATTTTATGCTCAGTTTCCACCTGTTCACATTTGTCTGTTGGGAAGTGCCATCGGTTTTATAATTTTAACTGATAGGGTGGTCATGCCTTCTGACTGATTACTCCTTCCCACCAGCTTCAGGCAATTGCTAATTTTCTATTAGAAGATTCCTGCTTGACAAAAAAAATGGTACTGACCCGGCAAAGACATACACCTTGACACTGGCTGCTGGGCTCACATAAAACTGGCCTTTTTATGCGCTAAGTGTCTCAATTTTTTTATTTAGTAATTCATGTCCAAATTCCTATATTCAATGTTTGCATGCCTTAATGTCTCAGAGTGCAACTCTATATTTAATTAAACAATAAATGTTCATAAGCCAAAGGGGTTGTTCAATTAATACAATTTGCAAAAACAGCTAAACCCCTAAACTAATGAATAATTTAAAATATAATGTTTATTACAGCATTAGTAAGTGCACAGGGTTGTAGATCAAAAATTAAAAGCACCAAGACAGTGGGCTCCTATTCAGATGGAATCTGACTACAATACTCTGCTTAAGGCCGATGTCACACTTGCGATTGCCTTGCGTGTATCTCGCACAAGTTTCGCGGTGCATCACCCAGCACGGACTCACACTCTCCTCCCAGGAGCGGGTCGGTTGCATGTATCTCTATGTGAGGAGAGTATGAGTCTGTCACGGGTGATGAACCGCAAAACTGGCGAGAGATACACGCAAGGCAATCGCAAGTGTGACACCGGCCTTACTGTCGTAATTGATACTATTGCCTAGAGAAATTTCAGATCACAGCACTTAGTGCTTTTAATATTTTATCTTCACCCCCTATGCACTTATTAATGTAGTAATGCAAGTTATATTTTAAACTAGCTGTAGTATCCGGGCTTTGCCCGGGATAGTAACTGTCTCTCTGTCTTTCTCCCAGTCCCTGTGTCTCTGTTTGTCTCTGTCTGTCTGTTTCTGTTTGTCTGTCTCTGTGTGTCTGTCTCTGTGTGTCTGTCTCTTTCCCCATCTGTCTCTTTCCTCATCTGTCTCTTTCCAGGTCTGTCTCTTTCCCCATCTGTCTCTTTCAAGGTCTGTCTCTTTCCAGGTCTGTCTCTTTCTCTTTCCCTGTCTTTTTCCTTGTTTCTGCCTCTTTTTATGTTTTTTTGTCTCTTTCTCTGTTTTTATCTCTTTCCCTGTCTGTCTCTTTCTCTGTCTGTCTCTCTCTCTGTCTGTCTCTCTCTCTGTCTGTCTCTCTCTCTGTCTCTTTCTGTCTGTCTCTTTCTGTCTGTCTCTGTCTGTCTCTGTCTGTCTCTGTATGCTTCTGTCTCTTTGACTGTCTGTCTCTCTGTGTCTTTCCCTGTCTGTCTCTGTCTGTCTGTCTCTGTCTATCTCTTTTCCTCTCTGTGTCTGTCTGCCTCTGTCTGTCTCTTTGACTGTCTGTTTCTCTCTCTCTGTCTCTCTCCCTGTCTGTCTCTGTCCCTGACTCTTTCCCTGTCTGCCTCTTACTGTGTCTGTGTCTACAGTATGTCTGTCTGTCTCTTTCTGTCTCTCTCTATCCGTCTCCCTACCAACATCTTATTACCTCCCACATAAGCTTCTTATACTAATAATTTTCTTCGTTGCCTATAGCAAGCAATCACAGCTCCTATTAATAACCTATAGCTCGCAGTTCCATTGAGTTTAATGGAGGCAGATTTTTTGGCGAGTAACTGTAAAGCGTGGGGTTAAATTTTCCCGTCAAAACATAGTCTACAGCATTTCCTGAGCCACATGGGATGTCTGTGTAAAATGTCATGATTATAAGTGCGACGATGTGGATTCCTTTAGCGGACATACATACACACACATACACACACACATACATACATACACTCAGCTTTATATATTAGATTAGTCTTTAGTATACAGGTTTAGATGCTTTTGCAAATTGTGTTTAACTGTATATTTGTCACAGTCTTACTAATGTCCAGGTGACCTCAAAATATTTCACAATGGATAAAGAGATGATAACCAACAGCTTGTTATTAAAACACTGTACTGACAGAATTTTTATGCTTTAAAAATGTAGAAATGGCTTAAAAAATGAACCTTTGTAAGCAGTAGTCCAAAAATTACCCTTGTTTGAAAAGTAGCAACAGAATTGTTTTTTGCGAAAGGGAATTTGTCAACAGTTTTTTGTTATGTAATCTGAGAGCACCATAAGCAGGAGAAGAGAGCCTGATTACAATTATGTGTTATTTCATCGCCTCCCTAACTCCTTAGGAGTAAGCCATTTTTAACTTTTTGTTCTTTAATTTTTTATTCTCCTTCTTCCAAGAGCCATAGTTTTATTACTTTTTTACCAAAAATAAATCTTTTTTTTCTGGGAGAAGTTGCAGTTTTGATTGCCACAATTCGTTTTACGATATAACGTACGGAAAAACAGGCAAAACAAAATGCAAAGACCTTTGTTTCACCATTGTTTTGGGATACATAAGATATTTTGCTTGCCATTTTTGTGAAATTCAGAAATTGAAAATTGAAAATTTTGTTATTTAGATTGTTTTTTCTTTAATATTTCACTATATGGGATAAATATTTTTCTATTATTACAAGCACTTACACGCTTCAATACCAAATATGTTATGCTTTTTTATATTTAAAATGTTGCTATTATATTTAGAGAGACTATGGTTTATCACCCATTATATTTTTTTAGGGGGTTAGAATTTTTTAGATTATTTTAAATATTTTTTTGCATTTTTTATTAGTCTACTTGAGGACTTTAATTTGTGATCTTTAAATTGCCTATAAAATATTCTGCAATATTGCAGTATAGCAAAATATTGTAAAGTTTCTGGTCTCTTGTGAAACCTAACCTCAGTCTTGGCTTCATGGAAGGATACTACTGCACACAATCGGCACCCCATGATTGCGACTTGCGGGGGACAAATGGGCTTTAACTAATGGTGGCCATTTTGAAGAGCTCTGGAATGCATTCAAGTGGTTAAAGTCACAATCAGAGCCAGTTATGAGTATATCAGTTACTTTTGGGTGCCAGCTAGGTAAAAAAGTGTACAGAGCGGGTTCTGCATCTGAGTATGCTACTTATAGTGATAGTGCATGGATGTTGTACATGTACAATGGCCAGCATTAAAAGGGTTGTCCAGGCTTTTGGTGCAAGTCTACAGTCACTCAATGTGCACACTGTCAGGATTCTCCAGTATCGGTTCCAGGAGCTAGGGAACGAGTGACTACAAGTATTTGATTTGCATACTTCCAGCCACATACAGACTACATGTGTCCATTCACTTGTTTTTACCGAGACAGTGTATATCTAGTTGTACGTGTACACGGCTACACTCCCGCCAGGCTTCCGGTCTGTGCCAGTAATTGCACTGGCTGCCCATATATCATAGAATGCAATCCAACCCTACCCATTTTCTATACTCTGCAAATGACTTTCGACTAACATCCACACAAATCCAAACCTCCCACCCCCGGCTTCAAGACTTCTCTCATGCTGCACCAATCCTCTGGAATGATGTACCCCAAGAAACTAAGATGAACCACAACTTACTTAGCTTCAGACGCTCCCTAAAAATACATATTTTTATGGTGGCCTATCATACTCCCAGTCAAATTCAATTTACATAAACCCTCCACGACTTCTCATAACCTAACTCTCCATCAAACTCCACTGCACCCAAAAGCATCTCAAAGATTGTCTGACAACTGGTTCAGCCTTTATCTATCCCCCATTTATTTGAGATGGCTGGATTATCATTGTAAATAAGCATCTGTACCTTGCCCCCCACCTCATTGTAGATGTAAGCTGTCACAGGTAGGGTTGTCATCTTTTTTGCTCTAATTATTGTATTTTCTATAACTGTTACTTGCTTGTATATGAACCTCTGAATTGTAAAGAGCTGTGTAATATGTTGGCGCTATAGAAAAAAAAGATTGCTATTATTAGCATTAGCAACAGAGAATACTGACAGCATGCATCCAGCACACTGTGAGAGTTCACAAGTCTGCAGTCAAATTGATTGACTGCAGACTTGTACCCCAAGCCTGGAAAACCCTTTTAAGGGGTTAGGGAGTGACCTACACTGAGATCTAAATGAGGCATTAACGTGGTATGATATACTAAAATATAGGACCTCCATACACCTTAGACTAATGTCAGCTGGACTTACTGATTTTAACGGGTTCTGCAAAGGTCTAATGAGTTAAGAGGGTGTTACACGCTGTGATATCGCTAGCGATATCGCTGGTGAAAGCACCCGCCCCCGTCGTTTGTGCATCATGGGCAAATCGCTGCCCGTGGCTCACAATATTGTTAGGAGCCATCACACGGACTTACCTGCTTAGCGACGTCGCTGTGGCCGGTGAACAACATCCTTTCTAAGGGGACGGTTCGTGCAGCGTCACAGCGGCATCACTAAGCGGCTGCCCAATAGAAGCGGAGGGGCGGAGATGAGTGGGCCGAACATCCCGCCCACCTCCTTTCTTCCGCATTGCCGGTTGCCGCAGGTAAGCTGCAGTTCGTCGTTCCCGAGGTGTCACACATAGCGATGTGTGCTGCCTCGGGAACGACAAACAACCTGCGTGCTCAGCAATCAACAATTTTTTAAAAAGGAACGACGTGTCAACGATGGATGATTTGGTGAGTATTTCCCATCGTTAACGATCGTTCATTCGTGTCACACGCAACGACGTTGCTAACGATGCCGGATGTGCATCACGGAATCTGTGACCCTGGCGATATATCGTTAGATACGTCGCTGCGTGTGACGGGGCCTTAAGGGTGAGCTGGCCAACTGATTGGGATGTCGATTAAAAATGCCCGAATTCAGACTACTGATTGAATTATTCCCCTGCAGACTACACAAGAGCCCTGCTGAACGATCGCTCCTGTGAATGGGAGAGTTGTCTGAGATGGCTATGAGACATCATTCGGCCCATAGCCATCTAATGTGTATGGTCACCTTTAATGATTGCTGGTATCCAACTTCTAGGACTCTCCCTGACCCAGACAATAAAGAAGCTTTAGCACTGCGCCAAATCAGTTTTTCATAGCGGGATGGTCAGGAACGCTGTTGCTTTCTAGCAGTATTGTATCCACTTTGTTCTCTTGAGATTGTCCCTCAAGAAATCATTAAATAGCAGCATCATTTGTTGAGATAGGAATAACCCTTTAAGCTTAATTCAATCTTGTGGACTGTAGCGATCACTTCTTAAAATCAATAAGTTGCTGTATAAAAAGTCTTCAAGGCCAAGCAGTAAGTCACATCCACTTACGGTATGTCACAAACTGAAGAACATGGCACAAACAGTTAATAAATATGTCTCGCAGGAGATAAGACTTTTTGGGAGTAAAATGCAGCAAATATAATGCAAATGTGGTTCCTTTGTAGCCTTATAATTAGGATTTTACCTTCTGTCTTGTAAGAAAATGCTGAATGTTTGTAACTGTGGTAGTATGATTTATGAGCAGAAAATGTAAAAATAGTGATCCAATTAATGTATGTTCAGCATGCAATTATTATATAGGTGGTTAGTAATTTCCAAGAAGACTGCATTTCACCGAAAAGAACCTGGTTATTCCGGCAATTAAGTCATTTAACAGAAATATAAAATCCGCTTATAACGTATGTGTCCTACTAGGAAGCAGCTTTATTAGCTTAAATTAAGAATATTATCAATTAGGACAAATTTTACGTATATAATTAATTCCTCTAAATGGGAAAAGACACAGCTATCTGAAGTGCATCCCCCAGTCACTTCATAACGAAGATTCGCTCATTATGATATTTATCGTACATTACGGACAAGAGGGGTCATTAGACAAGAAATAGAGGTAATTTAAAAAACAAGGCAGGATTTTTTCATTTCTTTTATGGAAAAGAAACAGGATAGGTTTTAATTTACAGACTAAAATAACTAATAAGTTCATTTCTACACCATCAAGTAAAAATTCTGTACCGCAAACGCAAACATAATTGAATGATCACTATGAAGGTATGTGAAACTATGGACAAAAGAGCAGAATAGGGTCTTACCAGGCAAAGAGAGTGAAGAGATCAAGGCGAATAAACTCACCTATTAGGGTTGTGCCAGTCACAACTCCCAATTATGCTTCAGAAATGGCGGCTGCCACAGCCTTGGATGTCTAGAAATCAATGCTAGAGTAGAGAAACCGGGTGTATGCCACGCTGTCACCAGAAAGGCCATATGTTGATTAATTTAAAGTTCTTTTATTCAGGTCAATGCGTTTCAGAGAGCTTAGTCTCCTTCATAAGAACAATCAAGAAAAAAACAACCTTCATATTGGTTGATTTTTTTTCTTAAATGTCCTGATGAAGGTGACTGAGCTCTCTGAAATGTGTTGACCTGAATAAAAGAACTTTAAATTAATCAATATCTGTCTTTCTGGTGACAGCGCGGCATACACCCGGTTTCTGTACTCTAGTATTGATTTCAATATGAAGATATGTCAGCAACAGATAAATGCTGCCAGAAATCTAAATATGTACATTTAAGGAGACCAATGAAGTCATGATTTCAGATAGCCGCTTCTGCAAAGTATCAATATGGCAATCTGTGATGCTCCCTACAGATCTGTATCTGACAAGAAATTTTAATGACACTTGGACCAATGTTATTCTACGGGGCCATGTACAGGTCAAATTTTTATCTTGGACCAAGTCTTTCCAAGGGAAAGAAAATTGCAGCCAGCTGGAGCTAACTCCATAAATCAGATTATACTCAACCATGAAAGTCTATAGGACTATGGACAAAGGCCGCTTTACACGCTGCGACATCGCTCAAGCGATCTCATTGGGGTCACGGAATTTGTGACGCACATCCAGTCACTTTAGCGATGCCGTTGCGTGTGACACCTTTGAGCGATTTTGCATCATTGCAAAAACGTGCAAAATCGCTCATCAGTGACATGGGGGGCCATTCTCAAATATTGTTGCTGCAGCAGTAACGAAGTTGTTCCTCGTTCCTGCGGCAGCACATATCGGTACGTGTGACACCGCAGGAACGAGGAACCTCTCCTTACCTGCCTCCCGCCTGCAATGCGGAAGGAAGGAGGTGGGTGGGATGTTCGTCCGCCTCATCTCCGCCCCTCCCCTTCTATTAAGAAAATAAAGTAAACTCTTTGAATGAGAAGGTGTGTCCAAACTTTTGGTCTGTACTGTATATAATAAGAAGTTTTCAAGCAGTGACTACAAGGGTTCTGCCAGATATAAGGGACCTCCCGGCAGGCACAACACCACACAGGGTACATCGGGTACATTGGGATACAATGGTGGGCCCTGGCACTAAGAAGACGGGAGCAGATTTACCTCCTGCTACTCAAATGAGGCTAATCTCTGCAATCCCTAACATCCCTATATGATTCCCAATGGAGCACAGTTTGTATGTCAGAGATATTTTCCAGCACCAGAGTCATTGGCTAAGTTTCCCTTCTGTAGAGTACAAGCTCTTGTGGTCAGTGGGGCTCTCTCTCTCTCTTCTCTCTCGTTTGCCTGTGTTAAAGTAAGGAAGGAGTTAATATCTTCAGGCCTGCAAAAATGTTTATTTGAAGTGACATTCCACTATTGAAACAATAGCTGTTGAGGGGATTTGGCTAAGCTAGCAGTGTCTGTATTTACTATGCAGCTATGAATTCTGCTATTTGTTACTATTTTAGAAACACCTACATTTATACATGATTTGTATGTAATATATAATAAACAGTCCAACCTTTGGGGATTGGAGATTTCAGAGCGTTTGAATTTAAAAACTTCCTTTGGTCTCACCAGAGCTGATAGAATCCCTGAAACCTCTGAAATAGCAAAAGCTACTTCAACACCTGTAAAGTGTAAGCTCTTATGATTAATGGGGTCCTCTCTCTTCTCTCCCCTATATGTGTTATAACACAATACAATGTTGTTTTTTGTTGCAAACTTCACTTCTTTAGGTGTAAAATGAATTAAATCCATGGGGACTTCATGGCATAATCCACATTTTGCGCAGATTTTGCTGTGGATTTTCAGCAAATAGTGGAGTCACACCTGTTTCTTTTTTTTCACATAAGCTTGAGATAAATATAATGCATTCAGAAAGTTATTAATATACAGATAACTCTGAATATATCGCTGTCATAAAGCAGCCAGTCTCACACAGAGTCATTGAGCATTACTCATGCTTTTCCGAGTTGGTTCTACTAAAGGTGTAGCTCGCTAAGTCGATTCAGCAAGGAGATAATGGTGTTACGCACTAAGACAATTGCTTAGCTTGTCAAGACGCTTCAGTTGGAAAATACTAAATACAGAAGGATAGCATGGAAGGGGTGTAATTAGTGTTGCCCCAGTAGCAGAAGTCCATAGGGGTGCAACATTTTCCCCTCTGCTTCAGAGTAAAATGAGCAGTGCTGGTGGGCGCCACTTCTCTGTAGAGACATTTATCTCATTGTTGCTATGCAGAGGTCAGTATCGGCGATAAGTTATACCTCTCAGTATAATAAAGAGAGCTTTGTCATTTCAATCACTATCACATCAGCCAATGACAACTCAAATCTACTGTTAAGATCTAAAAGGAGCGACCGAGATGAGCAACCTTTGAACTTTACATGATTCAACACAGTTTTCAGTCTTTACTAGGAGCTTTATGTTCTTACACATTTTTAAATACTAACTAGCATTGAAACTAAGGATGGGCTGAGGATAATAGGGTCTACTTTAGAGTTAGGAATAGGACTAGAGCTACGGTTAGACTAAAGGGTACTTTACATGCTACGACATCGCTAGCGATCTCATTAGCGATGTGAAATTCTAGAGCGCAAGTGCGATCTTTAGAGATCGCACATGTGTAAAATAGCTTATGTGCGATCTCTAAAGATCGCACTTGCGATCTAGAATTTCACATCGCTAATGAGATTGCTAGCGATGTCGCAGCGTGTAAAGTAGCCTTTAGGCCTTGGGTTAGGATAATAGGTTTTTTGCTTTCTTGGCCTTTTGTCTTCAAAGAATATGAATGACACAAAAACTATTTTATCCACTCATGGTTAGTGGTTGGGTGGATACATTTATTGTCAAACTACTGTGTTTTCTCTTTTTAAATCATAATGACAGCCAAAAACATCCAAATGACCCTGATCAAAATTTCACATACCCTTATGATTTTGGCCTGGTAACATGCACAGAAGTTGACACAAATGGGTTTGAATGGCTAATAAAGGTAACATCCTCACCTGTGACCTGTTTGCTTGTAATCAGTGTGAGTGCATAAAAGCTGAGTGAGTTTCTGGGATCCAGACAGACTCTTGCATCTTTCATCCAGCCACTGACGTTTCTGGATTTTGAGTCATGGGGAAAGCAATGGAATTGGCAACGGATCTACAGGAAAAGATAGTTGAACTATAAAAAATAGGAAAGGGATGCAAAGAGATATCCAAGGAATTGATAATGCCAGACAGCAGTGTTCAAACTGTGATTAATAAATGGAAAATTAGGGGCTCTGTAAAAAACAAACCATAATCAGGTAGACCAACAAAAATTTCGGCCACAACTGCCAGGATAATTTTTCAGGATGCAAAGAAAAACCCACAAATAAAATTAGCTGAAATACAGGACTCACTGAAAACTAGCAGCATGGCTGTTTCAAGTTGCACAATAAGGAGGCACTTGAAGAAAAATGGGCTGCATAGTCAAGTCACCAGAAAAAAGCCATTACTGCGCAAATGCTAGGAAATATCTTACCTACAATACATCAAACAGCACAAAGACAAGCCTCTAAACTTTTGGAACAAGTTAATTTGGAGTGATGAAAACCAAACAGAATTTTTTGGCCACGACCATAAATGTTACATTTGGAGAGGTGTCAACAAGGCCTTTGATGAAAGGAACACCATTCCTACTGTAAAGCACAGAGGTCGATCGCTGATGATGTGGGGATATGTGAGCTACAAAGGCACAGGAAACTTGGTTAAATTTGAAAGAAAGATGAATGCAGCACGTTATCAGCAAATACTGGAGACAAATTTGCACTCATCAGCCTGGAAGCTGCGTATGGGATGTACTTGGATGTTCCAACATGACAACGATCCAAAACACAAGGCTAAGTTGACCTGCTATTGGCTACAGCAGAACAAAGTGAAGGTTCTGGAGTGGCCATCTCAGTCTCCTGACCTCAATATCATTGAGCCACTCTGGGGAGAACTCAAGCGTGAAGTTCATGCAAGAAAGTCCAGGAATTTACAAGAACTGGAGGCTGCCAAGAAGAATGGGCAGCTTTACCATCTGAGAAAATAAAGAGCCTCATCCACAACTACCACAAAAGACTTCAAGCTGTCATTGATGTTAGAGGCAATGTAGATAATGGTGATGAAACCGGTCTTTGAGCGCTAATGATGGATCAGATTCTAAATGTTCTTTTGAAGATTAGGCTTTATTGTTAAAAAGATAAAGCTCTTGTTATCACTTCACAACGCGTTTCAGCAAGATCCCCTTGCTTTCCTCAGGTGTAACAAGAGCTAATACACATGAAATTTATAGGTGAACAACCCCTTGAGTGGGGCTTATGGGTGTGACATACATACAGATAATTAAACCCATAATTGTTAAAAAGGATTTTTTTGAATAATTTGTTTTAGAAAGATTATTTTTAAATTACTTTTAAAATTATTTTTAAATTTATTTTTAAAGAGGAAGTCGGATAAATTTGTAATACATTTCTTAGTAAAATCTCTAAACATAATAAATGACTAAAACCATAAAACAATTATGTCTATTGGAAAACATGGTTTACACAAGCTTCTTATAAATATATATATAAAAAATAAATAAAGTAAAAATCATAAAAAATATATAGATATGTATTATAATAAAAAAATTTTTTGTTCAACCCTATTTTGCCCTTTACTCTATGCACACACAATACATATGTATATATGCACATATACGCTCACGATTCTATGTGCCCCCCTATATGCATGCATACACATACATCTACCCATACACGCCAACCCTTAACTAGCTTTTTCTTTAAGTATATCCTCCTATTGTTTTATTTTCTAAATTATATAGTCATTATGAATGTGATCATTGTTTGGCAACATTATCTAACATTATATTGTGGCCTTCCGGAGCTAATGTACCCAATTTAAAGATCCAATAGCTCTCCTTTTTAATGAGCTTATTCAATGCTCTTGGATCTTTATTATCAATAGAATCTATTATTGTAAGTTTCATTTTTGGGTCCCTATTGTGTACATTGTTATAATGTCTTGATACACTATGTAAAAGGTATCCATTTTTAATATTGTGCCGATGCTTGTTCAACCTTGCATGTAATTCTTGAATAGTTCTTCCTACGTATTGGATACCGCAGGGGCACTCCAATAAGTAGACTACATATGTGGAGTGGCAATCATACCTTTGTTTTATTGTAAAGGTTTCCCCTGTTGTTTTTGATATATAGGTTTTTTCTCCCTTAGTGATTACCTTGCAGCATAGACATTTCGGTGTATAGCATGGGAAGCATCCCCATTGATTTGGGTTGCTCATCCCAACAGCTATGGATTTTTGAATCATATTACTTGGTGCAATTAAATTGCCCAGGTTCCTATTTTTCTTATATATAATAATAGGTCTATCTGGTATATGATCTATTAATATAGGGTCACTTTTTAATATGAACCAATATTTTTTAATTAGCTTTTCAATATAGGTTCTTGGTTGACAAAATGTGGTAACAAGACTCCATTTGGGCAGTTTGGTTTTTTCTTCCTTATTTCTGTCATTCACTAGCTTGGGTTGTACACATATTTTCTGAGTCAGAGGATTTGTTTTTTTGTACGCATCCTGTATTAATTTTTTGGGGTATCCTTTTTCCAAAAATCTTTGTTTCAGTATTTTACATTCATTCATATAGTCTATGTCTATCGTACAGTTTTTTCTGATTCTTCTATATTGCCCATATGGTATATTTTTGACCCATCTCGGTAGGTGTCCACTATTGTATTTTAGATAACTATTTACATCTACTGGTTTGAAATGTGTGGATGTAGTAATTATTCCATTTTCATTTAGATTTATCTGTAAGTCTAGGAATTGGATAGTCTTAGTGGAATATGTGGCTGTAAGCGTTAGGCCCCATTCGTTTCTGTTGATGTCCTCTATAAATTCTGTAATTTCTTCTATTGGGCCTTTCCATATAATGAAGAGGTCATCAATGAAACGACGGTAATGTGCTATATGTTTTTTAAAAATGGAATTCATGATGTAGACGGACTCAGATCGAGACATTTCAACAATTAATATTGAAGGATATCAGATCCTTCAATAACACAGTAACAAAAAAGAACCTCACTAAAGAAGAACAAAGGGCTATTACAACATTACGAGAAAATAAAAATATCATTATAAAAAGAGCAGATAAAGGGGGAGGGGTAGTAGTAATGAATAGAACATGGTATGTAGATGAAGGAAAAAAGATTCTTAGTGATAATGATTATTATACACCCCTAGACAAAGATCCGTCACCTCAAATCTATGAGGAATATAATGTGATTATAAAAGAAGCCTCACAAAAAGGAATACTAAATAAAAAAGAGAAAAAATTCTTGGATATTACAAAATACTCAACACCTTATTTCTATTATCTACCAAAGATACATAAAGACCCGATTAATCCACCAGGACGTCCAATTATTTCAGGGGTTAATTCAATAACCAGTAACCTATCCCACTATGTGGATTTATTTCTCCAAGATTATGTGATTAAGTTAGAATCCTATTTAAGAGACTCAACCCAATTAATTAGGGAAGTATTAGCCCTACCCCCATTGGGGAACAGTGTACTCCTCACAATGGACGTATGTTCACTATATAATAACATTACACACAGCAGGGGTCTATCAGCCATTGAAAAGGCACTACTAAATGATATGGAAATCTCAGCAGACCAAAGGAACTTTCTTCTAAAAGCAATAAAATTTATTTTAGAGAACAATGTATTCACCTTTGAGGGTGCCTATTACCAACAGATCAGGGGATGTGCGATGGGGACGCGATTCGCACCAAGCTACGCCAATTTATTCATGGGTGCATTCGAGTCCGTCTACATCATGAATTCCATTTTTAAAAAACATATAGCACATTACCGTCGTTTCATTGATGACCTCTTCATTATATGGAAAGGCCCAATAGAAGAAATTACAGAATTTATAGAGGACATCAACAGAAACGAATGGGGCCTAACGCTTACAGCCACATATTCCACTAAGACTATCCAATTCCTAGACTTACAGATAAATCTAAATGAAAATGGAATAATTACTACATCCACACATTTCAAACCAGTAGATGTAAATAGTTATCTAAAATACAATAGTGGACACCTACCGAGATGGGTCAAAAATATACCATATGGGCAATATAGAAGAATCAGAAAAAACTGTACGATAGACATAGACTATATGAATGAATGTAAAATACTGAAACAAAGATTTTTGGAAAAAGGATACCCCAAAAAATTAATACAGGATGCGTACAAAAAAACAAATCCTCTGACTCAGAAAATATGTGTACAACCCAAGCTAGTGAATGACAGAAATAAGGAAGAAAAAACCAAACTGCCCAAATGGAGTCTTGTTACCACATTTTGTCAACCAAGAACCTATATTGAAAAGCTAATTAAAAAATATTGGTTCATATTAAAAAGTGACCCTATATTAATAGATCATATACCAGATAGACCTATTATTATATATAAGAAAAATAGGAACCTGGGCAATTTAATTGCACCAAGTAATATGATTCAAAAATCCATAGCTGTTGGGATGAGCAACCCAAATCAATGGGGATGCTTCCCATGCTATACACCGAAATGTCTATGCTGCAAGGTAATCACTAAGGGAGAAAAAACCTATATATCAAAAACAACAGGGGAAACCTTTACAATAAAACAAAGGTATGATTGCCACTCCACATATGTAGTCTACTTATTGGAGTGCCCCTGCGGTATCCAATACGTAGGAAGAACTATTCAAGAATTACATGCAAGGTTGAACAAGCATCGGCACAATATTAAAAATGGATACCTTTTACATAGTGTATCAAGACATTATAACAATGTACACAATAGGGACCCAAAAATGAAACTTACAATAATAGATTCTATTGATAATAAAGATCCAAGAGCATTGAATAAGCTCATTAAAAAGGAGAGCTATTGGATCTTTAAATTGGGTACATTAGCTCCGGAAGGCCACAATATAATGTTAGATAATGTTGCCAAACAATGATCACATTCATAATGACTATATAATTTAGAAAATAAAACAATAGGAGGATATACTTAAAGAAAAAGCTAGTTAAGGGTTGGCGTGTATGGGTAGATGTATGTGTATGCATGCATATAGGGGGGCACATAGAATCGTGAGCGTATATGTGCATATATACATATGTATTGTGTGTGCATAGAGTAAAGGGCAAAATAGGGTTGAACAAAAAATTTTTTTATTATAATACATATCTATATATTTTTTATGATTTTTACTTTATTTATTTTTTATATATATATTTATAAGAAGCTTGTGTAAACCGTGTTTTCCAATAGACATAATTGTTTTATGGTTTTAGTCATTTATTATGTTTAGAGATTTTACTAAGAAATGTATTACAAATTTATCCGACTTCCTCTTTAAAAATAATTTTAAAAGTAATTTAAAAATAATCTTTCTAAAACAAATTATTCAAAAAAATCCTTTTTAACAATTATGGGTTTAATTATCTGTATGTATGTCACACCCATAAGCCCCACTCAAGGGGTTGTTCACCTATAAATTTCATGTGTATTAGCTCTTGTTACACCTGAGGAAAGCAAGGGGATCTTGCTGAAACGCGTTGTGAAGTGATAACAAGAGCTTTATCTTTTTAACAATAAAGCCTAATCTTCAAAAGAACATTTAGAATCTGATCCATCATTAGCGCTCAAAGACCGGTTTCATCACCATTATCTACATTGCCTACTCCTGAAGGGGAATCCGGCAAAGAGCTGCTGAGGATCACAGAATCTATCAGTTCACTTTGAATAATCCAGCGGGAGGACGGAGAGCCGACCTGAAAGCTCCAGGATCAAAGGAGTCGGTGAACCAGGAGCCATCAGCGGTAAGCCTCCAGCTCCATCCAGCCAAAAGGATCGGATAACACCAGTCACCACAGCCCCTCAAAACCAGAGGAATTACACGCTCATCACCGAGGTTGTGCGAGGGCGCACAACTAAAGCAGGTGAGCAGCTTCTAACTACACTAATCTAACACAAATACATCGGGTGCTCTTAGATTGCGCTATTGATTTATTTTACAGTGAACATTGATGTTAGAGGGGGCAATACACAGTATTAAGAACTGGGGTACGTGAACTTTTGATTAGGGTCATTTGGATGTTTTTGGTTGTCATTATGATTTAAAAAGAGAAAACACAGCAGTTTGACAATAAATGACTTCACCCAACCACTAACCATGAGCGTAAAAACGTTTTTCGTTACCATTCATATTCTCTGAAAAAAGGCCAAGAAAGTAACACATCTGCGGCGGTATGTAAACTTTTGAGCACAACTGTATATTTTATCCATTGCAACTTTATCCATTCCATTGCTCTCCCTTTTTGAGCTGGGCACTTTATCTATAAAGCTTCCCGTGAGTAGATGTCTGAACAGTCACACTTTGTCTAGTCTACTATACCTTTGGCAGCAGATGTTTATATGTTTGTTCTCAGTTTTTCTATCAAACATTAAAATATTCAGACAAGATAATTAGGTCAGTGACCGAATGACTAGCTTAAAAAGTGACAACCACTTTCCTGAACCAGAAATATGTTATGAGTATTTGTGATATCCCTTCCCTTATTAATATTGGAAATCCAAAGAGCAGCTCACAATAATAGGATCAAAAAGCCAGAAAAAAATCCCACTAAGGTAAAATTTCAAATTTATCAGGTCCATATCATAAATTGGCCAAACGGAAAGATACTTTTCCTAACAATATTCCATTTAACATTAATTTAGCTATTTGATTTGACTTTTGACCATACGATATGTCCATGAATACATGAGCGTCAAACTAATTTCATATATTTACATAACCAACTAGGAATTGTACTGTTGCTCATGCTAATTGGGACAACTATGGCCACCTGAGTGGAGGTAAATTGTTCTTTTATTTGATAAATCAAGAAAAGTTCACCATTGTTACATGTCAGACCGACCAGAGCCCTGTTGTCGGTTAAAATGTGGATTATCTCAGCCCTTTTGACTACATAATTCAGAAGAAAATTATGCAGTTGGATTGAATTAGTGACCAATGAGAGAACGGCCATCTCCCACTAATTCTGTAAGACAATGCCTGAAATGCAAACTAAGGGCCTTGATTCTGTTACCAGACTGAGATTTTACAGGACTTCAGCTTACGATCCAATGTTCCAGCTGGAGGATCAGAGAACTGCTTCACTGCTCAATGCTAAGCCCACAAATTTACTTGAAGAAACCAGGGTGGGACAGTTTGGTCACCTGGTTACATATCTTGCTGTACTCAGTCAGCTTCCTAAGCTTGCAGCTATCTTCTCTCAGTGAGTGACAACCAAAGCGGTATGCTGCTGGCTGGGATATTTGGTCGTGGAAGCCTCAAAGTTATGAAGATTCCAATTCCTGGCCAGACAGCGGAAGGGTGAGGCTCTGTCAATTGTACCATCTTGTGTTCTTGATGGGAATGTGTGATATGTTTTTGCCTGTTAGTGAACCAATAAAGTCTTACCAATGTGTGGTTCCCTCATCCTGTGTTGTGTTGAGTAGTGCTCTACACACGGGGAAGGAGAAGGTGTTCAGTGGAATGAGCCCCAATCCATGCAGTTTCTGAAGACAGATGAGCCATTGAAAAAGAGCATCCACTGACCATCATGTATTCACACTAATACTTCTGTATCATTAGCAGAATTCCAAATCTACAATGAGATAGGGTCGCCGAGACCGTGAATGCCGAACAGTGTGTTGTCTGCCAGGTGCTCGGGTTCGGCATATTGTGGATTGGATAGACAGATTGCTGGGTGGGGCTGGGGAAAACCCAGCGGTCATGGTGCACATTGGTACTAATGACAAAGTTAGAGGCAGGTGGAAGGTCCTTAAAAATGATTACAGGGAACTAGGAGAGAAGCTGAAGTCCAGGACCTCCAAGGTGGTGTTTTCAGAAATACTACCGGTGCCACGAGCGTCACTAGAAAGACAGCGGGAGCTTAGGGAGATAAATATGTGGCTTAGAAATTGGTGCAGGAAGGAAGGGTTCGGGTTCATGGAGAACTGGGCCGACTTCTCAGTCGGCTACAGGCTCTATGGTAGGGACGGGCTGCACCTCAATGGGGAAGGTGCAGCTGTGCTGGGGGAGAAAATGGTCAGATGGATGGAGGAGCTTTTAAACTAGGATCGGGGGGGAGGGAGGGTAGTGGAGCAAATAAGGGGATAGATAGAGCAGATAGAGACAGGGAGACGGTAGGGGTCAATGAAGGATTAGGGGGGGATGGGACATGCAAGGAACATAGGGAGGCTAGGAGTAATAAAGGTGTTAATAGGATTAAATGTCTACTGGCAAATGCAAGAAGTCTTGCAAACAAAATGAATGAATTGGAGACTCTTATGTCAACCATGGATTATGATGTGGTGGGCATTACGGAAACCTGGCTGGATGAAAGCCATGACTGGGTGACAAACATACAGGGTTATAGTACATTTAGGAAGGACAGGAAAGGCCAAAAAGGTGGTGGGGTGTGTATATTTATCAAATCTAACCTAAAACCTGTGTTGTATGATGACATTGAGGGGAACAGCAACAATGTAGAGTCAGTATGGGTAAATGTACATGGGGAGGGGAATAATGGAAAAATGCTAATTGGAGTTTGCTATAAGCCTCCTAGCATACCTGAACAAATAGAGGGTGAAATGCTGGAACAAATTGAAAAGGCAGCTAATAATAATAATCGAGTTCTTATTATGGGGGATTTCAACTATCCAGACATACAGTGGGACATAGAATCTTCTGGTTCTGCTAAAAGCTGTAAGTTCTTATCTATCATTCAAGACCATTTCCTCTCTCAGATGGTAGGTGAACCGACCAGGGGAGATAATTTTCTAGATCTGGTCCTGTCAAATAGACCGGATACAATTTCAGATCTACAGGTCCGGGAGCACTTGGGCACCAGCGATCATAATATGGTAAGCTTCAACGTAATATTCAATAGAACATTTCAAAGGGGGAATGCTAAAACCTGGAATTTTAGGAAAGCTGATTTCAACAAATTAAGGGAAGAGCTTAAATGTGTAGATTGGGACAGAGTCATGGTAACTGGGGATACCGAACATAAATGGGGTAAGTTTAAGGATATACTACTAGAGTCCTGTAAAAAACGTATACCCTCTGGTAATAAAATGTCCAGGAATAAAAAGAAACCACTATGGATAAATAAGACTGTACAAAGTATAATAAAACAAAAACAAAGGGCGTTTAAAATCTTAAAGGCTGAGAATACAGAAATAGCATTGCAGGAGTATAAAGATATCAATAGGCAATGCAAAAAAGAAATCAAACAAGCAAAACTAGCTACTGAAACAAAAATCGCCAATGACATTAAAATAAATCCCAAAATCTTTTATAAATACATTAATGCCAAAAGGAAAACAAAGGATAGTATCGGACCCTTAAAATATAATAACAAGTTAGTTATAGAGGACAAACAAAAGACTGAGATATTAAATAGGCATTTCTCATCTGTATTCACCAAGGAACTGACTGAACCAGGGATTATTCAACAAGTGAAAAATCAAAGTCCACCACCCGATATAATTAATTTAACACAAGATGAAGTACGCCTACGTCTGAGTAAATTAAACATTGACAAATCCCCAGGGCCAGATGGCATTCATCCACGAATATTGAGGGAATTGAGCTCCGTAATCGACAGACCGCTGTATCTCATCTTTTTAGACTCACTTGTAACGGGGTTGGTGCCTCAGGATTGGAGGATTGCTGATGTGGTACCGATATTTAAGAAAAGTAAGAGGGTAGATCCAGGCAACTACCGTCCAGTAAGCCTGACATCAGTAGTATGCAAAGTTTTTGAGGGCATTTTAAGGGATGACATGCAAAAATATATTGCAGAAAATAATATGATAACTGACAAACAGCATGGATTCATGAAAGATAAGTCGTGTCTAACCAACCTGTTGGGGTTCTATGAGGGGGTAAGTTCAAACCTGGATATTGGTAATGCAGCTGATGTGATTTATTTGGACTTTGCAAAGGCATTTGATACTGTACCACATAATAGCCTTATACTAAAGCTCCAGAAGCAAGGACTAGGGGACACAATATGCAACTGGGTAAGGAATTGGCTAAGAGATAGGAAACAAAGAGTAGTCATAAATGGTACATTCTCTAAATGGGCTATAGTCAGCAGTGGGGTGCCGCAGGGATCTGTGCTTGGACCGATTCTTTTTACTCTCTTTATTAATGACCTTGTGGATGGGATTGATAGTACAGTGTCAGTCTTTGCCGATGACACCAAACTATGTAGGATATTAAAAACTGACCTGGATAGTACAATATTACAAAAAGATCTGGATAAGATGTCAGAATGGGCAGATACTTGGCAAATGAGATTTAATGTTGATAAATGTAAAGTAATGCACCTAGGACGGAGTAATCCTATAGCTGCGTATACATTAAATGGAAGTAAACTTGGGACTACAGAACAGGAGAAGGACTTGGGTATTCTCATTACAAATAAGCTGAGCAGCAGCACTCAATGTCAAGCAGCAGCTGCTAAAGCAAACAAGATTTTAGGGTGTATAAAAAGAGAGATTAGATCCCGTGATCCCAACGTATTGTTACCCCTCTATAAATCACTTGTAAGACCACATCTGGAATACGGGATCCAGTTTTGGGCTCCACATTTTAAAAAGGACATTTAGAAGTTAGAGTCAGTTCAAAGGAGGGCAACTAGACTATTACAAGGAATGGAGGCCGCCCATATGATAAGAGGTTGAAAAAGTTAGATATGTTTAGCTTAGAAAAAAGACGTCTCAGAGGACATCTCATTTATATGTATAAATACATGTGTGGTCAATATAAAGGACTGGCACATGACTTATTTCTTCCAAAAACAATACTAAGGACCAGGGGGCACTCACTGCGAGTGGAAGAAAAGCGATTCCGACACCTAAATAGGAAAGGGTTCTTTACAGTTAGAGCGGTCAGACTGTGGAATACACTACCACAAGAGGTTGTAATGGCAGATACTATAACAGCTTTTAAAAAAGGGCTGGATGATTTCCTCAGTACACAAAACATTGTTGGTTATAAATGACTTAGTGACTAAATGTAGAACTGGTGGAGGAAGGTTGAACTAGATGGACCTAGGTCTTTTTTCAACCTAAGTAACTATGTAACTATGTAACTATGTAACTATGAGATTATATACAGTTAGGTCCAGAAATATTTGGACAGTGACACAAGTTTTGTTATTTTAGCTGTTTACAAAAACATGTACAGAAATACAATTATATATATAAAATTAGCTGAAAGTGCACACTCCCAGCTGCAATGAGAGTTTTCACATCCAAATCGGAGAAAGGGTTTAGGAATCATAGCTCTGTAATGCATAGCCTCCTCTTTTTCAAGGGACCAAAAGTAATTGGACAAGGGACTCTAAGGGCTGCAATTAACTCTGAAGGCGTCTCCCTCGTTAACCTGTAATCAATGAAGTAGTTAAAAGGTCTGGGGTTGATTACAGGTGTGTGGTTTTGCATTTGGAAGCTGTTGCTGTGACCAGACAACATGCGGTCTAAGGAACTCTCAATTGAGGTGTAGCAGAACATCCTGAGGCTGACAAAAAAGAAAAAATCCATCAGAGAGATAGCAGACATGCTTGGAGTAGCAAAATAAACAGTCGGGTACATTCTGAGAAAAAAGGAATTGACTGGTGAGATTGGGAACTCAAAAAGGCCTGGGCGTCCACGGATGACAACAGTGGTGGATGATCGCCGCATACTTTCTTTGGTGAAGAAGAACCCGTTCACAACATCAACTGAAGTCCAGAACACTCTCAGTGAAGTAGGTGTATCTGTCTCTAAGTCAACAGTAAAGAAAAGACTCCATGAAAGTAAATACAAAGGGTTCATATCTAGATGCAAACCATTCATCAATTCCAAAAATAGACAGGCCAGAGTTAAATTTGCTGAAAAACACCTCATGAAGCCAGCTCAGTTCTGGAAAAGTATTCTATGGACAGATGAGACAAAGATCAACCTGTACCAGAATGATGGGAAGAAAAAAGTTTGGAGAAGAAAGGGAACGGCACATGATCCAAGGCACACCACATCCTCTGTAAAACATGGTGGAGGCAACGTGATGGCATGGGCATGCATGGCTTTCAATGGCACTGGGTCACTTGTGTTTATTGATGACATAACAGCAGACAAGAGTAGCCGGATGAATTCTGAAGTGTACCGGGATATACTTTCAGCCCAGATTCAGCCAAATGCCGCAAAGTTGATCGGACGGCGCTTCATAGTACAGATGGACAATGACCCCAAGCATTCGGCCAAAGCTACCCAGGAGTTCATGAGTGCAAAAAAGTGGAACATTCTGCAATGGCCAAGTCAATCACCAGATCTTAACTAGAGTTGAGCGCGGTTCGTGGTTTGTGGTTCTCCAGTTCTAAGCTCGAGTGATTTTGGGGCCTGTTCTAGATCGAACTAGAACTCGAGCTTTTTGCAAAAGCTCGATAGTTCTAGAAACGTTCGAGAACGGTTCTAGCAGCAAAAAACCAGCTAAATCATAGCTTGGTTTCTGCTGTAATAGTGTAAGTCACTCTGTGAATCACACTATTATGACATTTCAGTGTATAGTGTGCGTGAACAGCGCCTTCAGATCACTGCTGTTTCTATAATGGCGATCGCCATTTTTTTTTTTTTTTCCTTGTCTTCCTTCCCTAAGCGCGCGCGTCTTGTGGGGCGGGCCAGCATGTCAGCCAATCCCAGACACACACACAGCTAAGTGGACTTTGAGCCAGAGAAGCAACGGCATGTGTGATAGGATGTCCATGTCACATGTCCCTGCATTATAAAAACGGACATTTTCTTCCAGGACGCCATTATCTGCCTTCTGCGTCTTTGGTGTCAGACATCACTGTCGCAGCTCCGTCCTCCTCCTGAGTCCTATCGCCGATACAGCTGTATGCGCTGCATACACAGCGTTAGACAGCTTAGGGAGAGCACTTTATAGCAGTCCTTTTAAGGGCTCAAACCGGCAGGGTCAGAGAGCCATAGGTGACAGGTCCTGCAAACAGCAACAGCGTCTGTGTAGCCAAGGTCAGGGATTTCCTCCCTGCATTTCACCATTAGGAGGGAATAGAAAGAGAGGCTTCCATTCCTCTACTCAGAGCACCACAATCCTGCCACTGTACCCTCCTGTCCTCTGCACACTCCAACTCATTATAACTAAGCCATTATACTAGCAAACACTCAGTGTACCTAGTGGCATCCTATCTGTGGCTATTGGACTTTGCTATAGTCCCAATAGTACAAAGACATTTGCAGAGCGCGTCTGCCTGCATTGCACACTCCAACTCATTATAACTAAGCCATTACACTAGCAAACACTCAGTGTACCTAGTGGCATCCTATCTGTGGCTATTGGACTTTGCTATAGTCCCACTAGTGCAAAGACATTTGCAGAGCGCGTCTGCCTGCATTGCACACTCCAACTCATTATAACTAAGCCATTACACTAGCAAACACTCAGTGTACCTAGTGGCATCCTATACGTGGCTATTGGACTTTGCTATAGTCCCACTAGTGCAAAGACATTTGCAGAGCGCGTCTGCCTGCATTGCACACTCCAACTCATTATAACTAAGCCATTACACTAGCAAACACTCAGTGTACCTAGTGGCATCCTATCTGTGGCTATTGGACTTTGCTATAGTCCCACTAGTGCAAAGACATTTGCAGAGCGCATCTGCCTGCGTTGCACACTCCAACTCATTATAACTAAGCCATTACACTAGCAAACACTCAGTGTACCTAGTGGCATCCTATCTGTGGCTATTGGACTTTGCTATAGTCCCACTAGTGCAAAGACATTTGCAGAGCGCGTCTGCCTGCATTGCACACTCCAACTCATTATAACTAAGCCATTACACTAGCAAACACTCAGTGTACCTAGTGGCATTCTATACGTGGCTATTGGACTTTGCTATAGTCACACTAGTGCAAAGACATTTGCAGAGCGCGTCTGCCTGCATTGCACACTCCAACTCATTATAACTAAGCCATTATACTAGCAAACACTCAGTGTACCTAGTGGCATCCTATCTGTGGCTATTGGACTTTGCTAGAGTCCCACTAGTGCAAAGATATTTGCAGCACGTCTGCCTGCATTGCACACTCCAACTCATTATAACTAAGCCATTATACTAGCAAACACTCAGTGTACCTAGTGGCATCCTATCTGTGGCTATTGGACTTTGCTATAGTCCCACTAGTGCAAAGACATTTGCAGAGCGCGTCTGCCTGCATTGCACACTCCAACTCATTATAACTAAGCCATTACACTAGCAAACACTCAGTGTACCTAGTGGCATCCTATACGTGGCTATTGGACTTTGCTATAGTCCCACTAGTGCAAAGACATTTGCAGAGCGCGTCTGCCTGCATTGCACACTCCAACTCATTATAACTAAGCCATTACACTAGCAAACACTCAGTGTACCTAGTGGCATTCTATACGTGGCTATTGGACTTTGCTATAGTCACACTAGTGCAAAGACATTTGCAGAGCGCGTCTGCCTGCATTGCACACTCCAACTCATTATAACTAAGCCATTATACTAGCAAACACTCAGTGTACCTAGTGGCATCCTATCTGTGGCTATTGGACTTTGCTATAGTCCCACTAGTGCAAAGACATTTGCAGAGCGCGTCTGCCTGCATTGCACACTCCAACTCATTATAACTAAGCCATTACACTAGCAAACACTCAGTGTACCTAGTGACATCCTATCTGTGGCTATTGGACTTTGCTATAGTCCCACTAGTGCAAAGACATTTGCAGAGCGCGTCTGCCTGCATTGCACACTCCAACTCATTATAACTAAGCCATTACACTAGCAAACACTCAGTGTACCTAGTGACATCCTATCTGTGGCTATTGGACTTTGCTATAGTCCCACTAGTGCAAAGACATTTGCAGAGCGCGTCTGCCTGCATTGCACACTCCAACTCATTATAACTAAGCCATTACACTAGCAAACACTCAGTGTACCTAGTGGCATCCTATCTGTGGCTATTGGACTTTGCTATAGTCCCACTAGTGCAAAGACATTTGCAGAGCGCATCTGCCTGCGTTGCACACTCCAACTCATTATAACTAAGCCATTACACTAGCAAACACTCAGTGTACCTAGTGGCATCCTATCTGTGGCTATTGGACTTTGCTTTAGTCCCACTAGTGCAAAGACATTTGCAGAGCGCGTCTGCCTGCGTTGCACACTCCAACTCATTATAACTAAGCCATTACACTAGCAAACACTCAGTGTACCTAGTGGCATCCTATCTGTGGCTATTGGACTTTGCTATAGTCCCACTAGTGCAAAGACATTTGCAGAGCGCGTCTGCCTGCATTGCACACTCCAACTCATTATAACTAAGCCATTACACTAGCAAACACTCAGTGTACCTAGTGGCATCCTATACGTGGCTATTGGACTTTGCTATAGTCCCACTAGTGCAAAGACATTTGCAGAGCGCGTCTGCCTGCATTGCACACTCCAACTCATTATAACTAAGCCATTACACTAGCAAACACTCAGTGTACCTAGTGGCATCCTATCTGTGGCTATTGGACTTTGCTATAGTCCCACTAGTGCAAAGACATTTGCAGAGCGTGTCTGCCTGCGTTGCACACTCCAACTCATTATAACTAAGCCATTACACTAGCAAACACTCAGTGTACCTAGTGGCATCCTATCTGTGGCTATTGGACTTTGCTATAGTCCCACTAGTGCAAAGACATTTGCAGAGCGTGTCTGCCTGCATTGCACACTCCAACTCATTATAACTAAGCCATTACACTAGCAAACACTCAGTGTACCTAGTGGCATCCTATCTGTGGCTATTGGACTTTGCTATAGTCCCACTAGTGCAAAGACATTTGCAGAGCGCGTCTGCCTGCATTGCACACTCCAACTCATTATAACTAAGCCATTACACTAGCAAACACTCAGTGTACCTAGTGGCATCCTATCTGTGGCTATTGGACTTTGCTAGAGTCCCACTAGTGCAAAGACATTTGCAGAGCGCGTCTGCCTGCGTTGCACACTCCAACTCATTATAACTAAGCCATTACACTAGCAAACACTCAGTGTACCTAGTGGCATCCTATCTGTGGCTATTGGACTTTGCTATAGTCCCACTAGTGCAAAGACATTTGCAGAGCGCGTCTGCCTGCATTGCACACTCCAACTCATTATAACTAAGCCATTACACTAGCAAACACTCAGTGTACCTAGTGGCATCCTATCTGTGGCTATTGGACTTTGCTATAGTCCCACTAGTGCAAAGACATTTGCAGAGCGTGTCTGCCTGCGTTGCACACTCCAACTCATTATAACTAAGCCATTACACTAGCAAACACTCAGTGTACCTAGTGGCATCCTATCTGTGGCTATTGGACTTTGCTATAGTCCCACTAGTGCAAAGACATTTGCAGAGCGCGTCTGCCTGCATTGCACACTCCAACTCATTATAACTAAGCCATTACACTAGCAAACACTCAGTGTACCTAGTGGCATCCTATCTGTGGCTATTGGACTTTGCTATAGTCCCACTAGTGCAAAGACATTTGCAGAGGGCATCTGCCTGCGTTGCACACTCCAACTCATTATAACTAAGCCATTACACTAGCAAACACTCAGTGTACCTAGTGGCATCCTATACGTGGCTATTGGACTTTGCTATAGTCCCACTAGTGCAAAGACATTTGCAGAGCGCGTCTGCCTGCATTGCACACTCCAACTCATTATAACTAAGCCATTACACTAGCAAACACTCAGTGTACCTAGTGGCATCCTATACGTGGCTATTGGACTTTGCTATAGTCCCACTAGTGCAAAGACATTTGCAGAGCGCGTCTGCCTGCATTGCACACTCCAACTCATTATAACTAAGCCATTACACTAGCAAACACTCAGTGTACCTAGTGGCATCCTATCTGTGGCTATTGGACTTTGCTATAGTCCCACTAGTGCAAAGACATTTGCAGAGCGCGTCTGCCTGCATTGCACACTCCAACTCATTATAACTAAGCCATTACACTAGCAAACACTCAGTGTACCTAGTGGCATCCTATACGTGGCTATTGGACTTTGCTATAGTCCCACTAGTGCAAAGACATTTGCAGAGCGCGTCTGCCTGCATTGCACACTCCAACTCATTATAACTAAGCCATTACACTAGCAAACACTCAGTGTACCTAGTGGCATCCTATCTGTGGCTATTGGACTTTGCTATAGTCCCACTAGTGCAAAGACATTTGCAGAGCGCGTCTGCCTGCATTGCACACTCCAACTCATTATAACTGAGCCATTACACTAGCAAACACTCAGTGTACCTAGTGGCATCCTATACGTGGCTATTGGACTTTGCTATAGTCCCACTAGTGCAAAGACATTTGCAGAGCGCGTCTGCCTGCATTGCACACTCCAACTCATTATAACTAAGCCATTACACTAGCAAACACTCAGTGTACCTAGTGGCATCCTATCTGTGGCTATTGGACTTTGCTATAGTCCCACTAGTGCAAAGACATTTGCAGAGCGCGTCTGCCTGCATTGCACACTCCAACTCATTATAACTAAGCCATTACACTAGCAAACACTCAGTGTACCTAGTGGCATCCTATCTGTGGCTATTGGACTTTGCTAGAGTCCCACTAGTGCAAAGACATTTGCAGAGCGCGTCTGCCTGCGTTGCACACTCCAACTCATTATAACTAAGCCATTACACTAGCAAACACTCAGTGTACCTAGTGGCATCCTATACGTGGCTATTGGACTTTGCTATAGTCCCACTAGTGCAAAGACATTTGCAGAGCGCGTCTGCCTGCATTGCACACTCCAACTCATTATAACTAAGCCATTACACTAGCAAACACTCAGTGTACGTAGTGGCATCCTATCTGTGGCTATTGGACTTTGCTATAGTCCCACTAGTGCAAAGACATTTGCAGAGCGCATCTGCCTGCGTTGCACACTCCAACTCATTATAACTAAGCCATTACACTAGCAAACACTCAGTGTACCTAGTGGCATCCTATCTGTGGCTATTGGACTTTGCTAGAGTCCCACTAGTGCAAAGACATTTGCAGAGCGCGTCTGCCTGCGTTGCACACTCCAACTCATTATAACTAAGCCATTACACTAGCAAACACTCAGTGTACCTAGTGGCATCCTATACGTGGCTATTGGACTTTGCTATAGTCCAACTAGTGCAAAGACATTTGCAGAGCGCGTCTGCCTGCATTGCACACTCCAACTCATTATAACTAAGCCATTACACTAGCAAACACTCAGTGTACCTAGTGGCATCCTGTCTGTGGCTATTGGACTTTGCTAGAGTCCCCCTAGTCCAAAGACATTTGCAGAGCGCGTCTGCCTGCATTGCACACTCCAACTCATTATAACTAAGCCATTACACTAGCAAACACTCAGTGTACCTAGTGGCATCCTATACGTGGCTATTGGACTTTGCTATAGTCCCACTAGTGCAAAGACATTTGCAGAGCGCGTCTGCCTGCATTGCACACTCCAACTCATTATAACTAAGCCATTACACTAGCAAACACTCAATGTACCTAGTGGCATCCTATCTGTGGCTATTGGACTTTGCTATAGTCCCACTAGTGCAAAGACATTTGCAGAGCGCGTCTGCCTGCATTGCACACTCCAACTCATTATAACTAAGCCATTACACTAGCAAACACTCAGTGTACCTAGTGGCATCCTATCTGTGGCTATTGGACTTTGCTATAGTCCCACTAGTGCAAAGACATTTGCAGAGCGCGTCTGCCTGCATTGCACACTCCAACTCATTATAACTGAGCCATTACACTAGCAAACACTCAGTGTACCTAGTGGCATCCTATACGTGGCTATTGGACTTTGCTATAGTCCCACTAGTGCAAAGACATTTGCAGAGCGCGTCTGCCTGCATTGCACACTCCAACTCATTATAACTAAGCCATTACACTAGCAAACACTCAGTGTACCTAGTGGCATCCTATCTGTGGCTATTGGACTTTGCTATAGTCCCACTAGTGCAAAGACATTTGCAGAGCGCGTCTGCCTGCATTGCACACTCCAACTCATTATAACTAAGCCATTACACTAGCAAACACTCAGTGTACCTAGTGGCATCCTATCTGTGGCTATTGGACTTTGCTAGAGTCCCACTAGTGCAAAGACATTTGCAGAGCGCGTCTGCCTGCATTGCACACTCCAACTCATTATAACTAAGCCATTACACTAGCAAACACTCAGTGTACCTAGTGGCATCCTATCTGTGGCTATTGGACTTTGCTAGAGTCCCACTAGTGCAAAGACATTTGCAGAGCGCGTCTGCCTGCGTTGCACACTCCAACTCATTATAACTAAGCCATTACACTAGCAAACACTCAGTGTACCTAGTGGCATCCTATACGTGGCTATTGGACTTTGCTATAGTCCAACTAGTGCAAAGACATTTGCAGAGCGCGTCTGCCTGCATTGCACACTCCAACTCATTATAACTAAGCCATTACACTAGCAAACACTCAGTGTACCTAGTGGCATCCTGTCTGTGGCTATTGGACTTTGCTAGAGTCCCCCTAGTCCAAAGACATTTGCAGAGCGCGTCTGCCTGCATTGCACACTCCAACTCATTATAACTAAGCCATTACACTAGCAAACACTCAGTGTACCTAGTGGCATCCTATTCGTGGCTATTGGACTTTGCTATAGTCCCACTAGTGCAAAGACATTTGCAGAGCGCGTCTGCCTGCATTGCACACTCCAACTCATTATAACTAAGCTATTAGACTAGCAAACACTCAGTGTACCTAGTGGCATCCTATACGTGGCTATTGGACTTTGCTAGAGTCCCACTAGTGCAAAGACATTTGCAGAGCGCATCTGCCTGCGTTGCACACTCCAACTCATTATAACTAAGCCATTACACTAGCAAACACTCAGTGTACCTAGTGGCACCCTATACGTGGCTATTGGACTTTGCTATAGTCCCACTAGTGCAAAGACATTTGCAGAGCGCGTCTGCCTGCATTTCACACTCCAACTCATTATAACTAAGCCATTAGACTAGCAATTTTTGCTGCCAGTTTAAGGCCTGTAGTTGCATTGTCAGGGATATTTATTCTTTATTATTCTGCTGTTAATAAAGCTAGACCACCACTGCAATCTACACCACCTCTCAATTTTTACTACCACATTTTCAGTCCACAATCTTGTCGCAATCAACATGAGTGGCAAAATGACAGATGCTGGTGGAAAGGGGAAGAGGCGTGGTGTAGAAGGCAAAAAAGGTTTTGTCCGTGGGGAAGGTGGCAAAGCTCCATTATCATCTGCTGAAGATAGACCCTCTACCAGCAAAAGTAAGATGTCTACTACTTACCATGGACAATCCGATGTGCTCCCTTTTTTACGGACACGAACAACAGGAAGAAAGGTAGATGATGGGCAAAAAAGGAAAATGCTTGAATGGATCTCAAGTGGTCCAACAAGTGCCCTCTCAGCCACTTCAAGTACCGCATCCAAAAAACACCAGTCCTCTGAGTTGTCATCCCAATCACACTTGATTTCTCCCAGCTCTGAAGTCTCCATCAGCCCTGCACAGTATGGTGGAACTGAGATGGCTGAGTCTGCAGAGCTGTTCAGTCACACTATAGCCTGGGAATCAGAGGTCTGCTCCCAAGCTACAGTGAGTACAGAACAGGAAATGGTCTGCAGTGATGCCCAGAACCTTTGTGACTCGGATTCAGGCCGTGAGGAACAAGTTTCTGAGCATAATGTTGACCCTTTGTCACAAACTGTAACACCTGTGGTTATAGACAATGAGGAACATTCTGATGAAGATGAGACGCAGATACCCGATTGGGATGACAACTTAAATATTCGGTCAGGGCAAGAAGAGGCTCGGTCAGAGGGGGAGGGGAGTGCAAACACAACAATTGATGATAAAGTTCTAGATCCCACCTACTGTCAACCCCCAGTCAGGCACTCGAGGAGGCCAACAGAGGCGGTGGAGGAGGATGCAACCGACGACGAAGTTACCTTGCGCCTTCCTGGACAGAGTCGGAGCACTGGTAGCACGTCTACAACTGCATCCTCAGCCACCACTCTGCCTCTGAGCATTATTCGGGGTGGATCAACAGGTCGCATGGCCTCTAAGCCTTGCCTAGCCTGGTCCTTTTTTGACATAGAAAAAGATCGCCCAAATTATGTGATATGTAAAATTTGTCATGGTCGTCTTAGTAGAGGTCAAAACCTCAGCAGTTTGACAACTTCTTCCATGAATCGTCACATGAATAAATATCATATGGCCCGGTGGGAAGCTCACCGTGCTGCAATGCAGCCTAGCGGAGCAAACCATCCACCACCTGCTCCTTCCAGTGCATCCGCGCGCTCGTCATCTTCTAGGACTGTTGGGACAGCTGTCACACCTGTTTTTCCACCCACAACTTCCACCACTGTAACCGCAACAGGCAGTTTGCTTGGTAGGTCGTCAGTTGTTTTGGAAGGGGAAACAAGTGAGTGTGTACAGCTCTCTCAGACATCGATAGCACCAACTTTGGATGAAGGCAACATCATGTCTCCGCCTGCACTTTCCTCACAAAGCTGCATTTTTCCAGGGACACCCTACTCAACACCGTCTACACACAGCAGCCAGATCTCTGTCCCTCAGATGTGGTCAAATAAAAGGCCACTTCCTGCGATCCATGACAAAGCGAAGAGGTTGACTCTATCCCTGTGTAAGCTGTTGGCTACCGAAATGCTGCCTTTCCGCCTAGTGGACACACAGGATTTTAGAGACCTTATGTCTGTCGCTGTGCCCCAGTACCAGATGCCTAGTCGCCACTACTTCTCTAAGAAAGGTGTGCCCGCGCTACACCAGCATGTCGCACACAACATCACCGCTTCCTTGAGAAACTCTGTGTGTGAACGGGTGCATTTCACCACCGATACTTGGACCAGTAAGCATGGACAGGGACGTTACATGTCGCTGACTGGGCACTGGGTAACTATGGTGATAGATGGTGAAGGGTCTGCTGCACAAGTCTTGCCGTCCCCACGACTTGTGTGTCAATCCTCTGTCTGTCCAAGTTCCGCCACTGCTTCTGCATCCTCCACCTCATCTGGGTCCTCCACCTCCGCCCCAAGCCTGCCTGGTCAGGCCACCAGCGTTCTCACTGCGCAGAAGGAATCACGCACGCCTCATTACTATGCTGGCAGCAGAGCGCAACGGCATCAGGCGGTCTTTAGCTTGACATGTCTTGGGAATAAGAGTCACACAGCTGAGGAGTTGTGGTCAGCTCTGCGGTCCGAGTTTAATAAATGGTTGTCTCCACTCAACCTGCAGCCTGGTAAGGCCGTGTGCGACAATGCTGCAAACCTGGGTGCGGCCCTTCGCCTGGGCAAGGTGACACACGTACCTTGTATGGCTCACGTGTTGAACCTTGTCTTCCAGCAATTTTTAACACACTATCCCGGCCTAGATGGCCTTCTGAACAGGGCACGAAAACTGTCTGCTCACTTCCGCCGTTCAAGCGCCGCAGCAGAGCGACTTGCATCGCTCCAGAAGTCTTTCGGCCTGCCGGTTCATCGCCTGAAATGCGATGTGGCGACACGCTGGAATTCAACTCTCCACATGTTACAGCGACTGTGGCAGCACCGCAGAGCCCTGGTGCAATATGTCATGACGTATAGCCTGGGCCAACGAGATGCAGAGGTGGGGCAGATCACCCTGATGGAGTGGTCTCAGATCAAGGACCTATGCACCCTTTTGCACAGTTTCGACATGGCGACGAATATGTTTAGCGCTGACAATGCCATTATCAGCATGACGATTCCAGTCATTTACATGCTGGAGCACACGCTAAACACTATTCGGAGTCAGGGGGTGGGACAACATGAAGGGGAGGAACTACAGGAGGATTCATATGCGCAAGGGACAACAACATCACCAAGGTCCAGACGTTCATCATCACCAACGCAGCAGGCATGGGACCATGGGGGACAGGGATCGACAAGGGCGCATAGTAGCAGGCGAAATGTTGAGCAAGGTGCAGGAGAACATGAAGAAATGGAGGACGAACTGTCCATGGACATGGAAGACTCAGCGGATGAGGGAGACCTTGGTCAAATTTCAGTTGAAAGAGGTTGGGGGGAGATGTCAGAGGAAGAAAGAACGGGTAGCACCTCTATGCCACAAACACAGCGTGGACTTGGTCCGCATGGCTGCGCAAGACACATGAGTGCCTTTTTGTTGCACTACCTCCAACATGACAGTCGTATTGTCAAAATTAGAAGTGATGATGACTACTGGATTGCCACACTATTAGATCCCCGGTACAAGTCCAAATTTTGTGACATAATTCCAGCCATAGAAAGGGACGCACGTATGCAGGACTATCAGCAGAAGCTGTTACTCGATCTTAGCTCGGCTTTTCCACCAAACAACCGTGCAGGTGCAGGGAGGGAATCTCCCAGTTGTAACTTGACAAACATGGGAAGGTCTCGTCATCTTCAACAGTCTACCCGTACCAGTAGGACCGTATCTGGTGCTGGTAACAGCAATTTTATGGAATCTTTTCATAATTTTTTTAGACCATCTTTTGCAAGGCCACCAGAGACAACAAGTCTGACACATAGTCAACGGCTGGAGAGGATGATACAGGAGTATCTCCAAATGAACATCGATGCCATGACTGTGCAACTGGAGCCTTGCTCCTTTTGGGCTTCAAACCTAGAAAAATGGCCAGAGCTCGCAACTTACGCCTTGGAGATTTTGTCGTGTCCAGCTGCCAGCGTTGTCTCTGAACGTGTCTTCAGTGCTGCTGGGTGTGTGCTGACAGATAAGCGCACGCGTCTGTCCAGTGACAATGTGGACAGACTGACGTTCATCAAAATGAACAAGTCATGGATCCAGAAGGAATTTACAACCCCTGTGTCATCCTGGGGAGAGTAAATGCTTGTGGATTTGGAATGTGCTTGATGCAAATCTACCTGTGAAGTGTACAACTAGGGCACAAGTGCTGCCACTGAATGGGTGGGTGTGTGTGGGGCACAATTTTTGGAAAAAAGGGAGACTCCGCTTGGAGTAACCCTTGCTTGCTGTGTTTTTAAAAGAAGCCAAGATGAACAGAGCTGGGATCAGGAAAGACTTTGCTACCTACCCTGGTGTCATCCTGGGGACGGTTAATTATGGCGTATTTTTGAATGTGCTTGATGCAAATCTAGCTGTGAAGTGTACAACTAGGGCACAAGTGCTGCCACTGAATGGGTGGGTGTGTGTGGGGCACAATTTTTGGAAAAAAGGGAGACTCCGCTTGGAGTAACCCTTGCTTGCTGTGTTTTTAAAAGAAGCCAAGATGAACAGAGCTGGGATCAGGAAAGACTTTGCTACCTACCCCGGTGTCATCCTGGGTACGGTTAAGAATAGCGTATTTTTGAATGTGCTTGATGCAAATCTAGCTGTGAAGTGTACAACTAGGGCACAAGTGCTGCCACTGAATGGGTGGGTGTGTGTGGGGCACAATTTTTGGAAAAAAGGGAGACTCCGCTTGGAGTAACCCTTGCTTACATTGTTTTTAAAAGAAGCCAAGATGAACAAGTCATGGTTCAGCAAAGACTTTATCTACCTACCCTGGTGTCATGCTGGGGACGGTTAATTATGGCGTATTTTTGAATGTGCTTGATGCAAATCTAGCTGTGAAGTGTACAACTAGGGCACAAGTGCTGCCACTGAATGGGTGGGTGTGTGTGGGGCACAATTTTTGGAAAAAAGGGAGACTCCGCTTGGAGTAACCCTTGCTTACATTGTTTTTAAAAGAAGCCAAGATGAACAAGTCATGGTTCAGCAAAGACTTTTTCTACCTACCCCGGTGTCATGCTGGGGACGGTTAATTATGGCGTATTTTTGAATGTGCTTGATGCAAATCAAAACATCCTGTTTACAACTAGGGCCCAAGTGCTGCCACTGATGGGGTGGGTGTCTGTGTGGCCCAATTTTTTGAAAAAAGGGAGACTCCGCTTGGAGTAACCCTTGCTTGCTGTGTTTTTAAAAGAAGCCAAGATGAACAGAGCTGGGATCAGGAAAGACTTTGCTACCTACCCCGGTGTCATCCTGGGGACGGATAAGAATGGCGTATTTTTGAATGTGCTTGATGCAAATGTAGCTGTGAAGTGTACAACTGGGGCACAACTGCTGCCACTGAAGGGGTGGGTGTGTGTGGGGCCCAATTTTTGGAAAAAAGGGAGACTCCGCTTGGAGTCACCTTGCGGTGTTTTACATGACTTTAGAAGGGCGTGCCATGCCTATATCTGTGTGTCCTCCTCTTTTTCCTTGTCCAGCTGTTTTGTTTTCGCATGAGTATATGTCCTTGTCACTTTCCCATGTGTTGTGAGTTGTTTGTGACCTTTTGGACACCTTTGAGGGTGTTTTCTAGGTGTTTTTATGTGTTTGTGATTGCCTGCCATTGTTTCCTATGCAGTTCGAGTACGGTTCGTCGAACGTTCGACGAGCCGAACTCGAACGGGACCCCCGTTCGGCGAGCCGACCTCGAGCCGAACCGGGACCGGTTCGCTCATCTCTAATCTTAACCCAATTGAGCATGCATTTCACTTGCTCAAATCCAGACTTAAGACGGAAAGACCCACAAACAAGCAAGACCTGAAGGCTGCGGCTGTAAAGGCCTAGCAAAGCATTAAGAAGGAGGAAACCCAGCGTTTGGTGATGTCCATGGGTTCCAGACTTAAGGCAGTGATTGCCTCCAAAGGATTCGCAACAAAATATTGATAATAAAAATATTTTGTTTGGGTTTGGTTTATTTGTCCAATTACTTTTGACCTCCTAAAATGTGGAGTGTTTGTAAAGAAATGTGTACAATTCCTACAATTTCTATCAGATATTTTTGTTCAAACCTTCAAATTAAACGTTACAATCTGCACTTGAATTCTGTTGTAGAGGTTTCATTTCAAATCCAATGTGGTGGCATGCAGAGCCCAACTCGCGAAAATTGTGTCACTGTCCAAATATTTCTGGACCTAACTGTACATGGGTAGAACATTATAACCAAGAAAGATGTAAAGGTGACCATTACAGTTGAGCAATGTATGTCTCTGGCTTGGTGTCCATAATGACACTTAGTGACAGAGGAACCAATCCCATGTACATTTTCATGTATGGCATTTGAATTCCAGCATTCTCTATACTTCTTTGTACTCTGTATTTAATCACATCATAGGAGTCTAAGACACTACATGTCACACAACCACATTAAATGTGATTGCAAACAACATTGTGACTAAGCCCAAAGTTTCCCAGGATGCCTGCAATTGAGTTCCAGCTGAGGAAGTTTGTACTGCCCTAGTCTAGTACCTGGTTCAGCTGCCACAACCTACAGAAATAAATGCTGGAACGAGGTCCTGTTGTCCTTTTATTAGGCTCCAGTTGCCATACACCTTTAATTACTGTTAATTGAATGCCAGACCATCAGACAACTTTTTTTCACAATCCTTTCATTTACATCCTTGGTTCAGCCAATTATTCACGTGTTCTCAATTGAGAGAGGGAAGTAAGCTTCCGCCTGACACATCTTCTATCATAACAAGTGCCCGGGCATGTTGAAATCCAACATACCTGATCTTTTTTTTCCCAGACATCATCTGTCAAGATAGAGACACTAAACCTCTTGCACTTTCATCTCTTGTTAGTATGGACATATATGTATAGGCGCTTTAGCAAAGGTGTAATTTACGTTATTGGGTTATGTTTGTAAAATCTACCATGAGGCCTCTGACAAATACATGTCAATTATAGTATGTAACAGAGGAGCTATTGGGCAGTGTTGGGCAACAGAGCCTGGGTGTAAAAGTAAATTCTGCACCTGCTAGACAACCTCAGAGTCAAGACCTTGATCGGTAGGATAACGTCACGCATGAAGTAGGAGATGTCCATATATAATGCGTGACACACACGTTCAGACCAACGGGCATCTGACGCACAACAAAAACACCACAAAAAAAGGGGGGAACAATGGGGTCACGATAAAACAGAAGTCCCTGCCGCTAGAGAGATGGGTAAGGGGTCACCTCCTGAACTCACCTCAAGCTGACTCTTGAGCTCCCCAGTGTCCCTATACAGGTTCTTTCAACCTGTCGGCGAGCAGGATACCTTGGACCCTCAGCTGGCCCTAAACTCACCCTGCCTAGTGAGTAGGCCAACGAGTACACTAGACTCGCTACTACAATAATAAACACGGAGAAAAAGGAAAGACAGATGGGAAAATAAACAGAAGGATACAAAACACCAAACTTTACAGCAGCAGACGGACTCTAAAGTAGCCGGAGGATGGGCACAGGACAACACCTCAGCAGTTCCTTCCACCAGGCTGACCAAAGTAGAAATGGATTCTAACAGCAGCAAGAACTACTGGGAAAGCTCCAGTATTTAACCTAAATGGGCGTGGGCCCAAAGCAGCTACAGCTGACCTGCACAAGACAGGGCTGCTGGCAACAAAACTGAAATAACTTATGAGACACCAAAGGAAAGGAAACTTTGTTTAACTGAGGAGTCAAGATGGAGATGTGAGGATCCAGTGCTAAGGCTGTCACTAGTCTTAAAACACCAGGGAGACGACCATGACAGATAACAAAAATTAATGGTGTAAAGGTTGCTGAGTGACAATCAGAAATAGTTTATAAAACTAGTAATAAAATAATTTACAGAAAACGGTAAAGTTGTCATTGAGCAAAATCATGGGAAGAAGTGCTATATACATATTACAAGAGCTGCACATACTGTACATAATTCTTCCTAGCAGCTTTGATGTACAGCTAGTAGACTGGAAATACAAATTACAGTCGTTTTTGCTGCTGGAGGCGAGCGCAGAGTCTGGGCCGGATATACACGTTTATAGATATAAATCTCAGCAGCAAATATTTACTGCTCATGTTTACAAGGTAAGCCATTGAAAGGAAACAGAATATTAATTATAGGGTAACTCATGCATAACACATAGCTATGATAATTCACAAATATATCAGCTATATACACAAGCTGGAGGGAGGAAAATAAGACACTCGTGCTGGAACATAAGGAGGATATTGTAAACTCTGGTAGCCATGTTCATTCCATAAATCTACATTGTATATTTTAAGAAAGTCATGTTTACAGAAAGAAGAGTTTTTATGTTAAACTTTGAAAATCTAACTATATTGTATCCATTCATTTTTTTTAAGGCGAAGCTTCAGACAAAACTGCTGAAATATGCTTACTGTACTGTGTGTGAGACGGTAGAGTCCCTGCATCATAGTCCTGCCCCAGACATAACAGTGCATCAGCTTTGCCTAGACTGTTCCTTTAAATACATTTTTGCATTTTTTTTTTTAAAGAATTTTGTATAACATATTTCAATAGATTACGTAAACCTATCTAATGTTTAGATAAACTTATAGAAATTTACACTAGACAGTCTGGAAAAATATCTATCACAATGGCTAATCCTGCCTCCTGCATTTGGTGCATCTATAGATACTATTGTCTAGTAGTGATGAGCGATTTGGTGACATTCGTATTCCCAATTACTGCAAATTTTACCAGGAAATTTGATTTGCAGGAAATTTATTTTCTGTGTATTGACAGTCAATTGTTATGCTTGTACATAGAAAAAAAAATAACACCTCACCGCTCACCTCCACTGTTCAATGTAACCTGCACAGTCATTGAAACCACTTCTTACCTGATCCTGGACCATGTCTTACTTTACTCTGATCCACTTGACTCTGAACCTCCAAGGAATCCACAAAAGACGAAAAAGTGGCTCCACTCCAAGGTCCATAAAAAGGATAGGTTGGACCCATAGAAGGGCATGGTTAGAGCTTGGAGTGGAGCCACTTTTTCTTCTTTTGTGGATTACTTGCTGGATATCTGCCTCTTTGGAAGTGTGCCCCTCTGAGCATGTTTGATTTTCGGATCTGGAGCAGCTTTCTTCTGGCCACCCAACTATGAAAGGTAAACCCTGGTAGTGCAGGATCAATTCTTTGTTTCACTGACCCTGAACCTCTTCTTACCTGATCCTGGACCACGTCTTACTTGACCCTGACCCACTTGTTACCTGACTCTGAACCTCTTCTTACCTAACCCTGAACAACTTCTAACCTAACCCTGACCCACTTCTTACCTGATCCTGGACCACGTCTTGCTTGACCCTGATCCACTTCTAACCTGACTCTGACCCTCTTCTTCCCTAACCCACTTCTTACCTGATCCTGGACAACATCCTTTTTGACCATGACCCATTTGTTACCTGACTCTGAACCTCTTCCTACCTGACCCTGAACCACTTCTTATCTGACCCTGAATAACTTTTTAACTTACTTCGAACCACTTCTACTAGATCCTGAACCACTTCTTATCTGACCTCAATCAACTTCTTACCTGACCCTGACCCACTTATCTGAACCTGACCAACTTCTTACCTGACCTTAGGCTGGGACTTCTGATCGTGACTTTGTGAGGGACGACCCAAGACTACTTGTGACTGGAAGTTCTAGTCTAGAGCTCTCTTTGTAAGGTAGTAGATTCATCATGACATCATGATATCGCTACATCCTTAAAAGCCGCATGCGCAGAAATGTCTCAGACATGATCAGGGTTGAAGTCCTGGCATAGCTTGAAGATGCCCAAGATTTCAGCACATAGCGACAATAGGAAAAAGGGTGGAGGACCATACAGGGAAGAACTAGTAGCAGAGGGGGCCACAGTTGTGAGCAGTGAGGTGAGTATTATGCTTTTTTGGTTTGTTTTTCATCCTTTTACCGAACCTCTATGGTTTAGCAAAATGGCAGCTAGCTAACCACCGTTTTGTGGAACTCAAATGGAATGAATTATAAAAAATAAAATTCTGGAGGGGAAGGATTTTTGGAAATTTCAAGTAGAATTGAATTTAATTTTCCAAACTTGATAGTACAGGTATACATCACCTTTTGGTTCGATTACTGTACATTTACACTGGACGATGAGCAGGAATGAAAGTTGTTAGAAACACTTTCCTGCATATATAAGCCGTTCATTTCCCTATGAACAAACAATGCACTCATTCATCGAGTGAAGTTATTTTCAAATTTCCATAAAAACTATTGTTCCCAGCAGCACATTATTTTGGGTAAACAGGACATGTATGTGCTTAGGTGGTCGGCCTGTCTAAATAGGATATTAAATGACCAATTGGTCAGTCAAACTGCCCAATCAGGCGTCTTCAGAATTGATGACCAGGCGCGGTTTATTTGTTGGCAGCATTTTAGGTGCAATATTTGCCATTTAAGGTACGACCATTTCCACTTTAAATAATGAAAACAGTCTTAAAAAATGTCTAAAACACATGAAAAATATGTCTAGATTATGTATAGACATGACATTTGCTCTAAATTGCACCAAAATTTTGGCACATTTACTTCCAAAATTAAGGCACACTCACTATAGACAAGCTAATATAGTCAAGTGAAAATTTAATTTTCCTCAGCTTTTAAAAAAAATTGTATTCTCCAAAGTACAGATTTTTTTTAAAATTTGTTTTGCACAAATTCAGCAAAATGGTGGCCTTCATTTTCCTAAACCATAAAGGGTCAGTCAAATAGTTAAAAAAAAATAATACTTACCTCACTGTTCACTTGTCCCACAAGCCCCAAAGCCCACCGTTTGGTCCTCCATGCCTCTTCTTTTCCCTATTCCCAGCTGTGTGCACTCTCTTTGGATGCTTCACTCCATCTGGTTTCCATTGGTGAGTAGGCCTCTGCTGTTCCGGCACACATCATGAAATAATGACATTCCAACATACATTGCCTGAAAGAAACCTTGCCTGCACAGTTATTTTAAAGGACATACCAGCAATGAAAGCCACAGCATGGAATGAAATGGCTGAAGAAGATACATGCAACAGAGGAAGGGGGGAAAAAGGAGTTGTGGAGGACCAGACGTTGATCAGCCAGGGTAGAAGGAGAGGCAAGCAGTGAAGTGTGTAAAGTGTGTACTAATTTTTTTAACATCTTATATTTATTATGCTCTGAGGTCTAGAGCAGGGTTCCCCAACTCCAGTCCTCAAGGCCCACCAACAGTGCATGTTTTCAGGATTTCCTTAGCACTGCACTACTGTTGGAACCAGCACCTTGGCAGGTAATTACATTAACACCTGTGCAATACTAAGGAAACCCAAAAACCTGTACTGTTGGTGGGCCTTGAGGACTGGAGTTGGGAACCTCTGGTCTAGAGAGACCCCAAAACATAAGAAGAAACAATTAATTTCCATTGAATAACTTAACTGGATATTGAATTTCCCATGTGATTTGCTGAATTTGAATCTTTTCAGATCTGATTATCTCTCGCACTTATAATTGTAAACTAGCCACATTTCTTGCTGTGCATATGTGACAACTTTTATAAAAGCAGAAGTTTTGACAGTTGGCTGGGTTGGAGCATTCAGGCATTTTGTAGCACAATGCTATAAAAGAAAAAAACCTTAGCAATGATGCTAAAAAATGCAATTGTTGCAGGTGATCAAACTGGAAAGGTTTATAAGGCCAATTAGAAACAATGTGGAGTTTTACAGTGAGAAAGATTATTCACAAATTAAAATAATTCAAAACAGCTGACAATCTTTCCAGAAGTCAATGTCCCAGCAAATACACCACAATGTCAGCTTGTGCGTTGCTCAAACAAAATTGTAAAAAACCCAAGAACTACAGCTCAGACTCTAAAGGCCTCAGTATGTTAAATGTTCAATTTCATGACAGTACAATTACAAAAGACTATGCAAGTATGGATTTCTTGAAAGATTAGCATGAGAATGCCTCCTCTTTCTGAAAGAAACAAGGTAAAGCACTTAAAGTGTGCAATTTTGCATTTGAACAAACAACAAGACTACTAATTGTTTGGACAGATGAAACTAAAGTGTAGAAGTTTAGCAATAATGTCCTTTCAAAATAAACATCTCATACCAACTGTCAAGCATGGTGATAGAGGTATGATGATTTGGGCTTGTTTTGAAGCTACATGAACTGGTCACCCTGCAGTCATTGAGTTGACTATGAAATCCGCTGTATTCAAAAGTAATCTACAGTAAAGTCACATGTGATGCCATCTATCCAAAAGCTAAAGAGTGGTTGAAACTGGGTCATGTAACAAGACATTGATGTGTAGGCCACCAGCAAATCTACATCAGAATGGCTAAAAAAGAAAAGAATCAAGTTGATGCCAAGGCCCAAATTACAGACCTTAAAATGTAGTGGCGGGTTCTTAAGAGTGGCATGCATATTGAGTGCTCCACACCCCTTAAAAAACTCAACACCTTCCCGACGTGGTCAATTTCCGTGTTTGCATTTTTTTTATTTTTCTCCCCTTCATCTCAGAGCCATAACTTTTATTTTTCTGTCCTCAGTCGCATGAGAGCAATCATTTTTCCATATAGTGAACTGGAAATTGGGAAAAAAAAAATTCAAAGTGTGGTGAAATGGTGAATAGAAAAACAAATTTCACGTTCTTTTTTGGTAATTATTTTTAAGGCGCCACGATTATGGAGATACCAAGCATGTTTATTTTTTTTCATTATTTTTTTGATGAAAAAAAAATCAGACATTTGGCTGCAGCATTTAACAGGTTAACATTGTTAAAAGCAGGTCATGGCTGTAACACACAGCCATTGCCTGCCAGGTATGGGGGGAGCTCATCCCGTGGCCCGCTCCATGCACCCTTTAAAACTTGTGCCATACATGTACGTCGCATGTCGATAACAGGTTAAGTAAAGTTGTAAACTTGGCTACGGGAGACCTCGCACCAACATGGCTGGAAGGGCGCCGGTGTTACAATGCTCTTGTGACGGGAGACCTCGCACCATCATCGTGTCTGGAAGGGCACCGGTGTTACAATGCTCATGTGACATGTGCCAGGAGACCTCGCACCATCATGGCTGGAATGGCGCCGGTGATACCATGCTGATATGACATGTGCCGGGAGGCCTCTCACCATCATGGCTGGAATGGCGCCAGTGTTACAATGCTCATATGATATGTGGCGGGAGACCTGGCACCATCATGGCTGGAATGGCGCCGGTGTGGGAGGTGAGTTTCGGCTTTTCTTATTTTATTCAGGGTACTTGGGCACTAAAGTAAGGCCTGTTCAGGATGTGGACAACTACTTAAATATCTGTTTTATGATCTCTGTTTTTACTTGTATTGAATTGGTCTATCAAATTTACAGTAGATCAGATTTACTTTTGATATAGTGGGCTAGACTCTATAACATTTGCACTTTTTTTTGTCTATTTTTATGGGTTTTGACTGATTTTCCTTTTCACAGTATTCTTTTTTTTTAAATTGTGCTATTTTAAAGTCTATTTACATGTCTTCTCCTTGTTTTTTTTTTGTTTGTTTTTTAATGTTCATCATTGTGGGAGTACTTTTTCTTTTCCAGTTTTTTTGCAGCCAATTTATCATTTGCAACTTTTTAAAAGTTGCAAAATTGTTTTCATAAGTTCTTTACTCCTCTTTAATTTTATGAAAGCCCAATTTTTATTTATTTTTTTTTTCAAATTTCACTGCATATTTTCAGAACATGAGACCTTTTGTGCTAGAAAGTCACAAAAAAAGGTTAAAGGAGAAAATAAAAATATTTTTATTGTTACCAAAATTCATGAACCATTTGCTCCAATGTGAAGAATTTGATAAATAGTGAAAAAAATTCTAATAAAAATGGGGTTTATACAGCGCTGCTGCGAATGACTCAAGAAATAAATGAAGACAAGTCACCGCATTTCAACAATGGACAGATGTCTCCTTAAAGACAGTCATGCGTGTTAGGAGTTCAAAAGAGTAAAAATAGTAAAAAAAAAGGCAGGAAAAAGGTCATACAATAACATTATAGGGTCAAGAGTCAATGCAAGTACACAAATGAGATAATAAAAGGCACATAAATACATTGAAAAAAATAAAAAAGTAAAAGGACGTAATACATAATGCTAACACATACAGTGGTACTGTAGAATTTAACCTGGAATATAAGGCTATGTGCCCACGCTACAGGATTTACCGCGGATTTACCGCGGATTTTGCCGCGGATTTACCGCGGATTTGCCGAAAATCTGCAGCAGCAGCACTTCCAAGCCGTTTCAATGGCATTTTGGAAATGCTGTGCCCATGCTGCGGATTTTTCCGCGGCGGATTTGCCGCGGATTTTGATCCGGAAAAATCTGCAGCATGTCAATTGTTTGGTGCAGATTTGGTGCGGATTTTTGGCTTTGAATGGGGAAAAAAAAAAAAAAAATCCGCATCAAAATCCGCGGCAAATCCGCGGTAAATCCGCGGCAAATCCGCGGGTGCGGATTTGCCGCGAAAGTTGCGGATTTTCAGGCAAAAAAATCCGCAGGGACATTCTAGCGTGGGCACATAGCCTAAGAACATAAACATCCAATGGTAAAATAATAACATGATACAGTCATATGAAAAAGTTTGGGCACCCCTATAAATAACAGTTTGGGTTTTTGCAACAGCTATTTGAGTTTCATATATCTAATAGCTGATGGACTGAGTAATATTTCTGGATTGAAATGAGGTTTATTGTACTAACAGAAAATGTGCAATCCGCATTTAAACAAAATTTGACCAGTGCAAAAGTATGGGCACCTCAACATAAAAGTGACATTAATAGTTTGTAGATCCTCCTTTTGCAAAAATAACAGCCTGTAGTTGCTTCCTGTAGCTTTTAATGAGTTCCTGCATCCTGGATGAAGGTATATTTGACCATTCCTGTTTACAAAACAATTCCAGTTCAGTTAAGTTTGATGGTCGCCGAGCATGGACAGCACGCTTCAAATCATCCCACAGGTGTTCAATGATATTCAGGTCTAGGGACTGGGATGGCCATTCCAGAACATTGTAATTGTTCCTCTGCATGAATGCCTGAGTAGATTTGGAGCGGTGTTTTGGATCATTGTCTTGCTGAAATATCCATCCCCTGCGTAACTTCAACTTCGTCACTGATTCTTGTACATTATTGTCAAGAATCTGCTGATACTGAGTTGAATCCATGCGACCCTCAACTTTAACAAGATTCCCGGTACTGGCATTGGCCATACAGCCCCAAAGCATGATGGAACCTCCACCAAATTTTACTGTGGGTAGCAAGTGCTTTTCTTGGAATGCCGTGTTTTTTGCCTCCATGCATAACGCCTTTTTGTATGACCAAACAACTCAATCTTTGTTTCATCAGTCCACAGGACCTTCCTCCAAAATGTAACTGGCTTGTTCAAATGTGCTTTTGCATACCTCAGGTGACTCTGTTTGTGGCGTGTTTGCAGAAATGGCTTCTTTCGCATCACTCTCCCATACAGCTTCTCCTTGTGCAAAGTGCGCTGTATTGTTGACCGATGCACAGTGACACCATCTGCAGCAAGATGATGCTGCAGGTCTTTGGAGGTGGTCTGTGGATTGTCCTTGACTGTTCTCACCATTCTTCTTCTCTGCCTTTCTGATATTTTTCTTGGCCTGCCACTTCTGGGCTTAACAAGAACTGTACCTGTATTCTTCCATTTCCTTACTATGTTCCTCACAGTGAAAACTGCAAGACAAGGCAGAGAAGGGGTTAATGCTGCGCATCAGCCAAATGAAGATGTATAATGTTGATGAAGATTAGTATTCTTTTATTTCATAGGTCTACGCGTTTCGAGGTGAAACCTCTTCCTCAGGACCAGTGCATCAACAACAAGGTCTTGTTGTTGATGCACTGGTCCTGAGGAAGAGGTTTCACCTCGAAACGCATAGACCTATGAAATAAAAGAATACTCATCTTCATCAACATTATACGTCTTCATTTGGCTGATGCGCAGCATTAACCCCTTCTCTGCCTTGTCTTGTATGCTCATCCACGTGGGGCTGCAGCAGACGCCATTATCTCATGCGCATTAGTGGTTGTGACTGTCACAACTGATTCAGGTGAGTGTATATTTTCCAGGTATACCCCACTGATCACTTTGGTGTTACACTATCAGCGCTCCTTATTTTCAGATCTACACAGTGGAAACTGACAGTTTAAATCTCTGAGACACTTTTTTGTATCCTTCCCCTGAATATCTATGTTGAATAATCTTTGTTTTCAGATCATTTGAGAGTTGTTTTGAGGAGCCCATGATGCCACTCTTCATAGGAGATTCAAATGGGAGAACAACTTGCAAGTGGCCACCTTAAATACCTTTTCTCATGATTGGATACACCTTTCTATGAAGTTCAAAGCTCAATGAGGTTACAAAACCAATTTAGTGCTTTAGTAAGTCAGTAAAAAGTAGTTAGGAGTGTTCAAATCAAGAAATTGATAAGGGTGGCCCATACTTTTGCACCGGTCAAATTTTGTTTAAATGCGGATTGCACATTTTCTGTTAGTACAATAAACCTCATTTCAATCCAGAAATATTGCTGAGTCCATCAGTTATTAAATATATGAAACTGAAATAGCTGTTGCAAAACCCCAAATTTTTATAAAGAAAAAAGGTTAACATTAATAGGGGTGCCCAAACTTTTTCATATGACTGTATGACAAGCCTCTGACATCACTGTGCGCCATACCATTGCAGCGCACGTACTGATGTCACAACATTATCCCACGAGTTGCACGGTGCACAGCAATGTCAGAGACCGGGTTGAGCCAGATTAAAGGCACCAAGCGTCTGGAGAAGAGATAAAGAAAAGGCACAAAGAACTGGAAAGCAGGCACGGGACAGGGAGATAGATGAGTGGTGGAATAAGTATTAGTAATGAGCGAGCACTACCATGCTCAGATGCTTGGTAATCGTAATGAGCAGTTGAATACTAAGATGGGTACAACTAAAAAGGGAACTTGTCACCTACTCAGCTGCGGGGCAATCTGATACAGTCCAGTCCGATGGGTGTCGTTGTTTGTGGTCCGGCACCTCCTCTATCTTTGTTATTTTTACATCTGGCGCCTCCTCTCTTCCATCCACCATCGTCCTCGTTGCTGCATGTGGATGACACATCCTAGATCATCTACACAGGCCGGAGTTGTGCTCTTGCACAGGCACACCGTGATTTGCCCAGATGATGGCAGATCAAAGTATTGTAGTGTGCATGCACAAGCGTTCTTTGACCTTTCACCATGCCTGCACATTACAGTCATTTGGTCTGCCATCAGCTGGGCAGATCAAAGTGCGTTTGCACAGGAGGACAATGCTGGCTTGTGTGGATGACGTAAGATGCATCATACACATGCAGCAAGGATGATGGAGATAGACTGAAGAGAGGACGCACCGGACCCCAGAATAACAAGGATAGAAGAGGCTCAAGGATAGAAGAGACCCGAAAACAACAAGGCCCATCAGACCGGACCCCGTAGGTGATTAGACGACAGGTTTTAAGTACCCAAGTGTAATGAAAGTTAATAGGGGACTCAAGTAATTTTCTGGGAAATCTTATGGACAAATGCTGTAGTCACACATTGAATTCCATTATACTCCATTACACTAGTCACGCCCATCCAAGCATCCAATTGCTTTTTATGAGTACCGAGCACCCGAGCATGGTAGTGCTCGCTCATCACTAATAACTATACATTTTTATTTCATCCTATGCCTATTATGCTCTTTGGTCTGGGGAGACCCCAGAGAGTGATAAAGAACATTTAATTCACATTCAATAACTTTGCTGGAAATCAAATTTCCCTACAAAATCGGAGCAATTTGGCAAATTCATATATTGGCAGATTCAATCTCTAGCCTTGTCAATATGAGAATCTGAGATGTTTTTTTTGTCATGCTCCAGAAAATAACTATATAACAGTCTCTATCGAATGCATAATGATTCTCTATATACTGTCCAATTTTATCATATGTTGGAAAAGCACCAGCTAAACTAAATATATCCACTTTTCAATGAAGAAAAATAGTGCTAAATAAAAAATAATAAAATAATCAACTTATTGAAATTAGAAAAAAATACTACATTATACTATTAAAAATAAGCAAGGGGTCCACAATGACCCTGGGGCAATCCACAACATACAATGAGGAAAGCTGGATAAGCTATGGTGAGCTAATATCCAGTAAGTATCTATGTATAGTTGCCACTTGTATCTATATAATAACGACTAAGTGCCTAATTCACCAATGTGTCTATTAAATTACACTTATGTATATATATATATATATATATATATATATATATACACACACAACACCTGAAGAAGAGAGGTGAAACGTGCATCGGGGCACGGGCATCCAGACACCACTTACAGCAGTCACATGTCAGCAAGTGTTTATTGGTTATTTCAAATAACCATTGAACACTTGCTGACCTGTGACTGCTGTAAGTGGTGTTTGGATGCCTGTACCCCGATGAGCGTTTCACCTACAGTCATATGAAAAAGTTTGGGCACCCCTATTAATTTTAACCTTTATTCTTTATAACAATTTGGGTTTTTGCAACAGCTATTTCAGTTTCATATATCTAATAACTGATGGACTGAGGAATATTTCTGGATTGAAATGAGGTTTATTGTACTAACAGAAAATGTGCAATCCGCATTTAAACAAAATTTGACCGATGCAAAAGTATGGGCACCTCAACATAAAAGTGACATTAATAGTTTGTAGATCCTCCTTTTGCAAAAATAACAGCCTCTAGTTGCTTCCTGTAGCTTTTAATGAGTTCCTGGATCCTGGATGAAGGTATATTTGACCATTCCTGTTCACAAAACAATTCCAGTTCAGTTAAGTTTGATGGTCACCGAGCATAGACAGCACGCTTCAAATCATCCCACAGATGTTCAATGATATTCAGGTCTGGGGACTGGGATGGCCATTCCAGAAAATTGTAATTGTTCCTCTGCATGAATGCCTGAGTAGATTTGGAGCGGTGTTTTGGATCATTGTCTTGCTGAAATATCCATCCCCTGCGTAACTTCAACTTTGTCACTGATTCTTGCACAAGAATCTGCTGATACTGAGTTGAATCCATACGACCCTCAACTTTAACAAGATTCCCGGTGCCGGCATTGGCCACACAGCCCCAAAGCATGATGGAACCTCCACCAAATTTTACTGTGGGTAGCAAGTGCTTTTCTTGGAATGCCGTGTTTTTTGCCTCCATGCATAACGCCTTTTTGTATGACCAAACAACTCAATCTTTGTTTCATCAGTCCACAGGACCTTCCTCCAAAATGTAACTGGCTTGTCCAAATGTGCTTTTGCATACCTCAGGCGACTCTGTTTGTGGCGTGCTTGCAGAAACGGCTTCTTTCGCATCACTCTCCCATACAGCTTCTCCTTGTACAACGTGCACTGTATTGTTGACCGATGCACAGTGACACCATCTGCAGCAAGATGATGCTGCAGGTCTTTGGAGGTGGTCTGTGGATTGTCCTTGACTGTTCTCACCATTCATCTTCTCTGCCTTTCTGTTTTTTTTCTTGGCCTGCCACTTCTGGGTTTAACAAGAACTGTACCTGTGTACCTGTACCTGTACCTGTGTTCTTCCATTTCCTTACTATGTTCCTCACAGTTTAAATCTCTGGGACGACTTTTTGTATCCTTCCCCTGAACAACTATGTTGAATAATCTTTGTTTTCAGATCATTTGAGAGTTGTTTTGAGGAGCCCATGATGCCACTTTTCATAGGAGATTCAAATAGGAGAATTACTTTCAAGGGGCCACCTTAAATACCTTTTCTCATGATTGAATACACCTGCCTATGAAGTTCAAAGCTTAATGAGGTTACAAAACCAATTTAGTGCTTTAGTAAGTCAGTAAAAAGTAGTTAGGAGTGTTCAAATCAAGAAATTGATAAGGGTGCCCATACTTTTGCATCGGTCAAATTTTGTTTAAATGCGGATTGCACATTTTCTGTTAGTACAATAAACCTCATTTCAATCCAGAAATATTACTGAGTCCATCAGTTATTAGATATATGAAACTGAAATAGCTGTTGAAAAAACCCAAATTGTTATAAAGAAAAAAGGTTAACATTAATAGGGGTGCCCAAACTTTTTCATATGACTGTATCTTCTTCAGGGGATGTATATGTATACACATATATACATACACGTATACACATAAGTGTAATTTAATAGAGCACATTGGTGAACCAGGCACCTGGTCATTATTATATAGATAGAAGTGGTAACTACTATAAATAGATATGACAGGGTTCCTATTGTGCATTTTTTCAGATAAAGGTTCTTAAATATGTTGTAGTTATTGCTGTTTTATCAATTATATTCACCTTTCTGCATATTCATTGTTACAATCATTGTATGTTGTGGATTGTCCCAGGAACAATGTTTATTTTTAGTTGTGTAATGTATAGGGATGATTAAATACCGCAAATATTCAGCTACGCGAATATTTGCCGAAAACGTCGCCGCTATTCGACTATTCGCAAATATTCGATCCGCAATGTAAGTCTATGGGAAACCCGGATAACAACTATTCGGAACTATTCAGGCTTCCCATTGACTTACATTGCGCATTGAATATTCACATAGGGGCGAGCTATTCGCCGAATATTCACAAAGCCGAATATTTGAGGTATTCGATCATCCCTAGTAATGTAGTATTTTATTCTAATTTCAATAAATTGATTATTTTATCTGTTTTTTTTAGCACTATTTTCCTTTATTAAAAATTGGATATAAACCATCTTTATCGAGCCAGAAAATGAGGAAATTAAGTCCCAGTACACTATCGGGGTTGGATCCTTTATTTCTAGTGATACAAAAGGGTTTTGTTTGTCCAAGTGATAGCCACATGCTGGTGACTGTAAATTTACAAGCAATTGCTTACACATCAGGGGATGTGCTGTAGTTTCAACTATGCACATACATCAAAGGTTAGGAAGAAAGAAGCTCTATTATTATAGGATTCCCATAGTAACCACCGTTCTCACTAGTGAATGCTGCCAGAATTGCATGTAACCTCCTACTGCTCTCCAGCACAGTTGTGATACCAGGTGAACACTGGCAGCCTGTGATCTGCTCACTCCGGGATGTAACAGTGGTTTATAGTATTTATTCAAGAAATCCATGAATGGTAGAAAGGAAAATGCTTTAATGAAACACCACAGAAGAAAAACGATCAAGAGTAGTGTACATACTGGGACAAAAGTATCGGGACACCTACACATTACACCTAGAGGAGCTTTTATCATGTCCCATCTACATCCATAGACACTAAAGGGTGCTTTACACACTGCAACATCGCTAACGATATATCGTCAGGGTCACGTCGTTAGTGATGCACATCCAGCGTCGTTAGCGACATCGCAGTTTGTGACACCAAGGAGCGACGATCAACGATCGCAAAAACGTCAAAAATCGTTGATCATTGACACGTTGCTCCTTTTCATAATATCGTTGGTGGTGCATGCTGCTGGTTGTTCATCATTCCTGCGGCAGCATACATCGCTATGTGTGACACTGCAGGAACGACGAACATCTCCTTACTTGCATTCACCGGCAATGAGGAAGGAAGGAGGTGGGTGGCATGTTCCGGCCGCTCATCTCCGCCCCTCCTCTTCTATTGGACGGCCGTGTTGTGACATTGCTGTGATGCCGAACGCACCTTCCCCTTGAAGGAGTGATTGTTCGGTGTCACCAGCGACGTCGCAGAACAGGTATGTGCGTGCGATAATGTTCGCTACAGCAGCGATCACCACATATCGCACCAACAACGGGGGCAGGTGCTATCGCTCGCGACATCGCTAGCAATTGCTAATGATGTCGCAGCGTGTAAAGCACCCTTAAGGTTATGTGCCATGGGAGATTAAACCTGCGGATTTTCTGGATTTCCCAGATAAATCCGCAGGTTTCAGCATGTACAGACACTCCCCATGTTATCCTATGGGACATGGGGAGTGCTGTGTCCATGCTGCTGATGTCCCGGAGCCGCACGTAACTGCATGTCAATTCTTTCTGCGGAATTACCTGCGGATGTCCTGCCTCTCTACCATGGAGATAGGGCCGGGACTTCCGCAGGTAATCTGCAGGAATGTCCGCAGGTTTACCGCAGCTACTTCGCTGTACTACCGCAGCCAAAAATAGCTGCGGATTCAGGTGAGCAGCTGCAGGAAACCTGCGGCCGTACTTGCGAATATATCTGCAGGTGCGAGCTCCCGTGGGCACAAGGCCTTACAAGGAGTTGGACTCTTTCCTGCTATTACAGCTATAACAGCTTAATCTCCTTTTGGGAAGGCTTTTTACAAGATTTTGGAGGTGTCCATGTGAAGCTTTGCCCATTTATCCAGAGAGATCAGACAAATTGTCTCTCCAGGAAGGAGACAAACTCTAGCGCCACCTATTGGAAGTAGCAATTCTAAAAGTCAAAAGTGACCCTTTACGAGGCTTTTCATATGACTTAGGATTTAAACCAGATCATGCAGACATGGTGTTTCGGGGTGATTGCCCCATCATCAGTGAAAAGTATGGGATCTGATCTGGCTTATGAGAAACTATAGTGAGATCTAAGGGGAAACCTTTTCTCCTTGCAGAGACCAACCAGTCTGGCTTCCAGTGAGGGGTCTTATAGCTGCAATGCCCCTCTTGGAAATATTCAAATTGTCTCTTCAGGAAAGAGATGAACTCTAGTGCCACCTATTGGAAGTAGCAATTGTGACGCCTCTGGACTAGTCAGGTCATCACAGGGTACTGCACGCTATTTATCTCCCAGTGCAGGACTCAAACACCCATGGTTCTGGGTTCCCAACTTGCCGCACTGCCTCCACCAGCATCCAAAATCCCAATCACACCTCTCACCACACCCTGTCAGGCACACCAGTGGGCTGCTAAGCTGGAATAGGGCTGCCCACCTAGGGGTCAGGCAGAGAGGTGGGAGGTGACAAGTGAGTTGGCTCCAGGGGAGCAAAGAGTTGAGTGGTAGCCATCGAGCATTGAGTAGCTCGGAGGAAGCTGGGAGTTGGAGCTTCCAGGGGAGAAGCAGATTGGGTTGCAGACAGTGGTCTGGACCCGGAGGAGTCAGAGACCCGGTCGCTGGATATTGGGACTGGGTGCCTGGCTAGTCGAGGAGGACGGTCGGCAGCTGCAGTCCAATAGCCGGTCTGGGGCCAAAAGCACATCGTGGTACTGGACCCTAGGTCGCGGAGAGGCTTCAAGCAACCCAGTAATTAACCTGGGGAATACAGGGCCTTTACGGACTGTTCCCACGAAGCTCAGAGATCGGGGGCAATAGCGCAACGAGGGGGATAGAGCTTTCCAAACAAAGCAGCCCACTGAAATCCCACGTGTGAGCTCCTGAGAGCAAGCTCCTCTACTACCCATAGTAGGGAGCGGGGCCCAGACAGCTTCAAGCTTACGGGCCACTTGGACACTTCTAAATTCTGTGCACAGAGGCAGGACCAGACCATCAGGCAGTGCTGCAGGGGACGGAACCCGGACAAGCTCCCCAAGAGGGCAGCAGCACCCAGAGACTTGGTTTACCACGTTGTCTGCGTCTGCTTTCCTTCTGAGTGAGTACCTGATTAACCCCTGCTATAACGAGTCTGCGCTCCCCCTGCAATCCATCCTACCATTCAGGGTCCTGGGGCCTTTCCCTACCCGTGGAGGGTAACATCATCTGGCTTCCCCACTCCATCACCCCGGGTACTCCCAACGGCAGCGGCGGTACTCCCTATTACCGCACACCACGGGTGGCATCACGAACGACCTAACTTCCCTGTACATAACCCCATAACCCCCCAATCACGTTTCAGAGTGACCCTGAGCCCCCGGGTCCGGAGACCCTCGAGCCACAATTAGCGATGACCGGACCCGAGCGGTTGAACCGCTGCTGGGGTGGTACACGTCCGGGACACAATCCTAAAAGTAAAAAGTTGCCCTTTAAAGAGCCGTTTCATATGACTTAGGATTTATACCAGATCAGAACCCCGATTTGCAGACAAGTCATATGAAGAGGCTTGTTAAAGGACCACTTTTGACTTTTAGGAATGCTACTTCCAATAGGTGGTGCTAGAGTTTGTCTCCTTCCTGGAGAGACAATTTGAATATTTCCCAGAGGAGCATTGCAGCTATAAGACCCCTCACTGGCAGCCAGACTGGTTTGTCAGGTCTCCGCAAGGAGAAAAGTTTTCTCCTAAGATCAGACACTGATGTCTTATGAGAGGTTCTGGCTTACAATCTCTATTCCAGCTTTTCCCATAGGTATTATATGGGGTTGATGTCCAGCCTCTGTCCGGTCAATCATGTTCTCCACACCAAACTCCCCCAACAATGTCTACAGTTAGGTCCAGAAATATTTGTACTGTGAAAGAATCATCATGATTTGGCCTTTGCGGGACACTATTTATTATTTATTATGAACACCTGGGATGCAACTGAAGTGTAGTCTTTCAGATTTAATTAAAAGGGTGAAACAAAAATATCCTGTGAAATGTTTAGGAATTGCAACCAATTCTTCAAAGCCTCTTCATTACAGGGGGTAAAATGCTGATTTGAATACTTTGTAGAGGATTCTTTGCAGGCAATGACTGCCTGGTGTCTGGAAGCCATGGACATCACCAAATGCTGGGTTTCCCCCCTTGTGATGATTTGTCAGGTTGCTATTGCAGCTTACTTCAGTTGTTGCTTCATTCTGGAAAATTCTGCCTAAAGTTTTGTCTTAAGCATGAGAAATGCAGCTGATTGACTCTGCCATTGCTGAATATTCCTTTATCGTCTTAATAATCTGCTGATTGCTGTCACAGTATATTATGGGTCATTGTCCATCTATAGTATGAAGCGCTGTTCAATCAATCTTGCAGTATTTGGTTGAACCTGAGCAGACAGTATCGCCCTGTAGACTTCAGAATTAATCCAGTTGCTTCTGTCTTCAGTCACATCCTCAAAAAATACTAGTGATCCAGGACCATTGGAAGCCATGCACGTTGGGCTATCACACTTCCTCCACCATGTGTTACAGAGGATTTGGTGTGATGCTTTTCCAGAACTAGTCGGTTATTGTAAATGTTTTTTTGTTAAAATCTAATCTGGCCTTTCTATTTTTAAGGCTGAGTAATAGTTTGCCCATTGTAGAGAACTCTCTGTATTTGCTCTTAATGATGTTTTATTAGATTGCACTTGTCCCTGTTAAACACAAGAAGGAGCGAGGCCTTAGGACTAGGATATGTGTTAGAACTAGGATTCGTGTAAACACCAGGATGAGTGTTAGGACCAGGATTGGTGTTGGCAACAGGATTAGTGTTGGGACTAGGATTAGTGTTAGGACCAGGATTAGTGTTAGGACCAGGATTAGTGTTAAAACTAGAATTTGTGCTGGGACCAGAATTATTGATAGGACCAGGATTAGTGTTAGAACTAGGAGTAATGTAATGTATATATAATGTGTTTTTGTGTTATATATACAGTACAGACCAAAAGTTTGGACACACCTTCTCATTCAATGAGTTTTCTTTATTTTTATGACTCTGAAAATTGTAGATTGAAGGCATCAAAGCTATGAATTAACACATGTGGAATGAAATACTTAACAAAAAAGTGTGAAACAACTAAAAATATGTCTTATATTCTAGGTTCTTCAAAGTAGCCACCTTTGGTTTTGATTGCCAAGAGTGTGCAAAGCAGTATTCTCTTGATGAGCTTCAAGAGGTAGTCACCGGAAATGGTTTTCACTTCACAGGTGTGCCCTGTCGTGTTTAATAAGTTGGGTTTCTTGCCTTATAAATGGGGTTGGGACCATCAGTTGTGTTGTGCAGAAGTCTGGTGGATACACAGCTGATAGTCCTACTGAATAGACTGTTAGAATTTGTATTATGGCAAGAAAAAAGCAGCTAAGTAAAGAAAAACGAGTGGCCATCATTACTTTAAGAAATGAAGGTCAGTCAGTCCGAAAGATTGGGAAAACTTTGAAAGTATCCCCAAGTGCAGTAGCAAAAAACAAACTATCAAACGCTACAAAGAAACCGGCTCACATGAGGACCGCCCCAGGAAGGGTGATGTGATATATATATACAGTATATATATATATATATATATATATATATATATATATTATATTATATATATATATATATATATATATATATATATATATATATATATATATATCGCAACATAAAATCTACCAAGAAATTTAGGGTGAGTACAACTTGCATAATGAGCCAGTGGGTAATGGGTCACTTCACAATCCCATTCATCCCTCATCAATCCACAAAAAGGCTGGTGGATTAAATGAGGGAATAAAGATGACCCTGAGTAAGGGTTTTGTTAAGAGGTGGAGATGAGGGGAGGGATGGGACAATGTGTTTAAACATATCATGATAGCCCACAAAAAATTGTAAAGTGCATGTGCACATGATTGGACAAGGTCCCTATATAGGCATAGTTGTAATACAAAGGTTAATATCAAAGTGGTAACAGTATGGATATTGCAGGAGCAAAAAGTCAATGATTATTACCTAAAGTGATGGTGCAGTAAAGGAGAACCAAGGTCTAGTCAAACATCAGTACAAATCACCCATAGAGGAACGCAAGATCACCACCAACGCGCGTTTTGTGAAGGTACTGTTGCTTTCTCAAGGAGGATCTTCCTCTTCAACTCTACAAATGCCAATCCAAAGGTGTGATGAAGACAATTGGGCTGACAATGAGAAGGAACAAATAGGTGAGTGGTTAGTCGAGTGTAAGGATTTTTTTTATTTTTTACATATTAGAATTGTTATGCTCTGAGGTCTGGAAAAGATAATAAAGGACATACAATTAGTGAGAATAACTTCTTTGTGAATCAAATTTCCTGGGGGGGGTGAAAAATCGCATGAACAGGCAAATTCAAATTTTGCTTTATACACTCATCTCAATTTGGCATACGTCACTCCACCTATCTTTTTTCTAACAGTGGCACAGGAAAAACCCAGTCTTTGTAAATGAGTTACTGTGGTCTACTGTCTAAAAGGGTGAATATTTACATTAAGATTTTTATTGCAAGCTACCAGAGTAAAGGCCCCTTTACACACTGCAACATCGCAAACGACATCGCTGTAACGTCACCGGTTTTGTGACGTAATAGCGACCTCCCCAGCGACATTGCAGTGTGTGAAACACATCAGCGACCTGGCCCCTGCTGTGAGGTTGCTGATCACTACACATCTCTCAGGACCATTCTTTGGTCCTTTGTTTCCCGCTGTGCAGCATGATCGCTAGAAAGTCTCAGTGTGTAAAGGGGCCTTTACAGCAACTTCGTTAGCGACTTCCCTTTCAAAAAGCTGCTTTACAACGTCCCCAATGACTAGCTAGGTCGTTCTGCAGGTCCGGATTGCTGTTGCGTCGTTGGCCAGGTCTGCCTGTTTGACAGCTCACCAGAGACTTTGTAGCGATCCCGGCCAGGTTGGGATCGCTGGTGGGATCGCTACAAAGTCTCAGTGTGTAAAGCGGCCTTAAGACCTGTCCCTCACACCTTTCGATGCCATCCGTGAGAAGTAAACGGAAGTTAGCCATATCTACAGACCTAAATTGAGTCTCACAATATGTGCAACACATTTTGGTCATGATATGGCATCTTCCTGAGATAATGTTATACGTCAGTCATTGCCGCAGTTTAACTTTTACTGAATTAGGTTAAAAATTCCAAACATCAAACACTCAATCAGTTCATTATTGCATCACTAATTTAAGATAGAAGTTCCCTTCAAAGGAAAATTAAACATAGAAAATGCACAAAAATAAAAAATATCCCAGCAATTCTCTTTTCCTTTTCATGAACTCTGTTGTTGTTCCATAATACAATTTAAACTGACTAAATATATAAAGAAATATTCACTGTGTCTCAGGAATCCAGCCATGTCGCCCTCCTATATGTGACTGTAATACAACTTACTGCACAGGAGCCTCCCCCCTAGCCTTTTCTGCATTAAAAGAAAAACCTGCCCTTTAGATTTACAAGGGAGGATTTCCATTAGTTACAATCTCAAGATGGGACTGAGGATTAACCCCTTTTGTTCCCTACAGGATTTCTGCAGGATGGACTTTTTCTCTCCCTATTATTGAGCAGATAGTGCAAACTGACAGTCAGGACACTATATTTCTTTTTTAATTTGAATTGTTTCTTCAGGGAGGAAGGAGGTGAACTCTAGCGCCACCTATTGGAAGTAGCAATACTAAGATTGAAAAGTGGCTCTTTAACAAGCCTTTTCATATTATTTAGGATTTATGCCAGATCAGAACCTCAATTTGCAGACACAGTATTTCAGAGTGATTGTCCCTCGTCAGTGCAAAGTATGTGGCCTGATCTGTCTGTATGAGAAGCTATAGTGGGGTCTAACGGGAAAAGTTTTCTCCTTGCGGAGACCTGACAAAAAAAATCTGTCTGCCAGGGAGAGGTCTTATAGCTGCAATGCTTCTCTGGGAAATATTCAAATTGTCTCTTCAGGGAGGAAGGAGACGAACTCTAGTGCCACTTATTGGAAGTAACAATCCTAAATGTCAAAAGTGGCCCTTTAAGAAGCCTTTTTATATGACTTAGGATTTATGCCAGATTAGAACCTCAATTTGCAGACACGGTGTTTCGGGGTGATTGCCCATCGTCAGTGCAAAGTATGAGGTCTGATCTTGCTGTATGAGAAGCTATAGTTGGGTCTAAGGGGAAAATGTTTGTCCTTGCAAAGACTCGACAAAAAAATCTGTTAGTGAGGAGTCTTATAGCTGCAATGTTCCTCAGGGAAATATTCAAATTATTTCTTCTGGGAGGAAGAAACAAACTCTAGTGCCTCCCTTTTTTAATTTAAACATTTTTTTCTAGGTTTAGTGTTTCTATAGTGGGCCAGTTCTGACTTATATCATTTCATCCCTATGATCTCTTCAACATCATTCCCTTCAATAAATGATGCAGTCATGTTTGAATGCAATTAACAAGGTGCCCGTTTTCCAAATAATATAAATTCAACGCTACCAAATATTTATCTGGCCTATAACATAATTAAATCCTGAGATTATGACCATTAGCAGGATTTGTTCTAAGTTAACATGATATGTTTTACAAAAATGTGATTTTCATATTCCTGGCAAGTACCTGCTCCAAATCATACGAGTTTCCAGGAAAGAAAACGAAATTGCATTTGCTGAACTCACAAAACATCGTTGCCTTCTAATTTGGCTTCAGTATCAGCAATTTTCTAATATCACTGGTCAGTCATTAACCGGTGACCTAAGCGGTAATTCTCGTCTGCCAGAACTGGATATTCCTTATTGAATGTGATTTATCCGCAATCCTCTCTATTGTAATGGATCTTCAACAATCCATAGATTTTTCACATCAGAAGATGTTTTAATGATAATGATTAGGGATGATGGAATACCTCAAATATTTGGCTTCAAGAATATCTGACTAATAGGTCGCTACTATGCGAATATTCGATGCGCAATGTAGGTCTATGGGAAGCCCGAATAGTTTGGAATAGTTGTTATTCGGGTTTCCCATTACATTGCGCATTGAATATTCGCGAATAGTCGAACAGCGGCGACCTATTCTGCAAATATTCGCGAAGCCGAATATGTGAGCTATTCGATCATCCCTAATAATGATGCCATGTGACATCTTCATTCCTTAATAATTCTGTAGCGCCAAATGAATCAACTGGGCACTGGCATTCTGTGGCCATAGTTAGAGAGCAGAAATGATGCTAAACTGGTAGAAATACCATATTTATTAGAAATGACCGAAAGTACCAGATATAAAAAAAATTTGTAAAATTGATTTACAGCAAATTGATTTTCTGCAAATTGTAAGTACTGGGAAGTCTTCTATTGCCCTGAAAACACACATGTAAAGCGAGCGTTACACGCAACGACATCGCTAACGAGATGTCGCTGGGGTAACGGAATTCGTGACGCACATCCTGCCTCGTTAGCGACGTTTTTGCGTGTGAAACACAGGAACGACCGTTAACGATCAAAATTACTTACCTAATTGTTGATCGTTGACATGTCGTTCCTTTCCCGATTATCGTTGCTGTTGGAGAATGCAGGTTGTTCGTCGTTCCTGCGGCAGAACACCTAGCTATGTGTGACACCGCAGGAACGAGGAACATCACCGTACCTGCGGCCGCCCGCAATGAGGAAAGAAGTAGGTGGGCGGGATGTTCGGCCCGCTCATCTCCGCCCTTCCGCTTCTATGGGCGGATGCTTAGAAAGGAGGCGGTTCGCCGGCCACAGCGACGTCGCTAGGCAGGTAAGTCCATGTGACGGGTCTTAGCGATGTTGTGCGCCACGAGCAGTGATTTGCCCGTGACGCACAACCGAAAGGGGCGGGTGCTTTCACCTGCGACATTGCTCGCGATGTCGCTGTGTGTAAAGCCTGCTTAAGGCTTATGTGCACCTGTTCTTTATTTTTTTGCTGCTTTATATTATGTGTTTTTTCTTGCAGATTTTAATAAATATTGCAAAGAAAAATGCAATTCAGCAAAAGCCTATGAGAATCCTGAATTACAGTGCACATGTTGCTTCTTTTTTCCATGCAGATTTTGTTACAGAATAAAGAAGTAGCTTATCAATTCTTTCAGCATTTTTTCCTGAGTTTATATAATCTACTCCAGTACTTGATCACTACAATGGATTATATCTGTAAGGGTACGGTTCCACTTATGCATAGCTTGGGATGCGAGAGCATTGGACGCAATATGCTAATGATCCTCTGCTGTGAACTCAGCCAAAAGTCATGCGACTGTGATGCGATCTTGCAAGAAGAGGAGGCACTTGTGACGACATGGACACCCAATGCCTCACATGGGTTAAAGTTTCTTAAAATTCAGCCAGACATATTTTTCATCTGTGTGCTAACTCATGTTTGCTAAACTATTGTTTCTACCAGACCCCTCTGAGCAATCATTGTAATGTAGTTGTGTATTCTAATCTAATGTAAATTACCTTAGTAGCCATTGTCTAGTCTGTGACTTGCAGATTTCATGTAAAAACCCTCAGTCTTCCTACTCATATCATTTAAATGAACATTATCCATGCAGCTTGAAATTCCTCCAATGGGAGAAGCAATCTTGTCCAACCAATCCAATGAGGCCGCAGTGTACCCAAAGGGAAGGCTGTGGCTATAAAGGGGAATTTCTTTAAGTCACCAGGTTGTTGTTGTTGATGGATGTGCATGATCCAGTCTAAGCTCTTAGGAGCTGACTAGAGGATCAGGATACCTTGTGGCTTCAATCTAGGGACTTCGGTTCCGATTGGAGACCATATCCACAGTCTAGGGATTTTGACTCCGGATGCCAGGATTATATCATCATACCAGAGACTACTTAAGGAGGAAACCCATGATGGGACAAATCGGTCACCTGGTACAGGATTTGCAGACCTCACACAGCTTCCTAAATCTGGCGTTATTCTATTCTCGGTGGGTGCCCGCCAAAAGCGGGGTGCTGCTGGATTGGAGTAAATAGCCCTGGAACCTCTGAGGCATGGACATTCTAAATCCCTGGTGAGCCAGCGGAAGGGTGAGACTCTGTTGCCTGTTACAGTCCAGTTCGATGTTTTATCGGATTGCACTTGTCCGTGCAAAACGCAAGTGGAACCAAACCCTTAATGCTGCACTCGCAGCACTGACACGTCACCTCACAGACCATGTATCCGACATGGTGTGTGAGGCTCTCCATAGCTCAGAAACCCAAGGTCATCATAGTGATGATCCAGGGTTGCCATGGAAGTGACCAAGCTCCTGTGATCACATTATAGAGACTCGATCGCCAGGGAGAGGTAAGCAATTTCTCTTCCTGACTCCTGCAATCGCATTGATCACAGCATTCAGGGGTTAAACGTCCGGCAGCAGCACAGGCACTACTACGGGCAGTGAGAGCCGGGTCCTAGCTGTAACATCAGACCCGGCGGTGATCGCGGGGGTGCAGCACCTGAATGCCTGCGATGGCCATGACTAATAAAAGAAAAAAAATGCTTAAAAAACGTGTTAACATGATAAAAAATTAACTCTTTTTCTGCTGCATTCTTCCTGCCAAAACATAAGAGAATCTTCACGCAAATCTGCTAAGTGGGTACATACCCTAACACTCTGCAGTCTCCTAGGACTGTACTGAACAGTTGTCAAACTCTTTAACCACTTAAGCACAGGGTGTTTTTGTTTTTACACTTTCGTTTCCCCCCACCAACCCTTATTCCAAGAGCTATAACTTTTTTATTTTTCTGTCGATATAGCTGTTTGATGGGTTATATTTTGAGGGACCATTGTTCTTTTGAGTAACATCATTCATTTTATCAGATGATATAATGGTAACTAGGAAAAAAATTCCAAGTATGCTAAGATAGCAAAAAAAGTGAAATTCTGCAATACATATATACTGTATATATACAGTGTGTCCACCCATATCCTGTCTACCGCCATTAACTTGAGAAAGGCAGCAGCTATAGGCATAGAAGTGGTGTCTAGGTATAGTAAAGCATGCATGTGCTACGCAATGAAACCACCTATAGCGCCACCTGGTGGAACACAGCGGAATTAGCATTTTTATCTCAAAAACGGAACGAGATAGAGAAAAAAAGTGGATTACAAAGTTGTAGGGCATCATCAATTCAATACGAATCGACACCTTGCGTACAGAAATGCTATGATATGAAACCCATGACCCCCCAAAACATTGAATGCTGGTCACGCATATGGTGCTCATTTAACTTTAATGCTCAATGTGGCCACCGTCAGCTGCAATGCACATCTGGACTCTGGACAGCATACTGTATCTTGCTGCACGTTGGGCAATATGGTAGGTGACACGTTTGCACAAGCACCTGTGATACGTCGTCGTAGGTCCTGCAATGTTGGTGGAGGGGTCACATACACCTGCTGTTTGATGTGACCTCACAGAAAGAAGTCCAATGGGGTCAGGCCAGGTGAGTCTGGAGGCCACTCCACACAGCCACCATACCCAATGACTTGTAGGAAGGTCTCCATGAGGTATCGCTTCACGTCCAAAGCCTTGTGAGTTTTACACATTCTAATCATAGCATTTCTGTATGCAAGGTATCGATTCGTATTGAATTGATGATGCCCTACAACTTTGTAATTCACTTTTTTTCTCTATCTTGTTCCGTTTTCAAGATAAAAATGCTAACTCCATTGTTTTCCACCAGGTAGCGCTATAGGTGGCTTCATTGCGTAGCGCATGTATGCTTTACTATACCTTGACACCACTTCTATGCCTATAGCTGCTGCCATTCTCAAGTTAATGGTGGTGGACAGGATATGGGTGAAAACACTCTCTCTCTCTCTCTCTCGCTCTCTCTCTGTATATATATGTATATATATATATATATATATATATATATATATATATATACAGTACAGACCAAATGTTTGGACACACCTTCTCATTCAAAGAGTTTTCTTGATTTTTATGACTCTGAAAATTGTAGATTCACATTGAAGGCATCAGAACTATGAATTAACACATGTGGAATGAAATACTTAACAAAAAAGTGTGAAAAAACTGAAAATATGTCTTATATTCTAGGTTCTTCAAAGTAGCTACCTTTTGCTTTCATTACTGCTTTGCTCACTCTTGGCAGTCTCTTGATGAGCTTCAAGAGGTAGTCACCTCTTGCTTGTGTCGCGATTTTCCAAGAGCATTATTGTTTTACATTTTTGGGATCTGGTGCTGTGTGAGAACTTGTTTCTTTGAGCTCTAAGCTGAAGTTTCTACTGATACTATGTTAGGGCATATTTGATATTTTGATCATCTGTTCTTATGTTTTCAGTCAGGACTCAGGAGATGCAAATTTGGTACAGAAATCTGGTGCAGACATTTCTGCACTAATTGTGCATCTACCATTAGAACCCTGCACCTAAACTGTTTGTTTGCCGGTAAATACAGATTTATTGCTGACATGGATACACCAAATTTCTGCACCAAATCTGCATCTTCTGGCAAAAAAACACATCAAAAATGCGATGGGGTTTCAATGTGGTTAGTTGCCAGGCAATACAGATTTGATGCAGGAATTTGGTGTACATATTCCAGCTCCAAAATTGCATTTCCCAGAAGAAAACCGTACAAAAACAACAGTTTTGACAGGTTTTGGTGCGCTTTTCTGCCAGGAGATGCAAATTTGGTGCTAAAGTCTGGTGCAAATATTTCTGCACCAAATCTGCATCTCCTAGCAGAAAACCGCACCTAAACTGCATTTTTTTTGCCAGGAGATGCAGATTTGGTGTTGAAATTTTTACACCAAATTCCTGCATTTTCTGGAAAAAAAAAAACGCATCAAAATGCGATGCAGTTTTGATGCATTTTTTTTTGTCAGGAGATTCCAATTTGGTGCAGGAATTTGGTGTGTAAGTTCCAGCAGAAAATTTGCATCTCCTGTGAGAAAACCGCACAACAACCATGGTTTTGATGCTATTTTATTGCAGTTTTCTGCCAGGAGATGCAAATTTGATGCAGAAATATGGTGCAGACATTGTTGCACTAAATCTGCATATCCTAGCAGAAAACCACACCTAAACTACATTTTCTTTGCCAGGAGATGCAGATTTAGTGCTGAAATTTCTACAACAAATTCCTGCATCAAATCTCCATCTTCTAGCAAAAAAGCACATCAAAATTAGAGATGAGCGAACCGGTCCCGGTTCGGCTCGAGGTCGGTTCGCCGAACGGAGGTCTCGTTCGAGTTCGGCTCGTCGAACGTTCGACGAACCAAACTCGAACTGCATAGGAAACAATGGCAGGCAATCACAAACACATAAAAACACCTAGAAAACACCCTCAAAGGTGTCCAAAAGGTGATAAACAACTCACAACACAACACAAACACATGGGAAAGTGACAAGGACATATACTCATGCGAAAACAAAAGAGCTGGACAAGGAAAAAGAGGAGGACACACAAATATATGAGTATATGCAAGGAAACATCAATTCCATTATTGTGCAACTTGAGCCCTGCTCATTTTAGGCTTCCAATCTGGATAAATTGCCTGAGCTCGCCACGTACGCCTTGGGGATCTTGTCGTGTCCTGCAGCCAGCGTTCTCTCGGAACCTGTCTTCAGTGCTGCTGGGGGTCTGCTGGCAGATAAGCACACGTGTCTGTCCACATGGCTCTCAGAGGACTTTTCTTCCCCTGGGTCAGCCAGGGGAGGCGAAAGGCACGCGTATTTTTGAGAGTGCTTCATGCAAAGCATCTATTTCATTTTGAAAAGGGGCATCAACTGATGTCAGTCAAGTGGGGTGTGTGTGGCCCAATTAGTGGCAACGAGGGAGACTGTGGTTGGAGTCCCCTCGCTGTGTTTCTAAAAGAACCAAAATGAACAAATCATGGCTCTCAGAGGACTTTTCTTCCCCTGGTTGAGCCAGGGGACGGGAAAGGCACGCGTATTTTTGAGAGTGCTTCATGCAAAGCATCTTTTTCTTTTTCAAAAGGGGGCTCAACCGATGCCAGTCAAGTGGGGTGTGTGTGGCCCAGTTAGTGGAAATGAGGGAGACTGTGGTTGGAGTCCCCTCGCTGTGTTTCTAAAAGAACCAAGATGAACAAGTCATGGCTCTCAGAGGACTTTTCTTCCCCTGGGTCAGCCAGGGGACGGGAAAGGCACGCGTATTTTTGAGAGTGCTTCATGCCAAGCATCTTTTTCTTTTTCAAAAGGGGGGGTCAACTGATGCCAGTCAAGTGGGGTGTGTGTGGCCCAATTAGTGGCAACGAGGGAGACTGTGGTTGGAGTCCCCTCGCTGTGTTTCTAAAAGAACCAAAATGAAAAAATCATGGCTCTCAGAGGACTTTTCTTCCCCTGGTTAAGCCAGGGGACGGGAAAGGCACGCATATTTTTGAGAGTGCTTCATGCAAAGCATCTTTTTCTTTTTCAAAAGGGGGCTCAACCGATGCCAGTCAAGTGGGGTGTGTGTGGCCCAGTTAGTGGAAACGAGGGAGACTGTGGTTGGAGTCCCCTCGCTGTGTTTCTAAAAGAACCAAGATGAACAAGTCATGGCTCTCAGAGGACTTTTCTTCCCCTGGGTCAGCCAGGGGACGGGAAAGGCACGCGTATTTTTGAGAGTGCTTCATGCCAAGCATCTTTTTCTTTTTCAAAAGGGGGGGTCAACTGATGCCAGTCAAGTGGGGTGTGTGTGGCCCAATTAGTGGCAACGAGGGAGACTGTGGTTGGAGTACCCTCGCTGTGTTTCTAAAAGAACCAAGATGAACAAGTCATGGCTCTCAGAGGACTTTTCTTCCCCTGGGTCAGCCAGGGGACGGGAAAGGCACGCGTCTTTTTGAGAGTGCTTCATGCAAAGCATCTTTTTCTTTTTCAAAAGGGGGCTCAACCGATGCCAGTCAAGTGGGGTGTGTGTGGCCCAGTTAGTGGAAACGAGGGAGACTGTGGTTGGAGTCCCCTCGCTGTGTTTCTAAAAGAACCAAGATGAACAAGTCATGGCTCTCAGAGGACTTTTCTTCCCCTGGGTCAGCCAGGGGACGGGAAAGGCACGCGTATTTTTGAGAGTGCTTCATGCCAAGCATCTTTTTCTTTTTCAAAAGGGGGGGTCAACTGATGCCAGTCAAGTGGGGTGTGTGTGGCCCAATTAGTGGCAACGAGGGAGACTGTGGTTGGAGTACCCTCGCTGTGTTTCTAAAAGAACCAAGATGAACAAGTCATGGCTCTCAGAGGACTTTTCTTCCCCTGGGTCAGCCAGGGGACGGGAAAGGCACGCGTATTTTTGAGAGTGCTTCATGCAAAGCATCTTTTTCTTTTTCAAAAGGGGGCTCAACCGATGCCAGTCAAGTGAGGTGTGTGTGGCCCAGTTAGTGGAAACGAGGGAGACTGTGGTTGGAGTCCCCTCGCTGTGTTTCTAAAAGAACCAAGATGAACAAGTCATGGCTCTCAGAGGACTTTTCTTCCCCTGGGTCAGCCAGGAGACGGAAAAGGCACGCGTATTTTTGAGAGTGCTTCATGCCAAGCATCTTTTTCTTTTTCAAAAGGCGGCTCAACCGATGCCAGTCAAGTGGGGTGTGTGTGGCTCAGTTAGTGGAAACGAGGGAGACTGTGGTTGGAGTCCCCTCGCTGTGTTTTACATGCTTTTAGAAGGGCATGACATGGCTTAGAGGTTGACTTTCAGCATCTGGAAACTGTTGGCTACCAAAATGCTGCCTTTCCAACCTTTTTAACCGAGGATTTTCGAGACCTTATGCCCATCGCAGTGCCCCAAGAGCCGATGCCCAGGCGCCACTCCTTCTCCAACAAAGGTGTGCACGCGCTACACCAGCATGTCGCACTAAACATCACTGATTCCTTGAGAAACTCTGTGTGACAGGGTGCATTTCACCACAGATAATTGGCCCAGTAAGCATGGACAGGGGCGTTACATGTCGCTGACTGGGCAATGGGTTACTGTGGGGAGAGATGGAGAAGGGTCTGCTGTACAAGTCTTGCCGTCCCCACGAGTTGTTTCAATCCTTCTTCTGTATGTAGAAGTTAATACACTGCTTCTGCCTCTTCAACCTTGTGTGGGTCCTCCACCTTGGCGCAAACCCTGTGTGGTCAGGCCACCCTTCCTTGTAACTGCGCACAAGGAATACCACACACCTCCTTACTATGCTGGCAGCAGAGCTCAATGCCATCAGGCGGTCAAAGGTTTACTTTGAAATGTATGGGAAATGTGAGTCACACCGCTGAGAAGTTGTGGACGGTTAGCTCTGGAGACCGAGTTTCATCAATGGTTGTCTCCACTCAACCAGCAGCCAGGGAAGGCCGGGTGCGACAATGATGCAAACATGGGTGCGGCCCTTCGCTGTGACAATGTGACACACGTGCCTTGTGTGGTTCACGTGTTGAACCTGGTTGTCCAGCAATTTTTAAAGCACTATCCTGGCCCACATGGCCTTCTGCAGAGAGCACGGTGTAACACCTTCCTTGATCCACACACTCAGATGGGCTGTAAATGATAGGCTAGAGGGAAGCCACTCACCAAGCAGGACCCCTAGAACCCTGAAACCCTTTAACCCCTATACAGGGATTAGGAATTACACAGGGCCCAAGGTGATTAATACCTGTGGAAGGCTGCAGTTCCAGAGAATAGTAGTCAGGCAGGGTCAAAACATTAATTGAGGAACAGGAACAGAATGGGACGGCCAGGACTTAATCAGAAAACAAGCAGAGGTGAAATGCGGATCGGCCAACAAGGTACATAAACAGCAAGCAGGAAAAGTAGTCAGGTAACAAGCACACAAAATCATAAAACTGAACTGGGGGTAAAAGTAACCAGAGGTTCATAGCTATGTCTGGCAGTGGTCTGCAGACAGGATGGGCATAAAAAACGGTGTGGTGTCTTCCCATTGGTTGTAGCTGAATGATGGTACTTCATCTGTGAGATACCCACCAGCTACATTCAGCCAGAGATTCTGTATCTGTCAAGGTAATGCAGCCCAGTGGGTGAGCATAACCTGCATCCACCTGCGCCGCTGGCATCGACTCCTCTCCCATCATCAGCACTATGCATGAAAGGAACACGTTGTCACCTGGCGACCGGAGTACAAATTGACGAAGCGTATGTCGCGGGCGGGGAGGAGGGTGTCAGCACACTACGCTCACCCCTTCTGCTCGGGTCCGGCGGTTGCTGCTCGGTGGTGGCTCGAGCCGTGGGCCGGATCCCGGGGGTTTCTCGAGCGGCACTCCTCGCCCGTGAGTGAAAGGGGTTTGTTGGGTGTGGGGATAGTTTATTGTCCGTGACGCCACCCACGGTTGTGGTGATTTCACCACCGCTACTCTCTATGGGGATCCCGGGGATGGTGATGCGGAGCAGCCAGGTGTTGTGTTGCCCCTCCGTGGGTAGGGGTTGGTGATCCCGGGGCCCGGTGATGGCTTGGGAGGTGCAGGGCCTGGTGGGCGCAGGGACGCGGGGGCAGCGCTGTGCCTTGCGGCACTGTGGTACTCACTCAGCCTGAGACGTTGACACAGTTTTTACGGTAAACCAAACGGCTGGTAAGACGGTCCCACGGACGGCTGCACTTGCTCTCCCAGTAGGTGACGGTGATGTCCCTCTTCCTTGCACCTTTGTTTACTTGTTGGTTGCGATGGGTCCCCACCGGTAACCCACTCCCCGGCTTCAAGCTGGACCGGGGGAGCTCTACTCTTTGCCCGCAGGTGCTGGCCCTGAGAAACTGGTGCCTTGGCGGTGGCGGTGTCTCTCCTACTCTGGTTGGGCTGTTGCCTTCAATCGGGACTTGGTTGTTGGGGGATCTACGTCCCTTCACTGACGGATTTGGCAAATTCTGGCGACTCCTAGCCTTGCCGGGGTCCGAGAGGCCCCTGCCCTGGTGCTGACTGTCCTTCGGAACACTGCTCCAGACCGCCGGGCCACTACCCGTCCGCGGTCCTTCCAGGAACTTCCAAACGGTCCCCCTCCAGACAGTCACCGCCGTTGTTGACCTTGCTGACCTGTCCTGCACACAGCTGGACTTCTTCAGGCTTTCTCTCTGTCACCACTCTTGCTTTCCTCCTTTACCACTTTACTTTCCTCTACTTTCACTTCCTTAGCTCATCTTAGCTGTTTACTCCTTTCTAGCCCTCAGCTAGACTTCAACTCTTGCCCTGCCTGGGCTCAACTCCGCTGGTTTTTCCCGCCTCCAGAGCTGTGATCTCATCGGTGGGCGGAGCCAACCGCCTGGCCCACCCCCTGGTGTGAATCATCAGCCTCTGGAGGAAGGCAACAAGGATTTTTGTTTAGCTTTGTTGTTCCTAACTGGGATGTAGGGTGTGGTGGTGTGTGACCTGTGTCCCCTGGCTTGCCCAGGGCGACACATTCCCCCTTAGCAAAATGCAGACCGTCCGCGGGCTGCCGTCCAACACCGGTTTTATTTTTCTGTAAAAGATAACATGGTAAAATAACATATATACATTTTTAATAACTCTTCCCTTAACGGGAGGCACTTTTACTTTAACGTTGCATAACGGTTTACGGTTACGGTTTCCGCTCTCTCCCACCCAAGCAACCTGGCCCTGATGCTGCCCCTAAAGCCCAGGCAGCACCCCTTGACCCACAGTCCAGCACACGGTACCCGAGCGGGATCTGTCCTTACCTCCAGAGGGTAGCCACCGGTTCCTTTGGTGGCTGGGCCCCAGCCTGCTCTGCTCAGGGCCCTCCCTCCAACCTGCCTCTCCGGAGGCGGCATTGCGGAAAACGGTAATGGCAAACAACATATTTACAAGCCACTTAACGTTTGTGGGTGCCCTGCAAGTTCACGGGCTTGTCCATGGAAAGTCCTCCATGCAAAACTTTTAAACGGTCCCTACGGGGACAACGGTGCCGGCTCCAGCCGGTTGCAAATCACAAAGCAAATCAGGTTAAACTTCGGTAATCATTTTCATCATTCTTTCAAACTTTTCAAACTTTTAAACAAACAAATAAAGTGGTGGTCCCAACGGGGACGGTGCAACGGGCATCCGCTGCCCTACTCCAGGCCTTCAGCTTCATCCGAGGGAGGGGGTGCCGAGCTCACTCTGCTCTCCTGTCTGCCCCGTAGTTTCACATCCAGGGCAAACCACCCCCTCTCTCCGCAGTGTTGGGTGTACCGAACAAGGTCTCCCGGCATTAGGTTGCGGCCAGGATGCTCCTCGGGCAGGTGGGCATTCACATCCCGCCGGGCTACAAACACTTCGGCCTCCAGGCCCGGCTCGTAGATGAACCCGTAGCCCCGGCGGACATCAAACTGCCTCACCTGCCCCTCGTACAGCGGTCCCCGGACACGGAACGTGGCCTGGCGGAGATTTTCTTTTTCTCGGATAGCTCGGGCCACCAGCTCGGCCTTCTTCCGTTCCCTCTCAGCGATCTCCAGGCACAGCGGTACCGGCTCCCTATCCCAATACGGCGCTGCTGCCAGCGCCGGCGCACGGGTCGGGCCCCGCGGGACATCCTGGACGTTGCCCACTGTCAGGAATCTGGGCGGCATGTCCCGCGGTGTCTTGGCCTTGGGCGCTGCCTTGCAGCAACAACCCGGCGCTACCTCAGCCGAGGTGTGGGGGATGGGCATAGGGGCTTTCCGCTGCTGGGCCTTCGGTTCGGAGCGGGTCATCGGCTCCGGCTCGGGGAACTTCTCAGGGGATGCCTCCGGTTCAACCTTCGGAATCTTCCACGGCAACACCTCCGGTTTACTACGGGCTCCGGCTACAGGTTGGCCCGCCTGGGCGGGGACGCTGGGTACTGCTACCGGTTGCGGTGGTAGCAGGCCTAGTGGCGGGGTCACGGCCTCCGGGACGGGTGACGAGGGAGGCGACGGGGGGAGAGGGCTTAGACCGGGCCCCACAGCCGCGATGACCGGCCCTTCAAGGGCATCGGGACGTGGGTCACTCACCCTCCCTTTCTCCGCCTCCTCCTCGCGTCTCCGCACGGTGGCTACAACGTCCGCCATGTCGGCCTCCCACTCCTCCATGAGGAGCTGCATCTTCACCTGCAGCCGTTGGTAGAGCTGTGCGGTCCGGATTTCCACCCACGCCGCGGTTCCAGGCGCGGGGGCTACGGTGTCGCGGGACGGCATCCACATGATGGCTTCTTCTTCCAGGAACGGTATGTCTGCAGAGTCCTGGCGTCCCTGCTTTTATAGCTGCAGCTACATGCGTCCAGCCGCCATCGCGTCCCCCTTAGCTCTTTCCGGCCCCTCCTTTTTCGGGGCGGGGTTTTGGCCTTCGCGCCTCTACTACTCGAGAAGACGCTCGAGCGGGAACTTTTCGCGCCAAAGATGGCGGCTTCTGAAATTTTCCTGCCGGATACCTCCGGCGGTAACAAGGCGCACCTCCACCAGACGGCAGAGCGGTAAGATCCTGTTCGTGACGCCAAGTTGTCGCGGGCGGGGAGGAGGGTGTCAGCACACTACGCTCACCCCTTCTGCTCGGGTCCGGCGGTTGCTGCTCAGTGGTGGCTCGAGCCGTGGGCCGGATCCCGGGGGTTTCTCGAGCGGCACTCCTCGCCCGTGAGTGATAGGGGTTTGTTGGGTGTGGGGATAGTTTATTGTCCGTGACGCCACCCACGGTTGTGGTGATTTCACCACTGCTGCTCTATATGGTGATCCCGGGGATGGTGATGCGGAGCAGCCAGGTGTTGTGTTGCACGTGGGTAGGAGTTGGTGATCCCGGGGCCCGGTGATGGCTTTGGAGGTGCAGGGCCTGGTGGGCGCAGGGACGCGGGGGCAGCGCTGTGCCTTGCGGCACTGTGGTACTCACTCAGCCTGAGACGTTGACACAGTTTTTACGGTAAACCAAACGGCTGGTAAGACGGTCCCACGGATGGCTGCACTTGCTCTCCCAGTAGGTGACGGTGATGTCCCTCTTCCTTGCACCTTTGTTTACTTGTTGGTTGCGATGGGTCCCCACCGGTAACCCGCTCCCCGGCTTCAAGCTGGACCGGGGGAGCTCTACTCTTTGCCCGCAGGCGCTGGCCCTGAGAAACTGGTGCCTTGGCGGTGGCGGTGTCTCTCCTACTCTGGTTGGGCTGTTGCCTTCAATCGGGACTTGGTTGTTGGGGGATCTACGTCCCCTTCACTGACGGATTTGGCAACTTCTGGCGACTCCTAGCCTTGCCGGGGTCCGAGAGGCCCCTGCCCTGGTGCTGACTGTCCTTCGGAACACTGCTCCAGACCGCCGGGCCACTACCCGTCCGCGGTCCTTCCAGGAACTTCCAAACGGTCCCCCCTCCAGACAGTCACCGCCGTTGCTGACCTTGCTGACCTGTCCTGCACACAGCTGGACTTCTTCAGGCTTTCTCTCTGTCACCACTCTTGCTTTCCTCCTTTACCACTTTACTTTCCTCTACTTTCACTTCCTTAGCTCATCTTAGCTGTTTACTCCTTTCTAGCCCTCAGCTAGACTTCAACTCTTGCCCTGCCTGGGTTCAACTCCGCTGGTTTTTCCCGCCTCCAGAGCTGTGATCTCCTCGGTGGGCGGAGCCAACCACCTGGCCCACCCCCTGGTGTGAATCATCAGCCTCTGGAGGAAGGCAACAAGGATTTTTGTTTAGCTTTGGTGTTCCTAACTGGGATGTAGGGTGTGGTGGTGTGTGACCTGTGTCCCCTGGTTTGCCCAGGGCGACACACGTACTCCGTTGGTGACTTAACAGCCGTGTGCGGCAATGATGCAAACCTGGCTGCGGGCCATCGTCAGGGCAATGTGACACACGTGCCTTGTATGGCTCACGTGTTGAACCTAATTCTCCAGCAATTTTTAAAACACCATCCCGGCCTACATGGACTTGTGCAGTGGGCACGCTCGCTATGTGCTCACTTCCATCGTGCGCACACAGCAGCTCAACAACTTTCGTCGCTACAGAAGTCTTTAGGTCTGGTGGTTAAACGCCTGAAATGCGATGTGCCGACACGCAGGAATTTTAATCTGCACATGTTGCAGCGTTTGTGGCAGCACCGCCGAACCCTGCTGCAATACGTTATGACATATAGCCTGGGATAACTTGATCCAGAGGTGGTGCAGATCACGCTGCTGGAGTGGTGTCAGATCAAGGACCTATGCACCCTGCTACACAGTTTACAAATGTCGACGAAGATGTTTAGCACTGGCAATGTCATTCTCAGTGTGTCGCCAGGGGTTAAGGAGATACCCAGAACCGGGCCAAGGGGTTGCTTCTGGAAAGGGGATCACGGTGTCGTGACCCGGTCCGTGCTCCCTGGTTCCACAATAAAAAGGGGGGTTATGTTCGTGACGCCACCCGTGGAATGTGATCAGAGATGACCACCGCTGCTGCAGAACCTCCGGGGTGATGGAAGGCAGCTTGAGATGGGACGGCTCCCCACGGGTAGAGCCTTTTCCCCGGGGCAGTGTGTAAGTCTATGGGGGGAGTGCAGGACACGAGCACAATAAACAGGCAGACTCACGGTTTTGCAGTTTCTTTGTCCTTTACTGATGATGGTATTCAGCAGAGTACTGTCCACGGAGTCTGTGAGGGGTTCAGGGTTTCTCCCACCCAGCCGGGCCGTTTTGGCTCCCTTTTTCTGCACTGTGTGTCTGTGGCCCTGCCGCTGTGTGAACTATGCAGCCGGCTGTGCTCTGCTCTGCTCCTATGTACCGACCTGACAGGCAACTCGAGTCCTTCCTAGTATGTTCCTGAACTCTGCGCTTGTTGCTTGTGTCTGTGGTACAGATAGAGAATGTGGAATCCTCACTTCTCTGGTGTTCACTGTGCAGTATGTAACCTGCAGTCTCGGATCCAGCATCCGTTCTGTGTGCTCCACTGGGATGAGCTAAGCAATGCTCTGCCTCCCAGGAATGTTCCTCTGTGTACGCTTTCTCCTTTCCTCAGACCCTCAGCTAGGCCTGGAATTGGTCAGTGGATCCTGAGGTGAGCTAAAGCCAGCTTCCAACCTGCAGATCCTTTCTCCTCAGTGCTCTGCACTGAACTTCCAAACTGAAACTACTCTGAAACTACTTCTGACCATTTCCTCCCTCCACCAGAATATCCAGGGAAGCAGCTTGGTCTCCCCCTTCTGGCCAGGAGGTCTTGGTGTTGTGTGTGGGGAGTTAACCCTTTGTGTGGCAACCCTGGGGTGCCACATTCCCCCTTAGTGAAGAACAGTACTCCGGGACTGTGAAAGAAACAAACAAGTTATCACAACAATTATATATATATACAGAGTCTCAAAAGGAAAAATACAAAAACCTTAAAGCTCAAAAAGAGTCCAAAATGTTCAAAAATATGTAAGTGTTCATACAGTATAGTCTCTGTAGGTACTGGGCTTTTGGTCTTAACGTTGCAATTAAATAAACATTTCAATCAACAAACACTTCTTAAAGGTGTCTCTACTCTGGTCATAAGTGCAGTAGGCCTCACGGCCCTCGGGCCACCAACAATGTGATCAAGTTGTAACTCTCCGTGCTGCCACCTTACACCACTCTTCTCTCACCTTTACTGTACACTAAACTGTTACGGTTTTTCATATAAACATAACATATGTACATTTTATATGCAATTCCACATTAGTCTTTATATCTTGCTGGTATCTGACCCTGAGTACTACGCTGTGACCTGCGTACTGCTGGTGTACTGGGTGTACTTAGCATAATGGTGTGGGTGGAAGTGTACCTATTTGGTGTTTCTGGTACTTGTGAGGATGGTGGACTGACTGTAGGACTGGCAAGCTCACTGGGACCAGGAATCTGTTCTTCCTCTACGGTTTCAACTTCCAGTTCTTCATGTCTTGGGACTTCTTGTGGTATGGATTCTGATTGTGGTTCCACCACTTGAGGGAAGGCGATCATTGGGACTACTACTGCTCCATAGTAATTTGGCCATGTTTTTGGGAAATCTCCTAAGACTGTATGGAATACATCTTCTTCCTTCTTGACAGGTTGTACCTGTATGGGTAAGGTGACTTCTGGTGTCTTCAGGGTTTCAGGACACGGTTTGAGTTGATCTCTTGACACGACAGCTGATGTCCTTCCTTCATCTTTACTGATGAGACACACTTTGGGATTGTCCATACTTGATGGTAAGACTGTATATGGGGTGGTTTCCCACTGATTATCCAATTTGTTTGTGCGCCGTTTCCTCTTGAGAACTTGGGCACCAGGTTGCAATGGAGTTGCTAGAGCATGCTGGTTGAAGGTTCTCTCCTGTCTTCCCCTAGCTTGTTGGAGACTTTTCTCTACGCACTCTTGTACTTGGCGATACTGCTGCTGACGTAGGGTATCCCAATTGGATTCTTGAACTTCTGCATCTGGCTTCAGAATTCCCATATCTAGATCAATTGGCAGTTTACCGGGCCTTGCACGCATGAGGTAAGCGGGGGTGCAGTTTGTAGAACTCACCGGGACATGATTGTACAAGTCCACCAAGTCTGGCAATTTCTCTGGCCATTGATTTCTTTCTGACTCTGGTAAGGTCTTCAACAGGTCAATCACAATATGGTTCATCTTCTCACATAAGCCATTTGTTTGGGGGTGGTATGCTGTTGTGCGGATCTTTTTACAGCCATACATGTTGCAGAATTCTTGGAAGATCTGTGATTCGAAAGCTGGACCTTGATCTGCAAGGACTTGTTCTGGGTAACCATGGGGTCTGCAAAAGTACGTCTGGAATGCTTTAGCTGCTGTTCTAGCTGTAAGGTCTTTCACGGGTACCACCACTAAGAAGCGTGAGTAATGGTCCACGATGGTTAAGGCATAGACATAGCCGGACCAGCTTGGTGACAACTTGACGTGGTCTAATGCGACTAGCTCGAGTGGTTGCTTGGTTACTATGGACTGGAGTGGAGCTCTCTGGTTCTGTTGATCCTTTCTTCTGAGGTTGCACGGTCCGCATTTTCTACACCAATCTTCAATTGATTTTCTCATGCCAACCCAGTAGAATCTTTCTCTTAAGAGCACTTCCAACTTTTTCCAACCAAAATGACCAGCACCGTCGTGGTAAGCTTCCAGAACCATCTTGACGTCTCTCTTGGGCACGATGATCTGCCAGACCAACTCATGTGTTTTTGGATTGGTGTGCCTTCTACAGAGCTTCCCTTGGTACAGGAACAATTTACCTCTCTCTTTCCAGAGATGTTGTGTCTCAGCTGGGGCATTCTGATTAGGGTAAGCACCTTGTTGTGTAAGCAGTTCTTTCACTAGCTTCACAGCTGGATCACTGTCTTGTGTTTCAGCCCATCCGTGGTGTGCTAATGGGTTGAGAGTTGCCTGCTGTTGTTTTTGGTAGACACTCGGTTGATACTGTCCCACCTTAGGACGGTGAAAGGCCGGCAGCTCAATTTCTTCCAGTCCCTCCGGTTCCTCTTCCACGTCCCCCGAGTGTGGCATCCGGGATAAGGCATCTGCATTCCCATTCTTGTGGCCTGCCCTGTACTTGATGACAAAGTTGTAGTTTGACAGTCGGGCTATCCACCGCTGTTCCAGTGCACCTAATTTTGCCGAGTCCAGGTGGGTCAACGGATTGTTGTCAGTAAAGATGGTAAATTCTGCAGCTGCCAGGTAGTGTTTGAAACGCTCTGTTACAGCCCAAACTACTGCCAGTAGTTCTAACTTGAAGGAGCTGTAATTCTCAGGGTTTCTTTCTGTAGGCCGGAGCTTCCTGCTTGCAAAGGCAATAACTTTCTCCTTGCCTTCCTGCTTTTGAGACAATACTGCTCCCAGTCCTACGTTGCTGGCATCCGTGTACAAAATGAAGGGTTGATGGTAATCTGGATATGCCAGGATCTCTTCTCCTGTCAGTGCCCACTTCAACTTCTTAAAGGACTCTTCTCTCTCATCACTCCACTGGAAAGGAGGATTTCGGGCTGCAGACTTCTTTGACTGTCCTACCAGGATGTCTTGTAGGGGAGCTGCTAGCTTCGTGAACCCTTTTATAAATCTTCTATAGTAGCCCACCAGTCCCAGGAATTGCCTCACCTCTTTCACGCTGGTGGGTCTCGGCCAATCTCTGATCACGGTAACTTTTTCAGGATCTGGTGCTACCCCTTCTGAGCTCACGACATGTCCCAGGTACTGTACCCTTGGCTTTAGAAGGTGACACTTGGATGGCTTGATTTTCATGCCGTATCCGGATAAGGCTTCAAACACTTCTGCCAGGTCTTGTAGATGCTGTTCATAGGTCTTGGAGTAGACTATGACGTCATCCAGGTACAGGAGGACAGTTTCAAAGTTCTTATGTCCTAGGCAGCACTCCATCATTCGCTGGAAGGTACCAGGCGCGTTGCAGAGTCCAAACGGCATACAATTGAACTCACAGAGGCCCATCGGCGTGGTGAACGCTGTCTTCTCCTTATCAGCCTCTGCCACAGGAACTTGCCAATACCCACTAGTCAGATCTAGGGTGGAAAAGTAAGTAGCGGATTTTAATGCAGCCAATGACTCTTCTATCCTAGGTAATGGGTATGCATCCTTGTGTGTAATGCGGTTGATCCGTCTGTAGTCTACACACATCCTCATGGTCCCATCTTTTTTCTTAACTAGCACTAGTGGGGCTGCCCAGGGGCTACAACTGTCTCTTATTACCCCTGCTCCTTTCATTTCTTTGAGCATGTCTTTGGCACATTGGTAGTGAGCCGGTGGTACTGGTCTATACCTCTCCTTTATGGGTGGATGGTGACCTGTGGGTATAGTGTGCTCTACCCCTTTGATCTGCCCAAAGTCTAATGGGTGTTTGCTGAATATTTGCTCATATTCTTTCACTACCCTGTATACTCCATGCTTTTGATGGGAGGGTGTAGAATCGGTGCCTACATGTAGCTTTTGGCACCAATCCTCCAGCTTTCCCTCTGAGCCATTGTCTTCCGCCTGACTTGACGGCTCCAAGGGCTCAACGGTGGTGATGGCGTTGTTATCAACCGTATATAGCTTAGCCATGGTAGCATACTTAGGTAGGGTGACCTCATCTTCCCCACAATTTAGAAGGCGTATTGGCACTCTCCCCCTGTGTACCTCAACTATTCCTCTGGCCGTCAGTACAGTGGGCCTACTGTCTGAGTACACGGGTTCTACCAGGGCCTGATAGTCTCGCCCTCTGATGCCTATTGCGGCTCTACACCAGACCAGCATTTCTGTTTTGGGAGGAATTACAATAGGTATTGGGTCACTTACCCTTGCACTGCCAATTTCACCTCCTGACATTTCTACCTGCTGCTTCAGCATCAAGGCTTTAATTTCCTTCTGCAGGAGTCTCTGTTGCCCAGGTTTGGCAGTCTCGACGATCTGCTGCAAGACAGTAATTACCTCTGCAAAACAATTTTCAATTACATTCATTCCTAGCAGCATAGTTGGTTCACGTTCTCGTCGGTCAACATCAACAATGATAATACCCTGATTCTGCAATTCTACTCTCCCAATCTTAATGGTCATTTCTCTGAAACCAACCTGTGGTACTAATTCACCATTGCTAGCCCATATATTCAATGCAACATTAGATGGACCACTGTTAACGTCTGAATCAGCCCAGTACCTCTTATAAAGGACATGCGGAATTGATGATATTTGGGAACCAGTGTCCAGCAAGGCGTTGAGCGGAATGCCATCCAGCACGATGGGGATGACTGGACGTCCCCCCACATACTTGTCGTGCCAGGGTGAAGGACCTTGAGAGTTCATTCCTGAGGAGCGGCCCGCCTCCCCAGGGGATCCCCATTTAAAGCACATTCACGGGCAAAGTGACCTGGCTCATTGCAACGGCGGCAAATGGGCTGTCCATCCGGCTGGTAGCGGTCGCTGGGTCGTCCTCTCGTCGCTTGGTATCTCCTAGGCCTCATCCATGGGACATCCTCCTTGCTGGTCGCCAGCTCAATCTTGGGTGCAGACTTGCATCCACGCAGCTCCTGGACGATTCTAGCCATGGAAGCAACAGTGTCCGTAAGGGCTTCAAGCTTTTGATGTAGAGCCTCATTAGTGATGGGCTCCAGGTGGTTAGCAGCAGCCGCTGACATGGCCGATGTCACCGGCACTACTGGCTGCTGGGGTGCCACTGTAAGGTGTTGAACAGAGTCTATATCCTGCGGCTCCTCCACCTGCTGGAGGCGGATGGCTCTATCCTTTAGCTGGGCAAATGTTAGTCCTGGATCCTGGATCACCATCATGCTCAGTTGTCCCCGGTGGGAAGGGGATGAGAGTCCATCCAGGAATTGGTCTATCAGCAGCTTATCTGCTCCAGGGGCTAAGGCAGGTTCTGCTAATTTAAGTGCTCTGAGCGCCTCCTGCAAGTTTAAGGCAAAGTCTCTTGCGCTCTCTCTAGGTTTTTGCTTGCATCCAAAGAACCTCATTTTAGCCCGGCTGCCAGCAGTGGATTCAAAAGCTGCTTTTAGTCCAGCTATTATATGCTCTACAGTGTCCTTTGCATCATCCGGCCAGGATGTAGCCTCCCGCTGGGCATTGCCGGTTAACTGTCCCATAAGCATACCAACACGCTGGGCTTCTGTCAGGGAATACATGCTGTAGTAGATTTTTAGCTTTCCGATAAAGTCATTAAGTGTGTTGGGCTCACCTGAGTACTGCGGCAGCCACACTGCACCCGGGGTGTACGGCATCAGGAACGGCATGATAGGTGCCGCTGCACCGCCGGGTACAACAGCGTCTCCCTGCTGCGACATCTTTGCGCCCCCTTAGTTAATTTCACCAGTCTTCTTGACAGCAAGCCTGGGACACTTTTCTGCGTTTTCGTTCGGGTCGCAGCACCTCCTCTGCAAGCGGTGGGCGGAGTCTTAGTTTAGGCGCGATGTTTTCCCGCGCGTAGCAGCTAATGGCGCGATTAAAGATGGCGCCTGGAAAATTTTACCAATGATGTTTTTGAATTTTTCCAGGTATCTTTGCAAAGTTTAAAGTCCGTTCTTTGTTGCAACAATTCACAGTGCAAGTCTTTTATGCGATGCAATAAGTCTTTACAGGCGCACGTCACCCGGGTTGCAGCCGGGTCCAGTCCGCATCCTGTTCGTGACGCCAAAGTTGTGTCGCCAGGGGTTAAGGAGATACCCAGAACCGGGCCAAGGGGTTGCTTCTGGAAAGGGGATCACGGTGTCGTGACCCGGTCCGTGCTCCCTGGTTCCACAATAAAAAGGGGGGTTATGTTCGTGACGCCACCCGTGGAATGTGATCAGAGATGACCACCGCTGCTGCAGAACCTCCGGGGTGATGGAAGGCAGCTTGAGATGGGACGGCTCCCCACGGGTAGAGCCTTTTCCCCGGGGCAGTGTGTAAGTCTATGGGGGGAGTGCAGGACACGAGCACAATAAACAGGCAGACTCACGGTTTTGCAGTTTCTTTGTCCTTTACTGATGATGGTATTCAGCAGAGTACTGTCCACGGAGTCTGTGAGGGGTTCAGGGTTTCTCCCACCCAGCCGGGCCGTTTTGGCTCCCTTTTTCTGCACTGTGTGTCTGTGGCCCTGCCGCTGTGTGAACTATGCAGCCGGCTGTGCTCTGCTCTGCTCCTATGTACCGACCTGACAGGCAACTCGAGTCCTTCCTAGTATGTTCCTGAACTCTGCGTTTGTTGCTTGTGTCTGTGGTACAGATAGAGAATGTGGAATCCTCACTTCTCTGGTGTTCACTGTGCAGTATGTAACCTGCAGTCTCGGATCCAGCATCCGTTCTGTGTGCTCCACTGGGATGAGCTAAGCAATGCTCTGCCTCCCAGGAATGTTCCTCTGTGTACGCTTTCTCCTTTCCTCAGACCCTCAGCTAGGCCTGGAATTGGTCAGTGGATCCTGAGGTGAGCTAAAGCCAGCTTCCAACCTGCAGATCCTTTCTCCTCAGTGCTCTGCACTGAACTTCCAAACTGAAACTACTCTGAAACTACTTCTGACCATTTCCTCCCTCCACCAGAATATCCAGGGAAGCAGCTTGGTCTCCCCCTTCTGGCCAGGAGGTCTTGGTGTTGTGTGTGGGGAGTTAACCCTTTGTGTGGCAACCCTGGGGTGCCACATCAGCGTGACAATTCTGGTCATCTACATGATGGAGCACACTGTAATTATTATTCGGAGTCAGGTGTTGGGACAAGAGGAAGGGGAGGAAGTACAGGAGGAGTCATATGCGGAAGGGATAACAAGATCTACGAGGTCCAGATGGTCAGCGGCACCTAGGCGGGAGTCATAGTGAGGGAGAGGGATTAACAAGGGCGCATAGTATCAGCAAAAAGAGTTGAGGAAGGTGCAGGAGCCCATGAAGAAATGGAGGACGAACTGGCGATGGGCATGGAAGACTCAGCAGATGAGTGAGAGATTGCTCACATTTCGGTTGTGCGAGGTTGTGGGGAGAGGGCAGAGGAAGGAGGCACGATTCTCACCTCTCTGCCACCAACACACCAAGGACTTGGTCATCCTGGATGCACAAGACACATGAGCGCCTTCTTGCTGCACTACCTACAACATGACCCTCGGATTGTACGAATTCAAAGTAATCCTGAATACTGGGTTGCCACACTGTTAGATCCCCGGTACAAGACAAAATTTGGCGAAATAATTCCTGCCATAGAAATGGACGCACGTACACAGGAGTATCTGCAGAATGTGGTACGCAATCTTAGATCTGCTTTTCCACTAAACACCAGTGCTGCACAGAGTGAATCTCAACGCTTTGTCATAGATAGGAGGAAATGGTCTTTTACTTGTCCACATCTGAGGGACCGAGGGCTGGCTGCTGTGCTGAGATGGCATTGAGTACGGTGTCCCTGCAGAGTTGCACTTTTGGTCATATACCAAAATGAGTTGAAAAAGGACAGATGCTGGTGGAAAGGGGAACAGGTGTGTTGGAAAGGGGAAAAAAGTTTTGGTCCGTGGATTTGGTGGTTAAGCAACAGTAACATTTGCTGAAGAAACACCATCTGTTACAGTGGGACTGGCAGATTTGGATAAGGTGGTATATACTATGTTACCGCTATATAACGAAAATTAATAAGAAAAGAAAGAGAAAAGTATATATCCCCATCAGCAGTCAGTGTCCACCGTGCTCCCAGTTGGAAAAGGAGAGGTTGGCAACTGGAAGGTTTGGTGGAGGATACAGAGCTGTGTGGCTATGAAACTAATAGTAGCCTGAACCAAGTTAGACGCCATTCGGATCTGGAGACTGGGAGCCCTGTTAGCGTCACAGGGTCCACATGCCCACCCAGCCCAGGAACTCCCTGTTAACAACACAGGGGCCATTGAGTACGCTGACCGTGTGCGTAGGGGCCACACCTGTGGACAGCAGGCGCATCAGCAGCAGCAGGCCTGTTAATGCCACTGGGCTGCACAAGCAGGACTGGTAGGACAGGAGCTGGTCTTAACCGTTCTGCGTTACCAACTGTGGTGGTGGCCTGCATCGACACCCTGTCCCTGCCTACCTCTGGCCTAAAGCCGCAATGGGTTCAACACATGGAGGTGTGCTCTTTCGGAGCATAATAGAAGACTGCGCACCTCCTTGTTGGCTCCAGCCCCTTTTATAACCTGGGTCCGCCCCAAACCAGGGTGAACCACAATGCACCTCCTGGAGACAAAAGTAGAGTGACACGTCATGAGTGGCATAACTAGCGTCCTATTTGGAACCGCAACTTCAATGATGACCTCATGGCTGCCATGACCCAAACACCTCACCAGTCATCGTCTGACCATCAATAATGCGGTGACAAGTCATAGGGGTGGGCCTCTGCAAGCCATTTGGGAGGACACCTGATGCCCTGTGGTCTATATGGGACCCCCACATCAGGGGCAGGGCCAAAGAGTTCATTACCGGACCTAGTCTCTGATGCAGTAAGTGCCTGAGCATGCTCAGTAGCATGAAATACAGTCTCTGAAAAAAGACTATCAGCTTTAGCATGGTGTCTAGGCACAAAACAGGACTTAGACCCGGCACGGAATGCAAGTACCTGTGCAAAGAGGCTTTTCACACTTAGTGTGGGAGCATGCGCTGTATCCCGAAATGAAGACTTAGCGTCAGGAATGGCACAGTCAGGCTGAGCATACTCACTAGGCGAATCACTGTAGTTGGGTTGCAGCTGGGGTAAATCGGCACACGCATGCGCACTAGCTGCCTCTCCACACTTAGACGTGGAGGAGAAATTGTTCTTCAGGTGTGAACTTGGAGATGCTGTCTATGAACAGAAGGAAAAGCTAAAGGAAGCCTCACTTTCTATCCCTCCGAATTATCAAATGCAGCAATGAATTCCCTGAGTTTGCTATAACATTAGCGTAGCAAAATGTGCATGAGGGTGTCATGTAGAGGTGCTAGAAATAGCTTGGCACCAGTGGGGCAGTAATGGAATACAACAGCCAGTTCTATGATGCCACTAAATGGCAGTATTTTTTGCTATCATTATAGCTTATTAAAAACAGAGCAGGAGGGTGTCATGCATAGGTGCTAGAAATAGCTTGGCACCAGTGGGGCACTAATGGAATACAACAGCCAGTTCTATGATGCCACTAAATGGCAGTATTTTTTGCTATCATTATAGCTTATTAAAAACAGAGCAGGAGGGTGTCATGCACAGGTGCTAGAAATAGCTTGGCACCAGTGGGGCACTAATGGAATACAACAGCCAGTTCTATGATGCCACTAAATGGCAGTATTTTTGTTATCATTATAGCTTATTAAAAACAGAGCAGGAGGGTGTCATGCACAGGTGCTAGAAATAGCTTGGCACCAGTGGGGCACTAATGGAATACAACAGTCAGTTCTATGATGCCACTAAATGGCAGTATTTTTTGCTATCATTATAGCTTATTAAAAACAGAGCAGGAGGGTGTCATGCACAGGTGCTAGAAATAGCTTGGCACCAGTGGGGCACTAATGGAATACAACAGCCAGTTCTATGATGCCACTAAATGGCAGTATTTTTTGCTATCATTATAGCTCATTAAAAACAGAGCAGGAGGGTGTCATGCAGAGGTGCTGCACATAGATTTGCACCAGTGGGGCACTAATGGAGTACAACAGCCACTTCTTGTATGCCACTAGGTACACTGAGTGTTTGCTAGTATAATGGCTTAGTTATAATGAGTTGGAGTGTGCAATGCAGGTAGAGGTGCTGCAAATGTCTTTGCACTAGTGTGACTAGACAAAAGTCCAATAGCCACGTTTAGGATGCCACTAGGTACACTGACTGTTTGCTAGTATAATGGCTTAGTTAAAAAGAGTTTGAGTGTGCAATGCAGGCAGACGTGCTGCAAATATCTTTGCACTAGTGTGACTAGACAAAAGTCCAATAGCCATGTTTAGGATGCCACTAGGTACACTGACTGTTTGCTAGTATAATGGCTTGGTTAAAAAGAGTTTGAGTGTGCAATGCAGGCAGACGTGCTGCAAATATCTTTGCACTAGTGTGACTAGACAAAAGTCCAATAGCCACGTTTAGGATGCCACTAGGTACACTGACTGCTAGTATAATGGCTTAGTTATAATGAGTTGGAGTGTGCAATGCAAGCAGACGTGCTGCAAATATCTTTCCACTAGTGTGACTAGACAAAAGTCCAATAGCCACGTTTAGGATGCCACTAGGTACACTGACTGTTTGCTAGTATAATGGCTTAGTTAAAAAGAGTTTGAGTGTGCAATGCAGGCAGACGTGCTGCAAATATCTTTCCACTAGTGTGACTACACAAAAGTCCAATAGCCACGTTTAGGATGCCACTAGGTACACTGACTGTTTGCTAGTATAATGGCTTAGTTAAAAAGAGTTTGAGTGTGCAATGCAGGCAGACGTGCTGCAAATATCTTTCCACTAGTGTGACTACACAAAAGTCCAATAGCCACGTTTAGGATGCCACTAGGTACACTGACTGTTTGCTAGTATAATGGCTTAGTTAAAAAGAGTTTGAGTGTGCAATGCAGGCAGACGTGCTGCAAATATCTTTCCACTAGTGTGACTACACAAAAGTCCAATAGCCACGTTTAGGATGCCACTAGGTACACTGACTGTTTGCTAGTATAATGGCTTAGTTAAAAAGAGTTTGAGTGTGCAATGCAGGCAGACGTGCTGCAAATATCTTTCCACTAGTGTGACTACACAAAAATCCAATAGCCACGTTCAGGATGCCACTAGGTACACTGACTGTTTGCTAGTATAATGGCTTAGTTAAAAAGAGTTTGAGTGTGCAATGCAGGCAGACGTGCTGCAAATATCTTTCCACTAGTGTGACTACACAAAAGTCCAATAGCCACGTTTAGGATGCCACTAGGTACACTGACTGTTTGCTAATATAATGGCTTAGTTAAAAAGAGTTTGAGTGTGCAATGCAGGCAGACGTGCTGCAAATATCTTTGCACTAGTGTGACTAGACAAAAGTCCAATAGCCACGTTTAGGATGCCACTAGGTACACTGACTGTTTGCTAGTATAATGGCTTAGTTAGAGTTGGAGTGTGCAATGCAGGCAGACGTGCTGCAAATATCTTTCCACTAGTGTGACTACACAAAAGTCCAATAGCCACGTTTAGGATGCCACTAGGTACACTGAGTGTTTGCTAGTATAATGGCTTAGTTATAATGAGTTGGATTGTGCAGAGGACAGGAGGGTACAATGCCAGGGTTGTGGGTCTCTGGGTAGAGAAATGGAAGCCTGCCTTTCTATTCCCTACTAATGGGGAAATGCAGCGACGAAATCCCTGACTTTGGCTACACAGACGCTGTCTCTGTTTTCAGGACCTGTCACCTCTGGCTCTGACCCTGCCGGTACGAGCCCTTAAAAGGACTGATAGAAAGTGCTCTCCCTAAGCTATCTAGCGCTGTGTATGGAGCGCATACAGCAGTATCGGCGATAGAACAAAGGACGGAGCTGCGCCAGTGATGTCTGACACCAAGGACGCAGAAGAGATAATGGCGTCCGGACGGGCAGATACTCGTTTTTATAATGCAGGGACATGTGACCTGGACATCCTATCACACATGCCGTTGCTTCTCTGGCTAAAAGTCCACTTAGCTGTGTGTGTGTCTGGGATTGGCTGACATGCTGGCCCGCCCCACAAGACGCGCGCGCTTAAGGAAGGAAGACAAGGAAAAAAAAAAAAAAATGGCGATCGCCATTATACAAACAGCAGTGATCTGAAGGCGCTGTTCACGCACACTATACACTGAAATTTCATAATAGTGTGAGCCACAGAGTGACTTACACTATTACAGCGGAAAGCCAGCTAGGAATTAGCTGTTTTTTTGCTGCTAGAACCGTTCTCGAACGTTTGTAGAACTATCGAGCTTTTGCAAAAAGCTCGAGTTCTAGTTCGATCTAGAACAGGCCCCAAAATCACTCGAGCCTAGAACTGGAGAACCTCGAACCGCGAACCGCGCTCAACTCTAATCAAAATGCTAAGTGTTTTGATGCGGTTTTTCACCAGGAGATGCAGATTTGATTCAGATAATTGGCTTTTTTTTCGTGTATAAATTTCAGCACCAAATCTACACCTCCAGGCAAAAAAACTCACAGTTTTCTGCCAGCAGATGCAAGTCTCTTTGAACTCAACAAATTCACTTTAGGTGAGGTCACTGAATTTAAAGAGTTTGCCTGAGGTGAGTTTACCTGCGGTCACAAGTGGGGTACCATGGGAAGCTCCAGCTGTGACCACAGGTGACATCACCGCTCACTGCTGCTGCTCAGTCAGTGTCTGTCTGAAGTCGCAGCGGATGGTCATGTTCTTTTAATGTGCCCATTCGTTGGGCTTCAGTATCTAATATATTGTGACATATACTTTCTCAAATTAGACGTCATGGTGTGGATTATGTCAGATCTGTGTGTTATGTAGTTTAATAAATTGGAGAAAAAGGGTGTTTTTTGTTGATTTTTTGTAATAAAGTATTTTTCTGTGTTTGTGTTTATTTCTTTTTACTTACAGGATTAGTAATGAGAGGAGTTTCATAAACCTCTATCCATTACTAATTCATGGTTTAGTGGCATCTTTGATTTTTGACAAATCACAGCTGTCGTTACCCCTTATATTTCCCCTATCGCCACCGCAGCAGGGTAATCCAGATGAGCCAGGTAAAGCACCGGAATTGTCGCATGGAATGGATGCGAAAATTCTGGGTGGCTGTGAGTTGCTAAATTTAGGTTGGGGCCAGTACCAGTACCTAGCTGTCTTTTTCTTGTCTGAGTGTTAAACTTGTGGGGGACGTAATTTATTTTTCTTTTTAATTATTTATTTAAATAAATTAAAAAAGCCACATGAGAATCATTATATATTGAGACACAACCAAGATAACGTGCAGGGCGTCATTTTTTTAAATTTATTTATTTTTACACTCCATTAGGAGACCCAGACAGCCTGTGTGAGGGCAACCAATCAGACGCTGACAGTCTGACTGTAACTATTCACAGACACTGTCAGAGACGTTGGGTGAAGCAGTGAATATACATGAGATGTAATGAGCGGACCCATAAGCAGTGTGACTGGTAAGTAATCCCCTCCCCTCATCATACCCGTCCCCCACTTTTATTACAGCAGTACTATGCTAGCCAAAGTCATAAGAAGGTAGAAGAAAAGCATTAGTGCAAATGTGAAGAGTTACTGTACAAAGGCCGAATTTTGCCGATTTTGACAAAAGTGTTTGGGAATCTGGATCAGCATCCGAATGGGCAAGGCTCATGCCGAATTTGAGATTTGTGAACTTTTTCGAACAAGTTTGCTCATAGTCATGTCGACTCAACAGCTTCCTGTGATCATGTTGAGGGATTGCCGTTGAGGGGTCAGAAATACACGCCCCCCTGCCAGTGCGCATTAAATATCGCTGTCAATTTCTGAATTCAACATGTAAACAGGCTCTAACCGCGGCTATTAGAGGCAGCTGAAGGCAAAATGAGTCAGACTTCATCTGCAGGGAAAGATGTGAACTTATCATGTGAGCCCGCATCATAGGCACGGAAACGACTCATGACATGAAAAGCACATTTAAGGGGTTACATTGCCTAAAAATATGTAGTTTCACTTTCATTGAATCCAAAACATCATAGTGTTGTAGAAAATGTTATTCCGTGTCTAAGTAATGAAAGCATCATGGGGGGGTGAGAGTGTATCGAGCACACACCATATTTAGATGCCGTGGGCAAGAGCTGCACCTGCCTTTAAAAAACATTGACTGAAGCAAGCTTCAATTCCAGATGTTTAACATCTTAAATGCTGCTGTCTGTCTCTGTCAGCAGCATTTAGGTGGCGAAATAACGCTGGAAACTCAGTTCTGGCAATTCCCCTAACAAGACAGATGTTTTGCATAATTAATGGGGTACTTTACGCGCTGCGACATCGCTAGCGATTGCTAGCGATGTCGAGCGTGATAGCACCTGCCCCCGTCGCTCATGCGACATTTGTTGCTCGCTGCCGTAGCGAACATCATCTCTACGGCAGCGTCACACGCACATACCTGGTCAGCGACGTCGCTGTGACCACCGAGCAATCCCTACCTCAAGGGGGAGGTGCGTTCGGCGTCATAGCGACGTCACTGCGGCGTCACACGGCAGCCGTCCAATAGCAGAGGAGGGGCGGAGATGAGCGGCTGAAACATCCCGCCCACCTCCTTCCTTCCGTATTGCCGGTGGACACAGGTAAGGAGATGTTCGTCGCTCCCGCGGTGTCACACATAGCGATGTGTGATGCCGCAGGAACAACAAACAACATCATACCGGTGGCAGCTGCAACGATATTAAGGAAATGAATGATGTGTCAACGATCACCGTTTTGGAACGATTTTGCGATCGTTGATCGTTGCTCATTAGTGTTACATGCTGCGTTGTCACTACCAGCGCCGGATGTGCATCACTAACGACGTGACCCTGACGATATATCAGTAGCGATGTTGCAGCATGTAAAGTACCCCAATGACACTTCATCATTAGTCTAACAGACCACTCGACATACAAAAATTTAACTTAAAAAATATATCCAAAAAATACACTACCTATAAACAGACCTGCAGAGTCAACCTAAGTTCAATAAATAAGATAATCATTTAATATGAAAAAAACATTCTTATCACTAAGCTCCAAATGGACCAAGCACCTCAGTGGTTATGATCCAACAGAATTACTTTTGTAATAATCAAATATGTCTTCTAGTTCCAGGTCTTTCCCTTAATAATCAGGTGAGGCTCGAGTGTGGCAGAAACTAGGTAAGGAGCACCAGGACAAGTGTGTATTGCCTACAGTCAAGCATAGTGGTGGGAATGTCATGGTTTGGGACTCCATGAGTGCTGCCGGCTGTGGGGAGCTACAGATCATTGGGGGAACCATGAATGGCAAGATATTCTGTTACAGGTAAAATATATCTTTGTACCATGTTAGCCAGTAGAGATAAAAAAAAGTTTGTTTAAAAGAAATGAGAGTCCTCAGTAGTTTATACCTTTTAATGGCTAACTGAAAAGATGGTAATAATAGCAAGCTTTCGAGACTACTCAGGTCTCTTCATCAGGCATGATACTGTGGTGCCCCTGACCTGGTCAGGCACCACTGAGTACTGCACCCATGCTGGGGACAGTACAACACAGGTAATCCAGAAGGCTGACCAAGGTGTGGTTACACAGGTGCATAGTAATCAGGTCTCCCTCATTGACCTTTGAAGGGACCCCTGAAGAATCAAGGAGGGGGCGTGGCCTCCATCTCCACTCAAGGGGTGTGGTAGAGAGCCTGGTTGCTAAGTTGCGTAGGCAGGCACAGAGGGGAGGAAGTAGTGAGCCAGTCTGAAGTGAAGCTCAGGGAGAGCAGTCGCAAGGAGGAAACCTGGAGGCTGTCACTAGTCAGACACCGCAGGTGCAGTGGTTACTGACGGAGGAGAACAGTCACCTGGTAGTGCCACCCGAAATCCACCCAAGGCTGGAGTGCAAAGGAGAGGACCATGCCACACGGGGTTACAGGTCCCCAGCGCAGGGTCCCATTCAGTTGGCCTGCCAAACCTGCAGGTGGGGGTACTTCATACCCTCCCCCATGACACCACAGAGTCCAGAGCTTCGTAGTAATGAGAGGGCCCATAGTTCACAAGAGGCAAGTAGCCGGAGTGACCTGGTCCAGGCTACAAGCAGACGGGCCGAAAAAGCGGAGAACAGGCAGAAGCAACTTCCCTGGGTGACCCCAAAGGACTACAAGTCTGAGTCACCACAAAACACAAGGGCTAGGAAGGCGAGTCAGTAGCCACCTTCACAAGTCAGCCTGAAGGAATTCCTGGTTCCGCCTGGTTATCACAGCTTCGCCCGGGTTACTCACCCCCTGCCATCTGACGTGAGTAAAAACCCTGAAAGACATTCTTGCTGTGCGTGTGAGTCATTCTGCGACCTGTGGTTCCACACACCTACCCTGGGCCCTGGGGCCAGCTTCACTCTCGGGAGGCCACTACATCTAACTGCATTCAACATCAGCCCCAGGCGTCCCCTAATCTGCAGTGGCGGTCGCCCTGACCGCAATACCGCGAGTGGTGTCACGAATCCTATAGAAATCAACCTACCTGTGACCAGAGGGACCCAGGAGGCGCCGTCCCTGAAGACCCTGAGACGACCTGAAGGTAACGGGGCCATGGGGCGGCACAATACCATGCCTGATGAAGAGACCTGAGTAGTCTCGAAAGCTTGCTATTATTACCATCTTTTCAGTTAGCCATTAAAAGGTATCAACTACTAAGGACTCTCAGTTCTTTTAAATAAAGATATTCTGTGACATACTGAAGCAGAGCATGATCGCCTCCCTTTGGAAATTGGGTCGCAGGTCAGTATTCCAACATGATACCAACCCCAAACACACCTCCAAGATGACCACTGCTCTGCTAAAAAAAACTGAGGGTAAAGGTGTCGGACTGGCCGAGCGTCTCCAGACCTAAACCCTATTGAGCATCTGTTGAACATCCTCAAATGTAAGGTGGAGGAGCGCAAGGTCTCTAACTTCCCCCAGCTCCATCATGTAGGAATGGAAGAGGATTCCATGGGATCCTGTGAAGCTCTAGTGAACTCCATGCCCAACGAGTTAAGTCAGTGCTTGAAAATAATGGTGGCCACACAAAATTTTGAAACGTTGGGCACAATTTGGTCATTTTCACTTAAGGGCGTACTCACTTTTGTTGCCAGTGGTTTAGACATGAATGGCTGTGTGTGGAGTTATTTAGAGGGCACAAAATTTACTCTGTTATACAAGCTGTACACTGACTACTTTATATTATATCAGAGTGTCACATCTTCAGTGTGGTTCCAATGAAAAGATGTAATAAAATATTTACAAAGATGAGAGGAAAATACTCATTTTTGTGATATACCATACTGTGACCCTGAAAAAGGAGCCAGCATGATCTGAAATTGGCATGCATCATATAAAAAGTGAAAATTCACAGATTTATTCCAACTGTACTATAATAAAAAAATGAGATTTTTAGCAAATAATTGATCAATTCTTTGAGCCACCCCCATGCTATGCACGCCTGATCTTGGTTTGCAATATATTCCTCCTGTTGGTAGCTGTACACATTCAGTTGCCTCACCCTTTCCACAGGCATTGCTAGTTAAGCACCATACTTGGATCTGGTCCGCCTTTATCAATGGTTGCTGTCTGGCACTGGGAGGGTCAGTTCTGATATAGTCCTGGTATGTGTAGAGCTTGCTCCACATGCTGGGACCTGGGCTGGCCTCTATCCACAATTGCCTCTTTTGCAACATAGAAGCGGTTATATATACAGGTTACAGGTATGTGTGCTCCATTATGGTTCAGCTTTTAACTTTATCTAGGAGGCAGCATGGCACATGAAATACAGAATATAGAGTAGGACCCCCCTATTGAGATTTGTCGTGACGTTGGCAGGGGTGGCTCAAAGAATTGATCAATTATTTGCTAAAAATCTCATTTACATTACAGTACAGTTGGAATAAATCTGTGAATTTGCACTTTTTATATGATGCATGCCATTTTCAGATCGTGCTGGCTCCCCTCTCATACTGTGACCCTGTGGGTTTTTCTTAAAGCACCACTCTAGCATTTTTTTTTATTTCACTGCTGGAGTGGTGCTTTTAATTTAAAGGGAAGGTGCCATAAAAAAAATGTTTTTTTTATTAACTGAAATAAATATAAATTATTAATGTTTTAATTTCTTCTTTAAGTATTATCATTTGTTTTTAATGGAGCAAAATATGAAAAAATAATTTAAAAAGTTTGATATGCTCCACTTTTAAAAACTAGGGGGAGCAGCTGCTGAAAACCAAGTGTAAAACTAGTATGGATTACAACTGCAGTAAAAATGGGCAGAATCTGCTTTCCTGTGTGTGATGTCACACCTCTGTCACCCTCTGGGTGTTTCCAAAAGGATATGGGAAGATGAAATTTTGGAACACAGTGAGGAGCTATTTTATTGGGGACTGCAAAGTGATCCTGATAAGTTTAAAGTGTCACCGAGCACAGCTGGCATAATGCTCTACTGTATCCTGTGCCCCATTGTACACCATGCTCCATGATATACCGTGCTTCACAATACCACGCCCTATGATATACAGTGCTCCGCAATACCGTGCCGCATGATATACAGTGTTCCGCAATACTGTGCCGCATGATATCCAGTACTCCGCAATACCATGTCCAATAATATACAGTGCCCCATAATATAGAGCTGTGTCAGTGTGTTCAGAGCACAACAGCGTGTGACTTCTCTGCTTTGCTTTGAACACAGCGGCAGGGAGCAGTGATGTTAAGCCCCGGTACTCATCCCATCCTGGACCTCCAGTCCCGGCACCTCCTCCTGTGAGCCTGGTGTCTTGGCAGCTACTCCTGTAACAGCTGAGTACAGTGACTGGAGGAGCTGCCGATGATCGCAGCTAATGTACTCACCTCATTCCTGGACCTCCGCTAACAGCAGCATCTCCTGCCAGAGTTGAGCCTAGAATGTACGGGATTCCTTCAGGCCCTGACTGCAGCCGACACATTCTAGTGTCTTCATTAGTGAGTCTGTTACAATATACGAGCTGCAGTCAGGACCTGTAAGGAGCCCGTACATTCTAACAGACTCACTAATGAAAACACTAGAAGACACCTTGAAGGAACCCGCACATTCTAGTCTCAACCCTCCTGTCAGTCCAGTGTCATCACTCGACTAGCACTGAGCACAGAGCGGTCACAGGGAGAAAGTGTAACGCACAGCATTTGTGACGCCCTGGACTAGCCAGGTAGTCACAGACATTACACCTTACACACCCTTTCCCCTGGACAGTAACACCAGTCAAACAAAAATTCTTGTTGCCTCCATCCAGGGTCTGATGTCCACACCAGGTGGGGCAGAGCCAGGCGGTGGGCCCCACCCACCGAGGAGTTCACAGGCCTGGAGGCGGGAAAAGTGTCAGATTCATTTTGGAGGTGAAAGTGTGAGGAATAGAAACTGCAAGTATTTGGGTCGGAGCCCAGGCACTGACAGCAAGGTTGGCAGACGGTGGTGGCCGTCTGCAGAAGTTAGTGGACCTCTGCAGAACTGTAGGACCAGGGTCGGGCGGTGGCCCGCCGGTACCGAACCGGGGAGTGGAGTGAAGCTAAGCACACAGGCAGGGCCATCGGACCCCGACTAGGCTTGGAGCCACCGACAACGGTCAAATCCGAGTGTGACCGGAACCCCTGGGGTTTCCTAACAACAAAGACCCGACAGAAGGCAACAGTCCACACCGTGAGGATATACAGCCACCGCCATAGGCTAGAGATCCAAGGGCCAGCGCCTGCGGGAGCGGACTACCGGTGGGCAACTACAGGAGTCAGAACATTCTAACCAGGTGCAGGGAAAGACAGCCACCATCACACTGTCTGGGGAGAGAGCACAAACACCGCAGCCGGCTGCGGGACCCGTCCATCCAGCCATTTGGTTTACCAGAGACTCTGTCCTTGACTGCCTGAGTGAGTTCACCAGTGCCATCCGGCACCGCGCCATGCTGCCCCTGCAACTCTGCACCCCAGCCATCCAGCCTCCCCGTTACACCACAGGGCCCCGGGATCACCAACTCCTACCCCCGGAGGGGACAACATCCTAGCTGCTCCCTACCATCGCTCCCGGGATCCTCGTCACCAGCAGCGGTGGTGCCCATCATCACCACGACCCGTGGATGGCGTCACGAACTATCTCCAAAAATAAACCACCCCCTTTTCACTCGTGGGCGAGGAGCGCTGCTCGAGTCCCCGGGTCCGGCCAACCGCTTGAGCCACCGAGCAGCAGCAGCCGCGGACCCGAGCGTAGCGATCGCGGCCCCTCCGCCCGCAACACATTCACTGTACGCTCCAGAAAGATGGCGGCAGTCTCCTCCCAAAGCTGTGATCTATACAGACCAGGGCTTGACCCAAACCCCATACAAGTCAATGGAGCCCCAAACTTCTGTGCTGTAAATGGCTGTAAAGTGGTCGTAGTCAGAGTTAGGGGGCTGCAAAAGAAAGCAAAATAGGGGTAACAGCAGGACAGTTATACATATTGTGTTTCCCGGAAGATAACACAGCAGTCAGACTTTTCTGGGCCCTTTTCTGGCCTGCTCATTAAACTAAATGAATATTTACTGCTTTCCCCGTCCACCCTCTGTGCCAATGTGCCGCCCCCGTTGAAGCAGCCGAGCTGCTTGGATCCGGGTTCTCAGTGGCTCGAGAGTTTCCGGACCCAGGGGTCGTGCAGCAACTCAAATAAAGGGGGTATTTACAAGGGATTATAGAGTTTGTGATGCCACCCGTGGTGTGTGGTAATTAGGAGTACCACCGTTGCACTTGGGAGTACCCGGGGATGATGGAATGGGGCCGCAAGGTGTTGGAACCCTCCACGGGTAGGGGGGAATACCCGGGACTCGGTGTGGGGATGAGGGCGTGGGATGCAGGGGTCACTCTTGTACTCACTCAATAGATTAAGCAGACACCGACAACCAGGCAAACCAATTTCATGACACCGCTGCCACTGAGGGGAGCTAGTTCGGGTCCCATCCCAAATGGTGCTGCCTGGTGCTTGCTCTCAGGGCTCACGCTTGGGATTTTCTGGACCGTTTTGGGTGGAAAGTCCTATCCCCCTCGTTGCGCTAGTGCCCCGATTTTGAAGCGGTTGGAAACGAATCTTGAAGGCTCCGTTCTCCACGGTTAAATTATCGGGTTGCATGCAGCTACTCCCCGACCTAGGGTCCACGTACCCAGTCGTGCCTCGGTACCGGTCCGGTGATGGTGTCCTGCTCGACAGATCTGAGCCCCTTGCCAAGATCCCCTGCGACCGGGGATCCGACTGCTCTAGGTCCAGACCACCATCTGCAACCTAGACAGTTTCCTTATGGGAGTCACCGCTCCCTACCTCCTCAGAGCTCCTCACAGCTCGAGGGCTACTCTCCACCACCTCACTACTTCACTCCTCCTCACAACTGACTACTTACTACACTCCTCACCTCCCCTCCCCGACCCCCCAGGTGGGCGATCTATTCCACTCAAGCCATCCACTGGTGTGTCTGGTGGGTGTGGTGCAAGGTGTAGCAAGGATTTGATTTGCTGTTGTAGGAAATACCATTTCGTTTGGGACCTATAACCAAGAAAGAGGTGGATACTGCACGAGAGGGTAGATTGTACAATACCCTGTAATGACCTGATAGTCCAGGAGCGTCACACCAACGTCTGTAATTGGTTGCAGTCAGTCTACTATACATGCCCACACCTTCTGTGTCTGCTTCTGTGATTAGTTGTAAACCAGTTTGCTGTATTGTAGTGTAATAACAAATACATAAAAAAAATAGAAAAAATGGGCTTGCTCATCCCTAACTATGTGTTAACGTGTCCTAATATGCGTTTTTATCTGAATGCAAAAATACAACATATACACACCGTGGGAACTTAACCTTGCAAATATCGCTTGCTGTGTTTTGTCGCGTCACTGCATCTGTCGTTAACTAGCAAAAGTGAAAACTGATTAGTTTTCTATACTAGTGACTTTTTTAGTTACTTTGTCTTTTTTTGAAAATTTTAATATTTACTGTATGTTGTAAAATGGGTTTGTTTCTAGGGTGTGTTTTAGTTTATCGTAACTATTTTTGTCATTTTTTAAAAAATAATAATAAAAAAATTGGTAAAAATTCAAAAAGATTTTTTTCTTCCTAAAGAGATAGTTTAGAAAAACAAATGAAATGCTAAATAAGAGCAGAGGAATTCTATTGTCATGCTTCTCATGTCCCATCCATCACCAACATAAGCACTGCAGGTGCCCCCTCAAGTGTTACAGAAATCCTAAACTTACTGCTATTGTTACTTCTGGCAAAAAAAATGCTGTCTCCACCATGCCTTACACAGCAGTGAGACTCCACCATTGTTCTCCTTTTTCTCTTTTGTTGTTTCTTTGTATTAGGTTTCATCCATTGCTTTATTTAACGTTACGTTTACTCTGCTCAGTGGATCGTAGGAAACATTAATCAAGTTTTAGATTAGCCACATTCTTAGTAAGGCTAGCTAAGAAGTGAATTCTGACATACAGTGGAGTTCTTAAAAGTTATACAGTAGGAGGAAATTAATCCCTTTAAGGTTAGAGGACCAAAGCATAGTTTTTGGCTATGTGCATTTTTTTAGGAGTTTTTATGAGTATGGTAGTTCTGTTCCAAAAGTAAATACAAAAATAAAAAAAAAATGATTGAAGCACTCTTCCTATTTATTTTAATGTGAATCCTCTTTCCTGTTTCTATGTACAGTTTTTTTATTATTTTTTTTTTCAAATTTTATAAAAAAATACCTGATGGAAAAAAAAGACAATGCATTTTACTTCTCTGATCCTAGTGGAATCCACTCTAAACTCGTCCTTGCTAAATCAAAAGGCTACAAAAAAAACCCAGCAAAAAAAACTCTCCAAAATTGCTTCAAAAACTTAAGGCCTCCTTCACACATCTGTGTCTCCGATACATGTGAGGTCTGTTTTCACACATACCGGACACACATAGACCCATTAAATTCAATGGGTTTGTGCACATGTCCGGGTTTCCACAAGGACCGTGTGATCATGTGAAGCACAGCCATACTTGACATGGCTGTTATTCTGATTCACAGGTATGTTGAATAGAGTGGTGCCTGAACCGACCGCTCTTTCAGGGCCATTTGTAAGACCTGTACTCACGTTCATACTGGCTGCTCAGACAGCTTAAGGGTATGTGCGCACGTTGCGTTCATAACAGTGCAGAAAAGAACGCACCATCTTAACTGTAAACACTGCGTTTGTAAAAAAAAATGCATCCAAAAAGCATGCATTTTGGATGCATTTTGCATGCGTTTTGGATATATTTTTTGCAGTGCGGTCCCACGGCAATTGAGCTTTGTTACATGCCTGCTGACAGCAGACAGAGTCGCGCGATGAGAATGAACTCGGATGAACTTCACCTGACTTCATTGTCATACTGCGGCTCTGTTTGTGTCGTGTCCTGATTAGCGGTCACCCATGAAGGACTCACCGGTGACCGCTAATCCCCTGATTGAAGTGAGCAGCGTGATCAGCGCTGCCATCACTCAGGTTACCCGTGGCCAGCTGGAGTCCTCCACCAGAGACCACAACTCACCTGTGACGTCATCGCTGATCGTGCAGCTCACTTCAGTCACTCGGGCGACTTGCTGTTACAGTTGGAGGATCCAGCAGTGGCCGCGGGTAACATTAGTGACATCATAGCTGATCGTGTGGCTCACTTAAGTTGCTGCGTGGAGCTGACAGAGAGTGGTCTGATCTGTGACCGCTCCTGTCAGCTTCATGTAGCAGAGCTGAGAGCATCGTGGGACGTCGTGTGGATTACGCCGGACCTGGATGGGTATTTGGGGGTTAATAAAGTGGTGAAAGTGGTTATTCCAAATAAAGGATTTTTTCAGGTGTATGTGTTTATTTTCTTTAACTTACAGGTTAATCGTGGAAGGTATCTCAGGGAGACGCCTGCCATGATTAACCTAAGACTTAATGGCAGCTATGGGCTGCTGCCATTAACTCCTTATATTACCTTGATTGCCACTGCACCAGGGCAATTCGGGATGAGCAGGGTAGAGTCTCGGGACTGCCGCATCTAATGGATGAGGCAATTCCGGGTGGCTGCTGGCTGATATTGTTAGGCTGGCGTGTTCCCCATAATGTGGAACTCCCCATCCTGAGAATACCAGCCTTCAGCCATGTGGCTTTACTCTGGCTGGTATCCAAATTGGGGGGGACCGCACGTTGTTTTTTTTAAAATTATTTATTTATTTATTTTACTGCACGATATAGACCCGCCCACCGGCGGCTGTGATTGGTTGCAGTGTGACAGCTGTCACTCAGCGTGGGGGCATGTCTAACTGCAACCAATCATAGGTGCCGGTGGGTGGGGAAAGCAGGGAATACGAAATTGAGTAATGAGCGGCCGGCTTTTTCAAAAGAGGAAAAGCCGCCGGAGCTTGTGACAGCCGTGCAGCGCCGCGCTGGTGATCGGGGATCGGTGAGTATGAGAGAGGGGGAGAGACCGACCGACAGACAGAGAGAGGGACAGATAGAGAGAGAGAGACCGACGGACAGAGAGAGAGAGAGACACAGACAGAGAGACTAAGTGACAAAGAAAGAGACCGACCGACAGACAGAGGGAGATTGACCGACATCCACAGACAGAGATTGACCGACATCGACAGAGACAGACTAAAGACCTGCGTTTTGCTTGTCAAAAAAGCATGTGGAAAGCAACGAAAATGCAGTCCAAGTGCATTTTGGTTGCATTTTGACCCACATCATTGATTTCAATGGGTGGAGAATGCAGCTACAATGCACAAAAGAAGTGACATGCTGCTTTTTTTCCGCAGCGATTTTTGGCATCCAAAACGCTGCGTTTAAAAACGCATGCAATTTGGCACTGAAACGTTGCAGTTCAAAACGCAGCATTAACGCGGGAAAAAATGCAATGTGCGCACATAGCCTAACTCAGCCGCAATCTCATGTAAGAAGACTCCAGGAAAAGAGGGAAGCTTTAACTCAAATTCTTGTATTGAATGATGATAGCAGCAGGTAAAAAAAGAATAATTCCAGAGAGCATTTGCACATTACATAAGGACGAAGAAACAAACACAAAATGGAGAAAAGGGGAGGAGAAAACTCACATCACAGGGCTACAGGAAGAAGAGTAGGGACAAATTACAAGGAATAGGCAGAGCAATGCAAAACATTGAATAATTTCCCAAGTCGTGGGACATGACAGCTGTGATGGGGTCGGAATTGTCCACACCAGAAAAGCTGGCAGATTGGCTGCTCTGCAACATTTCAACAAGCTTTATTTGGATGACAAGCCCAAACAGAAACTGGACATACAGCCAGACATACAGGTAAAAGTCTGTGTTCGGGTCCAAAACTGAGAATCCTAAACATCATAAGTCATTTTTACCAGTCAGTTGAAGAATACCAGCTTGTGCCACAAAATAAGCCCTCATACATCTAAGGCAGGGGTTGGGAACCTCCGGCTCGCAGACGCGGCCCGAGATGACTTCTTCTACAGCCCCCGCGCACATTCCCTGGAACCGCAGTGCTCGAGCGGCAGCAGAATGTATGGGCTCCTTCCAGATCCTTATTGCAGCCTGTACATTGTAACAGACTTACTACTGAAGACACTAGAATGTACAGGCTCCTTCCGGCACCAGACTGCAGCCCGTACATTCTAGGCTGAACCCTAGCTTGTGCTAGCATGCTCAGGGCTTACCTTGTGGGCGGGGTAAGCAGCACTATGTGCTCCTATTGTGACACCCTGGACACCAGGGGTCACAGGTAATAACATCTACCACATACACACACCCCCCCTCCCCTGTGAGGTCACACACATCACCCGAAAGGGAGACCTGTTGGCTCCCTCAGGGCGAGTAGAGAACACCAGGTGGGTGGAGTCAGGCAGAAAGACACGCCCACCGAGTATACTACTGTCCTGGGGCAGGAAGTTCAAACAGAGTAGTTTTGTAGTTGACAGTGAGTGGTAGAGGAGCAGCTGTCATGGACCTGGGTAGGAGCCTGGGCCCCTTGGAGAACGTCAGGCAGGCAGATGGTGGTGGCCGTCTGCAGGAGTACCGGTACAGCAACTGGCGGAACCGTACGGACCGGGCCTGGGTTGGAGCCCGCCGCTCCCGAACCGGGGAGTCAACCGTGTACCAGAGCACCAACAGGAGGGTACTCAGACCCCGTCCTAACTTAGAAGCCACTAATTATAGGCAAATTGACTGATTGCTGGCCGGACCTCACGGGTTCATCCACACCCAAAGTCCCGAAAGAAGGCAAAAGCCCACCGAGACCGGGTGAGCGCCACCAACAAGGGCCAAACACCCAACGGGCCAGCGCCTGCGGATAACCGAGGGCTCCTCCAGCAGCTCAACGCCGGGGAGCGGGCTACCACTGCTTAGGCAGGGGGGCCGAAACACAAACATCCAGAGGTGCACGGGAAAAGGGGCCACCATCAACCCCACAGGGGACATCAGCAGCCGGCCGCGGGGACAGACCACTTCCGAACTTTGGTTTACCAGTGACTCTGAGTGTGAATCAATCATGAGTACACCAGTGCCATCCGGGCACGAAGCTACACCGCGGCACGGCACCCTGCACCCCAACGACAACATCACCCCTTCCAGTCCCCCACCGGGGCCCCGGGGCACACCGCCCCTACCCACGAAGGGGCTAACATCTCAGCTGCGGCCGCAACACCGATCCCGGACGAGCCCGCCATCACTTCAGCCGCAGCAGTGGTGCCTCCCCCATCACACCGACCCGTGGGTGGCGTCATGACCCGTTACACAACCACCACCCCCCACCGCCTTCCCTTAACAAGAGCGATGTGGTCCTCGGTACGGAGGCGCTCGTGCCACCGAGAACCCGAGCCCGGACCTCGAATGGCTCGGCCCGAGCAAGCGGAGGAAGCGGCCGGGCCCCTCTCAGGGCGGTACACTATCACAGAAGAAAAGCTGCAGCAGATTTATCGGCCTCCCTGCTGTACCTGCCAACCGTGTCTGTGCTGTGTGACTCTTCCTCTCCCCAGTATTGTGAGTATTAAACTCATCGCTTTCCCCCACCCAGTGCTGTGTACCCCCTAGTACTGGGTGCACCCACCCGTGCTGTGTATCTCCAAGTGCTGTGTAACCCCCACTGCTGTCCGTGGTGCCTCCTAGTGCTGTCCGTGCTGCCTACTAGTGCTCTCTGTGCTGCTTCCCAGTGCTCTTCGTGCTGCTGCCTAGTGCTCTCCGTGCTGCCGCCTAGTGCTTTCCGTGTTGCTGCCTAGAGCTCTCCGTGCTGCCTCCTAGTGCAGTACATGCTGCCTCCTACTGCTGTCCGTGCTGACACCTAGTGCTGCTTCTGCTGCCACCGAGTGCTCTCCATGCTGACACCTTGTGCTCTCCGTGCTGACACCTAGTACTCTCCGTTCTTACACCTAGTGCTCTCTTTGCTGAACACCTTGTGCTCTCCGTGCTGCCACCTAGTGCTGTTCATGCTGCCACCTAGTGCTGTGCCGCCACCAATGCTATCCGTGCCCCAGCATCTCCTGGGATGCTGGGATGTATACGCGCCTCCTGTGATATATATGTGTCGCCCACCTGTAGCGGTCACCTCAGGGACGACACTCCACCTTCTGGGACGCCACAGGGGCTTCACTTGATTACCGCTGGCAACAGGTATGTCAGGTTATTTACATCTGAGTCGTGACGCCACTCTCGGTTTGCGGTCGGGGTTATGGGTGACCGCCACTGCAGTTTTAACAAGCATCTGGGGCTCATGGAATCTGCAGTTGGATGGTGTGGCCTCCCGAGAGTGAGGCTGACCCCAGGGGCTCGGGTGTACGAGATGTGGGTAGAACAACAGGTCACAGAATAACTCAGTCTCAGTCCAAAGTGTCTTGCAACTGGTTTTTACTCACTTTCAAATGCTTCAAGTGGCACCCGGGCGATGATGAGATACATCAAGAGAGAACCAGGTATCCTTCAGGCTGGTATAAGGGTGACCGTTAACTCGCCATCCTAGCACTTCTTGTTTCGGACAACCCCTGACTTAAAGTACCGTGGGATTCATCCAGGGAAGTCGCAACTGCCTTTTCTCCTCTTTATGGCCCCTTTGCTGGCAGTGTGGACCAAGGAAGATGGCTCCAGGCTCGATCCTCCTTATGGGCCCCCTCGTTGCTGCTGATGCTCGGACTCTGTTTTGGTTGGTGTGGGACTTGTTGTCCACCCCACCGGCAGGTTTAGCAGACCACTAAATGGATGTCTGGCTCTAGGGACCTGCTCCCTGTGCGTGCCTATCCACCAGAAGTCTCCGTACATAACCAGCTGACTTCCTCAGCGTTTTTCTGTCCAACCTCTGGTGACCACTCTCCCCCGCCAACGGCCACTACACGTGCAGGGTCTGACTAACGTGTCCGCTCTCCTGTGTTTCCACTTCAGACTGGCTACACCCAGCTCCTTTGCCTGACTGCCACTGCAACCTAGCTTCCAGCCTCTCTACCGCACCCCTTGATTGGATGTGGAGGCACACCCCCTCCTGGGTCTGCCCAGGGGTCCCATCAAGTGTATGGGAGACCTGGTCACTATGTGTCTGTGTGTACACACCCTATTTCAGCTTTTTGGATTACCTGTTTGCACTCACCCTGCATGGGTGCAGTACTCAGTGGTGCCTGACCAGGTCAGGGGCGCCACATATACCCCCCAGTCCCTCCTGTGATGTATACACCCAAGCCTCTCCTGAGATGTGTATGCTCCAGCCCCTCCTGTGTCCTGTCATATGTATGCCCCAGCCTCTCCTGGGATGTATATGCCCAAGCCTCTCCTTTGATGTATGTGCTGCAGCCTTTCCTGGGATGTATATGCCGCAGCCTCTCCTGGGATGTACAGTATATGCCCCAGCCCCTGCTGTGATGTGTACCCCCAGTATTTCCTGTAATTTATGCACCCCAATGTCTACTGTGATGTATATGCCCCAGCCTCTCCTGGGATGTATATGCCGCAGCCTCTCCTGTGATGTATATGCTGCAGCCTCTACTGGTATGTATATGGCCCAGCCTCGTCTGGGATGTATCTGCCCCAGCCTCTCCTGGGATGTATATACCCCAGCCCCTTCTGTGATGTGTACCCCTAGTGTTTCCTATATTTTATGCACCCCAGTGTCTCCTGTGATGTATATGCCCCAGTGTCTCCTGTGATATGTATGCCCCCAGCCTCTCGAGACCGAAACAAACCTGGAAAAGCAGGCATGAGAAACAACATGATCAATATCACCGTACATTACCGCCGCACCAAAGAGAAGCAGCTCCAGCCACCACATTAGGGGCAGGTTAATTAACTGTTTAACCAAATATAGCAGGGTACTTTTCAAGTGGATAATTTGGTGCGGCCTCGAAGGTTGGTAGAAAATTCCAAATGGCCTCCGACAGTAAAAAGGTTTGCCACCCCTGATCTAAAGTACAGTATGTCGGTAATAAAAAAAAAATAAGTTATGCTTCTTTGTAAAAATAAAGGAAAAAATGGAAGTATTAAAATGGAAAATTGCTTAGTTGCAGAGGGGTTGAAGATTAGCAAATAAAACGGAATAAAAATACAATAGTTGAATTTTATCTATTAAAAAAACAGAATATACGATCACTGTAACTTTTTGAAGACATGGCATGTGGTTTTTAGGTAAAGCTGACTTATTACATGAATATTCATGGAATTTCCATAAATTGTAATGAAATTCAACATGCATGTAAGAAATGTAGAGGAAACAAAGGATCATACTGTACACATGTTTGTACTATATTATGTTAGCTAAAATAAATTACTGTGAACTTTTGGAAACAATACTTCAGATTTATATGGATACAGAGCCAAGTCTGCAAAATAAATAACTAGCGTGACGGGTAACATAATTTGTTTTGTGGGGAAATATTTGGTTGCTCAGTTGCTGGGCAATATTATTATTTTATATATCTAATTTGAAGATAATTAAAATTTATGTGTATGAAAGTAACATTTTCATATCTTCAAGTTTTAATTTTTTTAAATGTTTTTCTCCTGTATACCCAATTTGAATAAATAGTTGCAATAAAAATGACTTAACTCTCATGGCAAATTAGGTTCATTAGAACATTTTACAAACTTTCTGCTGTTAGCAACAAAATAATGAAACAAAAAAAATGTAAATTACTCAATACAACAAATATACCAAGTGGTTTCTCCAAATTCAACACAAAACAGTTTTGAACTCTTCCTTACATATGACACACATGTACACTGTGTAACACCTGCCTGGATCCACAGACTCCGACAGGCTGTAATGGACAGGCTAGAGGGAAGCCACTCACCAAGAAGGACCCCCAGAACCCTGAAACCCTTTAACTCTTATACAGGAATTTGGAATTACACGGGGCCCGGGAGATCACTACCTGTGGAAGGCTGCGGTCCGAGAGAGTAGTCGTCAGGCAGGGTCAAACCAGGAATTGCAAAACAGGGACAGAATCGGCAGGCAAGGACGTAATCAGAAAACAAAGCAGAGGTCAAATCCGGATTGGACAGCGAGGTACAAAAAAGACAGGCAGAAGGGTAGTCAGAACACAAGCAAGGTCAGCGCACAGGAATCAAAATACAAAATCGCACAGGAGCCAGGAGTACAAAGCTATCTCTGGCAGTGGTCACATGACAGGAGGGGGAATAAGAAGGGTGTGGTGTCTTCCCATTGGCTGCAGGTGAATGATGGCAACTTCAGCTGGAAGACACACGCCACCTACCATCAGCCAGTGGTACTACAGGTTCCAGGCAAACCCAGCCTAGTGGATGAGCGGAGCCTGCGCCCAGCAGAGCCACGGGCACTGACCCCTCTCCCATCACCAGTACTATCCATGGCGGACACACGGCGTCACCCGGCGACCGGAGCAGAAGTCGCAGGAGTGGACTCCAGTGGGGACATGACACACTGGAGATCAAAATTAGAGAACAATACACAATTTCCTAAATGTTGTGGTCATTGTCTAGTCCTATATGATTATATTCGAACATGAGTAAACTCGCAGTATTTAAAGCTTATTTCATAAATTGAATTTTTTCAAAAACACATAATAAAAATGTAAATATGTTAAATGAAAAAGAACACGGATCAAAATTAGAGAACAGTTTCATATGCCTGCAAGTTTTTGGTGTTAATCTGGCACTTGGTGCTAATTTCCTTAATTATCTGACAAATCCTATTTAAATGGCAGCCTAACTTTCCAGTTTGCACTAACTTTGCAACAATAGTGTGCCGTTCCATGTGAATGAAACCCTCCGGCGGCAGATTGTCTAGATGAAGGCCAAAGGGGTGACCCTATCAGCCATAGCAAGATAAACTGGTCATTCCAAGTCTGGGATTTCTAGAATATTGCATCTTTACAAGATCACAAACTCTTTCAAGATCCCCAAGAAGGCTGGTTGCCCTCGAAAGACAAATGAGAGGACAGGATAATACGGAGAATCTCCATGGGTAATCGTTTTAATACTGCAGCTGGAATTTCTCACCATTTCAGGACTGAACAGGGTAAGGATCTATCTTGTCATACAGTGTCAAGAGTCAGTGTCAATGTTCAAGAGCATTTGGACTGAAAGCCCATTCTGCAGTGACCAAATCTCTCATTAACAGAAAGAATCAAAAGGCTAGATTCATCTTTGGTGAGGAGCATGTTGTGTGGACAGAGGAGATATTGTCTACAGTTCATTTTAGTGGTGAAAGCAAGTTTAATTTATTTGAGTCTGATGGGAAACATTATGTTCATTAACAAACTGGAGAGAGACTGAACCCAAAGTGTGTTAAGAGGTCAGTGAAAGATGGTGGAGGAAGTGTCATGGTTTGGGGAATGTTTTCTGCAGCAGGAGTTGGACCTCTCATACAGCCACCTGGCAGAGTGAATGCAAGTGTGTATCAGAACGTTCTCCAACAAAACGTGGTTCCTTACTTGCATTCATCACATCAGCCAGCAATTTTCATGCAGGACAATGCCCACTGTCCCACAGCAAAACGGGTAAAGCAGTTCCTTGAAACAGAAAACATTGATACAATGAAATGGACAGCCCAGAGTCCTGATCTAAACTCAATAGAAAACCTCTGGAAAATCCTTGGTGAGAAAGTTATGGCCAAGAAACCCACAACAGTCAAAGAACTGTGGAAGAGACTGGAAGAAGAGTGAACCAAAATCACACCAGAGCAGTGTGAGAGACTAGTGATGTCCTGTGGCCGCAGAGCAGCTTCGGGGCTGCTTTGGTTCCTCTAGAACTGAAAATCTGCAACATGTGAAGGGCAAGATGGGCAATATTTCATGCAATATCAGGACACACTAATAGAAAACATTAAGCCTTTTGTAAGAAAGCCAAAGCTACAGCAACTTCACATATTCCAAAAGGAAAATTATCCCAAGCACACTTCTAAGTCCATCAAAGCTTGATTTCACAAGAAGTCCTATAAAATTCCACAGTGGCCCTCTAGGTTTGCTGACTTGAACCATATCACAGAAAATCTTTGGTGGGATCTTCAAAAGGATGTTGTAGCACCACCCGTGGAAGTTTGGTTCTGAGGGTGCAGCTACACTCTAGATAAAGTTCGGTTTGGGACTTGACCTGAGCACCAATGGAAGTCATTAATTGGGCGGTTTCGGTCTCTGTCTACATGCAGCCAGCCATAAACAAATCACATCTGGGGGAGGGTGGGGGTTTCCATTTTTTTTTTGTGCACACTACATCTGATCATGCTGTTGTTACCCCCAGTGTGAGTCGATCAAACACTGCAAGTGGCTCACACTGGGCTGACTATCGAGCGTACCCAAGTACAGTGATGCTTGCACGAATGATCTCTATGCATAAAGCACCTGATCTCCGAACTCAAACTATATTTTTTTGTAAAGTCTGTGTTTGGTACATGGATGTTCATGTTTGCTTGGTTCAGACGGCCTTTAGTATAAAGAACAATCCGGGTACTCGCACTCGGACTTAACATGGACCCGAACCCCATATAAGTCAATAAAGACATGACCTTAGGTGCTGTAAAATGGTCCTAGTGCTGTTCTCTACCACTTCACTGATTTCCATGCCATCCCCATTCCTTAATAATAATAATAATAATAACAATAATAAATAACTAACTGTTCAGCCTTCAAACACCGGACGTTAAGGCCCCATGCACACGCTGCAGTTTTTCATATTTTTTGGTGCAGTTTGTGATGACCTTTTAGTCATCACAAAGTGCATGCTTTTTCTTCCCCAGCAAAGTCTATGATATTTCAGATTTGCTGTGCGCATGCTGCTTTTTTGGGGAGCTGCAGTTTTTTGGTGACAACAAAACTGCAGCATGTCAATTAATTTTGCATTTTTCCCTGCATTTTTCACCGATTGGTGTTTAAAAAAAGCATAGAACAATGCATGGTCAAAAATGCATATGATGTAGGGTTTTTTGGCCATGGTGCATTTTTGTGGTTATGACAAAACTGCAGCATGCGGACATACCCTAACATGGATTTCCCTGAGAAGTCTATGTTCGAGTTCGAGGCACGAACGCTAGGTGTCAGGTACGAATGCTGTACATGCAGTAATGCAGTAATCTTTAAAAGTAGCATTCTTTATTGACTTCAGAGAAACCACTTGTTATATTAGTTGGGTTGAGTTATGTACATGTACTTGTCTGATTGGTTTATTGCAAATTACAAACAGGAGAAAGTTTATAAATTTAGCTAATAAATTAAATTTGTAATGTAATCCTATGAATGTTCCTGTAATATTTTATCCATACATAGCTCTGCCCCGGTCACCTGCTGTGCATGTAACTGCAGTGTGGCTCGTTGGAACTGAATGGGACCTACTGCAATTTTCTGCATAGTCAGGTGTCAAGGAAAACGCGCTGTAGATGGAAAAATTAGAAATGGATGAAGTACTAAATTAGTGCTGCCGTCCTTTTAATCTCAAGATCGGAGGGATTCGAAAAGTTGGACGCCACCCTCACTGATAAAAGAGTAATATGCCATCACCTTTACAAAGAAACTTGTGCCGCCCCTGTGTTAGCAGCCGGTACTACTCGGATCCGGATCCGCGGTGGCTCGAGGGGTTCTCCGGATCGGGGGTCATGCGGCTACTCAAAAGCAAAAAGGGGGAGTATTTACAGGGAACTGTATGTCTAAAGTTCGTGACACCACCCACGGTCTGTAGTAAGGTGAGATACCACCACTGCCGTTGGGAGCACCCGGTGGCGATGGGATGGCAGCCAGGTGTTTAACCCCACCGTGGGTAGGGGGATGCCCCGGGGCTCGGTGATGCTGGCGGAGGGTACCGTGTGGAGGTAAGGTTCACTGCGTACTTACTCAGTCCAATAACGCTGACACCGACAACCCGTGGACTACGGATTGGGAAAATCCTATCCCCCTCATTGCACAAGTACCCCGATTTTGGAGCGGGTGGAGAACGGATCTTGAAGGCTCCGTCCTTGTCGGGTGAACTACCAGGACGCTTGAAGCTACTTCCCGGCCTAAAGTCCATGTACCCTGTAAAGGCTGCCCTCCTCGGCAGTTCTGTGCCCCTTGTCATGATCCCCTGCGACCGGGGTTCCAGCTTCTACCAGGCCCAGACAAACGTCTGCCACCTAGTCTACGAGGAGCCCAGCTCCTGACCTCTCCTCTCGAGAGTCACCACTCAACTCTTTCTGTCTGTCTGTCTCCTGACCTCCCCTAACCAACCCCCCCTAGTGGCCAGCCCTCTTCCCTTCAGGCTGTCCACTGGTGTGTCTGATGGGTGTGGTGCAGACTGTTCCTAGGGTTTTGATTAGCTTCTTCTTAGCAACACCGAAGGCCAGCGACCCGTAACCAAGGAGGAGGGGGATACCATGCAGAACGGCAGATTGCACAATACCCTGTGATGACCTGATAGGCCAGGGCATCACACACTCTTACTTTAAGATGAAAGCATAAATATCACACACATCTTTCACATTAAAAATAGTAATTTAATAATTGAGCTCACGACGTGCCTCATCCTAGCACTACCTGTCATGCCTGTCTCTCTGCATTACGAGACTAGTGACAGATTCAGGACTTGAGAATCATTTCCATTCTAGACTCTCAATATTTAATGGATTTCTTTTCCTTTGGCAGTTGTAGAGTTAATGTTAGTTTTGCTTTCCAGCAGCTTCTGAATCCTGGTCAGGGGTTTCCGGTTTTGGACCACTACCAGTCCCTTTATATACCCTCTACTACCACCGTTATTCTTTGCTGTCTGGATGCTGGGCCAAGAGATGGAAGGAGCTGCTGTAACCCTCTGTTGAAGTTGCTGTGGTGGCTGCAGTCTTGGTGCTGACTGCAGCAGTTCATCATTCATCATTATGTTTCTCCCCCCCTGTCTATTTTACTTCCTTCCTGTGTTATTTTAGTGCAGCGGTGGGGTTAGCTCTCCTTACCTGTTTACTCACTAGCCAGGACTGTTGTAGGGTCACTCAGGGCTTCAAATTCCTGTTCGGCGACAGGTGAGGAACTTGTATAATGTGAGGTTCTCAGACTTTTTGCCATGTTTGTTGTCATTATTTAATCTGTTTTGCTGTATCCACCTTGCCCTCAATCAGTATGGAGTCCTCAGCTTCTACATTCCCGTCCTGCTCTCAGCCACACTTGCCTTCTTTAGCAGCCTCAGCTGTTTAATCAGTGCTTCTGAATCCTGATGCAGCCTGTCTGTAACCTAGCCTCTTGTAGTCTGTTGGACTAACTACCTACAGCCATCCTCTGCTTTGGATCCTTGGAATCCGTGTCTTCACGGGAAACCGGCTTTGCCACCGCCACTTACAAGGAATGTAAAAGATACTCTAAAATATGTTTAGAGACTTTTCCTGAACCGTAAGGATTCATTCTAGTTTCCTTGTTTCCACCCTACTTCTGTTTTGTGACAGTTGTATGAAGTAGTACAAGAACTCTTTTGCAAATCTGTGTCTCATGTCTTCCCTTGCACTAGACTCTATACAAACAGTATGTTATATCTTAGGCTGATTTCAGACATCCGTGTTTAATCAGATACCAGTCACACGCATTGTTATGGTTATGGTGTGACATCCGTGTTTGCATACATGTGACACGTATCGGGTAAAACACGTGTCTCTGCAATGAAAAGATGTTCTATATTTACCTGTATCCAGCGATGCTGTCTTCTGCTCTGCTGCCTCCCGCTCCTAACCCCCGCTCAGTATTTTCATTAATTATTCACTGCCCAAGGATCTGGAAGCCAGAGCATTGCGGGGACAGCGCCGGACAGCACCGCCGAGGACAGCAACGCCGGGGACATCGCCGGGGACTGGTGAGTATACAGAAGTTTGTGCAGTGACATCCAAGGGGTCATCAGAGTTCCCAATGAACCCCTGGAAGTCACCATCGTGACACTCGCTGTAACGCAGTTGTTGCAGGGGTGTCATCAGGAGGTCATCAGAGTTCATTGGGAAATTCGATAACTTATGGACGTCCCTGCACACACACTGCTGGCAGGATACTCACCAGTCACTAGCAATGTCCCCAGCGATGCTGTCCTCGGAGGTGCTGTCTCCTTCGCTGTCACCGCGATGCCCCTGCTCCCAGCTGCTCACTGCAATGAATAATCAATGAAAATAATGAGCGGGGGTCAGGAGCGGGAGGCAACATCGCTGGAGAGAGGTAACTATAGACAATCTTTTTATTTAAAAGCACTGTCAAACGGATCACATCAGCGGGCGGTCCATGTGACACCTGTGCTGCCAGAGAAAAAACTGACACGTCTCCGTGTGAAATAGCGGAGCCACACGGTTTGTGTGAAAACACGGCCGTGTGAGTACACAATAGGGTAACATGGGTACATGTGACATCCGTGTTATAAACGGATGTCACACGTACCTAAAACACGGACGCCTGAAACCAGCCTTAGGCCCCCTTCACACGCACATGTCTCCGGTACCTGTTAGGTCCGTTTCTGCACGTACCGGAGACACAGGCACACGTAGACCCATTAAAATCAATGGCTCTGCGCACACGTGCGTGTTTTGCCGTGGAACGTGTGTACGTGTGGAGCATACGCGTGTCCGTGTGTTCCACACGTAGACATGTCCACGTTTTCTCCGGCATCACGGGTGTCACACGGCCCATATACGACAACACGGATGTAGTGTGGATACGGTCCCGTGTGACATGCGCCGGAGAAAACTCACGTGTCAGAGAAAAAAATAACAAATCTTTACTCACCTTCTCCAGCCCTCCTGTCTCTGCCGCTGCTGTCACTTGCTGCCGACCGCCGCTCATTATGCTCATTTAATATTCACTTCACTACAGCCGGAAGCAGCAGCAGTGGGGAGTCTGCAAGGCTGGAGACTGAAGTTCAGCACCACGGACAGCGACGCCAGGGACAGGTGAGTTGAATGTTCTCGTTCTCCGTGTGTTATCACGGATAACACACGGAGAACACACGTAGTGCCATAAACACGGCTCACGGAGGGGAAAACGCACCTTTGACATGTCCGTGAAACACGTGCGTGATTTTCACGGATGTGTGAAGGGGGCCTTACATATAGGGACTGGCTAGGAGTGTGTTGCGGGCAGGGGACAGACAGCGGCAAGGGGGAGGGATGCTCGGATCCGGGATCGCTGCGGTGGCTCGAGGGGGGAACCAGATCCGAGGTCTGAGCACCCGTCTGTCGCCCACAAGCGAAAAGGGGGATGTTATGTACAGCGGAGGTTGTGTCAGTGATGCCACCCGTGGGTTGCGGTGATTGTTGGTGACACCGCCGCTGCCTTGGTATGGGATGCCCGGGGCTGAAGGAGTGGGGCAGCAGGATGGTATCCCCTCCACGGGTAAGGGAGGTGTAGTCCCGGGTCCCAGGTGCAGGTGGAGTAGGGTACTGGGATGCAGTCTGCAGGGCTGGACCGGATGATACCGGTGTACTCACTGTTCTGAATAAATCACACAGAGTCCAGATAGTAAACCAACGGCCGGATACCGGTAGCCTCCGGAGGGGTGTGCTCGGGTCCCGCACAACGGTAGACAGGACAGGGGCACTTCCTCCTGCACTTCTGTGTTGTCTTGTGTGTTGACTAGTCCGCATAAAACAGGAAAAGTCCACTCCCGGTATCTTTGCTGTGGGAGCAGTGGCCCGCGAGATCTGACCCTTGGGATCTTTGCAGGCACTTGCAGATGCCCTATCCCCTGCATTGGGCTTTCGTCTTGCTCTATCTGGGCTGCTAGTGGGACAAGACTTGGAATCTTGTCCCCGGCTGGTCAATTGGAAAGGTGCGTGAAGTGGTCCTCGCCCCAGGGTCCAGGTAACCCGACTGTGCACGGCCTCCGGACCGGATTCCCGCTGTCGGCACTGGCGGGCTACAACCCTGCCCCGGTCCACATAAGGTCTCCCGCTACCGGATCTCCGTCGCCTGTGGCCCTGCTCTGCCGTCTGCCATCTAGTCGGCTCAACTAGTCCGGTAGTCCGGGAGCTACAACCCCCAACCACTACTTCACTCCTCTCTCTTCAACTCCTCCAAACTGAACTGTCTCTATTCCCTCCCCTGACACCTCAGAACCCTTAGGCAGGCGTCACCATCTGCCTGGCCCCGCCCACTGGTGTGTCTCAATTGTCCTTGGGGGGGTGACTAGGCTTTGTGGCTGGTATAGTGTACCTGTGTGGGGTTGTGATGGAGGGCCAAGGAGGAGGGAATCCTGCATCTGGAAGATGGATGCAGTCTTCTGTGACAACTTGATTTGATTAGGGCATCACAAGTGCATGCTACAGTTGCAGTTAAGTGGAGGAAATGTCCATCTTCCCTCTCACTAGCGCTGGGGCCCAACGTTGTTAAAGTTTCCCCAATGCACCCCTTGTTTGTCAAAGTGTAACAACTGTTGTTGTGTGTTTTGTCTCACACTGGACCTTCCCCAAGTCCATGCGTGACACTACCATGCTATTGTTGCCACAATAACTGCTCAGCCATGCCAGTCACACTCTTCCTTGCTGTTCACTGGGTTTTATCTAGACTGTACTGATGCTGCTGGGGTTGCCTTTACTAGCCTTATACTGCCAAATATCTATTGCTAACTCCATCTTAAGGCTATGTGCCCACGGGCGTGGAAAATGGACAAGTGCAACGCGAGAAAATCCCGCATTGCACTCTGACCAATGTCAGTCATTGAGGGAGAGCAGTTGGTCAGCTTTTCTCGAATCCAGAATCTGGGTGCGAGAAAAGTCGCAACATGTTGCGATTTTCTGCGAGAGCCGTATCCCTCACACCCAAGTGAATGGGTGCGAGAGAAACATCTGACTGCACTCGGATGTTATCCCAGTGCAGTGCAATATATACGCACAGGCTGACAATGGAGGAGATGGGGGGATTAACCCCTCCCTCTCCTTCGCAGCGCCCATCCTTGGCTTCACAGCTGTGACCCGATTGCAGGATCAAGTCACAGTTGCATTACATTGGGCTTACGCTCGCAGCAGAGCCTGAGGTGGGTGTTATTAGCATATCGCATACGATGCTCTCACATCGGATGCCATACGTTAGTGGGAGTCCAGTCTAACTTGTATCCCCCCCATCAAAAAAAGAACATTTTTAGATCATTTATACAATTTAGGTAGCCGAAAAAGTCTGATACTACAGTGTGCTGTTAAATATAATAAACCAATATATGCTCAGGTTACCATCTGTTTTCCCCAAGACAAATAGTTTGTACATTAATAAGCCTGTGTTTACATTACAGTTGAGTTCAATTGACTCCAAGGGTGAACTGAATTCCAAGAAGAAAAATCTGAGTACGATGAAATTGATTGTTTTTACAGCATTAATTGTGCACCAAAAATTACCAGGCAGTATGATTATGGCGAAGCTTTTTTTTGTTCTTTTTTTAATTTAAATATTGTTATTTTTGTTTGTTTCTGTCACCATGTTCTGAGACCAATTTGTTTGGTCACTAGAGCTGGGTAAGGGCTTGTTTTCTGTGCCCCTGAGCTGACGTTTAAATTCATGCCATTCGGGCGTAGATATGAGATCTTTATTGCTTTTATTACTTTTATTGCACTTTGTGTTGTTATTGGAGATAAAAAAAACCATAACTCTGATATTTCAATTCCTCTTCTCTTTATACCGCTGACTGATCACTCTAATTGCTTTTTTGATAGATCAGAGATTTATAGACATTGAGATATTCAATATTTTTATGTCTCATTTCTTAATTCTATAATGGGGAGAAAGGGGGTGATTTTAATTTGTATATTTTATTTTTTTAACTTTTTTTTATGTATGTGACAAAGTCCGCATGGTCATCAGACCAGTGAACAATCCAACAACCTTTATTGTCACTTGGAGAATATTCCACCAAATATAGATATAATTCTCCTGAGTCTGCAACACGGCAACAAGGGAAGCCATCCGGTTATCCGACGCCAGCGGCAGATCCTAGCCCTTACAACATACTGCCTCTCCAAGAACCCCCAAATATTTGTCTTTCCCTTTCTACCACTCAGATTGCTTGTCAAGTGCACATAGATATAACTAACATGACTCATGGCTCTATGTGCCTGAACAATCAATCAGCATTTTGATGTTGATTTCGTCTTGAATTTTGTATGGTAATGTCACATTGTTGAAATACTGGGCTCCATTTTTGCATCCTCCTTGACTTGAGCTCTGCTTGCAGTACCTACAACTTGGCACTGTAGATCTCCTAAATCATTTTCTAAATAAATATCTACAGGCAGGCCTCTCATCACCCCAACCATACATTGCTTGGTCCTAAGGACAAAGTCCAGCTACACATTCGGTTTTGGGATATTCTTCCATTTGCCTCCACCTAATTCAATGGTTATTCCAGGACCCTGCTGTATCACCTCGGGGATCAGCTAAGCTAAAAAATGCCCCATTCTCACAAAAACCAAGAACTCTACATCCATCCAACATGACTTCCTCTAAGTTATTTGATGATTAAAAAAAATTGTGGCTGTGTCCCACACCCTATAGACTCCTAGTGGTTGCACATGGGGGATTGATTTATTTGGCAAGTCAACTTGGAGTGGAGACACCTCCCCTTCCTTTGTCGTTAGCTGTAGATAATCAATAGATCAATTTATTGCAGGGTCATTCCTCAATTGACCAGCAGGGCAGGTGGCCTGCAGATGCCCAAGCTGTGCACATTGATTACATTTATGCTGTGTCACACTCCTTCCAATTTGCGTTCTGGAAAAGGAGGTAAGGGAACATGGGGGCTGATACCCACATTTACGTTCATGAGGTGATTATTGCATTTGCGGATGACTCGTCCATTGGTTATCTGAGCATGTGGCCTGCAGATTCCCGTGATCTCCACAACCATAACATCTATGATCTACTTCTTTACTACTACTCTATAAGGTAGGAGTAACTGGAGGCAGAGTCACATGGGTAGAAAAATGAGGTGGTAATCTAGTGAGATGGTGAACACTGGGGACAGAAGATCAATGTAACACTGATAGTGGGTTGCTCGTAGTTCTTTCTTCATCAACCAGCAGATTTTTCTAGTTAGGCTTGATTGTAAAAACCTCAACAGTTAAAGCTGCTGCTTGATCTACAGTTGCTAATTTCCTCTCACACACCCAGTTTCTGATCTCAGCGGGCTTTTGGCCAATACCTGCCCTTTTAGGATGAACTGTAGGACATTCTCCAGAGCTAAGGCCCCTCTCCCTCCAGTCAATGATGACAACCTTGTTTAATCTCATGGGCATACATTTTAAAAGAGCCTTCTCAATATAGGATAAAGATGGTAACTAGGTTCTATATGCTCCTGGAGTTACCGCATAATGTTCCAGTATTGTTTCCTTTCTAGCTGTTTTCACATCAAGCTGCTTTTCATGAGCTCTCCAAATGGCCACCCATTTATCATTTTAAGTAGCTTCTTCCCCCAGCAGTGTCATCTCCTATTCATACCACACAACTCACAGGATTTTCTGGGCATTTACCTCTAGGGCTATTCTTTCCTCCCATTGCTCTCGGTATCTTTTTTTCAGTGCCTTCCTGAATGTTAACTTCTTCCAACACCTCAACTAGTTGATTGTTAGACAATTCTCTGTAACAGACCTCTAATTCAAGGGCCTTTATTTGTAGGCTAACCACAGTCCAATTCCTGTATCTGGAGGCTCTGGCTCCATTTCTTTCTGAGCTGCTGTTCTCCATTCTTCCAGCTTTTATCACTCCGATGCCAAACAGTTTTTGATGGGGTATATGTCAGAGCACACAGAGACAGCAGACCAGTGAATAATTCAACAACCCTTATTGTCACTTGGAGAATGTTCTACCAAAATAGATATAATTCCACAGAGTCTGCAGCACAGCAACAAGAACAATTCTGGGGATGCCACCTGGTAATTTGACAACAAGGAAAATAAGACTTTGGTTCTTAGAATAGGTCTTCAAGCTCTGCAAGGTGATCAAGACAACACAATACTATGTGGTAGATGATCCCCAATCTATAAATAGTCAAAGTAGTGGCACTAGGATATGGATAGAGCAACAAGTCCTATCCCTTCCAAGACATAGCACCAACAACCCCCCCACCCCAAACATGTCTCTTTACCTGTCTATCTCTCTTGTGATTAGCCCCTTTGGCTGGGCAGAGGTGCTCTCACAACACCCACTTAAACACATGGTACATTCAATTTAAAATGTGGAAGAAGGTCATTGAGGTCTGGACTGCAGCCAGTCTGCAAACTGTGTATCAGGTAAACCCCCCTGCAGAGAGGATCAAAGGCACAGATCCCCCCACCAGAGGCTGTCCTGACCAGAATGCCTATGGAGACCTAATTACATTATGGTCAATGGAGACCGACTGTTGGTGACACAGTGATACATATACTTATTACTTTATTTATTAAGCTCCTTTGGGGACTTGAAACTGTTATCACCTGATTGCCTGTACAATAGCAATGACTGCAGGCTCCAATAAATACCAGCCACATCCAGATCTTCGTAGAAGAAGACCATCATCAGAAGACCCATGGCTGTTTCGTGGCAATCCATCAGTGACCAACGATTATTCAAGGGTGGAGGCAATGGGTGTTTAGAAAAGTTCTCCTGCCCTGGCCGAACTCTGAAATTGCAAGGACAGGGACAGAGATTTAAGCTGCATTTAGGGAGTAGATGCTGTTAGAGGTAGATAATGGCTGATTAAGGGCTGGTTCACACTAAGCGACAACGAGGTCGCTGTTACGTCACCATTTTCTGTGACGTAACAGCGACCTTGTAAGTCGCTGTTATGATCGCTGCTTAGCTGTCAAACACAGCAGCCGAAGCAGTGATCATAACCGCGAGAGCAGGGAGCCGCGCACACTGCTTAGCGCTGGCTCCTTGCTCTCCTAGCTACAGTACACATCGGGTTAATTAACCCAATGTGTACTGCAGCTACATGTGCAGAGAGCAGGGAGCCGCGCACACTGCTTAGCGCTGGCTCCCTGCTCTCCTAGCTACAGTACACATCGGGTTAATTAACCCGATGTGTACTGCAGCTACATGTGCAGAGAGCCGGAGCCGGCAGCACAGGCAGCGTGAGAGCTGCGGAGGCTGGTAACTAAGGTAAATATCGGGTAACCACCTTGGTTACCCGATGTTTACCCTGGTTACAGCTTACCACAGCTGCCAGATGCCGGCTCCTGCTCCCTGCTCGCTTCATTTCGTCGCTCTCTCGCTGTCACACACAGTGATCTGTGTGTCACAGCGGGAGAGCGCCTTTGAAGAAAACGAACCAGGGCTGTGTGTAACGAGCAGCGATCTCGCAGCAGGGGCCAGATCGCTGCTCAGTGTCACACACAGCAAGATCGCTAATGAGGTCACTGTTGCGTCACCAAAACCGTGCCGTAGCAGCGATTTCGGTAGCGATCTCGCTATGTGTGAAGCACCCCTAACAGAGCCATTATCAGCTGGCCATGATATAACCTCTGTTTCAGGACCCGACTTATGAAGTAAATGTACATCATATTTTGAGAAGGGGTCAAAGTCATTGAAATGTTACCGCAGGATGCCAAAACAAAGCTACGTCATTAGAAGTACAGTTAGGTACTTATACCTGGAGACCTCATTGCCCTCATGTCAAATAGCAGAATATCAGGACTATCCTGTGATGAATGTGTCTAGGGTAGGAAAGTACACATTATAACATTTTTAAAGTGAAGCTCTTCTAATTTTGGCTCTAGAATCAGCACAGATAAAATCCAGCATCTTGGTAATTCATCTTCATTATATTTTTTGCTGATTGTCAGCAGTTTGTCATAATTCTTTTTATAAACCATGATTGTTGTATGACAGCCCTGTGTGCTGTGGTTTTGTTTTCAGGCAAAACATATGTTGGCCATGGATGGCTGCATACTGGTAACCACCAAGTGAACAGAAAGTGAAATTATTGAAGCTTGTAGCCATATTACCTAGACAGCACAGATGCTTGACTATTCTAGTGAGGATTTTTCTTTCTCATGAAAGGTCCGACCAGACTGCCAACAATCTCATAATATACAGTTATTATGTCTACCTTGTCTCTACTCTATAGATAACATCACTATCAATTACAGTGTGTATACACTATTCAGGATGGAGAAAGGTCTTTGCATCTATCTCACATGTTAAACAGATCCTCAGAATATGTATTCCTATGAGGGGCTTCTGATAAGTCTTTGGCTTTGCGATCTTTTCTTGTTTTTATGGTAACGAATGTTATATTACATGAAAGCCTTATGTGTCTAATATATGTTGTCAAAATGTTGTGTTTGTTGCTTATGGCAACAGTGTTCTACGAACACGGGAAAACAAAATGGCGGAGTCTAATGATTTATTCACATCAACTGAGAGCAGAGGAGTGATAAAATTCTTGTTTCTGCAAGGAAAGTCCGCAAAGGATATTCATGGTGATATGTCGCAGACATTGGGGGACCAATGCCCTTCATATTCCACAGTTAAGAAGTGGGTTGCCAAATTTAAAACGGGCCACTTCAGTACCAATGATGAGGAACGTCCTGGACGACCGAGAGTGGTTGTTGTTCCAAAGATCGTCGATGCTGTGCACAACTTCATATTGCAGAATCAATTAATTTCAGCTAAAGCAATAGCAGACATCATGGGGATTTCCTGTGAACGTGTTTGTGTCATTATCAATGAACATTTGGACATGACGAAGCTATCTACAAAGTGGGTTCCCAAATGTTTGACAACAGATCTTAGAAGCATGCGAGTGAAAACTTTCCGGTCCATTTTTCAGCATTTCCGGACTGATTAAGAACTTCCTGGATCGACTGGTCACTATTAGTGATGAGCGAGCATGCTTCTAACTACTCGGTACTCGCACGAGTATCGCTGTACTCGGGCTGCTCGGCGGGGACCGAGTAATCTCGTGATACTCGTGCTGTACTCGTGGTCTTCATTTCTGCATGTTGGCGCTCTTTTGAGAGCCAGCCCTCATGCAGGGATTGGCTGGCAGACCACTGCAATGCCACAGCCCTGTTAGTTGTGGAATTGCAGTGATTGGCCGGCCTGCACAGCGTGACCGAGCCTTTATACCGGCCGGCGCGCTGTGCTCTGCTCACAGCTATCCAGACAGTGAGTGCAGGGAGAGTGTCGCTGCTTCAGGGAAAGCTTTGCGGCCCTTTATAGCTTTTTCAGTTGCAGGGCTGCAAACAGTGTGACCAAAAGTCCTTCTCAGGACTATTCTAGTTGTATACAGGCAGGCAGGGTATAGCCAGGTCGGAGTACAGTAGCAGAGTCCTTCTCAGGACTATTGTTGCTGTATACAGGCAGGGTATAGCCAGGTTGGAATACAGGCTAGTGACCAAAAGAGTCCTTGTCAGGACTATTGTAACAGTATACAGGCAGGCAGGCAGGCAGGCAGGCAGGGTATATAGCCATTCCTAGTGGTGACCGTATACCAGCCTTCATCATATCTGGGGCTGGTGTACACAGTCTAAAACAGTCCTGATAGTGTCAGACTTCTCAGCAATTGTCGCTCCTAAAACCTGTTAGGTTCTTAGTGCGTCCGTGCTTGCATTTAAAAACCGCACGTGTGTGCCTGTCGGTGGCAGCGTACAGGTGCACTTGTGTGCGTTTTTACCAAACTATTATATAACGCACAAGTGTAGTGTATAATACACGTCAGTCAGCAGTGGCTGATAGTGTCAGAGTTCTTAATTTTTGCTCCTAAAACCTGTGTTAGGTTCTTAGTGCGTCCGTGCTTGCATTTAAAAACCGCACGTGTGTGCCTGTCGGTGGCAGCGTACAGGTGCACTTGTGTGCGTTTTTACCGAACTATTATATAACGCACAAGTGTAGTGTATAATACACGTCAGTCAGCAGTGGCTGATAGTGTCAGAGTTCTTAATTTTTGCTCCTAAAACCTGTGTTAGGTTCTTAGTGCGTCCGTGCTTGCATTTAAAAACCGCACGTGTGTGCCTGTCGGTGGCAGCGTACAGGTGCACTTGTGTGCGTTTTTACCAAACTATTATATAACGCACAAGTGTAGTGTATAATACACGTCAGTCAGCAGTGGCTGATAGTGTCAGAGTTCTTAATTTTTGCTCCTAAAACCTGTGTTAGGTTCTTAGTGCGTCCGTGCTTGCATTTAAAAACCGCACGTGTGTGCCTGTCGGTGGCAGCGTACAGGTGCACTTGTGTGCGTTTTTACCAAACTATTATATAACGCACAAGTAGTGAATACACGTCAGCACAGCATTGCAAAATGCGCAAGGGCATTGGCAAGGAACAAGGAAGTGGACGTGATGGTGGTGCAGGCAGAGGCCGAGGTCGTGGGCAAGCTCTAATTTCGCCACAACAAAGGGCCACATCTAGTCGCTCGCACGTCCTGTCCCAAATTCTTGGGGACCGCAGCAGTACACCGCTCTTGAACCAAGACCAGTGTCAACAGGTTGTTAGTTGGATAGCAGATAATGCTTCCAGTCAGATTGGCACCACCACAAACACTCTGTCTTCCACACGGTCAAGTGTCAGTAGCCGTGATATTGCACCGCACATTTCTGAACCTGATCCTCCTTCCTACCACCAGGCTGAGTACACGTCCTCCTCGGACATTAATGATCCCACACTTGGACACTCGGAAGAGCTGTTCACGTTTCCATTCACACATTCTGGCCTCTCGCCAGCTCATATTGAAGTGGGTCATGAGGAGATCGTCTGTACAGATGGCCAAATATTTGAGCAGCCACGTTCTCACGAAGTTGGCAACGTGTCTCAACAAGTGGTGGACGATGATGAGACACAATTGTCAGGAAGTCAGGAGGAGGAGCAGGGTGCGGAAGAGGAAGACGACGTGGTGGATGATCCAGTAACTGACCCAACCTGGCAGGAGGATATGCAGAGCGAGGACAGCAGTGCACAGGGGGAGGGAGGCGTAGCATCACAACAGGCAGTAAGAAGCAGGGTGGTGGCCCCAGGCAGAAGTCAGGCAACCGTTCCCCGGAACAACACGACGACACAAGGTGCCTGTACAAATGTTAGGTCTTCCCGAGTCTGGCAGTTTTTTAAGTTGGATCCAGATGATTCAAAAAAGGCCATTTGCAACACCTGCCGTGCCAGCATCAGCAGGGGTACCAAAACTAGCAGCCTGACCACCACCAGCATGATCAGGCACATGTCAGCCAAGCACCCGACTTTGTGGGAAGTACAACAGAGTCGAGGAGCAGTGCTTGCTGATGTCACTGCTACGTCTTCGCTGGTTGTGCATGCGAGCCAATCCCCTGTCCATGCTGCCTGCGAACAAGCCTCCTCCACTCCTGCATCTGCAGTTGCCTACGCAGAAAGAACACCATCATCAAGCACGTCCTTGTCCCAGCGCAGCGTTCAGTTATCCATTCAGCAAACCTTTGAACGCAGGCGCAAATACACTGCCAACACCCCACATGCCACAGTTCTAAATGCTAACATTTCGCGACTGCTTGCGCTGGAAATGTTGCCTTTTAGGCTGGTGGAGACAGAAGCATTCCGTGACCTGATGGCGGCAGCTGTCCCACGTTACTCGGTCCCCAGCCGCCACTATTTCTCCCGGTGTGCCGTCCCCGCGTTGCATAACCACGTGTCACAAAACATCACACGTGCCCTGAACAACGCTGTTTCACCCAAGGTCCACCTAACCACAGACACGTGGACAAGTGCTTGTGGGCAAGGCCGCTACATCTCGTTGACGGCACACTGGGTTAATATTGTGGAAGCTGGGACCCAGTCTGAGCGAGGGACGGAACACGTCCTTCCCAAACCAAGGTTTGCAGGCCCTACCTCAGTCAGTGTTTCACCCACACTCTACAGCTCCGGAATGTCATGCTCTTCAGCCTCCTCCTCCTCCTGCGCATCCTCATCCACTGTACCCTCCACACCAGTCACAAGCTGGAAGCACTGCAGCACTGCCTCGGCGAAGCGGCAACAGGCTGTGCTGAAGCTAATCTGCATAGGTGACAAACCCCACAATGCAGAAGAGCTGTGGACAGCTCTGAAACAGCAGGCAGATCACTGGCTCACACCTCTGAACCTAAAGCCAGGAAAGGTCGTGTGTGACAATGGCCGGAACCTGGTGGCGGCTTTGAGGCGAGGCCAGCTGACACATGTTCCATGCGTGGCCCATGTGCTCAACCTCGTGGTTCAGCGGTTTCTAAAGTCATACCCAGAGCTGTCTGATCTGCTGGTAAAAGTTCGCCGCCTGTCTGCACATTTTCGAAAGTCACCTACTGCTTCAGCCGGCCTTGCCGGCTTTCAGCGCAGTTTGCATCTTCCGGCTCACAGACTGGTGTGTGATGTCCCCACGCGTTGGAATTCAACTCTGCACATGTTGGTCAGGATATGTGAGCAGAAGAGGGCAGTTGTTGAGTACCTGCATCACCTAAGCCGTCGGGAAATGGGTCAAACTCCACACATAACACCTGAGGAGTGGAGATGGATGTCAGACCTATGTACCATCCTCCAAAACTTTGAGGACTCCACCAAGATGGTGAGTGGTGATGACGCCATTATTAGCGTCACCATACCGCTACTCTGCCTTCTAAAACGGTCTCTGCTGAAAAACAAACATGATGCATTGCAGGCGGAGCGCGATGAGTTGCAGCAAGAAACAGTAGTGGGTGTGGGTGATGATAACACACAGCCCAGCCTCGTCTCATCACAACGTGCAGTGGAGGACTATGACGAGGAGGAGGATGAAGACATGGAGCAACTCTCCGGCCAAATTGAGGATATGACATGCACACCAGTCATATCCTCGGTTCAGCGTGGCTAGCCAGAGGACAGGGTAGATGAGGAGGAAGAGGAGGAGAAGGAGGAGGAGGAGGACAGCATGTTCAGTCATCTTGTTGGTCAGGCTACTGAAGTCCTGGCTGTTAAGAGTCTGGCGCACATGGCTGACTTTATGGTAAGCTGCCTGTCTCGTGACCCTCGCGTTAAGAACATCTTGGCCGACAATCATTACTGGTTGGTAATACTGTTAGACCCACGCTACAAGGAGAACTTTTTGTCTCTTATTCCCGTGGAGGAGAGGTCAACCAAAATGCAGCAGTTCCGGAAGGCCATAGTCACGGAAGTAGGCAAAGCATTCCCCTCACAAAACGCTAGCGGCATAGGTCATGAATCAGTGGACAACCGAGGCGTACAGCCGAGAGAGGCACAAGTCCAATCCGCCAGAGGTAGGGGAACAGTCTTTAAGATGTGGGACAGTTTTCTCAGCCCCTCACGTACCACAGCCCCTGAGGTGCGGGGTAGTGCCACAAGAAATCCTAAGTTTGCCCAGATGCTGAAGGAGTACCTTGCAGATCGAACAACTGTACTCCGACATTCCTCTGTGCCTTACAATTATTGGGTATCCAAGCTGGACACGTGGCATGAATTGGCTCTCTACGCCTTGGAAGTCCTGGCCTGCCCTGCTGCTAGCGTTTTGTCAGAGCGTGTTTTTAGTGCCGCAGGTGGAATCATTACAGATAAACGCACCCGCCTGTCAACTGAAAATGCTGACAGGCTGACTCTGATCAAGATGAACAAGGGTTGGATTGGGCCAGACTTCACCACACCACCAGCAAATGAGAGCGGAATTTAAAGTTTGCCATGTACCTCCACTCACCCATGGGTACACACTTCTGGACTTTGGATAATCGCTGGACTGCTCCTCCTTCTCCTCATGCGCCACCATGATGATGACCATTACAAATTGCAATACTTAGGCCTTTGTTTCAGGTATACCCCCAGTGGTAAATTTTTTCGCCCATTCTTTGCAGAATGGACATTACAACGACAGGAGACCCGCTCCTTTGCAATGGGAACAATGTTTTGAGGCCCTCATGCACGTCTCTACCCAGGGACAACGTGGAGCCTCCCAATTTTTGGCTGCCCTGCCTAAGGGCTATACTATAATACACCCACTTCCTGACAATGGACACTTAATGTTTTGAGGCCCTCATGCACGTCTCTACCCAGGGACAACGTGGAGCCTCCCAATTTTTGGCTGCCCTGCCTAAGGGCTATACTACAATAGACCCACTTCCTTCCAATGGGCACTTCAGGTTTACAGGCCCTCATGCACGTCTCTACCCAGGGACAACGTGGAGCCTCCCAATTTTTGGCTGCCCTGCCTAAGGGCTATACTATAATACACCCACTTCCTGACAATGGACACTTAATGTTTTGAGGCCCCCATGCACGTCTCTACCCAGGGACAACGTGGAGCCTCCCAATTTTTGGCTGCCCTGCCTAAGGGCTATACTACAATAGACCCACTTCCTTACAATGGGCACTTCAGGTTTACAGGCCATCATGCACGTCTGTATGCAGGGGCATTGGTGAACCTCATAATTTTGGACTGCCCTGGCAAAGGAAAATACTACAAAGACTCACTTCCTCAAAATGGGCACATTAGACTCAAGAGGCCTTCATGTACGTCTCTTCTCAGGGACATCGGAGTGCCACACAATGTTTTCACGTAAAATCTTTCATGTATTAATCTCAAAAAGTAACATACACCAGCTCTATCTCACTATTGGGTATGTGCCCTTAACATTTCCGCCATGAAAAATCATTTTGGGGTCATTTTGGAAGGTTTTCTGGTGAGTCCGTAAAAATGGCGTAAAACGCGGACAAAATTGTTCACAGCTGTGACTTTTCAGTGATAAATGCTTCAAGGGGTCTTCCCCATGCTGTTGCCATGTCATTTGAGCACTCTTCTGAGACTTTTGTGACATTTTTAGGGTTTCTCCATGCTGCCGGGGGGTCATTTCACAAAAATACTCGGGTCTCCCATAGGATAACATTGGGCTCGTTGCTCGGGCCGAGTACACGAGTATCTTGGGAGGCTCGGCCCGAGCTTCGAGCACCCGAGCTTTTTAGTACTCGCTCATCACTAGTCACTATGTAAAGACATGGATTTATTTGTATGACCCTGAAAACAAGGAGCAGTCAAAAGAGTGGTGGTAAGGTGGTTCTCCTCATCTAAAAAACGTTCAGGGTGCAAAAATCAGCCACTAAGGTGATGGTGTCTGTGTTCTGGGAAAAGGAGGGTGTGTTGCTATTGGACTACCTTCAAAAGGGTTCCACAATCAATGCAAGGTACTACATTGAACTTTTCGACCAATTGAAGGCAGCTCTGAAGGCTAAAAAGGTGCGGCAAGCTGTCCAAAGGAATCTTGTTCCTGCAAGACAACGCATCCACTCACACTGCACAACCAACCATGGCAAAACTGGCAGAGCTGGGCTTCCAGCTGGTTGACCACCCACCTTATTCACCAAATCTAGCTCCCTCTATTATATGTTTACAAACCTGAAGAAACACCCTAACGGTACAAAATTTCACATCTATCTGATGCCATGGCTGCTATGGATGCCTGGCTTGAGGCACAACCGAAATCCTTCTTGTTGCTAGGCTTACAGAACTTGGAATACCGATGTAAGAAGTGTGTTGACATCAGTGTAGAGTATGTGGAATAAATGTAAAGTTTCATCATCCTATCTCGTTTCTTTCTGGGTAAAGCCCCTCGTATATCTATAGGATGGGGGATGAGTTACTGGTCACTGGGGTTTACTATTTCAACAGACCTGTAGACAATGAATGGAGCATAAGTTGATCATATGCACTTATGCTCTATTCAAGATGCAGGAACCCTCTTTTTGCATTTCCGAAGACCCATACTCAGGTAGCATTGACCAGACTCCAATAATTATTCCCTATTTTGAGAGAGAGGAATCATTTTTAAATCAGGAAATAACCTATTGCCACTGACATCCACAGATAGTGGCAGGAGAGGGAGAGATATGACACAAACATGGGGCATAGCTTGAAGGAGAAAATGCTGTGCTTTATGGGAAGTAAAGTGACTGAAATCACTCTGCACAGATGCGCAGCAGATCAGGCTGTCAATGAAAGAACTGGGGCGTGGTTACAGCGGCTACTCACAGTGTAGTGACCGGTGCTGGGAGAGGCGACTATAGCCACTCTGGGCACACCTCTAAAACTGAAAGCCAGCAGTTTTATCCTGGTAGACACATTTTTAGTAACTGATGCACTGGAGAGGAAGCTGCCAGTCAGTATCGGGGTGTGTTTACTTCCGGCGCTCCCAGTATTGTGAGTGGTGACTAATTCCTCTGGGCTTGCCTCCATCACTAAAAACCACTGTTCATCATTAAAAGTTCATTTTCTCCCAGGTGCCGCTCTTTCAGAACTGCAGCCAGGCACCATCATAAGGGTATTAACATGCAGATTTTCTCTATATCTGGAGGTTAATAGCATTATTGGAGAAAACAGGCTCCTTGTCCAATACTAGCGTCACCCCATCTCTTTCCACATATTTCCCCATAGTAACATAAAAAGCCTATACTCATCTCTGACGGTGGTATCATTCCTGCAGTGTCTGGGATCATGTTCCTCGGGCTCACATGAGGTTGTGATGTCATGCAGGCCCTGCATCCAATCAGCACCAGCTTCTCTCTCCATGCCTTCGGATGCAAGAGCAATCAACAGGAAGTGGGTGGCGGCCGCAGATCTCACTTCCTGGTAATAAACTCATTTGTTGGAATGTGGGAAGATGATGGTGATAGGGTGCGGGGCTCGCATGACGTTACAACCTTAGGTGAGCCCCTGGTCATGAGCCCAGACATCACAGGAACCGTGCTGTAAGATGCAGTGTGTCCATGGAACTTATTGTGTTTTCTTGTGCTTGTCCCAGATGGAGTCTGCTGCCTCACTGGGCCCTTGAACGTCTTGTCTGCCCTGCTTATAAGTCCCAATCTGGGATTTAGTGCTTGCCTGAGTATTTTGTGCTGCTGGCTACTGATTCAATTCTGGCTTTTTTCTGCTGCTGCCAATTAATTCTGTGCTCTGCCTCATTGCAGTTCAGCTGCCTGCAGTCGACGGTGCATACCCTGATCCTGGCTGTGGGTCCCTCCCTTCAAGACTCCCAGGAGAAGAACTTAGGCTATGTGCCCACGGGACTATGTATCTGCGGATTTTTCTGCATCAAAATCCGCAGCTTTCCCGCAAAATCTGCACCTTTTCATAGGTGCGGATTTGCCGCGGATTTGATGCGGATTTGATGCGGATTTTGGTGCGGATTTTGCAATATTTTTTTTTCAATTTTATAGCCAAAATCCGGCCGAAAATCTGCAACAATAAGGTCTTGTGCCCACAGGGCGTTTTTACAGCGTTTTTTCTAGCGTTTTTCATTGCTTTTTTTAATCAATAAAAGCAAGGAAAAAGCATCCCAGCAAAGTCTATGAGAATCGGGACTTGCTGTGCCCACGTTGCTTCTTTTTCAGTTGCTTTTTTTCTTGCTGAAAAAAGAAGCAACATGTCAATTGTTTTAGCGTTTTTTCCTGCTTTTTTCCCCAATTGACTTCAATGGAGTCAGGGAAAAAAGCAAGAAAAAACGCATGTGTAATGCCCACGTTGCTTTATATTTTATGCGTTTGGGCGTTTTTAGGGAGAAAAGAAAGCTATGGCTATGTAGATTCCTTCATAGAAGAAAGCCACATAGCCAGTGTCCGGAGCTGTTATCTTATCTCCCATTGTTTAGCGCGACACCTCTGCAGGGACCCCCGCTGACGTCACAAGGAAACGAGTTCATCACAGCGGGGGATCTCCAGGAACTCCCACAGTAATCCCCCTGTATGAATTGTATTCACCTTGTAACATCCCTGAACTTATACAGCCAGGTGTCGCGGTAAACAATGCATGGACCTCTGCTGATGTCACAATGTAAAGAGTTCATCCCAGCGGGGATCTCCAAGAATGTGGGCGGCATTGCTCGGCAATCCCCCTGCATGAATTGTATTCACATTGTGACATCCTGAACTTCTCTGCAGTGACGTGTGGCATTAAACAATGCAGGGACCCCCGCTGACGTCACAAGGTGAATAGTTCATCCCAGCGGGGGATCTCCAGGAAAGCCCCCGGTAATTTTCCAGCATGAATTGTATTCACCTCCTGACATCCCCGGACTTCCCTGCAAAGAGATGTCGCGGTAAAACACCGCAAGAATACTGAATGCCTGGTGCACAGCCTATGCCACATAAATGCAGGCAACCCCCGCTGACGTCAAGGTGAACCCCGAAAAACCCCGGTGATCCTCCTGCATGAACTGTGTTCACCTTTTGCCATGCACCAGACATTCAGTATTCTTGCAGTGTTTTACCGACACCACTCTACAGGGAGGTCAGGGGATGTCACAAGTTGAATACAGTTCATGTAGGAGATCTGCCGCTGGAATTAACTCTTCACCTTACTCACCTCTCTGCAGTCTCCTGGGTCACGTCCGATGGGCTCCAGGACCTGCCGGTAAGCAGCTGATTGTTTACGTCCAGCGGTGAAAAGCCTGCCGGCTTTTTAACTACCAGATGATGAATCAGCTGATCTTCCCTGGACGTAAATGATCGGATGATGCTATTAGGTGATAGCATCAGCTGCTTACCAGCGGGTCCTGGAGCCCATGAGACTTTTAGACAATCAGCTGATGTGTAATCTGTTTCAGGTCCTTGAACCTGTGTCAGGTTCAAAGACCTGAATCCAATATCATCTGATCAGAAGGCAAACCGATCAGAGGATGTGTCATCATCTGATCAGTTTGCCTTTCAATCAGATGATATTGGATCCGGATTGGACATCGCGGGACCCTCGACCCAGGACTACGGCGGAGGGGGGTTCTTTAGTTCAATAAAGATGGAGTCACTAATTGTGTTGTGTTTTATTTCTAATAAAAATATTTTTCTCTGTGTTGTGTTTTTTTTATTTTTACTTGAAATTCATGGCGGCTATGTCTAATATTGGCGTGACACCATGAATTTCAGGCTTAGGGCCAGCTGATAATACAAAGCTGTCCCTAACCCCATTATTACCCAGTGAGCCACCTGATACCAGGGCTGCTGGAAGAGTTGGATACAGCACCAGAAGATGGCGCTTCCTATGAATGCGCCATTTTCTGGGGCAGCTGCGGACTGCAATTCGCAGTGGGGGGGCCCAGAAAGCTTGGGCCACCCTGTACTGCGGATTCCAGTCCCCAGCTGCCTAGTTGTACCTGGCTGGACACATAAATTGGGCAAAGCCCATGTCGGTTTTTTTTTTTAATTATTTTATGAAATTCATGAAATAATTAAAAAAAGGGCTTCCCTATATTTTTGGTTCCCAGCTGGGTACAAATAGGCAGCTGGGGGTTGGAGGCCACCCGTACCTGCCTGCTGTACCTGGCTGGCATACAAAAATATGGCGAAGCCCATGTCGATTTTTTTTTAATTCATTAAAAAAAAACAAACACATAACCCAAAAGGGTTAGGGGTAAAAAAAAAATGCTTAGGCTCTCGCTGCATTTTCTATTGCTAGGGTAACTTAAACAGCTACTGGCTGCTAACCCCTCCTGCTTGGTGTTACCTTCACTGGCAATGAAAAATCCAGGGAAGCCCTTTTTCCTTGAGTTTTTTTGCCAAAAATCTAAAAAAAAATGACGTGGGCTTCGCCCAATTTTTGTGTCCAGCCAGGTACAACCAGACAGCTAGAGACTGGAATCTTCAGCGCAGAGTGGCCCAAGCTTTCTGGGCCCCCTGCTGCGTATTGCAGTCTGCAGCTGCCCCAGAAAATGGTGCTTTCATAGAAGTGCCATCTTTTGGCGCTGTGTCCAACTCTCCCAGCGGACCTGGTGTCGGGTCGCACGCTGGGTAATAAGGGGTTAATACCAGCTTTGTTTTACCAGCTGGTATTAAGTCCGAGATTCTTATTGTCAGGCCAAGTTTGACCAGGCCATTTAGAATCTCCAATGAAGGGTTACACCACACAGAAAAAAATACTTTATTAGAAATAAATACACAGACACAGTTAGGGACTCCATCTTTATTACTCCCTCTCACCCCTCCTCGATCCTGGTCTTCTGTCACCGATCTAGCTCTGCTACATCAGGAAGCACGGGGGAGCAAGAACGCTTCTGCTCCTCGTGCTCTCTGATCACTCAATGAGTGAGCAGAGACTGCGGGTTGGTAAGCGGTGACATCACCGCTGCCACCGTTGCCATAGTAACCTAATGAGCGAGTTACTATAGCAACAGTGATCTCTGAGTACCTGATTCCCGGCGCCGCTATTCACCTGCATGAGCTGGTGAATACCGGCGCTGGTAAACGATCTAATGGATCATCATTTTCCTGTCACTTTTATTCCAAAATGGAGATTGAAGAAAATGGGTTGAAGAAGGAAATGATATCAGAACACCTTTATTTTCATATCCAACTTTAATGAGCTGAAACAAGCATTCAATAGTAACAAAAAAAGCATGAAAAGAAGCATGAAAAAAAGCAGGAAAAAAAGCATGAAAGCATGAAAAAAAGCAGGAAAAAAAGCATGAAAAGAAGCATGAAAAGAAGCATGAAAAAAAGCAAGAAAAAAAGCATGAAAAGAAGCAAGAAAATAAGCATGAAAAGAAGCATGAAAAAAAGCATGAAAGCATGAAAAGAAGCACAGAAAAAAGCTGCTTTTTTTGTGCTGAAAAAAAAGCACTGTGGGCACAGGGCCTAATTGACATGTTGCAGATTTTTCCACACGAAAATCCGCACGATTTCCGCTGCGGAAAAATCCGCAGCGTGGACACAGCATTTCCCAAATGCCATAGAAATGGCTGGGGAGTAGCTGTGCTGCAGATTTTCGGAAAATCCACGGCTTTTCCGCGAGAAATCCGCGGCAAAATCCGCGCATTTTCCGCAGCGTGGGCACATAGCCTAAGGCTATGTGTCCACGAGAGAATGTAGCTGTGGATTTTTCTGCATCAAAATCCGCAGCTTTCCCGCAAAATCCGCACCTTTTCAAAGGTGCGGATTTACTGCGGAATTGCCGCGGATTTGATGCGGATTTTGGTGCGAATTTTTTTTTTTTTCCCAATTTTAAAGTCAAAATCCGGATGAAAATCCGCAACAATAATTGACATGTTGCAGATTTTTCCGGATCAAAATCCGCACGAAATTCGCTGCGGAAAAATCCGCAGCGTGGCCACAGCATTTCCAAAATGCCATAGAAATGGCTGGGAAATGCCTGAGCTGCAGATTTTCGGGAAATCCGCGGCTTTTCCACGAGAAATCCGAGGCAAAATCCGCGCATTTTCCGCTGCGTGGGCACATAGCCTAATACTGCTGGACTTCCTTGGTCTGTAAAAACTAGTTTCTCTGTTAGTTATCTGTGTACTTCATCCAGGAATCTGTATGGGCTGTGTGTTGGACTTGAGCGGGACTTTGTTCAGCCGTAGGTAGTACACTGAGAACTGTTTGTTTGCTGTGTGCACCTGCATATAACTTTTGGACTCTCATGTATTAGTGCTGTGGGCACACCTGCATATAATTTCTGGTAATTTCACCACTAGTTTGTTGTGCTTACTCCTGCATATTATTCTGGACATTTCAACATTTGTTTATTGTGCTATCCTGCAGATGTATCTGGGCTTTCAGGTATTTGTTTGCTCTGCGAAATCCTGCATAAATTCAGTTTGGAAATTCACATATTAGTGCGGTTTGCACACGCATTTAATTTGTTATTCTCTGTTATTTACACCATGTTTATTTGTTAATACAGAATATTAACCCAAGCCTTGTCTTAGTCTCGTTATATTCCATGCTATCAGATTCCAGAGTTTCTACATAATTGTTACATGCACCATCACCAGACGAGAGTATAGGTTTTTTATTTTAATATTGGAAAACGTGGAATGAGAAGGGGTTGTTCTAGTAGTAGACAATGCCTTTAATTTTGTGATTAGGCACCTAATGGCTTATTTAGTTGATCTTTAACAAGCCTTTAATAATATTCTTTTTCTTAGTAATCATTTGGTTGAAACTTGCAATCCAAGAAATTATCTGCTTCCTGCGAGTGGTGAACTTGTGGTTATATACTATATCAAGCCTGGACAACGCTCACTATAGTATAAAGCATGGAATATAGAAAAGGCACTAATCAAAGTATCTGATGATACAAGCGGGTCCCCACAATGGACAGTCATGATCATAGATGTGTCCTGATCTAGAAGGTGGCTTATTCATTGCCATGCACCAAAAATAGGCATAAATTTATGACCCCACTCACAGGTTATGATCCATATGAATCATCTCTAGAAATGAAAGTCATGTTATGTTTCCTGTTTTCTAAGACACATGCAATTTATTATTACTTTCTCTATATCATTGACACTAAATTGAAATTGTGGTTTTATTAAAAAGTCAGTGAATTGCCTTATTCTTTCATATAATGTCGTAGTATAGATATTCTTACTCTGGGGGTGGAGGATATCCTGTATTATTATCCATCCAGTGTATGAGAAAAGTCTACAAAAGAAAACATTACAGACAGGGTTTATGTTTTATGTGTTTTTATTTTACTTTGGGGAATTTATTTTCATCTTTCCATTTCCACTGGATCAAAAAAAAAAAAAAAGACAGCGAGTGGGAGTTCACTGACGAGAATACATAACACACAGGAAAGCTTGTAAATGGGTTTCATACATATCATTGAATTTTGAGATTGTTAATATACTTTGTGTTTCAATTTTCCTAGTTTCAGCTGTTTGCTGTCAGGGAATATTAAATATGTTGCCTAATGATTAAATCTTTACCAAACTGATGGTTGTCCCATATTTCAGGAATTTTTTCTTGAGTTTGGTATATTGATAAGGCAAAAAGAAGGAGAATGTTGATGATGATAATGATGATGATAAGGCTGGGTTCACATCTACTTGTGTTCAGGCATTGGACCTGATTCATCAAAGCTTTTACCCCAGAATTCTGGCATAAAAAAAGCTTTGAAAAGTTGTAACATTATGAGACAACACAAGGCTGCGTTAAAAGTTCTTGACTTTCGGCATTCTCAAACTATTTTCACAAAGTGGGTAGAGGTGGAGCAGGACTGAGATGTAAAGATAAGTTGCGGTGTTCCTTACACCAGAAATCTTACTCCAGTTTAAGACTGGGGCAAAATTTATGGCGAGGTGTACAGGGAGGGGCACACCACTTTACAGATGCGCCAAATTCATTAAGAGGTGTGCACCTCTTAATGAATCAGGGCCGTCTGAATCCAGTACGCATCAGCATGTGGGTTAATTTTATACTTTAATACCTGAGACCTTTACGGATGTAAATAAGGAATTTAGTTCAGATCACCACTCCAAAGCAGGTATCTTGCTTATGAATAAGGAGTCTACTTTCTCCGAAACGCGTCAAGTATAAAAGTATTCTGCATTTGGTTGGAATTACCTTTTTTATGAATGTTGAATAAAGAATTTTTTTATTACGTCGGTGCTGGATCTTTTCTCCTCCCCTCCTCCTCTTGATGTGACTGATTTTATGAATGTAGCAATACCAAATATGTGCATTTGTTTTTTATTATTTCCTTATTTTTAACCCCTTCATGACCAAGGACACACTGGTACGTCCTGGAGCTGCGAGCCTGCAGTAACTCCCACACGTGTCTGCAGATCTGATTAGCAGACTTGTGAAGCTAGCTGAAATGCATGGGTGTCAAAATCTGACAGTGCAATCTAATGTGGCTTGGTGGGGAGCGTGCCATTCCCTGCCGCTATCGGCGACCCTGTAATGCAATCACGGGGCGTCAATGTGTTGGCATGGCAGCGCGGGATCAGATGATGACTCCTGTCACTGCCATGACTATCTTCCTGTGAATGCTGGCAGAGAGCTGGCACTCACAGAAACACAGCATGCTGAAGCATCACTCACTCAGCAGTAGCAATCGGATAGTGTAACCATAAATTCCCCTATAAGGACTAGTAAAATCAACAAAAAAATAAAGAAAGAGTTTTAAAAAATATTAAAAACTAAGTTCAAATCACCCCCCCTTTTGCCCCATTGAAAATAAAACAAATACACATTTGGTATTGCCGCTATCAGAAATGTCTGATTTGGCAAAATATCTATCTGATCGGCACACGGTGTAGGGAGAAAATGATTCCAAACTTTAAATTACGCTTTTTTTGGTCGCCACAACATTAGATTAAAATGCAATAACATGCGATAAAAACAATGAATCTACCCAAAAATTATATAATTAAAAATGTCAGCTCAGAAATGAGAATGCTACGGTGACAAAAGCGCAATTCTTTCTTTTGACAAACTTGTGATTTTTTTTCACCACTTAGATAAGAGTAAAACTATACGTTTGGTATCTACTAACTCGTACTCACTTAAGGAATAAGGTTGCCAGGTCAGTTTTTGAAAACAGTGAACATGGTAAATAAAAAAAACAAAAATCAATTGTGCATTTTTTTTTCACATTTTCCACTACAATATGGGGCATTTAACAGGTTAACATCTGCAAGCAGAGTTCTGTTCCACATATGGATGTAAGAGACAGATGATGGCTGAAGAACACAGCCATCATCTGCCAAAAAAATGTGGGCTCAGCATGCAAGCCCGCATCAAAATTAGGGAGCTTGCATGTGATATAACTGTGCGTCATATGTCAGTAAGAGGTTTTAAACAAACTTTCTATTACATGATAACAAGCAGAAGTCTTAAAAGTCTTGGAAAAACAGAGATTTTTGTAACAGTTTACTTTTTAATATTCACTGATAGCAATCAGAGATTTTTTTGTACTTTTCATTATTGAATCAGTTACGTAAAATGCTTCTAAGTGTGAAGATAGAAGATGATACAAAATGACAATAATCCTAAGAATAAGTATTTTATAACTGAATGTCAAAACATCCCTCAAAAAGACAACAGACCTGGAGTGAAAAAAAAATTAACAATATAAAATCTTTCATTTCATACATAGATTAAAGGAAACCTGTCACCAGTTTTATGGCCTATAAGCTGCGGCCACCACCAGTGGGCTCTTATATACAGAATTCTAACATGCTGTATATAAGAGCACAGGCCGCTGTGAGAACATAAAGAACACTTTATAATACTCACCTAAACCGGTCGCTCCAGTGCTGGTTGGCCCGGTGGGCGGCGCTGTTCTCTCTCGGCCATCTTGCTCCTCCATCTTCTGAAGCCTGTGTGCATGACGCATCCACGTCATACACACTATTTGGAACGAATATGTGAGTATTAGACAATATTTGTTATGAGTATAGCAAGTACGAATAGTTAGCTACTCGCTCAACACTAGTGGTCGCCTATTGACCGCTGTCATCATCATAGATGAGTGAACCTTTGGAGGTTTGGTTCACTGGCAGCAAATTAACCAAACTTCTACTGGCCCGAACTTGGCCCGAGGAGGTTCTGAATAAGTGACTGACAGTTTGAGTTTCTGCCCACATACAGCCAGCCATAAGCAGATCACTTCCGAGGGGGGTGGGATTTTTGATTTTTTTTTTGTTGTTGTGTGACGCCCTGGACTAGCCAGGTAGTCACATACATAACAACATACACACCCCCACCCTAGCCAGTAACAACAGTCAACCAAAAAAGGCTTGTTGCCTCCCTTCAGGGTCTGATGTCCACACCAGGTGGGGCGGAGCCAGGCAGTTGGCCCCAGCCACCGAGGAGTTCACAGGCCTGGAGGTGGGAAAAGCAGTCAGTTAGAGTTTGGAGTAGATGAGTTTAGGAGGTGAAAGTGAGAGGAGTGGAAACTGCGTGTGCCTGGGTAGGAGCCCAGGCACTGACAGCAAGGTTGGCAGACGGTGGTGGCCGTCTGCAGGAGTTAGTGGAACTCTGCAGAGCCATAAGGACCGGGGTCAGGCGTTGGCCCGCCGGTACCGAACCGGGGAGCGGAGTGAAGCTAAGCACACAGGCAGGGCCATCGGACCCCGACCAGGCTTGGAGCCTCCGTCAATAGTCAAATCCGAGTGTGACAGGAACCCCAGGGGTTTCCCAACAACCAAGTCCCGACAGAAGGCAACTGCTCACACCGTGAGGATATACAGCCACTGCCACAGGCTAGAGAACCAAGGGCCAGTGCCTGCAGGCAAAACGGGCTCCTGCGGCACCTATACGCTGGGAAGCGGACTACCGGTGGGCAACCACAGGAGTCAGAACATTCTAAAAGGTGCAGGGAAAGACAGCCACCATCAGCCGTCCGGGGAGAGCACAACAACAACACTGAAGCCGGCTGCGGGACCCGTCCATCCGGCCGTTTGGTTTACCAGAGACTCTGTCATTGATTGTCTGAGTGAGTACACCAGTGCCGTCCGGCACCCCGCCGCGCTGTCCCTGCAACCCTGCACCCCAGCCATCCAGCCTCCCCATTACACCACCGGGCCCCGGGATTACCAACCCCCTACCCACGGAGGGGACAACATCCTAGCTGCTCCCTACCATCTCTCCCGGGATCCCCGTTACCAGCAGCGGTGGTGCCATCATCACCACGTCCCGTGGGTGGCGTCACGAACAATCTCCCTAACCAAACCATCCCTTTTCACTCACGAGTGAGGAGCACTGCTCGAGTCCCCGGGTCCGGCCCACTGCTCGAGCCACCGAGCAGCAGCAGAAGTCCCGGACCCGAGCGTGGTGAGCGCGCCCCCTCCGCCCGCGACAGTTGCACACTACATCTAACAATTCTTGTTACCTCCAGTGTGAGTCGATCAAGCACTGCAAGCGGCTCACATTGGGATGAGTAACGAGTGTATCCAATTATATCAATGCTCACACGAGTGGTCTGCATATGTAAAGCACCCGAACTCCAAACTCAAACTGTGTTTTTGTAACATCTGTGTTTGGTACCAACACTGAAAACCAAACCTCGGGTTCGCTCACCTTTACTAAAGACTAGTGACTAGAGACTAGAGATGAGCAGATCCGTGGATGTTCAGGTTTGCCGGGTTCGTACAGACTTTAGTTTAAAGTTTGGTCCGGGTACTCTGACTTAACCTGGACTCAAATCCCATATAAGTCAATGAAGACATGAACTTAAGTACTGTAAATTGGTCCTAGTAAGGGCTAGGGGTCTTCAAAAAGGAAACAAATGGGAGTAAGAGCTGGACAGTTATACATACCATGTTTCCCCGAAGATAAGACAGCAGTCAGACTACAGGCACTGGCCTGAAGTTTAAACAAAATGAATATTCACTGCTTCTCCTCCCACCCTCTCTGCCAGCATCTGTGATTGGTTGCAGTCAGACTGCTATGCACGCTGAGCACCAAGCGTACCTGAGCACAGTGTTGCTCCCGCAAGTTAAGTTCGCATGTAAAGCATCCGAACTTCAAATCTGAGCTTAGTTTTTTTAAGTTGGTTTTCGGTTCGAAAACCGAACCTTGGGTTCACTCATCTTTAGTCATCATGTCTATTGTGCACTTAGAATTAATTATTTACATTTTTCTGAATGCTTTCTGCCCAAATTTTCCATATTCCTGATCTTGTTACTTTTTTTAAAAAAAAAAATAAATTATAAAGTTTCCATCTTCCAAATTTTTGCAGTGATTTGACTTGGTTTATGGAATAATTAAAACGTACAAATGGTCAAATGAAAAGCAAGAGAATAAAAGACGGTGATTATGTATTGTAATTATATGTTTACACCTCGCACTCACTGGCCGGAGCTCTATTTATAGGGAAATTTGAATTTAAATTAAATCTCTGTGAGGCCTGGAGCATCTTCTGCCAAAGATAACGCCTGGGTCTTCTCTAGGGACAAATGGAAAGAGTCAGAGAGATAGCCAAGCTCATCAGACCATATTTGTTGTGGGATACTTAATTACATTCCCTTATCTTTTGGGAGAAAAAAAAATCTTCCCTGATTTTATCAGTCTTCTTACTCTGTCAGTTGCTCTTAATTTCCTTCTCGGTTGAATGCTCTTGAAGAAAGTATCTCCAGCCTTAAGGTCTGGAAGTTTGCATATGTAAAGATCAGCTGCTGGCTGTCAAGAGTATTTCAAGTATAAAGTTTATGCGTCTTCATACTTTGCATAATCAATGCTCGCTATTTCTCTAACTGAAAGCTAAAGCTTGACTAAAATCTAAAGTGGGCCATACCCATAGAATAACAGTTGGCCAAACACAACATTGTGAAGATTTTCTATAAGGTATTGAAGTATCAGAAATTATAAGTGTAAACTGAAATTCTATTAAACAACATGCATATAGTTAACTAATGGCTTCTACTCACAGAAGATCTCCACCCTAGTGTCTAAATCCTGAAGTGCCTCACAGCCTAGGGCTGAGAATCACTGGTTTCTTAAGGAATCCTCCTCCTTAGGGAGGTGCCTAAGTAATGTGTACATTTAGTTTGTCTGCATGTTGGTTAGTTGAGAGATGCCTCACCCTGTGCTAGTCCTGTGTTTATGAACCTGTGTTGCAGTGACTGGTACCAGCCCTGTGTTTCCAAACCTGAGTTCCAGAACCTAAACCTGTCTGGTGTTCCCACACCTGTGTTCCTGTTCCTGCCATCCAGCCTGTACCAGTCATTCTGCCAGTACCTGCCTTCCAGTCTGAACCAGCCGTCCTGACAGTACCAGCCATCCAGTCTGTACCTGGGTCCATAATTGCATTCCTGATCCCTGGGGTCATCTTTCACAGAACACAGTACTCCCCTGGAGTGGTACCTGGTGGCTACCTGCAAAAGCAAGCCTAACTCACCATCAGAGGCTTTAGCAAAAAACCAGGTAGACACTTATTCATGCCCCTCCATTGTAAGCCTGGCTCATAGTGCAGTGGGTCCACAACCAACTGTGTGACAATAGGCATAATTAGTTGGTAAACAAGATTGGTGTAAAAACCAAGGGCAGGCACATTCACCAGTCAGTCATATATGGCTTACACTATGCATATGACATACCATACATGTCTAAGTTGGGAACACCCTTTTTAATAACAACACGTGCTATTTTTGTAACCTTTTTATTGTTTTTTTCCCGCAGCGTATTTGGTGCCTAACATACACGACATTTTTCGTTGCGGCTTTCCCGGGATCTGCGGGACTAAACGGATTTAAAAATAAAACAATCGGTTCCGGCCTGAAATTGATCCCGGCTATCTAGCTGGACGTTGGTTATATATACAATATATATATATATATATATATATATATATATACAAAGGGTGAAATAAGTATCAAACACAATTTTTTTTTTTTAAGTAAATATGGTGCGGGCGGGGGCCGCTGCCGCTTCTCTGGACTCACTCGGGGCCGGGGTTCGCTACTGCGGCTCGAGTGGTGACCGGACCCGGGCTCGCACGGCCATCTGTCCACACAACTGTTGTAAAGGAGGATATTTACAGGGGATTTGTTGTGTCGGTGACGCCACCCGTGGGTTGCGGTGAGGGATGGTGACACCGCCGCTGCCTGGTGATGGGGCGCCCGGGGCTGATAGAGCGGGCAGCAAGATGGGATCCCCTCCATGAGTAGGGGAGGTGTAGTCCCGGGGCCCGCGGCCTGAACACGGGAGTGATGGCTGCTGGAGCATCTCCGTCGCCTGTAGCCCTGTTCACCATCTGCTACCTAGCCGGGTAGTCCAAGGGCCCCTACCCCTGACTACACTGCACAGTCTTCACTTGACTTTCACTCACTACTACTCCACTACAACTGTCAGCTTCAACTGTCAGTACTCTTCTAACTCCAAACTTCATCTACTGTGTTCCCGCCTCTGACACCTCAGGACTCCTAGGTGGGAGTTCTCATCCGCCTGATCCCGCCCACTGGTGTGCCCTTATTATCATGAGGGGGTGGCTAGGCTTTAATGGCTGTGTGTTGTACCTGCGTGTGGGTTTTTGGTGGTGACAAGGAGGTTGGACAACTTTTGTGACTACCTGGCTTTGCCAGGCCATCACAAATATATTTCTAAAGGTGCTATTGACATGAATTTCTCACTAGATGTAAGTAACAACCCATCCAATCAACACAGGCAAAGAAATCAATATAGAAATGTCCATAAATGAGGTTATGTGTAATAATAAGAAAAGACACAGGGAAAAAGAATTTAACATACTAAATGAAATTTCTTTAATAAATCGTACAAAAACCTTGGTTGATGATTACAGCTTCAAGATGCCTCCTATAAAGAGAAACTAGTCACATGCATTGCTCGGTGTTATTTTTGCCCATTCTTCCACACAAACACTCTTCAAACCTGAAGGCTTTGTGCGACCATTTTATGAACTCTGAGATTTAGTTCCTTCCATAAATTTTCTACTGCATTCTGGTCAAGTAATTGGCTCGGCCATTCTATGAGCTTTATTTTCTTTGTTTGTAATCATTTAAGAGTTTCTTTGGCTTTGTGTTCGGGATCATTGGTTTGCTGAAATTTCCACCCTCATTTCATCTTCATCATCCTAGTAGGTGGGAAAGAAATTGAACATTAAATGTCTATAAATTATGTGTAATAATAAGAAATAACACAGGGAAAAAAGCAGTGAATGCATGAAGAGTGCTGTTTTTTTCCTTATTTACAATCATGAAGAAAGAGAGGTGCAAAGAGCCATGGATAGTCATGACACCAACTGAAATCCATCAGTAATTAGAAACCGATCCTGTCACTATCAATATCAGCTGGTTCTACAGATGGCCTACAAAAAGGTGTCTCATTACCAAGGAGCCTCACGAGAAACATCTCATGATTGGTAAAACCATTAAAATGTCTCAAGACCTTCTCAAAGTTATTCTTTCAAAACATACTGATGGCATTAGTTACAGAAGAATTTCCACTGAGCACTATTTGACCATAATCCGTAAGTGGAAAAAACATAATTTCACCATAAACCAACCACGACCAAGTGCTCTCCCTCAAGATTTAAGACACAGGAGTGAAATGAATTATCAGAAGAGTTGTCTAAGAGCCAAGTACCACCTGTGGAAAGCTATAGAAAAACCTGGAATAAAAGGTAGAATTGTTTCAAAGAAAACATTAAGTAATGCTCTCAACCACCATACCCTATATCCACGCTAACCATGCAAGACTCCATTTCTGAACAAAAAAGCATATTTAAGCAGGTTTAAAATTGGCTCAACAGCATTTTTACAAGCCTGTGAAATACTGGGAGAATATATTCTGGTCAGATGATACCAAAACTGAACTTTTTGGGTGCCATAATACAAAAAATGTTTGCATACCAAACGGCACTGCATATCACCCCCAAAACACCAACAGTGAAGTTTGGAGTTGGGACCATCATGGAGTGGGGCTGTTCTGGAAAACGTTATATAATTGAAAGAAGGATGAATGGACAAATATACAGAGACACTCTTGATAAAAATCTGCTGCTAACTACCAGGATGATGAAGAGGAAATGAGGGTGGACATTTCAGCAAGACAAAAATCCCAAACACAGCCAACGAAACTCTTAGTTGGTTTCAGAGGAAGAAAATAAAGCTGCTACAATGACCTAGCCAATCACCTGATCTGAATCCAATAGAAAATGTATGGAACGAACTAAGGCGGGCTTTGCACACTACGACATCGCAGGTGCGATGTCGGTGGGGTCAAATTGAAAATGACGTACTTCCGGCATCGCATGCAACATCGTAGTGTGTAAAGGCTCGATGATACAATTAACGAGCGCAAAAGCGTCATAATCGTATCATCGGTGCAGCGTCGGCATAATCCATGATTACGCTGACGCGACGGTCCGATGTTGATCCTCGCTCCTGCGGCAGCACACATCGCTGTGTGTGAAGTCGCAAGAGAGAGGAACATCTCCTACCGGCGTCACTGCGGCTTCCGTAGGATATGCGGAAGGAAGGAGGTGGGTGGGATGTTTACATCCCGCTCATCTCCGCCCCTCCGTTCCTATTGGCCGCCTGCCGTGTGACGTCGCAGTGACGCCGCACGACCCGTCCCCTTAATAAGGAGGCGGGTCGCCGGCCAGAGCGACGGTCGCCGGACAGGTGAGTCCATGTGAAGCTGCCGTAGCGATAATGTTCGCTACGGCAGCTATCACAAGGATATCGCAGTTGCGACGGGGGAGGGGACTATCGCGCTCAGCATCGCAGCATCGGCTTGCGATGTCGTAGTGTGCAAAGTGCCCCTAAGGCTCAGAGTTCATTGAAGCTGTCATAACAAAAAAAGGCATTTGTACAAAGTATTAAATACATTTCAGTAAGTGTGTTCAATACTTTTTCTATTTATTTCTCATTATTGCACAACACTAAATTTATGGACTTCTATGGTTTGATTATCTTGCCTGTGTGGATTAGATAGGTTGTTACCAACATCTGATGAGCAATTCATGTCAATAGCACTTTTAGAAATATGTTTACTTAGAAAATTGGTGAAGTGTTCAATACTTATCTCACAATCAGTTTGTCATGCTCTGGAGTATCTCCAAACCCCAGAGTATAAGAAGGGACACATAAATTTGCTGCAGCTTGAATCTCATTGTAAAATCCTGCTGATTTGGAGAATTTGAATCTCATCAGATCCGCTCATCGCTAATTATTAGCAATCTCATAAAAATAAACAAAAAAAGCTAACTGCTTTAGTAAGTCCAGAGTTTGCATAAGGGAGGCGTCACACGGGACGATCTATCATGTGATCGCATGAGCGATTGTACTCGCCCCCATCGTTTGTTCATCACGGGCAATTAGTTGCACGTGGCGCACAAAGTCGTTAACCCCTGTCACACGTACTTACCTCCCGGACGACGTCGCTGTGGTTGGCGAACATCCTCTTCCTGAAGGGGGAGAGACGTTCGGCGTCACAGCGACCTCACACAACGGTCGGCCAATAGAAGCGGAGGGGTGGAGATGAGCGAGATGTAACATCCCGCCAACTTCCTTCCTTCCGCATTGCTGGCGGGACACAGGTAAGGTGTGTTTGTCGTTCCCGAGGTGTCACACGGAGCGATGTGTGTTGCCTCGGGAACGATGAACAACCGGAGCACAGAAGGAGGACTGACATTTTGAAAATGAACAACGTGTCAACGAGCAACGATAAGGTGAGTATTTTTGCTCGTTCACAGTCGTTCGTAGCTGTCACACGCTACAATATGTGCGTCATGGAATCCGTGACCCCGACGAAATATCGCCCGATATATCGTAGCATGTGACGCTGCCCTAACACCAATCACAAAATTGCATTATTTCACAGTACCAGTGCAAGAGCCAATGGCACGTGAATAGACCTTAAAGCAAGTCATGGATGTATAGATTCTCCTCTGATCCCCTGAGTCCTTAGATATTTGTTTGTTTTTTTACACTGTAACCTCTTGTTAGGAAAAAAACCATACATGAAAAAATGGCAAAGCTCTTCATTGCATGTTAAGTAATTCACCCGTGAAATTCTCCTAGGGTGTTTTCCATTGTAGTAATCTATATAATACAATTGTATTGTTTATCAATGAAAACCAAAACAAAAATTAAATCAGGAATAAGATTTAATTCCCGTGGAGCAGGCGTCCATTGGTCATCATCAACTCCTTCAGTGCCAGTGATAATATTTAGTGATTGGTGAGCACCAAAATATCAGGTTCTCGTTACTTAAGTCAAGCAATTTGTAATGCTCGAGTCCTCATCTCGAGTAATGAGCATAATGGAAGTTAATGGAAAACTCAAGGGATAGAGATACAGACAGAGAGAGATGCCACTGGATTATCACACCTCTGAAATACTCTGTGCTGCTGGTAGAACCTGCACTCTCCAGCTTGTGACCTACTACAATATCTCGACATTCATTTTGTAAAATCCTCTCTGCTACTGGAGGACAATTTTCTTCCACTTCGTAACTCTGAGTCTGTGACTAGCTGCAAGTTTATCATACCCCTGAAATATGCTGTTCTGCTGGTGTAACCTGCACTTTCCAGCTTGTGACCCACCACAATATCGCAACATTCCTATTCTGAATCATCAGTGCTGACAGGTGGCCCTGCATCATTCATAGTGTAACCTACCAGAACAGAACCTTACTGCTTTCCTTAAATACTCTATGCCTTGGACCTCATATAAAACTGTGATGTTACTTTGCATAACTACTCTTTGGTGCTTGGAAAACCTTTTTCTTCCACTATGAAACTCTCCACCTGTGACCTATCCTAAGGTCAGTACACTCCTCTCCTGAGTCCTGAAATGCTCTGTGCTGCTGGGAGACCCCACTTTACTCACTCCATTGTATAGACTCAGCATAATACCGCCATAAAAGTAATGAGAGCGCATTGTAAAGACCCAGCATAATGCCGCCATATAGTAACCACATGACATAGTGTGACGCCCTGGACTAGCCAGGTAGTCACAGATAGGCCTCGCATAACACCGTCCCCCTAAAAAGGTAACAGCAGCCAACCACATTAAAACCTAGTCACCTCCCTCTGAGCTTGATGGACACACCATGGGGTGGAGCCAGGCGGTTGACCACGCCCACCGAGGAGTCCGGAGGGCCGGAGGCAGGAAACACACAAGACAGACAGTCAGTCAAGTGGAGTCAGATTAGTGACAGGAGTGAAGGAGAGTGCAGCAGGCCTGTGGTGACAGGTCTGCAGCGGGAAAAACTGATAGGTGTGAGGGTCGTAGCCCGCACACCTTGTCTAGGAGGCAGGCGGTGGCCTGGCCTGCAGGAGCTGGGAAAATGGCCAGGTGGAACCGTAAGGGACCGGAACAGGGTAGTGGCCCGCCGGTACCGAACCGGGGAGCCGACTAGAAACCGAAGCACCAGGGGGGTACTCCGACCCAGAACGAGGCCCAGAAGCCACTGGACCACATCGAATTTACTGATTGAGGTCCTTTCCCATCCCAAGTCCCGATAGAAAGCAAAAGCCCACCGAGGGGGATAGAAAGCCACTGCACAGGCAGAGAGATCCCACGGGCCAGCGTCTGCAGGCAACCGGACTCCACCGACACATACACAGCCGGGGAGCGGACTCCCGTTGCTGAGGCACAGGCAGTCTACACAAACATAACAAGGTGCAGGAGAAAGGCCAAGACCACCAACCTGGATGGGGGACAAGATGCAGCCGGCTGCGGGCACCGACCACCATCAACTTTGTTTACCAGAGACTTGTGTGTGTCAATAATCGTGAGTACAACAGTGCCATCCGGCCGCGCACCGCCCTGCACCACTCAGCCACTACTCTCTCCAAGCAGGTCCCGGGGCCACCATCCCTGCCCACGGAGGGGTTAACATCTTGCTGCACGACCATCTCCCCCGGGTGCCCCCATAGCTGCAGCGGTGGTGTCTACACCTTCACCACGCCCGTGGGTGGCGTCACGAACTCAAACACGGCTCCGGCCGTACACCTACCTAACCACCCCCATCGAGATCGCCAGCAACCCCTTGCAGAGCGACGTGACTCTTGGGTCTGGAGGCGCTTGAGCCACCCACCAAATGAGCCCGGACCCAAGGGGCTTGGCTGCAGCCGAGCTCGGGGCGGTACACATCGCCTCTACTGGCGTCATGGACAGGATTGAATCTATTCACTTACCCAGTGAAGTGCGCCTTGAAGTGTAAGTCAGCGGTGATCCGTTGCGAAAAAGGAGAATCCGCCATCTTTTGGCGCCAAGATTACCGGCAGAGTCTTCTTCCCCGCAGAAAGGGCGCAAAAGTGGAAGCCCCGCCCCCAGAGAACGCGGCCTTGCATAGAAAAAGAGCGATCGCAAAGCGAAGCTGCCCAGCAGAAAAAGGGAAGGCCGCGAAAAGACCGAGGGAGGGCGGGTGAAGCTGCCGCGCCATGTGACCGATTTGATAAAGGGTAGGGACTCCAGGACCCTGCCACACCTCTGGTTCCTGGACCCCGAGCAAACAGCAGCATGGCTAACCCGTCCCGCAAGCCTGCAGCCCCGGAGCCCGCACCTGGAATAGCGGCGTGGGTGTAAGCCCGGACGGCACTAATCTGTCATCGGCTGCAGACCTAGGTGCGGTTCCTGATAGACCGGTGGGCGGCCGAGATGGAGGTGATTGCTACGGCCGTGCGGGTATGTGATTTGGAGGCAATTTTGGAAGAGCAGGAGAGCGACCCACGCCCCTATGTCCCCCAGGGACCGGCCGACGCGGCTGAGGGACCCTGTCTGCCCCTGCCCTCCATGTTGCTTCCCTCACCGCCCGTACTGGCTACCGCTGCTTTCCCGCTCAGCCCGCTGCCCCCGACACCGGCAGCAGAGCCTGTTCAATGCACCCGTGAGGATCCGCTAGTGGAAGCAGCCCGCGGACGGCCAGTCACCAGGCCAAAGCCTATCCCGCTCCCGTGGAAGGTGTCCGTTCCCGGAGTGGACCCGCCAGTCCTGAAGGAGACCGCGCCCCAAGAGGCCCAGGCCCCGGCAGTCCGCCCGGCCAGGAAGGTGGTGGATGCTGACCGGAAGAAGGCCCAAGAGGTAACGCTGGCCGCTCCCAGGTCCCAGGCCTCGGCTGAGGTGGCGGAGGGTTGTCGCTGCAAGGCAGCACAGCAGGCCGCGACACAGCGGGGTTCCCCAATCCAGATGGTGCCGGTCGTAGCCAGCACGAGGGAGCTCCGGCTGGGCCCGACCCCCGCGCAAAGGGAGCAGGCAGACGCTTTATATTGGGAGCGGCAGCAGAACCAGCTGGGCCGGGAAGAAACAGAAAGCCTAGGTGCTGGCCCATACCATCCGGGAGAAGGAAAACCTCCGGAGTGCCACCTACCAAGTACGGGGCCCGACCTACGAGGGCCAGCTCCGGCAGTTTGACCCCCGGCGTGGATGGGGGTTCATCTTTGAACCGGGCCTGGAGGCCGAAATCTTTGTTTCCCGGCGGGACATCAACCCTCACCTCCCATTGGGTCACCCGGATCGTGACCTGGAGCCCGGTGAGCTCGTCACCTACACCCGGCATTGCAGGGAGAGGGGCTGGTTTGCCCTCAATGTGAAGAGAAGGGTGAGCCTCAGTGCCCGGAGGCACACTCAGACCCTCCCCCGCCATACAGTCCTGATGTGGTGCTGGAGGAAGAATATGGAGAGCACCAGTGTTAAGGTAGCAGATCCCGGATACCATGTTGAAGTCCCCATTGGGACCATACTGCCCATCCCCGTTGGGACTTTGTTGATTTTCCCCACTTAACCCATGAACAAGGCCGAGAACTTGCAGGCCAACCAATAACTTTTGGGTTTGTAAATAAGTCCCGGACCACTCTTTCTGGTCCCAAAGCCTCCGGAGAGGCAGGCTGGAGGAAGGGCCTGCGGGAATTTGATGGCCAAGGCCCTGTCACCATTGCAACCGGTGACAATCCTCCGGGTCAGAGGTTCCCTGGACGTGGGGCCTCTGGAGAGACTGCCGGGTATGGGACTTTGTACCCGGCCCGAGTGGGAAATACCTGGACCCGTTCCTATTTCCTGGACTGGGGAAAAGGGGTGCTGTCTGTTTCTTAGAGGCAGCATCAAGGGGCAGGTTTGCTTGGGTGGGTGACTGAAAGATCCCGGTTCAGTCCCATTTCCAGTTACAAAAAAAAATGTTGCAACGCTTAAGCAAAATGCCTCCCGCAAGGGAAGAAACCTCACATATACTTGAAAAATGTAGATAATGTTATTATAATTGTATGTTTTCTTTTTTTCTTTTTTTCAGTTAAAATAAACGGTGGTGGTCGGACAGCCCGCGGACGGTCTGTGATTAACCAAGGGGGAGTGTGACGCCCTGGACTAGCCAGGTAGCCACAGATAGGCCCCGCACAACACCGTCCCCTTAAAAAGGTAACAGCAGCCAACCACATTAAAACCTAGTCACCTCCCTCTGAGCTTGATGGACACACCAGGGGGCGGAGCCATGCGGTTGGCCAGGAGTCTGGCAGGAAACACACAAGACAGACAGTCAGTCAAGTGGAGTCAGATTAGTGACAGGAGTGAAGGAGAGTGCAGCAGGCCTGTGGTGACAGGTCTGCAGCGGGAAAAATTGACAGGTGTGAGGGTTGTAGCCCGCACACCTTGGCTAGGAGGCAGGCGGTGGCCTGGCCTGCAGGATCCGGGAAGACTGCCAGGTGGAACCGTAAGGGACTGGGACAGGGTAGTGGCCCGCCGGTACCGAACCGGGAAACCGACTAGAAACCGGAACACCAGGAGGGTACTCAGACCCAGAACGAGGCCCAGAAGCCACTGGACCACGTCGAATTTACTGATTGGGGTCTGGACCTTAGGTCCTTTCCCATCCCAAGTCCCGACAGAAGGCAAAAGCCCACCGAGGGGGATAGAAAGCCACCGAACAGGCAGAGAGATCCCACGGGCCAGCGCCTGCAGGCAACCGGACTCCACCGACACATACACAGCTGGGGAGTGGACTCCCATTGCTGAGGCACAGGCAGTCTACACAAACATAACAAGGTGCAGGAGAAAGGCCAAGACCACCAACTCGGGTGGGGGACAAGATGCAGCCAGCTGCGGGCACCGACCACCATCAACTTTGTTTACCAGAGACTTGTGTGTGTCAATAATCGTGAGTACAACAGTGCCATCCGGCCGCACACCGCCCTGCACCGCACAGCTACTACTCTCCCCAAGCGGGTCCCGGGGCCACCATCCCTGCCCACGGAGGGGTTAACATCTTGCTGCACGACCATCTCCCCCGGGTGCCCGCATAACTGCAGCGGTGGTGTCTACACCTTCACCACGTCCCGTGGGTGGCGTCACGAACTCAAACACGGCTCCAGCCGTACACCTACCTAACCACCCCCATCGAGATCGCCAGCAACCCCTTGCAGAGCGACGTGACCCCCAGGTCCAGAGGCGCTCGAGCCACCCACCAAATGAGCCCGGACCCGAGCGGCTCGGCTGCAGCCGAGCGCGGGGCGGTACAATTGCATTTTATAGACCCAGCATAATAGCGCCATATAGTAACTACATTACATTGCTTTGTATAGACCCAGCATAATACATAGATAATACATACATAATATAGTAACAACATTGAATTGTATAGACCCAGCATAATATCAGAATATAGTATCCTCATTGTATTGTATAGGCCCAGCATAAGATCACCATACACTGTGTACAGAATTATTAAGCAAATGAGTATTTTGATCACATGATAGTTTGTATACATGTTGTCCTACTCCAAGCTATATAGGCTTGAGAGACTAAACTACCAATTAAGTAACTCAGGTAATGTGCATCTCTGTAATGAGGAGGGGTGTGGTGTAATGACATCAACACCCTATATAAGGTGTGCTTAATTATTAGGCGACTTCCTTTCCTTTGGCAAAGTGGGTCAGAAGATAGATTTGACAGGCTCTGAAAAGTCCAAAATTGTGAGATGTCTTGCAGAGGGATGCAGCAGTCTTGAAATTGCCAAAATTTTGAAGCGTGATCACCGAACAATCAAGCGTTTCATGGCAAATAGCCAACAGGGTCGCAAGAAGTGTGTTGGGCAAAATAACTGCCCATGAATTGAGGAAAATCAAGCGTGAAGCTGGCAAGATGCCATTTGCCACCAGTTTGGCCATATTTCAGAACTGCAACGTTACTGGAGTATCAAAACGCACAAGGTGTGCCATACTCAGGGACATGACCAGGGTAAGGAAGGCTGAAAAATGACCACCTTTGAACAAGAAACATAAGATAAAACGTCAAGACTGGGCCAAGAAATATCTTAAGACTGATTTTTCAAAGGTTTTATGGACTGATGAAATGAGAGTGACTCTTGATGGGCCAGATGGATGGGCCAGAGGCTGGGTCAGTGAAGAGCAGAGAGCTCCACTCCGACTCAGACGATACAGGAAGAAGTCGGTAACATGCAAGAAAAACATGATTTTCATGCAGGACAATGCTCCATCACATGCATCCAACTACTCCACAGCGTAGGAGTAGTTGGCCAGTAAAGGTCTAAAAAAGGAAAAAATAATGGCATGGCCCCTTTGTTCACCTGATGTGAACCCCATAGAGAACCTGTGGTCCCTCATAAAATGTGAAATCTACAGGGGGGGACAACAGTTCACCTCTCGGAGCAGTGTCTGGGAGGCTGTGGTGGCTCCTGCACGCAATGTTGATCGTAAACAGATCAAGCAACTGACAGAATCTATGGATGGTAGGCTGTTGAGTGTCATCATAAAGGTGGCTATATTGGTCCCTAATTTTTTGGGGTTTTGTTTTTGCATGTCAGAAATGTTAATTTCTAAGTTTTGTGCAGTTATATTGGTTTACCTGGTGAAAATAAATAAGTGAGATGGGAATATATTTGGTTTTTATTAAGTTGCCTAATAATTCTGCACAGTAATAGTTACCTGCACAAACAGATATCCTCCTAAGATAGCCTAATCTAAAATAAACACTTCAACTTCCAAAAATATTAAGCTTTGATATTGATATATGAGACTTTTTGATTGAGGGTTGATTGAGAACATAGTTTTTGATCAATAATAAAAAAATCCTTTAAAATACAACTTGCCTTATAATTCTGCACACGGTGTATAATAAAGGGATTACATTAGAAAGACCCAGCATAATACCGCCATATAGTTACCATATTACATTGCATTGTAAAGACATAGCATAATACTGCCATATTGTAACTACATTACATTGAATTCCATAGACACAGAATAATACCACCATATAGTAACCACATTACATTGCATTGTAGAGATCCAGCATAATACCGCCATATAGTAACAAGATTGCTTTGTATATACTCATTGAATAGACCACATTGCATTACATTTTATAGACTCAAAATAATAATACCATAACGTACATGTGTTTTTGCTCTACTAAATCTGACGGTCTCACTCAGATGTAGCAGAGCAGAGACGGTGAGAGGCCGCACATCTGTCTCTGCTCTGCTACATATGACTGTCTTACTCAGATGTTGCAGTGCTCAAATGGTCATATGTGGGAGAGAAAGAACTAACCAGGGAGTTCTTCAGCTCTTCAGCAATTAAAGAGTCCAGTTGAGCAAAGAGTCCATGCACTCACCCGGAGAAATGCCCGGCAGCTCCTATCATTGAATAGGCTGCTTCACTGTAACATCTGCCTGTTACAGCAGTGATCAAAGCTAAGCTGCTGTACACACCTTAAATGTCACTCTCAATCTCTGGAAACCCATAAGCCCACTGACAAAGCAATTGTGAAGTGCTGATGAATTGCCATGGCAGCCGGCGACCTCCTGAATGCCCCGATGGCTACCGATTTGGTAATCCTATGCCAATGGCTGAGCTTCATAGGGCACTCTCATTTTAGCTATATACTGTAATGTATAGAGCAAGCAACCAGACGATTATAGAATCAAATAAAAAAAAAAACTTAAAAAAATGTTAAAAACATAATAAAATCCTAAAAATTTCAGTAACCCCCTTTACTGCTTTTAAAAATAAACACAATAAAATAAAAAAAAACTGCTAGGTATTGCTGTATCTGGGAACATCGTATTTATCAAAATAAATCAATATAATAAAACTCCTTTTTTTTTATTATTAAACTGTGTGGTTTGATTTTTTGTATGTCTAGCTAACCTGTTAATTATCAAAAAATGGCAACACAAACCAAAAATTGTTTTCCACAAATTTTTGAATTTGTTTTACAGCACTAAACTTAGGGGCACTTTGCACACTACGACATCGCAGCTGCGATGTCGGTGGGGTCAAATCGAAAGTGACGCACATCCGGCCTCGCTGTCGATATCTTAGTGTGCAAAGCCTTTTTGATACAATTAACAAGCGCAAAATCGTCGTAATCGTATCATTGGTGTAGCGTCGGTCATTTCCATGATTTGGAAATGACCGATGTTACGATGTTGTTCCTCGCTCCTGTGGCAGCACACATCACTGTCTGTGAAGCCGCAGGAGCGAGGAACATCTCCTACCTGCATCCTGCGGCTCACGCTGGCTATGCGGAAGGAAGGAGGTGGGCGGGATGTTTACGTCCCGCTCATCTCCGCCCCTCCGCTTCTATCGGCCGCTTGCCATGTGATGTCGCTATGACACCGCACGACCCGCCCCCTTAATAAGGAGGTGGGTTGCCGGCCAGAGCGACGTCGCAGGGCAGGTGAGTGCATGTGAAGCTGCCGTAGCGATAATGTTCGCTACGGCAGCTATCACAAGATATCGCAGCTGCGACGGGGGCGGGGACTATCGCACTCAGCATCGCTACCATCGGCTTGCGATGTCGTAGTGTGCAAAGGGTCCCTTAGGGTCATAGTTGCCTAATTGTCCAAGCGATGTCCACTATTTTATGTATGTTATTAGTAAGGTACTAATCTTAAAGTCTTAAAATTCTTTCTATGATGTGATATCTATGTGATTCTCAGCCTTTAACTATTATAAGTATCGTTATATCTGTTCTCTAACCAGGGGCATACATAGACATCATGGGCCCCATAGCTGAAGCCCTAATTGGGTCCTGCCCTAAAAAAGAAATATATATATTATATACATATATATATATATATGGCGGATTCACAGAACAGTACAGTATATGCCACAACCGTGCCACCATTATAAGGTAATTTTACTTACTTGACCCACATAAGATATAATGCCAACAAATGTGCCCCCAAAACACAGTTAGATACACCCACAGTGAATTTCTCCACACGCACAGTATGATGACCTTATAGTACCCCTCTTCAAATTATGATACCCCCACACTGACACCAACACAATATTATGCCTCCATAGTCCCCCACACACAATATGATGGTCCCCACACAGCCTTCTATGCAGTATAGTTGTTCTTCATACAGCATAGTGACTCTCTATACAGCATAGTGGCCCGCACACAACCCTGAACACTGTATAATGGCCTGCACACATTATAATGGCCCCACTAGCCCTCCAAACAGCGTAATGGCTACCAAATAGACCTCCAGAGAGTATAATGGCCCCCACAAAACACTCCACAGAGTATAATGAAACCTAAAAACCCTGCACACAGTACAGCTGACCCACAGAAAGTCCTCTAAACCAGTTTAATGACCTCCACATAGTCCTCCAAATAGTTTGATATCCCCCCAAATAGTATGATTGCCCCCACATAGTAATCCAACTAGTATAATGGCCCTGAAATAGTCCTCTATATTATATGATGTCCCACCAAACAGCATGATCACCCGATATATGACTCCAAATAGTATGATGACCCCACATATAGCAAGATGGCCTAGTTTGATGGCCCCCATATAGCCCTGAAAATAGTATAATTGTGCCGCCCCCACATCAGCAGCCGAGCTGCTCGGATCCAGATCCGCGGTGGCTCGAGGGGCGTCCAGACCCAAGGGTCGTACGGCCACTCAAATGAAGGGGATATTTACAGAAGATGGTGTAGCTACAGTTCGTGATGCCACCCGTGGTGTGTGGTAAGATGGAGTACCACCGCTGCAGCTGGGGAGTACCCGGTGGTGATGGAGTGGGCAGCTAGGCTTTTAACCCCTCCACGGGTAGGGGGGATGCCCCGGGACTCGGTGATGGTGACAGGGATGTGCCATTAAGGGAGGTAAAGGTCACTTGCGTACTCACTCAGTCCATAAAGCTGACACCGACAACTTAGTAAACCAAAGTTCTGGACACCGCTGCCGCTGAGGGGAGCACGTTTGGGTCCCGTTCCTGCTGGTGTTGCCTAATGATCTGTGACCTTTCCCTTGGCACCTTGTTCTCTTCTTAGGTGACCCCTATAGCTTGAAACTAGTCGGGTCCCGCTCCCCAGTATGGCTAACTGAGGGAGCTTGCTCTCAGGCTTGGGAATTCCTGGACCGTTTTAGTGGAAAGTCCTATCCCCCTCGTTGCGCTAGTACCCCGATTTTGGAGCAGGTGGAGAGCGGATCTTAAAGGCTCCATTCTCGTCGGGTGAATTGTCAGGTTGCCTGAAGCTACTCCCTGACCCAGGGTCCATGTACCCCATCGTGCCCTGGTCCCAGCCTGGTGATGGTACAAGGCCGCCGGCTGTACTCCTCGACAATACCGTGCCCCTTGTCACGATCCCCTGCGACCGGGGGTCCAGCTCCTACTAGGCCAAGACCACCGTCTGCTACCTACTACTTTCAAGGAGCCCAGCTCCTGATCTCCTCACTCTTTCACTTCCAACACTATACTGGCCTACTCCTGACACTCCTGACCTCCCCTTACCAACCCCACAAATGGGCGACCCTATTCAACTCAGGCCGTCCACTGGTGTGTCTGGTGGGTGTGGTGCAGAGTGTTCCTAGGATTTTGATTAGCTGGTTTTAGCAACATCAAAGTTAGGGACCCGTAACCAAGGAGGAGGTGGATATTGCACAGAAGGGCAGATTGCACAATACTCTGTGACAACCTGATAGGCCAGAGCGTCACATAATGACCCTCACATAGCACTCCAAATAGTATGATGGACCCACAAATTACCATCCAAATATTATGATGTCCCACACATAGCACTCCAAATAGAATGATGGCCCCTACATGACACTCCAAACAATTTGTTGTCCTTAATGTGCCGCCCCTGCAGCAGTCGAACCGCTCGGATCCGGGGTTGCTGTGGCTCGAGGGTCTCCGGACCCGGGGGCTTGCGGCCACTCAAATGTAAAGGGTACTATTTACAGGGGATAAATGTTCGTGACGCCACACGTGGTTCATGGTAAATGGGAGTACCGCCACTGCCGATGGGAGTACCCAGGGGAGATGGAGCGGGGCAGCCAGTTGACGTTCCCTCCACAGGTAGGGCAGGCCCCGGGACTCTGGATGGGTGGAGGTGCAGGGATGCGGAGTGCAGGCCGCGCAGCAGGCAGTACGCAGAGGGGATTCTTGCAGCATACTCACTCAGGCCGTGTGGGTGTTGGTGCGACCATCAAACAGACTCCGACACATAAGTAAACCAAGTCTCTGAGGGCCGCTGCCTCTCTGGGAGGAGCTCGTCCGGGAATCCGCTCCCTTTGATGTTGCTGGTGGTCTTGACCTGCCTCCTTGAACTTAATTGTAAATGTTCTGAGTGACTCCTTGGCTTGGAGCTTTCAGGGACCTGCTCCCTATGCTCTGATAGGGGAGCTGTGCTCTCAATGGCTGACACTTGGGATTTCAGTGGGTCGCATGGGTTGGAAAGCCCTGTATCCCTCGTTGTGTTGGTGCTGTTGGGGACAGTTCATAAAGAGACTCTCCTCCACAGGTTAATTATCAGGTTGCGTGAAGCTACTCCCTGATCTAGAGTCCAGTACCCCACCGTGCTTGGTACCAGTCAGGTTACTAGATATTCCGGTGATGACCGTTCTCCAAAACTAAGCCTGGCTCCTTTCTCCAATACCCTGCGACCGGGTCTCCGATTCCTCCGGTCCCAGACCAAAGTCTGCAACCTAGCCAATGTCTCCCAGGGAGCTCCAATTCCCCTAGCTCCTCACTCTCTGAGGGCTACCACTCAACTCCTCTCTCAGCTTCTCAGGAGCTGCCACTTCAGCTCCTCTCTCACTGAAAGCTGACACTGAACTGACCTAAGTCCCTCCCACCAGTCTGTCTGACCCCTAGGTGGATGGCCTTGTTTCAGCTAGACCACCCACTGGTGTGCCTGAGAGGGTGTGATGTAAGGTGACTAGGATTTGAATGCTGATAGAAGCAACACCAAAGGTTAGGATCCCAGAATCATGGAGGGTGGGTTCTGCACCATAAGAAAAAGGCGTGCCGTTCCCTGTGACACCCTGACTAGTCCAGGGTGTCACACTTAACATAGGACTTCAAATAGTATGAATATTATTAGTCCACATAGGACTCCAAATAAAATGATGGCTCCCATATAGCACTCTAAATAGTATTATACTGTAACTACCAAAATAGCCCTCCAAATAGCATGATGGCCCCCACATAGGACTCCAAATAGTATGTCAATCCACAGCTGACATCAACCCAAAAAGTATTACACTTATTGCCACCGCACCAGAGTAAATAGGAAGACCAGGGCAAAGAGCCAGAATTGGCATATCTAATTGATGCATCACTTCTAGTGCGGCTTAACGTCAAGTCCGAGTCCCAAACCAAAAGTAGTGGCCAACCTCTTTAAAAGGGAACCAACAGATTTGGCCCCTATAAGCTGTGGTCACCACCAGTGAGCTCATATACATTATTCTAGAATACTGTATATTAGAGCACAGGCCCCTCTGTATAACATAAAAAACACTTTTAGAATACTCACCAAGGGGGTGGGCCTGTCCAATGGGTATCGCTGCTCTTCGGTCTGGCGCCCCCCCCTCAGCGGCGATTGCCATCCTCCTTCTGCCCAGTTTAGTGTGGATGACATATCCTACGTCATTCACACAGGCTGGCATTACAGTCCTACGTAGGCGCACTTTGATCTACCCTGCTGAGGGCAGATGACAGCACTGTAATGCACAGGCACACGGAAAGGTCAAAGACCTCTCATGTATGCACTCTACAATACTTTGATTTGCCCTCAGCAGGGCAGATCAAAGTGTGCCTGTCTAGGACTGTAATGTCATCCAGTATGGATGATGTAGGACACGTCATCCACACTGCGATGTGTAGAAGGAGGATGGAGATCGCCACAGAAAGGAAGCACTGAACCAGAGAGCAGTGACACCCATCAGAACGGACCGCCCATTAGGTGAGTATAGTAAAATGTTTTATACGTTATACATCATGGCCTGGGCTCTTATATACAGTACTCTGGAAAGCTGTATATAAGCGCTCACTGGTGGTGGCCGCAGCTTATAGTGGCCAAATCTGGTGACAGGTTATTATTATTTATTATCATAGCGCCATATATTCCATGGCGCTTTACAAGTGAAAGGGGTATACATAAAAACAAGTACAATAATCATGAACAATACAAGGCACAGACTGGTACAGGAGGACAGAGGACCCTGCCTGCGAGGGCTCACGGTCTACAGGGGATGCGTGAGGGTACAGTAGGTGAGGACAGAACTGGTTGCACAGTAGTGTACTGGTCTGATGGTTATTATAGGTTGTAGGCTTGTCGGAAGAGGTGGGTCTTCAGGATGGCGATGCACAGGAGAAATCTTGTATGTGATTGTAAGAAGTGGAGATAAGAGGGGAGTAGAGAAGGTTCTCTTTAATTAAAAATGCACAACAGTTTCAGAAATTTCAAAACTACAAATTTTGCAATGAGACACGGGAGCGTCAAGTTATGCTTCTACTCACAGAAAATCAAATTTATCAGAAGCCAAATTTTATGCTTAACTGAAGTGAACCCATGCGGACAAGGGGAATATGTAAATTTCATGGGTTTGTTGGAATTTAAACCCACATGGATATAAAAGAAACTGAAAATAGATATTTTTAAATCAAAAATATATGTGTGATGCTCTAACACGAGATGTCACTAGATATACTAGTGGAGGAGAAGTGAGATGTTAGAACACTAGATGTCGCTAAGTACACTACTGGAGGAGTAGTCAAACAAGCCAAAGGTCAGGAGCCGGGAATTGTCTGTTCAAAAGGAGAGAGTGTAAAGGCCCCGTCACACTAAGCAACATCGCTAGCAACATCGCTGCTAACGAACAACTTTTGTGACGTTGCTAGCGATGTTGCTGTGTGTGACATCCAGCAACAACCTGGCCCCTGCTGTGAGGTCGTTGGTTGTTGCTGAATGTCCTGGGCCATTTTTTAGTTGTTGCTGTCCTGCTGTGAAGCACAGATCGCTGTGTGTGACAGCGAGACAGCAACAACTGTGCAGGCAGCAGGAGCCGGCTTCTGCAGAGGCTGGTAACCAATGTAAACATCGGGTAACCAAGAAGCCCTGTCCTTGGTTACCCGATATTTACCTTTGATACCAGCCTCCCCCGCTCTCACTAGCTGTGCTGCCGGCTCCTGCTCTGTGCACATGTAGCTAGCTGCAGGACACATCGGGTTAATTAACCTGATGTGTGCTGTAAGTAGGAGAGCAGGGAGCCAGCGCTAAGCAGTGTGCGCTGCTCCCTGCTCTGTGCACATTTAGCTGCAGCACACATCAGGTAATTAACCCCATGTGTGCTGTAGCTAGGAGAGCAAGGAGCCAGCGCTCAGTGTGCGCTGCTCCCTGCTCTCTGCACGTGTAGCTGGTCACTGGTTGCTTGTGAGCTCACCAGCAACTCGTGTAGCCACGCTCCAGCGATCCCTGCCAGGTCAGGTTGCTGGTGGGATCGCTGGAGCGTCGCAGTGTGACAGCTCACCAGCAACCTCCTAGCAACTTACCAGCGATCCCCATCGTTGTTGGGATCGCTGGTAAGTTGCTTAGTGTGACGGTACCTTAACTGAGGTCAAGATACAACTCGGAGGTCTGGAAGCCAAGGGAACTCGTCAGGTACAAAGGGAGACAGCGGAGCTGAGGTCAGCATACAAGCTGGAGCTCAGGAAGTCAGGGAGTAAAGTCAGGGTCAGAGAAATAGGCAGGGAGGGTACTAGGAATAAGTTAGTGGGACAAGATCGGGATGGTCACTTATGGGAGCAAGCAACAACTGCTGCAACAATGGAACTATCACTGGCAAAATAAATCAGAGCAATCACCCGGAACAAGGCTCAAATGAACAGGCCCTTCCCACAGGGTCGGACACCGGGAACAACCAGACCCCCGGGAAATAATACAAAACCACGCATCGGCTCTGCAGGAGAGCAGAGCACCACAGATCAGAATCATGACAATATGTTACTAATTTCAACTGTAAAATATGCTAATTCATATATTCTTAACTGCAAAATAAGCCGATATATAGGAAACATCAATAGCGAAAGAAATGCATTTACTTTAGTAGGAATTGACATTTACACTTTGGATAAAATTCTACAAGAAAAAAATAACTAAATCCAACTAACAAAAAAAAAATTAAGGGAAATTTGGAAGAAAGAAAAAAATAAATAAATTGACTGAGTATTTTCCTAGAATAGAAACATGTCTTCCTCATTATATTCAGTCCATTTTATAAACTGAAATGGCACATATTAGTAACAATGGCCCTGCTTTCTCCTGATTTATGAAGGACTATGCCCATAAAACAGGTTGTAAATTTTGATGGTGATTTTGAAAGATAACCATGAATCTTTTGCACTAACACAATAATGGGTATTAAAGAGGTTTCTGGCTTGGCAGGTTTGCTGCTGCTTTCATTTGTAGGCGATTGTCTGTAGAAAAAAGCCCAACATAAATTGAAAATCCATAACTGTATTCATATGTAATGAAATGGAACTGCTTATAATTAGGTTAAAGATTACACACCCTGCAAGAAGAAAGGATTTTTTTTTTGTCCTTCTGCCCCGCTTTCTTTCAGGGAACATGTCTAACAAATTGTCTTTCCTCTGTGTCTAATGCTTGCAATTACTGAAAAACATCTAATAAATTAAAGCAAAAAAATAAAAATTTAAAAATAAATCATATAAAATAATAGCAATGAAATAAGAAGCAAACAAAGCATATAAAAAAAATGAAAAATAATGATTATATAACATTATAAATAACAAAAATACAATTACAGCAATTACATTTTTGTGGAAATATATCCCAGTAAAAGATATTTTTTTCTATTACTTAGATTATTTTTATTTAGGTTTCTTTTAAATAGGGCCAAATGACTACATTTGGTTCACTGTATTGAGCCTATGTGAGATCCTGCTGAGAGCCTGGGAGCATTTTTTCGCTGCACAACCTGGAGGGCAGCTGCTCTTTTTCTCCCAGACCAGAATATCATTAAATTGCATAAGAAACATGACACACAGCAGGACATTTTATGTTTCTCTTGTACAAAAAAAAACAACTCAAAGGAGGCTGGAGGATCATTTCTAGAACAGTAACCCATCTTACCAATTCACTCAATAATAGCAATGCATATCACTACATTGATAGAAAATTAAAATCATTATTGTTTTGTTTAAATTTTTATAACAAGAATTTGAAAATTGAAGAAATTGCAAATAATAATGATGATTTGATTATATTGAAGAGGTTGTACTGGACTTTTTTCCTTCCTCATACGGGCAGGTAGTTGCTAAGGCCGAAGCCACACTTGTGCGTGACTCACACGAGTCTCGCATCACATCACCCAGCACAGCCGCACACTCTCCTGACAAGAGTGGGTCGGCTGCATGTATTTCTATGCAGCTGAGGCACTCATGTCCGCAGAAAGTTAAGCCTCGCCACGTGATGCAAGACTCACACAAGTCAAACTACTTGACTGTTGTACCCAGCATTGGCATAGCGTGGGCACTGACTGCTCCTGCCGGTGATTCAGCTGCTCCACGTCAACAGAGCACCTCGCTTTCCTCTGGCTGCTCTGTCGATGGGGTGTGACTGCCAGTGTGACGTTGATTGAAAGCCGACTTCTCGCAGTTAGGCTGCAGGGAGCCAGGTGTCAATTAGCAAGACTGCAGTCGTGCCCCGGAAACAGAGCGGAAAAGAAGTCGTCACTCAGTCGACGTGACATCTGCAGAAACCACTGAATCTCCGGCAGGACTGGTCTGTGACCACTCAGTGCCAGCAGAGATTGGCACTAGGCACAACAAGCAGGTAGGTAGCAACTACCTGCCTGTTAGTGTTAAGGCTTCACATGATGTTATGGCATCTGATATGAGTGCATCGGATGCGAAATGCTAATGACCCTCGGCTCCCACTCTGCTGCCCGCATGAGCCGAGTGTCATGCAACTGTGATCTGATCCTGCGAACACAGCTGATCTGATCATCTGATCACAGCTGCATAGGAGAGGGAGGGATTAATCTCCCCATCTCCTCCATTATCAGCTGATGCAATTATTGCACTGCACTCCCATATCATCAGAGTGCAGTCTGATGTTTCACTCTCACCCATAGACTTCTATGGGCGCGGGTGACAATTGCAGCATGCTGTGACTTTTCTCTCATACAGAATCTGGATGAGAAAAAAGCTGATCATCTGCTCTCCCTCATTTGACTAACATTAATCTAAGTGCAATACGACATTTTCTCGCATTGCATTCATCCTATTCATACGCTACCAAAAGGAAGAAGGACCCTGCTCGCATGTCCAAGGTGTTTTAGAAGGTGGAATATGTGGATTGAAGAAAGGCTTAACATATTTTGGTATTTAGAGATGTCTGGAGGAAAACCTGTAATGAAACAGAAAATATGGCGCTTCCTGGGCGCAGTAGTTAGGGTGAAGACATATTGCATGTAGCTCTGAACAGGAAATTAACAGAGAAAATGAAGATGATGTAAGCCACTTGTGATGAGGTCCTGATTTAGTCCACAATGGATTCATTGCAAAAGTAAATACAATTTGTTTTTTTGGGCATAGAAAAACATACTGGGGCTGTGCAACGCATTTCAGCAGATGCCTTCTTCATGCTTGTATGCATAATTATATCTGTCAGTACATCACAAAGATCTATATATGCTTCTTTCCCATCCCTCCAACCAATATGGTTTCTATGCCAAAAAAATCAAGTTGGATTTACTTTTGCATCAAATCCGTTGTGGACTAAATCAGGACCTCATCACAGGTGGTGCACATGGTCTTCCTTTTCTATATCTTGGTATTCGGAATTTAAGAATGCACAGATGTCCATGGTCCACTCTTACCTTTCCTAGAGTTTGATGAAGGACTCTCACAATCTCTCACAATATTTTTAAAGTACCATAAATAGTAACATCCTAGCAAAAACCTTGAAAGACTGCAATTCACATCATAACCAGTTGGTGGACACATTAGAGCAAAGACATCTACTGACAGAGTATCATAAAATCATATTTTTGTTCAAAGAAGGAAGGAAGAAGACATCTGTAAGAATATGCATTACAGAAATGTTACATAATAGACAGTCATAGTAACATACTTGTGCAACTAGGGGTATAAAAGACACATGAAGGAGGTTTAATGCTACTTTACCACTTATGCCTATCATCAGAACTTCAAAAGTAGGGAAAAAAATAAGATAATCTAAAGTGTAGATCAAGGAGTAAAATATATATATATATATATATATATATATATATATATATATATATATATATATATATATATATATATATATATATATATATATATATATATATATATATATGTATATATAAAATTATTTTTCAAAATACCAATTTGTGGAATGAAACATTTCCATCTTTATGCTTCTAGCCTCTGGTGTGTAAATGGTTCTCTATCAACCTTCATTGTTGCCCACCAAAACCAAAGTACTTGTTATTTACATTTATAGATCCTGTCACCACTAACAGTCAAAGTCAATAATAAAAAATGTAATTTTTTTTTGCTTATTATTGTTAAAATTATGGGTACAATATCTTGGAAATCAGTAGTTGGCCCATATAATCATGCTTTAAAGGGGTTGCCGGGGACTAGAAAAACATGGTTGCTTTCTTCTAGAAACATTGCCACATCTGTCTATGGGAAGTTTCTGGTTATTGTGATACAATACCAGTCATAACCTGTGTTAAAATTTGAATAGAAACAAGATTTTTATAATTCTGCTTTTTCCCCCCAAAAAATTCTACGCTGCCTTGTAATCATTTCCAATTACGCAGGTTAAATTACCCACTAGGAAATTATAATTAAGATTAGAAAATAATGTTTTCACTAACCTAACTTATCTTAAATTATTTATTACACCATATGAAAATAGAAAAGTTAACAACGAAGATATTTCAATGCATGATTATCAGAGTTCACGCTTGTAGTCCACAAGTGCCAGATCAGAGGACTGCGAACCACTGACTACCGGCAGCATCCATGGCTAGAGATGAGCGGACCCGGAAAGGACTGTGGTTGGTTCAACCGGACTTTAGATATCATTCGTTTTGGCACCCAGACTTGACCTGAATCCCATTGGAAGTCACTGCATGATCATTTCGGCTGTATGCCCACACACAGCTAGCCATAAACAGAATACTTCAGGGGAAGGTGGGTGGGGTTTTTCTATTTGTTTTTGTGTACACACTACATATGACAACACTGTTTTTACCCCAAGTGAGAGCTATTCAGGCACTGCAGGCAGTGGAAGAATGTTTAGTTTGCAAAAAAGAAGGCTGAGAGGAGATTTAATAGCGGTCTACAAATATCTGAAAGGTAATGACAGTGCAGCAAGGAAGAACTCTATTCTTATTAGCACAAGGAAGTACAAGAAGCAATGGGATGAAACTAAAAGAAAGGAGATTAAGATTAGACATTAGGAAAAACTTTCCGACAGTGAGGGCAGTCAGATAGTGGAACAGGCTACCGTGGGAGGTAGTGAGCTCTCCATCAATGGAAATCTTCAAGTGGAAACTGGATAAACATATAGCTGGGATGATTTAGGAAAACCTTCATTTGCAGGGGGTTGGACCCGATGGCCCTTGAGGTCCCTTCCAACTCTACCATTCTATTATTCTGTGAAGCAGTTCACACTGGGCCAAGCACCGAGCATACCTGAGTACAGTGATGCTCGCTTGAGTGGTTTGAATACGCAAAGCACCTGATCTCCGAACTCGAACACTGATTTTTTACTAAAGTCCGTGTTCGTTCACAACACCTTTACTGATTAGTAGATCTGGTGTTGTTATAACGTTACAGCACAACACAAACATGACATTGCAGAGGCTACTAGTCACAAGAGGAATCAAGGATGCCACAGGCAGTACAGGGTTTGCAACATTCCAGTTTGGCAGCCATGGACTACCAATGTGGCTGCTGGTCCGGGTCCTGAAAATCGTCTTTTTTCAACTTTCATCATTATGAGTTATATATATATATATATATATATATGTATATATATATATATATATATATAGTATATATATATATATATATATATACTATATATATATATATATATATATATATATATATATATATATACTGTATATATGTTTATTTATATATTTATTCATTTGCCTACTATGTAAAATGGCTTTTATTCAGGCTCTTTTATTTTTTCAATTATGAAACATTAGATATTCCAATATCTAAAAACACACATGTATGTTTTACGTAGGTATACATGTAAATATATCATTTCTTTTCCCTACAACATTATTATTTTTCATCCAAAGCTCAGAGACGAGCACAAACCTTAAACTAAAAAGCTATTCTTGTTTATGGGAAGCAGAGCAGTCTTCAATTTTTGTGATGTGCAAGCTATCTGACAATTTGCTGAAATGAAAATATCATCTCTGCTTTAATGAACACCTGCCATCCATTGCCCGGACTGACTTAATATTCTCTATTCAACGGTTGAGAAATTTCAAATAAGGCTGGGTCTCAGAAGAATTGCATAAATAATTAGTGAATGTGCAGGATGTCTGCAGGCGTGATACAGGCCTCATCCATTTTTTTTTATTATTTTTTTTTATATTTTTATTATTTGGTGTAGGCCTCACTTCATACTGCAGGAATAAAAGCATTATGTGATAAAGATAAATTAGTCATGCTAAGATCTTCTAATCGCTATGTAACATCTTGCCAGGAAAAATATATAATCAAGTGACTCACAAACCACCGCAATATAAAACAGATCAGAATAGCTTGTGCTTTGGAGGTTAGACCATTTAAAATGATTAATTGATCTGATTATTGAGGTTCTGTAACATTCTGGTTACATCAGGGTGTATCAGGGTGCTGCTGATAAAGTCTTATAGAACCAAGCATTAAACCAATATCAAAATAAATATAAAGGGCCTTTATGGTACAGCTGAGACCCACCAGGAAGGCCATTAACAAGCGTCCCATTAATTTCCCTATCTCTATTCATGCTTGTTCTCTATCCTTCCCCATAATCTGTCCTTTCTATGTCTATTTCATCCTCAGATAATGAAAATGGTCAGACAAACCTCTTATTTTGCTGTCAGTTTAAACATATTTCCGTACTTCATTATTCTAAAAAAAAAAAAGTAAGACAAAAAAAACAATTTCTGAATTTGAGACTTTCTTTAGAAATATTTTTAAAAATAAAAGACATTGACATTATTCTATTTTTTATTTTGTGTTTTGTCTATTTTTCTATTTTATGGTTTGTTTTTTTATAAACTCTTAATTTTCATTTAGTACAAGTAATATAAGACCAATGATATATACAGGGAAAATATAAACACACTATATTTTTATTTCATTTTTTTATCTTTTTTAATTCAATGAAATTTATTATTTATTTTCATTGTCAATATTCTTGTCATTTTATATTGTATGTAATTTAGGTAACTTAAATCCAAGATATACAATTTTATATTGAATGCATTCCATATTATACAGAATAATAAATGTTATTATTCCTCTGAGCCAGCCACAAGGATTTTCTATATTTAATTATGGAATATTATGATATGGCTACAATAACCTAGGAAACATGTTTTAAGTCCTAAGGGGATCGTGTTCCATATGATAGAGGTGATTGTGCAGAGAAGATCTAATTCAATCCTGTGATTTACTATTATATCTATGAGGGTGAGATTTGCCCCCTATATATACTGAAGTATATAAGTCAACTATTGTTGTGGTAATGATATTCCAAGTGTAATCGTTAGGTAGTGACCCATCTTTATTCAATTACATGGAATAAAAAATAAGAAAAAAATCAATACTGAATTTATTAAAACTTATTCCCTTTGACATATTACATATATTTTTTTTTTATTCCAGAGTTGGATACTAGTCCAAACATATTGTGTAATCAGGACCTATACATGTCTTTACTGATTTCGGGCTACTACTATTCTAATTAAAGTAACTAAGTAAAGGCAGTAACCCAAGGGTGAAAAGGAATAAGGCCCAGCTTATAAATCAATAGCCCTGCATCCTGCTTCATGGGAAGTGTTTTCTATAGACAAAAACAATCTACATATTATCTCACGGTCTGTATGGAAAAATCCTGCTTCTCTTTAATTCTGCAGTTGATCGTCGGTGGTTTAAAAGCCTGTTCACACAGGCAGAACGTGCATCAGAATGAACTGTAATAGATTGCCCCATGCGCATCGGCTGCCACTGTTCTTGACAGCAGAGTTCCTTTTTACTGAGACTGTTCTGCTACCAAGAACATTAAACTTTTGGGAAAAACAAAGTCAACAACGTCAAAGAATTTGCTTCCCCTACATTTGGAGGGCTTACGTAGGGCATGTCAACATTCAAAAAAGGCTTTACAGAGGTTGTCCCCTACTTTTACATTGATGGTCTATCCTTAGGATAAGTCATCAATGTCGATCGGCTGGGGTCCAACACCCCGCACCCCTGCCGATCAGTTGTTTTTGGTGCCGGCAGCAGACAGCCGGAAATGCTCAGTTCCAGAGCTGTTTCTTCTACTGATAGCGGCCGCAGCCATGTACTGCACATCTGCCTCCTATTGATCTGAATAGATGTGCAGTACCCAGCTGCTATCAGTAGACGGAGCAGCTCTGATACTGAGCATATCTGGCTGTCTACTGCCGCCGCCGCCACTGAGAACAGCTGATCGGGGTGCGGGGTGTCGGACCCCGGCAAATCTGACATTGATGACCTATCTTAAGGATAGGCCATCAATGTAAAAGTAGTAGACAACCTTTTAAAACACTCTTTGCATAAAATTCCTATTAATTTCAGTGGCAAAAACATGGCTTTAGTGCAGATGAATCTGTTTTGTCTAAAAAAAAAATTTAGAACATTTCAATTCTGAATGAATAAAGGCGGGAAAAATCTTCCCCTGCACCAAAAAATGATAAAAGCACCAAAAGCTTGTTTTTTTAACACTTTTTTAAGCCACAAAAAAATCTATATTACTAAGGATGTGTGATATTAAAAGGCATTTATCATCAAATTTTTGTTACTTCATAATGTAGGAAAAGAAACCCTGAGTGCTTTCCCTGAGTGATGATGTATCACTTAGTTTACTGAGAGCAGCACTTTTGACACAGAGTTTTTAGATATAGCATGTAGGAGAGCTCAGAAAGCTAAACCCACCCACACCACAGCCTTCTATGTACATTGTATAGTGACAGTGAGCTGCTTATCACAGGAGGAGGTGTGGGCAGTCTAGCAGGCGTGAGAGCAGCAGTTTGGGCAGTGATAATCTAATGGTGATTAAACACTCATTGTAAGTGAACAAGAGCACCCAGCCTAATAAGTGACACATCACTGAAATCTGTCTTTCAGACCCTATCTGCTGCTGTTTTCGGATGACATAGCAAAAACCTGCTGACAGATTTCCTTTAAGGCCAGGTTCAAATGTCACTGTTGAAAAACAGGCAAGGTGCGTAAGCAAATTACAGATGGGACAGGCTCCATGTGCATCTCTGTGTGCTTGTGCGAAAGCTGCACTCCAATGCATGAACTATTCAGGTTCATAAAATGAGTTGTGCATGCTTCGATTTTTTTCCACACTGTCCATTGGTGCTATATGTATATGGGCACAATAGCAATAACTGCAATAGCATAGCAAGTACTAACTGCATTCATGTAAAATTGTCTCAAGTGTTGAAATCAGAACTTATATTGTGAGTCCTATGAGAATATAGGCTGATTTGAGTGATTTTCTTTACAGTGCTATAGGATATGTTTGTGCAGTGGAAGTAACAGAAAAGAATTATATGCACTGTGTAGGTTCATGTAGAACCAAAGAGATGCATACTGCTACTTCCCCTGCGTGGAAGCAAAAGTTTGAGTTCTGCGAGTCATCAGTGCCAACAATTAATATATAACCAGACAAATGAAAGCTTGGGATGACCCAATTGACAACTGAGTGTATTCCTTACAGGCCCAGAGTTAGTATCTTTATCCAGATTTACTTAATAGCCCTAAGACTTTAAGTCATTTAAGCCTTCTTCAGAAAGATTTAAGGCCTAGCTTCGTTAAGCAGTGAAAAGTCCCACACATCCAGTCAATAGGCCGGCCTATGGGAGATGCTGAGATTTATTGCTGTTTACTACACTGGGGCTTATCTCTACTGTTAAAAGTTAGATTATAAATTCTTCACCGTAGAGATAATGGTCAATTGGTTACACAGTAAAGAGACAAACAGGACTACATGACTGGAGGAGCTGAAGGCCTGCACCACTCCAGACAGAGGCCTCCTTGTCATTTGAAGAAACAAACTTAGTATAAGAAATTATATAATGAAACTGATCGCTCCGCTTTGAATCTTTGCATTACATAATCGAAGGAATAATAGGGGAATTTCATTACATGGAGTTTTTAGGAGCATTGAAAGGTCCTTTATTACATAAACAGTAACGATGACTCATGTTGTAGGCTTATGTCATTTGTGCATTTCACGCTGTGATGACTAAGGGTACCTTCACACTTTAGCGATGCAGCAGCGATCCGACCACCGATCTGACCTGGTCAGGATCGCTGCTGCATCGCTACATGGTCGCTGGTGAGCTGTCAAAGAGGCAGATCTCACCAGCGACCAGTGACCAGCCCCCAGCCAGCAGCGACGTGCAAGCAACGCTGCGCTTGCACGGAGCCGGCGTCTCGAAGCTGCGGACATTGATAACTAATTTAAACACTTATTATGGTTACCCGATGTTTACTTTAGTTACCAGCTCACACCGCTTAGCTTAGCGTGTGCAGGGAGCAGGAGCCGGCACTGGCAGCGTGAGAGCTGCGGAGGCTGGTAACGAAGGTAAATATCGGGTAACCACCTTGGTTACCCGATGTTTACCTTGGTTACAGCTTACCGCAGCTGCCAGACGCCTGCTCCTGCTCCCTGCACATTCAGGATTGTTGCTCTCTCGCTGTCACACACAGCGATGTGTGCTTATCAGCGGGAGAGCAACAATAAAAAAACGAACCAGGGCTGTGTGTAACGAGCAGCGATCTCACAGCAGGGGCCAGATCGCTGCTCAGTGTCACACACAGCGAGATCGCTAATGAGGTCACAAAAAAACGTGACTCAGCAGCGATCTCAGTAGCGATCTCGCTGTGTGTGAAGTACCCCTAAATGGAAGACTCAGTAAATAGAACTCAGTGGCTCAATCCAATCAAGGGCAACATCTGCAAGGAGTTTGTATGTTCTCCCCATGTTTGTAAGGGTTTCCTCTAGGGTCTCTGTTTTCCTCCCACAGTCCAAAGACAAAGAGGAATGTAGTTTGTGAGCTCCAATGAGCATAAAGTCTATAAAGCGCTGTGGAATTAATGGTGACATATTAATAAGCATAATAAATAATACTAAAAAAATAGTAGAGAGAAGAGTCCACACTGTGTAATAGCTCAAGTTATGATAAATAAGATGATACAGAAACAAATTAACTTGGAAATATCAATTCTTGAGTTGTCCTTCCCCGCCGATTTAGCCTTTGCAGTTAGTGAGTGGTAGGAAAGTGTTCGGTAGGAATACTAGAAGGAACAAGGCGAAGACCAGCAACCCAATGGCTTGATACTATTAAGATAATGGCAGAGAAAACCCCAGTAGACTTATCAAGGCTTGCACAAGATCGATCTTCTGACAGAACGTTCATCCATCAAGTTACCATGGCTCGAGATCAAGCTGAAGGCTGTTAAATATCATTATTATTATTATTAGTAGTATTATTATTAGTATTATTAGTATTATTAATATTATTTATTATTATAGCGCCATTTATTCCATGGAGCTTTACAGGTGAAAACGGGTACACATAGTAGGGACAAGTATAATAGTACTAATAAAGCAAAGGGATCAATCCATGGTGGTCTAGAACAATTAAGAAGTTAAAAGGATATTCTCAAAATTAGAAATTATTACCTGTCCGTTGCATAGATCAGACATGGACTGTTGATCTTCAAGCTTATGGTGACTGCTTCAAATCAAAGAACAGCCATGAAAAAGATTTCTCAAGGAAAGAGAATCAGCATCACCCAGCTCATCAATAGTGGTCTCTCAGCTAAGAAAATTGCCAAACTGCATCATGTGAGTGCCACGGTAATTGTAAGAATACAAAATAATACAAAATAAAGTCCGTCCATCCATTCAAAAGCCAAGAAGTGGACGTTTAGGCAAAATCTCGAAGTCAACAAGTTGGCTTATTATAGTTTTATCAGTTCTGGCACAACAAATACAGCAGTGGATGGGTCATATGCTTATAATAGGGAAATCACAGAAGTCCATACAAGCACCGTGCGTAGCATGTTACAAAAGTCTAGAATGGTGGCCCAAAAAAAGGGGAATTCAATATCGTCTTATGAAGCGTCAGCTCGCGTTTTCGAAAAATGGATGATAGAAGATTGAAAATGGGTGATTTGGGCCAATGAGACAAAAGTAAATACACTAGGCTCAAGTGTGTGCAAATGGTTCTGGAAAAAACAAGGGAAAAAGGGGCATCACAGATAGAGAAATTAGAGGAACTGTCAAGTTCAGTGGAGGAAGGCCAAAGATACTTGCTAAGATTGATGGTGGTCTCAATGCTCAGCTATATGTGGAGCTATATGTGGGTATGCTACAAGACGAGTTACTTTGTACATTCGAAAACTATGGTTATGAAAAAGTCGACATCGTTTTCCAGCAAGATACTGAACCGAAACATCCTGTACATCGACATTGGAAAAGAAATGCTTCACTGCTAATGAAGTAGAGGTTCTGGATTTTCCCCACAGTTCCCAAATATACACCCATTTGAACACTTGGGGGTAGAGTTGAAGAAAAAGCTGACTGCCAGGACCCAACTACCCAACCACCATTTTCCCCCCCTAGAAAGACACGACACCGTTCTCTTATAAATTAAAATACTTTTATTTAAATTTTCCATTTTGGAGAGAGGCATGGAGAAAAAACCACTCTCATCTTTTGGCATAAAATTTGGTCGCAGCTTTTAACCAGGCATTACCTTGCCAACATCACGGGGTTCAGGTAAATGTACCGCCTTCCGGCCGTCCGGCGCGGGTATTTCACCACCACTTTTCCTACCCCTTCCGCTGCTGCGACTTAAACACCGTAAACTCAATCAAAATTGGAAAACAAAAAGGGAGGGAGGGTGGGAAACAGGTCCGGGTCCTGCAGCAGAGAGGCCGGAAGCTGGGCAGCACGGTGATATGTATCCAGGAGGCGGGGCTTAGGCCAGTCACACCACAGAAGGCGGGGGCGGCAGGTCAGTGTCTTTCCAGGGGGGAGACCTCTATTTAAACATGCATAGGGGCCAGCAGTCAGGGGGCAGCATCTCAAGTTTCTGGCTGCAGTGCCCCACAGACTGCCAGGACCCAACTACCACCATTTTCCCCCCCTAGAAAGACACGACAGCGTTCTCTTATAAATTAAAATACTTTTATTTGAATTTTCCATTTTGGAGAGAGGCATGGAGAAAAAAACCACTCTCATCTTTTGGCATAAAATTTGGTCGCAGCTTTTAACCAGGCATTACCTTGCCAACATCACGGGGTTCAGGTAAATGTACCGCCTTCCGGCCGTCCGGCGCGGGTATTTCACCACCACTTTTCCTACCCCTTCCGCCAAGGAGCAGCACAGCGCCAGCAAGCTGCGACCCCCCCCAAAAACTGAAATACCTGAGCCGTCCCAGGCATTTCCGCAACCACCATATCCATAACATCATCATTTGGGATGTACCCATCCAAGCTTAAGGACAGCCAAATATTGCCTTCCAGCTGGCGGTGCCAGACCAACAACCGTTTTTTTTTTGTTTTTTTTTTACACTTTATTAACAGCACAACTTGGGTAGGCCCTGATCGACCATGCGCCAGGAGAGATCCTTATCACATTCTTCCTTAGCTCCATGCCCCTTGGGCCAGAGGCTTACCTTCGACCGGATCGTTGTAACACTCCGAACTAAAACAGGGAAACTTGTACCTCTCTGACCAGATAAGGGTAAGAGGCCTAGCTAGACGGCCTTTGACCAGATACTTGAAGCCTATGTGTATCACCAAGTCGGTTGGAGAAAAGAGAGCTCACGCAATCTTGATCGCCTGATAGACCCACGGCTGAGCCAAGCTCCGGCAACCTCTCCAATTACATCCACTGTAAAGGGAACAAAGGACCGACCAACAAGGCGAAGATCCGCTCTCCTCGCAGCCAACATATATGGAAGTAACCTCGGATCCAGTCACTAGGCCGACTTGGATCTGAAAGGAAAAACACTGTCAGAACAGAGAATTCTCGTAACCATCAAACACCTCTTCTCTCCAAGGTGGTACTGGCAAAACCCTCAAACTTTTTTTTTTTTTTTTTTTTTTTTTTTATACATAAACAAAATCACAATCATGTCATTTTACATTAGCCCTGTACGCTGTTCTGAATCTTCTTACGTGTCTAAGAAAAACCCGATTTCAAAAACCAACTCAGTCCTGACGTCCCTCATAATGCATTTCCATTGCAGTCACCTAATCCCCTGAAACTGTGCTCATGTATGCTGGCCCCTAAAGCCTTGGAACACCCCAACTCTGGGAGAGTACGTACCGGGTACCACGTCTGGCAAACACCAAAATAACGAGGAACCGTCGCATTACCAACCAAAACCAGCCCACAAAATGGAGGACCAACTCCGTGACGCTAAAATGAAGGGCCGTCGTCGTGGGTAAAAACTGGTCCCATCACACCCGCTCGCCTAATAGACATAACCGACACCGTCGGGACACCCGCCGAGTGAGGGAAAAAAGATCCAAAATATCAATGTATAGATTTGCAATGGGGCGAACAATCCAAACCCCCCCCTTTTTTTTTTTTTTTTGAAACAATCTACGGCTAGAAAAGAATAGGCCTGCTGTGCTCCACTCGCTTACCATAATCATCCAACCCTTCAATACCTTACACCCCACAAGACCCTCATCGCTTCAGTACCGTTCCACAATTTAAAAATGGGAAGACCGACCTCGTAACAGGTTGCTTGCAACCGAAAATGGTGCACGTTCGCAGAATACTGCAGGGTGTGTATTACTAAAGGGTGGCTTGGAAAATCGTCACGCACATCAACCACCGGAGCAATACCCGCTGCATAACGTACCATAGAACCGTCAGGTCAATGCAAAATGGGGGCCCGGATCATAGGCCTAACTTCACCAAACACCCCACCATCTAGCTGAGAACTCCAAGCCTTGATCCTGCTGGTGGGTGGAGTTACCAAAATACCAGAGATTGGGATTGCAATAGGGTGAGCGATACTAACCCGGAAACCAGATGCCTGTTTTGCCTTCAACCCTGCGTTGACCCATAGGCATTCCAAGCCACAAAAAACCTAATCAGCCTGATTACTTATTTGAGAAGGGGGCTGTGGTTGGTTAAGGCTTTTTCCCACCGGCATCGTCGAACCACAGGTCATCCTACTATTTCCCAGTCCACCCCCCCCTTTTGTTTAGCTGGAACCTAAATAGGGGGAAAAGCGCAATCAAAGTTAGGTTACCGGACCATGCCCCCCGGGCCCAGCATAAGGAGCATTTTTTTTTTTTTTATAAATAACTATATAAACACTTTGTATTGTAAATAATCCCAAACAGCTGGCCCTGCGACGCCGGAAATACTCCATCTACAAATCTGTCTGTTCCTGCTCTTGAAACTATTATGGCATGGCACGGTGGCTCAGTGGCTAGCTGCAGCCCTGCAGCGCTGGGGTCCTGTGCCCAAATCCCGCCAAGGACACCATCCGCAAGGAGCCTGCACGTTCTCCCCGTGTCTGCGTGGGTCTCCTCCGGGCACTCTGGCCTCCTCCCACACCCCAATAAACATACAGGTAGGGGATCCAGACCGTAAGCCCCAATGGGGACAGCGTCCCCAATCCATGCAAAGCACACAAAACTAAAAGTCAGTTTATACTTTTTAGAATATTTATGTGGAAGTAATTGTCCAGAAAATATTAGTGGGCATAATTATTATGCGAATAGATAACATTGCCGGTTTTCCCATCTCACTTGTTTATTTTCGGTTCCTACGGTAAGGAAAACCAATTAAACATACGTAATTAACCAAAGAGGGAAAAATCTAGTAAAAAAGGCTGAAAATTACTTCTCTAAAAAAGAGAAGCAATTTTAGAAAAACAATCAAGCCATGCAACTGTACAGAAATATACTTCTCACATTTCGATAAAACTATCTGTGACCAATATAGATCCCTTCTTTCAATTACAGCATTAAATTAGGGTGTATAACAGGGGGGTTAGATCTCGTGATCCCATCGTATTGTCACTAATCTATAAATCACTTGAAGGGTCAGTTAACAGGTGGCAACAAGATTATTACCAGGAATGGAGGCCGCCTGTATTAAAATAGGTTGAAAAAGTAAGATATGTTTAATTTAGGAAAGACGTCTCAGAGGAGATCTCATTTGTACCTCTTCCGACAAGCCTACAAGCTGCCGTAACCCTCAGTCTGATACAGCACCGCACAATCAGCTCTACCCTCATCTACTGTATCCTCACCTATCCCTTGTAGACTGTGAGCCCTCGCGGGCAGGGTCCTCTCTCCTCCTGTACCAGTCTGTGCCTTGTATGGTTTATGATTATTATACTGGTACCTATTATGTAAACCCCTTTCACATGTAAAGCGCCATGAATTATATGGCGCTATAATAAATAATAATAATTTGTATAAATACCCGTGTGGTCAATATAAATAAACTGGCACCAGACTTAATCCTCCGAAATAGGGAAGGCTTCTTTACAGTTAGAGCAGGTAGATTGTGGAATGCTGTCTACAAGGGGTAGGAATGCCAGATACCATCACAGCTTTTACCAGAAAAGGGGGAGGGCGATTCCCTCAGCACCAATAACATTGTTTGTTATAAATAACTTAGTGACAACATGTAGAGCTGGGCGGGAAGCCTGTTACCTGTGACATCACGTTATCCTCCCTAGGGGCACTTATCCCACCCCGTACTCCCCATCAGGGTACTCACCTGGTGATTCAGGAAATAGCAGGCCCGACTCTGGATTTGCTCGTCAGATGCCAACTGCAACCCCGCTGTCCGGACCAAAGCACACTCAGATGCTCCTCATCCCCCCCATGGGACCTCACCAGAGCTGAGTCTGAAGAAGAAGGGGGGGGGGGAGGGAGCACCAATGTGACGACCACCCCCCTAGACGACTGGATCTAGCTCTACCCACGTAATGCCTGCTACGACGACGCTCACACCGATCCAAGGGTGAAGATGACAAACTCCGGACATGGTGGCTACCCATGCCATAGCTTGCTACTGTGGCCCCTGCACATGACTGTACATCGCGATGGTCGGCACCGCACCCACCGCCGCCATAACATGCTGAAACCCACTGTGTGACAACGGGGAGGGGCTGTTAACAGTCACCATTGTATAATGTCAAATGGGGTGTGTTTTGGCCTGGGAGGGGGCTTGGTGTAGGTGGGGTATCAGCAGGAGGGAAACATGCCACCTGCTGACTGTTGCTTCTTGCACAAGTTCACTACCCGCCCCCCTCAATTTGAACATTGAAGTCCTAACAGTATCCCTTAACCCGCCCGCTCACTGGGAGACCCACATGGTCCCTGGTTCATTCCCAGGCTAGCCCCCTTGGCATTCTGGGGCATACAAACGGAGGGGAGGGGAGGTTCAGTGTGTGTGGGATGGGGCGTTTTGAACTCTTGCAGGTTAGTGCCTGCATACTACATTCCCCACTACAGTGCCTCCAACCTGCGCTGTGACAGGGACTGCACTGAGTCTGCACTTCAATTAGGCTGTGTGCGTAATTCATGCGTCCTGCGTCCCCTGCACAGTCTATGGAGACTGTGCAGAGGCCGTGCGCACGTGGCATATTAGAACGCAGCGATTCGGCTGCTGTCCGAATCGCTGTGTTCTAAGAAGTGACATGTCACTTCTTCCGTGCGCTTTGCCGGCAGCTCCTGCTCTGTCTATGGCAGGAGCTGCAGGCAGAGCGCACGTTCTCTGCCGGCACCATGCGCCTCAGAACGGAGCTTTTCAGCTGCGCTCTGAAGCGCACCTTTTAGGTGCCGTGCAGAGCGCACACAGCCCTACCCTGCTCCTCCTCAGTACTGGCGGCGGTGGCTGGGCGGCGGGTGGGCGGGGCCAAAGACAAAGAGCGCGAAGCGCTCTTTTTCAAACTTAATGGTGGCTCAAGCTGACCGGCGGGCGGGTAGTTCCCTCAGAACGCCGCTCGCCGGCGCACATAGCTTGAGCCTCAGCAGGGAGGGAGCCGCTCACAACTAACAGCGCTGTGAGTAGGACGCTTCTCTCCCTGCTGATGGGGGTGACTGACAGCGAGCACAAAGCGGGCCGGCGGGCGGGTAGTTCCCTCAGAACGCCGCTCGCCGGCACATGTCGCTTGTGCCTCAGCAGGGAGGGAGCCGCTCACAGCTAAAGCACCGTGAGCAGGTCGCATCCCTCCCTGCTGATACCTCTCTTACCGCCTCCTGAAGCGGGTACACGCCACCGGCTGCCCAAACAGGTCCGGGTCCTGCAGCAGAGAGGCCGGAAGCTGGGCAGCACGGTGATATGTATCCAGGAGGCGGGGCTTAGGCCAGTCACACCACAGAAGGCGGGGGCGGCAGGTCAGTGTCTTTCCAGGGGGGAGACCTCTATTTAAACATGCATAGGGGCCAGCAGTCAGGGGGCAGCATCTCAAGTTTCTGGCTGCAGTGCCCCACAGTATAAATACCCGAGTTGACCAGTGTGTACCAACATTGGGAACATGTACAAGAGACCTGGGATTGAATTCCAATCTAGACATTCTTGAATCTGATCAAGAACATGCATAGAAGAATAAAAAAAAATACTAAAAAAATAACAAAATTAAAATTTAGATTTTATGAGCAAAGCAGTAACAATGCAGTGACATGACAAGAATCTGTATAACTAATCATATGCTAAATACTGCAAGTCAAATTTATTTACTAAATAGCCAAGATGACTGTTCATAAAATTATTGTAGTCTCAAGTTAAACGCTGTAGTGGATGGTGAGATATGGAGCTTGAAATTCAAAAGTTCAAAACATTGTTATTCTTTTGCTCGTCAGTGTAAATACGTCACAAGAACTATCATCAGTACTGGAATACAGCACCAGAATCACCATCAGTACATTAATTATTCACTAATACCAACATCAATACATGAGTGTAGCCCCCTATAGACAGTATGCTGCCCTACATATACAGTTTGATGCCCTATAGCCCAAAAAAGATAGTATGATGTGATCATAGCCGCCCATACCAGGTATGATTCCTCATAGCTCTACCTTGCACACTAAGATGCCCCATAGTCATCTATACACAGTATGATGCCCCACAGTTGCCTATACACAACAAGATGCCCCATAGCTTCCCATAGTATCCTGTCTTATCACTCCCCTTTATAGAGTATAATGGCACATAGCCCTCTTTAAACAATTTTGTGCCCCCATAGCACTCATACACAATATAATGCAACCTATAGACCCCCATATGCAGTATGATGGCCCCATAGTACATTACCCCACACAATATTTGATAGCACTACAGCCTCCCAACTATGTATTCCGAAAAAAGTCATAGAGCAAGGAGCTGATGGCTCTATGATCCACTGCAACTGTAAACAGTATCAGCATCCTGACAATGCAGATACTGTTAACTGTTTTGCGGACTGATGCAGCCCACTGCCAGATCTGCCCATCTGATGGAATTTGCCCAATGGCTAGTCCGGCCCTACTTCCAAAATGCAGCAATATGAGAGTCAACTTAGACTATCCCTTGAGAGTTAATTCACACCGCCGCCTGGGGCGAAATACGCATTTCACTTCTCAATAGAAGCAGGCATGTGCTCATCACACCCTAGTCAAACTCTAGCATAGATGATAATTAACTGGTCGGTGAGGACCTGACTAATAGGACCACACCAATTTTAAAAATGGAGCACAGAAATGCCTTGTTTGAATAAAGCAGTGGCCATGAATATACACCACCTCTCCATTCACTTTCTACAGTATTTCTGAAGAAAGCTAAGGCTAACGCATATGCAGGCAATACTCAATTGAAATGATGTATTTAAAAGCTGTGTTCTTTTATATAATGAAGGTCTCAGTGGTTAAATCTCAACTAATCACCCCAACCTGTGGATAGGTGATATTTTTCAATGTGTGGAATTCCTATGCCATGAATATCCATACAATTATGGAGCACTCAACCTTCTATCGAGTGGACGTGTGCCAGAATTGTGACCTTTTGCCGCATTTGGCACAACCACAACTACATGTTAGCATGACGTACCATGTAAGAACTTTTTTTAATGGTCAAAAGGTATGACAAAATGTTGATAATAAATTCACTTGCGGTCATCTGTCTATTGGACACTGACTGTATATGATAATAAACATCATAGAGGGGTACAGTATGTATCCACAAGTCTGAATGAAAAGGAGCAAGTACCTGCAATGGAGATGTATGAGTGAGCCTAGTGGATGGACTTGCACTTTAACTATTATTTTCTATATTGTCTACGTGTCTACTGTCTCAATACTGCACCAGCCGTATACTATGCATTTAAAACTGTACAAGAATCTGATGTAGTGAATATAAGGACGTAGTAATAATAATTATTTGGGTGTAGCAGTCAAGGTATGGTACAGCATATTGGTCTTGCGTATTTGAAATGTAAGTGCTGTTTATTAAATGGAAAAATACTCAAATTTTAGGGGTTTAGTGTTTTGTCAGCAGTAATAGTAAAGTCGGCAGCTTTGTTTCTCTCACAAATGCTCAAACAGAAAAACTGCTCTTTTCTAAAGCTCTGGTACACAGGGAGCATGGCACTCTTAAGAGCTGGTGCCAGGTAAGATGGCACTCTGTTTCACAAAAGTAAACTATGAACTTGGAATTATAAATCTGGTTATACACGCCAAATTAATGTTAGACAATTCAAATTATTTCAGTGGGACTGGCTTATTTAATTCCATCTGGTGCTGAATGGGTTAAGATTCCTCTCTATCCTGCTGTGATTAAACAGATAGTTGGAATCTCAGCTGCAGCCACTCCCTCCTGCAATAAATATCCAGTGTTCACTCCTCTTTATGCTGGATATAGTTCATTCTAAGCTGACCTGAGAAGGAGCTGTCTTTTAAAAAGCAGTGGTGATCTTTTCAGCTTATGCAGTGGAATCACTCCGTGGAGAAGAATTGGAGTTCTATGTTGAATCTGTTTCCCTTGTTTGTTTTTCATCCTCATGTTGTCTTTATAGTACTAGTTTTGCTTGCCTGCGCACTAGACAGGTCTAGTCCATGGTCAGCCAGGGCCTAAGCACGTGGTCGTGCATCTGGGAAAGGACCCATGTAGGAACGTTAAGGAGCTCAGGGATCAGCCACAGGTGAGTTCAGGTGGCGACCTGTCTCCCTATCATCTGGGCCTTCCTTTACATCTTCCTGGTGTATCCCACCTCTTGTGCTGCATACTGAGCAGTCATCGCTCCGGCAAGACACTAATGTCGCAGACATTTAGATATGACCCTATCTTCCCCATATACAGTTAGGTCCAGAAATATTTGGACAGTGACACAATTTTCGCGAGTTGGGCTCTGCATGCCACCACATTGGATTTGAAATGAAACCTCTACAACAGAATTCAAGTGCAGATTGTAACGTTTAATTTGAAGGTTTGAACAAAAATATCTGATAGAAATTGTAGGAATTGTACACATTTCTTTACAAACACTCCACATTTTAGGAGGTCAAAAGTAATTGGACAAATAAACCAAACCCCAAAAAAAATTTTTAGTTTCAATATTTTGTTGCGAATCCTTTGGAGGCAATCACTGCCTTAAGTCTGGAACCCATGGACATCACCAAACGCTGGGTTTCCTCCTTCTTAATGCTTTGCCAGGCCTTTACAGCCGCAGCCTTCAGGTCTTGCTTGTTTGTGGGTCTTTCCGTCTTAAGTCTGGATTTGAGCAAGTGAAATGCATGCTCAATTGGGTTAAGATCTGGTGATTGACTTGGCCATTGCAGAATGTTCCACTTTTTTGCACTCATGAACTCCTGGGTAGCTTTGGCTGTATGCTTGGGGTCATTGTCCATCTGTACTATGAAGCGCCGTCCAATCAACTTTGCGGCATTTGGCTGAATCTGGGCTGAAAGTATATCCCGGTACACTTCAGAATTCATCCGGCTACTCTTGTCTGCTTTTATGTCATCAATAAACACAAGTGACCCAGTGCCATTGAAAGCCATGCATGCCCATGCCATCACGTTGCCTCCACCAAGTTTTACAGAGGATGTGGTGTGCCTTGGATCATGTGCCGTTCCCTTTCTTCTCCAAACTTTTTTCTTCCCATCATTCTGGTACAGGTTGATCTTGGTCTCATCTGTCCATAGAATACTTTTCCAGAACTGAGCTGGCTTCATGAGGTGTTTTTCAGCAAATTTAACTCTGGCCTGTCTATTTTTGGAATTGATGAATGGTTTGCATCTAGATGTGAACCCTTTGTATTTACTTTCATGGAGTCTTCTCTTTACTGTTGACTTAGAGACAGATACACCTACTTCACTGAGAGTGTTCTGGACTTCAGTTGATGTTGTGAATGGGTTCTTCTTCACCAAAGAAAGTATGCGGCGATCATCCACCACTGTTGTCATCCGTGGACGCCCAGGCCTTTTTGAGTTCCCAAGCTCACCAGTCAATTCCTTTTTCCTCAGAATGTACCCGACTGTTGATTTTGCTACTCCAAGCATGTCTGCTATCTCTCTGATGGATTTTTTCTTTTTTTTCAGCCTCAGGATGTTCTGCTTCACCTCAATTGAGAGTTCCTTAGACCGCATGTTGTCTGGTCACAGCAACAGCTTCCAAATGCAAAACCACACACCTGTAATCAACCCCAGAAGACCTTTTAACTACTTCATTGATTACAGGTTAATGAGGGAGACGCCTTCAGAGTTAATTGCAGCCCTTAGAGTCCCTTGTCCAATTACTTTTGGTCCCTTGAAAAAGAGGAGGCTATGCATTACAGAGCTATGATTCCTAAACCCTTTCTCCGATTTGGATGTGAAAACTCTCATATTGCAGCTGGGAGTGTGCACTTCAGCCCATATTATATATATAATTGTATTTCTGAACATGTTTTTGTAAACAGCTAAAATAACAAAACTTGTGTCACTGTCCAAATATTTCTGGACCTAACTGTAATATATAAATCTAATCTCTTTAGCCAACTGATCATGAACCTCAACAAGATACCTACAGTTTAATAAGACTAGATTAGGGAAGATGGGGCCATATCTCAGGAACAGGGAGGTGCAGGAACAAAAAAGTGACAAGTCCTTTATAAGTCAATGTGATCTCAGAATTTGTCATGAAACAGGATAGGTATATTAGTTATGGTTCTGTAATGCCCTGGCAAAACCAGGTAGTCACAGATGACTGTACTCCCCACCAAGGGTACAGGAATCGCATCCTCCTTGGGAATTTACACCACACATCCCACACACAGGAACATCAGCCACAAAGCCTAGTCGCCCCCCCATAACAGCCAGGATACACCAATGGGCGGGACCAGGCAGATGGGAACACCCACCTAAGGGTCTTGAGGTGACAAGGGGTGGGAATCAGTCAGTTGGAGTTGCAGTTTGAGTTTGTTTGTGGAGTGTTGGAGTTGAAGTGGAGTTGGTAGCAGGAGCAGAAGTGCAGCATGGTGAGGGTTGGAGCCCTGGGACCACGGGAGAACGGGAGGACCTTGCTGCCCCCACATCACCGGTCCCGGATGTTGGCCCCGAGAGGCAGCGGCGGTGCCACCATCCCATCACCGCAACCCACAGGTGCCGTCACAGACAATCTCCCCTATAAATACCTCCCTTTTTCACTGTGTGTGAGGATGGGTGGTTGCACGAGCCCCCGGGTTTGGTCACCACTCGAGCCCAAGGCACGATCCCGGATCCGAGCGCCCCTCGAGTAGCCCCGGCTGCCGCAGCGGAGGCGGCACCCATCCGCGACAACACAAAACCTGGCATCACAAACAGGATTCTTACCCCAACAGTAGATGCCGTGCGCCTTGCTTTGGAATCCATGAAAAATTCCAAGGTCTTGAACTGCCGCCATCTTGCCCACCATGTTTGGCGCCAAAACAACAACAGCGTCATCTTCTTCCCCGAAAAAGTCGCAAAGCCGAAGCTCTGACCCCTAAGAACACGGGCGTAACCCGGTGACTCCAAAAGCAGGAAGTCGCAAAGGACAGTGGGTCTCGCGAGACTGCTATTGAAAACCAAGGGGGAGCGGCATGTAAACCGAGAAGATAAAGGGCCGAGACACCAGGACTTTGCCAAATCCCGTTCCTGGACATGCAAGCGGCAGGATGTCTCAGGGGTCCGACAACCAGCATGTGGAGAGGCTTGTTCCCGGGACTGCCGACTGGATTGAAGCGCAGACGGAGAAGATGTGTCGGAGAATCAAGGCCCAGGCACATTTCATCATGACGCGGTGGACCACCGAAATGAAGGGCCTGGCTGCAGTTGTCCGGGTGCGCAAGATGGAGATGGCCTAGGAGGAGCGAGTAAGCAGTAACTCATGGCCCTATGTTCCTCAGGAACCAGCCGTTTCGGCTGAGAGGTCCAGCCTGCCCCCATCCGCCATGTCGCCTCCCTCACCACCCGTGTCCACAGCTAGCACCCCAATCGGCCCGCTACCCCAAGTAACGGCAGCGGAACCCGTCTTGTCTAAAGAGGACCCAGCAATGGGGACCTCGGGTCTTACCGGCACTACTGAATCGGCACCCGTCTCGGCCCCGAGCCAGGCCGCAACCCCGATGACGTCATCCCCGGCCCCGGCAGTCCGCCCGGCCGCAACAGAGATGACAATGGCTCCGGCAGTCCGCCCGGCCGCAACGGAGATGACGACGGCTCCGGCAGTCCGCCTGGCCGCACCGGAGGTGGAACCCGACCGGAAGTCTGTCTAGTTCGCGGTGCCAGCCGCTCTCAGTAACCCCATCCCGGCTGTGGGTCAGCCGGCATGCACCTGCCGAGAGGAGGATCAGGCCACTGAGCGATTGGACCCACGGCAGAGAGAGAGTCTGGTTGTCGCCGGCGTCGAGGGAATCCATGTGGGCCTGGCTCCCGAGCAGGAGGCAGAGCATGGAACCCGTGCCCCATACTGGGAGCAGCAGCAACAACAGCTGCGAAGAGAGGTCGCTGCCCGAGAAAAATGAAAAGCGGATGTGCTTGCCCGCACTTATAAAGAAAAGGACAACCTGCGCCAAGCCACCTTCCGGGTCAGGGGCCCGACCTGCAGATGGCAGGTTTGCCTTTTTGACCTCCAGAAAGGGTGGGGGTTCATCTACGAGCCGGGACTGGAAGCCAAGATATTTGTGTCCCAGAGGGATGTAGCCCCGCATTTACCAAATGGACATCCAGACCGTAATCTGGAACCCGGGGACATGGTCAGCTACACCCGACACTGCGGAGAGCGAGGGTGGTTCGCCCTTGATGTGAAAAAATGGGTGGTAGTAAATGAAACCCCCTGCCTCGCCTCCCACCGTTTCTTATATGAAGATAAGAAGTGAGGTAGCGGTTCCCGGCTGCCTTTATTTACAGTTGTTATGAAAATTGTTTTACCCCCGTTTAATAGTTAAAATATGGACCATGGAGTCAGGACTGGCGACACCGCCCCAAAAACTTTCTTGGGTCATGTAAATAACCCCCCATCTACCTTCTTGTTACTCACTGCCAGGAGGCGGCACCCTCTGGAGAGGTCGGTTGGAGTAAGGGCCTGCGGTGGAGTCGGCCGAGGCCCTGTCATCACGGAAACCGGTGACTACCCTCCAGGCCAAAGGGTTCTGGTTCAAAGGACCCTTTGGGGTGTTACAGGGTGCGGAACTTTGACCCGGACACTGACAAAGACACCTACCAAAACCCAGGATGGTGTGACATCTGATAAGCGGTGGCACCAAAGGAGGGTATAGGTGTTTTGGGTGGCGGAAAAAAGGGTAGATGGTAACAGTTATGTAACGTTTAAGCAATGTGCCTCCCATAAAGGGAAGAAATGTTTTACATGTTTTAAATGTTGTTTTTACCTTTTTTTTCCTGTTCCTGAAAAAATAAATACCGGTGCCGGACAGCCCGCGGATGGGCTGTGTTTTATCAAGGAGGAGTGTGACACCCTGGCAAAACCAGGTAGTCACAGATGACCTCACCAAAGGTACAGGAATCGCATCCTCCTTGGGAATTTACACCACACATCCCACACACAGGAACATCAGCCACAAAGCCTAGTCGCCTTCCATGACTGCCAGGACACACCAGTGGGCGGGACTAGGTGGATGGGAATGCCCACCTAGGGGTCTTGAGGTGACAAGGGTTGGGACCCAGTCAGTTGGAGTTGCAGTTTGAGTTTGAGTCTGTGGAGTTTTGGAGTTGAAATGGAGTCGGTAGCAGGAGCAGAAGTGCAGCGTGGTCAGGGTTGGAGCCCTGGGACCACGGGAGAACCGACTAGGTGGCAGACGGCAGTGTAGGGCCACAGGTGACAGAGACCCATCACGGGAAACCTGAAGTGGACCGAGGCAGGGTTGTAGTCCGCCGGTACCGACGACGGAAATCCGGTCCGGAGGCCGTGCACGGACGGGGTACTTGGACACTAGGATGAGGCAAGCTTCAAGCCCCTTGCTAATTGACCAGCGGGACAAGGTACCAGGCCTTGTTCCCAAAGAGAGAAGCCCAGATAGAGCAGACCGGCAGCCCAAAGCGGGGGACAGGGTGTCCGCCAAGAACCCATTGAAGTCCCACGGGTCAGCGTCTGTGGGCAACAGCTCCCTCTGCGTCCAAAGCTGCAGGGGAGCGAATTTCTCCCATTCCAAGCGGGGTTAATCCATACACTAAAAGACATAAGTGCAGGAGGAAGGGCTCCTACTTTGTTAACCCGTGTGCGGGACCAGAACACCCCTCCAGAGGCAACCGGCATCCGGCCTTGGTTTACAGTATGAACTCTGTGTGGATTATTCATAATCGTGAATACACCGGTGTTACCCGGTCCACCCTGCCGACAACACCCCATCCCTGCTCCTTACCCACACCTGGGCCCCGGGACTACACCAAACCCCTACTCGTGGAGGGGAAACCACCTTGCTACCCCCAGATCACCGGTCCCGGACGTCGGCCCCAAGAGACAGCGGCGGTGCCACCATCCCATCACCGCAACCCACGGGTGGCGTCACAGACAATCTCCCCTGTAAATACCTCCCTTTTTTACTGTATGCAAAGACGGACGGTTGCACGAGCCCCTGGGTCCAGTCACCACTCGAGCCCAAGACACGATCCTGGATCCGATTGCCCTCGAGCAGCTCCAGCCACCGCAGCGGAGGCGGCACCCGTCCGCGAGAACACCATAAAAATATTTGATTATGGTAAAGACATATAGATGCCTACAGGAGAATCCCCTATTTGGGACACTCTTTTATAAGCTACAAAGTGACAAAAAATGTTGAAATAGATGGTGGAAGGCATCTTTCTCCAGCAATAACAGATGTGAAGGAAGTAATGGAGCTCTCAGCTAATCAACAGACCTGTATCCCTTCAATAGGACAGTTCACATGGTGAGACAATCCCATTAAAAAAAGGAAACCACGACAGTAATGTGGACAGATATTGAAGCTTTGTACACAGATGAGTTTATTATTATTATTATTATTATTATTATTATTTATGTTATGCTTTACTTACTATTTTATTTTAGACAAGATTAGATCCAAAAAAAGAATTTAAGCCTATCCCTATGGCACAAAATTATTTTTTTCACTGTTTTCGTAGCGAGTGCACCATACCTATTTATCATCATCAATATTAGAAACATGCATTCGGTATCTCCAAGAGCCCCATAGCATCCACCTGTTATATGTGTTATAAATGCCCTTGTTAGTAAGAAAGAAGCCATGGATATAAGACTTTGGCCCTATTTATAAAAAAAATCTAAAATGTCACCGGCTGATAATGCCATCTGATTTCTAGCACAATTTTCCATCCCTAATTAAAAAAAAAATACAATTATTTTGGAAAGTGAATTGTTAATGCATCAAAGCGCAGACTATCAATCATCCATATTTCTAATTGTCACACATCAGAATGTCAATTGAACCTTCCATCACTAACTACACCGGTGATCAATACATACAATGTGTCTATATAAGATATAAACAAGCTTTGGAGAATGAGTTCAAAGTCACAGCGTCATTAGTGGTGGTCTGCATCCCACACTCATTAGAAATAATCGATTGGACATATTGACTTCTATTCGTATGTATGATTTGAGAAAATTTACCAGCAATCCTACGTCGGCCTATTCAACCTCATCATAACATTCCAGTAAACACATTGCTATTAGTCATAGATCTCATGTTTGCAATTTTATTTTAAATTTATTGACAAAATTCACATCTAGATGATACAGAAGAAATAAGGGCAATCACCAAAAATACCGGGGTCCTCCAAGCCATGTCAGAAGCGAACACATCACTACTCGTCACTGTTAATGAACTGTAAAAAAGGAAAATATTCTCCGGAGTGCTCTTATTAAGCAAGATCAGAGTGATATTTGTGATATATCTTGAATGGAGCATTCACATCTTTTCAATGAGGAAAGAGGTGAATGATACTGCCAGACATGTCAGGCAGTGGCTTATCTCACCTGAAAGCAGAAGGAATAGGCATTATGGATGAGCGGACCCAGACTGTCCCCTGTCACTCGCACCCATAAAAGTCTATGGGTGTGAGAGAAACATTGGACTGCACTCGGATGACATTCAAGTGCATTCCATTATACATACAGGCTGTCAATGGAGGAGATGCGGGGATTAATCCCTCCCTCTCCTCTGCAGCTGTGCTCCTATCACAGAATCAGGTCACAGTCACTTGACACTCGGACGACGCTTGCAGCAGAGCCTGAGCCGAAAGTCGTTAGCATATCCCATCCTGTGTCGCCCAGGGAATGGGGTACTCAGTCCCGAGCGGCTTACTACTGGGGAATGTCACTTTGGTGGCCGTTGCCTGGTCTCGTGCCCTGGGTGCTTTTTAAATGGGAAGTATTTACAGGGGAGATTAAATTCATTAATGTGACGCCACCTGCGCATTGCAGTTAATATGGTGAAACCGCCGCTGCTGAGCTGGTTACCCCTAGGGCTGGTGGTGATGGCAGCTATGATGGTAGGCCCTTTGCAGGTAGGGCTGAGCTAGCGGATTTGTATAATGAAGACTTTTGTCTTTAATACAGAAGGCCACACCGTGGTTGAAGTTAACAGTCTCTACTCACTCTTGACCCTCGGACGACCGGTTCAGGTCCCTGTAAGTCCAGTGCCAGTTTGATGACTCTGTTGCTCTGTCCCCGGCACCCTTAATGTGCTTGGGTCCCCAGCTTGAAGTGGTTTGGGACCCAACTGTCCCTTTTTGTGGCAGTTACCTTGTCCGTACGGCGGGCAGTGTGGACCCTGTAGGGCTGGTCTGTGTCCCGAACCCTGATCCTTGCTTTACTGCAGGTGCCCCCACTTATCTGTGGGTCAGTGAGCTCCGTGAAGGTCCTCTCACTGTGCAAGTATTCCCAGGCCATCTAACACTGTTACCTGACCTAGGGCCCTGTGCCCCCATTGTCATTATTTACACGACCCAGCTCTCAGGCACCTCTTTCTCCTTCACTCTCTACTACTGTCTAACTAACTGTCCCCTCCCACCAGGCTGTCTAGAGTCTCTGGTCTGGCTCCGCCCTCTAGGTGGCCATCCCCTTGTGTTCGACTAGCCAATGACCCCTGGTGGGGAAAGGAAACTGGGATTTTGGTGTGTTTAGGTGTTACTGGCACTGGTGTTCCAGGTTCCTGGGGGTAGGCCCTGCATCCTGGTAAGGATGCAATACCTAGTAGTGCCCTGAGTGGCTCAGGGGCACTACAACCTGATGCTCTCTCATCGAATGCCATATGCAAGTGTAAAACTGCCTACAATATAGACAAGCATAGCACCTGTGAATGAAAGCAGTCAGCTGAAACACAGACACGCTGCCACTCAGTGTGGAAGTGCAGCTGACTGCAACCAATTACAGGTGCCAGTGGGTGGGAAAGCAGTACTTATTCCATGAAAGTTAATTAGCTGCTCCGGAAGTGAATGCACGAAATGGAAGCAGCTTGCTGTTATGACAGCTCTTCGGTAAGTACACTGCCCACGCTTCTATCTCCCTTTCTCTTCTACCAACAGTTTTAATCTCCGGTTTCTGATCCCTATAGACTTACTGTATATGGGTACCGGATTCTGTATCAGAACCGGATTAAAAAAATAGACCCACTGGTCCCGGTTTTCTGCGAGTCCGCTCATCTCTATTAGGCACTACATATCCAAGTGCACAATCCTTCTCTCCTCCAATATTATTTGTTATTATCGGTATTTGGACTCCAAACATTGCGGGACTGAGTTTAATCTAATATGTATGAGGCCTTAAAGGGAACCTGAAGAAGGAACAAGTCTCCTGAGCAATGTATATGGATATGTACAGTAGGTCATAGAAATCTGAATTAAATGATTCCTTGATGTCTGCGATCCGATGTCTTATTCCAAAGAAATTCACATTTTTCTTAATATTTAAATGAGCTGTTAAGCTCTATTGCCCAGACACAAATCTCTCAAACTCCGCCTCAAGTGCTTAAATTGAAAGGGAACATTAACGCCTTTACCCCCGGCCAATTTTTTCCGTTTTTGTTTTTTTTTTCGCTTCCCTTCTTACGGGAGAAGTAATTTTTTTATTTTTCTGTCAATCTTGCCATATAAGGGCTTGTTTTTTTGTGAAATGAGTTGTACTTTTAAATGAATCCATGAGTTTTACCATATAGTGTACTGGAAAACAGCAAAAAATTCCAAGTGTGGAAAAATTGCAAAAAAAAGTGCGATTGCATGACTGGTTTTGAGATATTTTATTCACTGTGTTCACTATATGATAAAAATGATGTTTTAGTGTGATGCCTCGGTTCAGTATGAGTTCGTAGACACCAAACATTTATAGGTTTACTTTTATCTAAGGGGTTAAAAAAATCAGAAGTTTGTCCTAAAAAACTTTTTGCGCCATTTTCCGCGACCTGTAGAGTTCCCATTCTTCGCAATCTATGGTTCAGTGCTGGCTTATATTTTGTGTCTCAAGCTGTTTTTAATGGTATCATTTTTGTGCAGATGCTACGTTTTGATCGCCTGTTATTGCATTTCGCGTAAAATTTGCAGCAGCCAAAAAATGTAATTTTGGCATTTGGAATTTTTTTTGACGCTACGCCGTTTACCTATCAGATTAATTGATTTTATATTTTGATAGATCGGGCATTTCTGAACATGGTGATATCAAATGTGTGTATATTTTTTATTTTTTAAACCCTTTAATTTTCAATGGGGCGAATATAGGATGATTTGAACTTTTATTTATTTTTTTTGCAATTTAAGATTTTATTGATGTTCAAAGGAATACAATATTAGAACATACATCCATGCTGTACCAAATGATGCGAATCAAAAGTCAATGCGACACCAAGCCTTCGCAGGCTTCGTAATATTCTATGGATGGTAGAAATAATACATGGATAATCATTTAAAACCTTAGATAATAATAGAACAAGAAGAAGAGGTTAAGTCGAGTGGTAGTCAAGGAATCCAAAGAAGGAGGGCTATTTCAGAGGAAGGAGAGGGGAGATAGAAAGCAGGGTAAGGCGACCGGGACTGATACATTGTCTGTTGAGCTAAGATTTGTCGAAATGGTGGTGTATGCTGTCTGAAAGAGAAAAAGCCAGAGTGCCCCCATTACGGAAATTAAATTAGTTCAAGAAATTTTTTACTGGACAGGAAAGACTCCCACTGGAACCACTTAGTGGCTGTCTCCACCGTCTGCCTTCGTGACTGGACCATCACCATTTCCATGCGGTGGATCACATTTACCTCTGTTACACACTCATCCAACGTCGGTGGGGTAGAATCTTTCCAGCGCCGTGGGATCACTGTCTTGGCGGCCTGAAGAAGGTGGCCCAAGTTAGATTTCTTAAAAACCCTTTCCGATACGTTAAAGACATACAGTAAAACTGCCTCCGGGCGACTGGGCACTACGTTCCCTGTGACCTCTTGTATGGCTGCCAGTACTTTGTTCCAAAAGACCGACAGGCTCGGGCAGTGCCACCAGATGTGAGACATGGTGCCCCCCTGGGCTCCGCAATGTCAGCAAGTATCCGGTATTTCGGGGCACCACGCATGAAGGGACACCGGGACCCTGTACCACCTGGAAAGTATTTTATACCTGATTTCTTGCATCCTAGTAGCAACTACGGACCTGTGGGTCAGACGGAAACAACACTCCCATTGATTCCTGGGAATTGTTTGATTGAGCTCTGACTCCCATGCTTTACAGAAGCGAGGAGGCGACACCTCTACTGCACTCTTCATAAGCTTGTACACCCTTGATGATATTGCATGGCGCGTGTCAGAGGACCCAATGCAAAGGTTTTCAAAAGGAGTTTGGGGCGAGGGATGAGCCATGACAGTGTCTTGTAAGGTTAAAAAGTGTTTGAGTTGGGCATATTCAAAATAGAATTGCAGTTTGAAATTACAGCTCTCTACCATCTCCAGGAGTGGGATGAGGGACCCGCCTGGGGCTACCCGATTTAATCTCAAAGGATTCAGTTTCGTGCTTCCTAGAAAATTGTTGGATGATGCTCCCGGTAAAAACTCTGGGTTATCGGTTAGTGGCATAAAAGGCCCTCTAGGCTGGGTCATGAGATTGCGCGATGACACAGAGTGAACCGTTTTCAATGTTTGTTTAGTGCTATAGGATATCTCAATCTTATGTTTGGTGAGGAGCGGCCAGGTCCACGGTTTGGTTGGTAATGATAAGGGGCACATATCTTGTGCCAGGCAGACCCAAAGCTTAGAACCAGAATTATGCAAAAGGTCCAGGACCCTGGCATGAGCGGCTGCCAAGTAGTACCGCCTACAGTCAGGCAGTCCTGTTCCTCCCGCACTCTTGGTCCTAGTTAGGACACTACTCCCTATACGGGCATGCCTTCCAGACCAAACAAATTGACTGAATATGCGCTGCATCTTGGCCCAATAGGTTGCTGGAACATAGACCAGAACCGTCTGTATCAAATACAGCAATCTCGGCAGAGCCGTCATCCTGAGTGCGCTGATCCTGCCGAACCATGAAAGAGTGCCTCTGTGCCATAGAGCTAAATCACCCTCGAGCCGTGACAGGAAACTTTGGTAGTTTAATTGAAAGAGCCTGGACAGGTGAGATGGGATCTTGATGCCCAAATATCCAATACTACCATGGGGTGGCCATCTAAAGGGGAAGTTTGGTTTTATAACATTCACAGTTGTTTGGGGTAGAGAGATATTTAGGGCCTCTGATTTATCAAAATTAATTTTAAAATTGGACCACTTGCTAAAACGGTTTAGTTCCACCATTAATGACGGGAGGGATGTGATGGCATTACACAGATATACAAGGAGATCATCGGCAAAAGCAGCGCATTTATGCTCCCGGTTGGCGATCCTAATTCCCCGTATGTCCGGGTTGGCCCAGATGGCCGACAACAAGTAACTAAGACATATAGTAAAGGTGACAAGGGGCATCCCTGCCTGGTCTCATTTCGGATGGAGAAGGGTTTTGACAGAGTGCCATTAATCTTAAGGTGAGCAGTCGGGGAATGGTATAAAGTCATAATTTTAGACGAGAAAACCAGTCCCAGGCCTATATGGTCCAGGGTCTGTGAGAGTGACTGTCAGGAGACTCTGTCGAAAACCTTCTCAGCGTCCAAAGACAGCAACATCAAAGGAAGTTTTTTTAGTATGTGCGTGTTGGATTAAATCCAGGGTTTTTATGGTGTTGTCCCTTGCCTCTCTACCCGGGACAAACCCGACCTGATCAAAATGGATCAAGTCAGGGAGCAAAGGACCAAGTCTATTTGCCAAAAGCTTGGCATAAATTTTTAAATCTACATTAAGGAGTGATATCGGTCTAAGGGTGCGACCGCACTTTGCTTTTTACCTGCTTTTTTGCTGCTTTTTCAACTGCAGCGTTTAATGACAAAATGGATGTGTTCTGCTTTTCAAGCAAAGTCTATGGGAATTTGGTTTTCTAGACCGCACTATGCAGTTCAAATTGTAGCCTTTTTGTGGCAGAACTTTGGTCAAAAACTCAGCTTTGCAGTGCAAAACCCAAATGGCAAAAACAATTGACATGTCCTGGCGGCCTCTTTAGCAAATTATTAAAGATGGAACGAAGAGCAGCAGGTATATCAGGGGCAGCGATAGATTCCGGGAGACCTCTAACACGTAGATTTTTCCGTCTGTTTCTGTTCTCCAAGTCATCTACATGTTGTTGAAGGGCAAATAGTTGCTTGGATTGTTTTTTTACAGTCTCTTGGATAGATTGAATAGACACCTGAGAATTTGATTGCTGTTCGGCCAGGGTGTCAACCCTGTGAGTAAATGAGGAGAGATCCTGCCGTAGTTGGATAAATTCTTGTTTACACTCCGCCACCACTTGATTAGCCAGTGCTGCAATGTCGCTCTTGGTGGGATCGCTTGTAACAGTGACCGCAGGTCTGCCAGGGAAGCCGGGCGGTCTTCGCCCATCGAGGTAGTAGTGTAAGACATATTGGGGTAAGCATAGAAAGAGTCCTGTAGGGCTGGACCATATATTAGTGTTTGCGTGCTTTGGGGGTTCTTTATATCGTCCCATATTTGTGGCACGGACGTATGACAATTTGGGGGTGTTCCCAGTACCCTGGGCCCTCCATTCATGGGGATCAGAGTGCCCTTTTCCAGGTCTCCGCCTACGGCTGTCAGGCTATTAGCCCAGGAGGATCCAGTGGACCACCGATCTGGGGAGGAAGGGGGTGCTTCCCTCTGAGGTAACCCCCAGGACTCAGTGGCAACCACCCAGGGTTCAGGTGACCCTCCTCTATTTCCAGCTCCCCCTGAGGGTCTTGTGGCCCCTGGTGAGGACGCATGGCTGATGGCGTTGCCCCCCTCTCTGGTTTGAGCCCCGCTCACCAGGCCCTCCCACGGACCCTGTACCTGGGTCCTGTAACCCAGCAGTCCATCTGGGTTAGGTGCTGCCCCCTGCTCACCTCTGATCGCTGCGCTTGTGTGTGCAGACGGGGGCAGTGATGCCTGTTGTGCAGCTTCTCTGTGCAGCGCCTGCTTCTTCAGTGCCCGGGCCTGCAGTGGTGAGTCATCCTCCGAGCCCGAGCACACGTGCGCCCCGTGCCCGCACGCCACACTTCTCACAGTTTCCCTGGTGCCGGCCCAGGTGAGTTACCAGGGCTCCCCGGCTCCCGCAGTGTCACAGCGGTGGGTGAGGCAGGCAGGACAACTACCGCGGGCGACCCATCCTCCAGCCTTGGTCTGCCTGTCAGCGTCTCTGGAGCGCGGCCACCATCTTGGAATGGCACCGCTGTCGGTACCACTTCTTCCACGGCGGGGGATCCGCCGACTCCCGCCGCCGCCGCGTGTCCTCTAAAGGGTCCCTCTAGGTCACAGGGGGTCCCTGCTGCCTCACCTCTTCCCTGGGTATTTGGGCTTGCCGCCCAACGGACACCGGTAGAGGGATCCCTTCAGGCCCTGCAGGCCGCAGTTCTCTCCCTGGTTGAGGTACAATTCCAGGCTCCCGGGAATGGGTGAGGTAAGCCCCGATTGTGCCCTGGGGTGCAGACGGTTGCCCTAAGGTGTTGGGCTTGTTCTTTTTTGTTGTGGATTTGCCCATGGTGTATATTAAACCGGCCCTATGGAGGATTATTTAGAGGAGCTCTAGCACGCAGCATCCTCACTCGGCCATGTCCAGCTCTGCCCCCTTCGAACTTTTTATTTATTTTTTTTCACTTTTTTTTATTTTACTAGTCCCCCTAGAGTACTATAAGAATCAGCAGACTGATCACTCTTCCATTTCTGTTGATCATAGCTGCACAGTTGTGAACACCAGAAATGACCATCTCCTGTCTCACACAGCACTTGGCAGGGTGAAACAGGAAGTGAGCCATGATAGATACAGGAGTCATGACATGAGCCTGCAGTACCATGGCAACCATCTGCTCCATGTGAGCACATCACGTGACTTCCGATGGCGGCCGGTGAGTAACGTTTTACCGCGATCGCCATTAAAATGGCGCTGTCACATTTTGACACTGCCATTTAAGTGGTTAACAGCTGCAATGCGATTTCACTCATGCCTGCAAAGTATACCTGTCAGCTGTACAAATCAGCTGACATGTGAGCGGATTCACCCTGGCTACCTGCAGCAGCCAGCGGGGATAAACACTATGACCACTAGGATGTAATATTACTGCCCGCAGTCGTTAAGGGGTTAATAGCGTGAGAACTGTAATAACTGACAGTCTACTTTCCTGATCTCACTGCAAAACTGTGTGTGATTAAATCTAATGCAGTTCTGTCGAGCATAATTTTGTCTCATTATGAACAGATTTGCAGCTGCAGGTGTCCTCTCATAGTGTTTTAGCTTCCATTCACAGGCAGCTAGTATGTTGGGAAGGGCAGTAGAGCAGAGTTGACATCCCTATGAGAGGGGAGTGGCAGCTATAAATGTTTTTGTATTATGATAACGTTCTGCTGTTATGCCCCTCCTCCCACACTACCTGCAAGTGAGATTGAAGGTGAAGAAGTGTTAGGGGTACTTTGCACACTATGACATCGCAAGCCGATGGTAGCGATGCCGAGCGCAATAGTCCCCGCCCCCGTCGCAGCTGCGATATCTTGTGATAGCTGCCGTAGCGAACATTATTGCTACGGCAGTTTCACACGCACTTACCTGCCCTGAGACGTCGCGATGGCCGGCAAACAGCCTCCTTCCTAAGGGGGCGGGTCGTGCGGCGTCACAGCGACGTCACATGGCAGGCAGCCAATAGAAGCAGAGGGGCGGAGATGAGCGGGACGTAAACATCCCGCCCACCTCCGTCCTTCCGCATAGCCAGCGTGAGCCGCAGGACGCAGGTAGGAGATGTTCCTCACTCCTGCGGCTTCCCACACAGCCATGTGTGCTGCCGCAAGAACGAGGAACAACATCACACCTGTTGCTGCCGCGACATTATGGAAATGACCGACACTACACCGATGATACGATTGACGCTTTTGCGCTCATTAATCATATAAAAAATGATTTACACACTCCGATGTCGACAGCGATGCCGGATGTGTGTCACTTTTGATTTTACCCCACCGACATCGCAGCTGCGATGTCGTAGTGTGCAAAGTACCCCTTAGTTGTAATCACAGTTCTACAGCAGAGAGAACAACAGATGTGTTAGTAATGAGACATTTCAATTCTGCTGTACTGTGTTAGTTTTAATCAGACAGAGTTCTACAGTGAGATCAGGAGAGCAGACTGTCAGTCATTACATGTCTCGTATTGGTAATGTCTCACACCTTTTCATTTAAAATCATCTCTGGAAACAGTTTCTCTGGGAAATCTATGTCCAGCACATAACTATTAAAAGCTCATTTACATATTAAGAAAAATGTGGATTTCTCTTGAATAAGACATCGAATCGCAGATATCATTTTATTCAGCCTTCTATGAACTGTATGTCAATGTAGACAGCTTAGGAGGGTTGCGCCTACTGACAGATTCCTTTTGAGGCTGATTTCAAACAACTGTATGTCACAGGTGTGCCATGGGTGACAGACAGTCCTGTGGTGTCCGACAACAGAAGGTCACAGCATTTGGATATGGAAAAATCCTCCCAGACTTTCTATTATTCCTGCTGTTAGTATTCAATGTACTAGGCATCTCCTCTGCTGGGTTTTCATTCCTTTCCCTCTAGGACCCTGCAAAGCTCCCCTTCCCTTCAGCTGCTAATCATCTGTATTTCCCCTTGGGTTTAAATGCTCTCATTTTTCCTGGACTTACTCTGGTGATTTTTAGTTCCTTCACAAGCTCTAGATGCAAGCAAGTGGCTTGCACTCATTTGTAGGATTGTTGCTGCTCTTTGCTGAACTTCTTCCTGAGGCATCTCTAGATAAGTTGTTCCTGCGCTTTCCCCATGCGTGTGCTCCCTGTGTCTACTTTAGTGTTTAGTAGGGTTGACAAAGAGCTCATCTCACCCATTCCCTATCTAGGGCCTAGCTCTAGGGTCATCCTAGGTTCAGGTATCCAACTTGGCACATAGATGTGGAACCTATCTAGGGTGGTGAGGGACCCCAGAGGCCAGCAGTAGCTTTGCTCAGAGGTCACCATCTCCCCCTTCCCTAGACAGATGGTTTTCCTTCTCTTTTTCACCGTTCACTTGGTACTCTACCGTACCTAGCACAACAGTGTAATCTGCGAGCCAGTGGTATAGCAATGAATCACAAGTCAGTCGCTGGTCTACCTACCCACTCTCACAAGAATATAAACTGTATGGTCTCCTAATTTAGGGCTTTAGACCTGCAGTAAAAAAAAAGACTTTTAGCCATAATACAGGCACAAAAATGCATCCAACCTATGCTTGTGTGACGACAGCATGCTCTAGGAGTGGCTTTTTTCATGGAATTTCCCAATGACTTCTCTAAAGAAAAAATAAATATTAAAAAAAAAAAAAAACCTACTTCTATAAAAAAAAAATATTTTTTATTGTAACTGTATGCTACTACTAAACAACTACAGCCATCTATCCTGTCAGAACGGACTGACCTGTCAGAACTGATTGGCAGCAGCTGTCACGATATAACAGTCACATGCCTGCTGGGTCCTCTGTAAGGAAATATATACATTTAACTGTATTTCTTTGCATTTAGATGAGTATATGCAGGTTTGCAATATGTGGACCAAAATTTTCAGTATTCCCGTCCCTTTTTAAAGATAGTCTGAAATTTATGATATTCACTCTTATATTATCCAACATTTTTTTAACTTTTCAATGAGACAGTTGTATTTTATAAAATGTTTTACATCTTGAAATTAAAAAATTGAGCAAATCAGATTGTATCACAATGAAATGTGCCCTTTGTATATGATTGTTTTATTTCCCACGATTGTCCATGCATCACGCACTGGCTACAGCTTAATAAAATGCTGGGTAACCATTTACAGGAATACAATGATCCTATTGATTATGTATTGCAGGGGGTCATTTTTCAAGTAAGAGGGCCACATAGACCAAAGGTAAAAGCCATTTTGAAATTCCAAAGTTGATTTATAGAGACGGACGTTTATTATGGATGCTGCCGTTAATTCCATTAGGTGCAGTACAGTCTATCAGTCCTAGTTTTATAAAATTCAGTATGATGTCCACTCAGTGTCCGGCTGCCAGGAAAAACACATTTCTTTGTAATCCATGGTGTACTAGCTTGCTTTTCCCAGCATTACTTTTTTTTTTGTTTTCTTTTTGTTAAAGAGGCCATTCCAAACTAAAGCCGTCCTTCCTGGTGTCTGTGTTTCGACCCCCCCATGTTGTCCTGGGAGATGATTACTATGGTAGTATTATATGATGAGCATTCTACTGAATGGTTCACCCGCTAATACAAGGACAGGCTCAATAGTATCTGAAGAGATCATGTGCTTGTTCAATATGCATCAGAGGGTAGAAGTAACCAAAATTGAAAAACTGGATTGAAGGGGTTTTACGACCTAAAACGACAAGTTTTATGAATCCTGACATTGCATACACTGCGCACTGTGTCAGCGGTGTCAGAGCTAGGAATGGTGGTCACGTGACTGCAAGTATGCAATATAATACATACTTGCAGTCAGATTACCGCCATTCCCTGTCATGGGGTGTGACACGGTAACAAAAAGTAGGGCGCCTAGACTGGCTTTCAGACTAGGGGCCCTAAACTGTCCTTTATTCCATAGGTACACCAGATGGCGGTGAAGTCCGGACCACCAGCGTAGCCCTGACTCCTGAGTAGTACTGGTATAACACCCCCGGGGAGGGCTAGAACAGGAGTAAAATTTCCCATATATACAAACAGACAGGGGAAAACCAAAACACAAACTTACTGCAAGCACACACAGCGGAAAAGTCAATACGTGCTCAGGAAGAAATAAAGTACAGGGAGGAAATAAACAAACACCAAGGATATTACTACAGCACATCAAATTGCATACAACAGTTCTTCATCAACTGGATCACCATGCACAAAGACCGATATCACTGGAGCAAAGCTAGAGCAATAATCAGCATGTGAGGCTAAAGCCTGCTTTACATGGTACGACCGATTGTGCGATTTCACAATCGATCGTACCCGCCCCCGTCCTTTTTGCGTCATGGGCAAATCGCTGCCCGTGTCGCACAAAGTCAGTAACCCCCGTCACACATACTTACCTCTCGTGCGACCTCGCTGTGGGCGGCGAACGTCCACTTCCTGGAGTGGGAGGGACGTTCGGCGTCACAGCGACGTCACATGGCCGCCGGCCAATGGAAGCGGAGGGGCGGAGATAAGCGGGATGTAAACATCCCGCCCACCTCCTTCCTTCCACATAGAGCCAGCGGTGGCCGCGGGAGGCAGGTGAGCTGCTCATCGTTCCCGTGGTGTCACACGGAGCGGCGTGTGCTACCACGGAAACGATGGTCAACTAAATCAACCGATATTATGGAACCTAACGAGCAGTACCCGACTCACGATTTGTGAGCGATACTGCGCCGCTAGGAGGTGTCACACAGGCCGGCATCGCCAGCGATGCCGGATGTGCGTCACAAAAACCGTGACCCTGACGATCTATCGCACGATAGATTGTCTGGTGTAAAGCAGCCTTAAGTTTCACCATTTTTTTATAAGGCAGAGGCGGCTGTGATAGGACGTGAGCAACCTGTGACCCCAGCAGCAATTCACCAGCCAGCAGGACTTAACTGCTGCTAAACCAAGAGAGCAGTAAACTGTGGATGCCCGACTCAGGCTGAGCAACTATGAAGCATTAGGTTGCTTGCCAGACTCTGCAATGTGAACAGAGTCTGGAGTCGCTATGATACCTAATGACTGAGGGGCAGAATAGCGCATGACATTCCCGATGCTGACGTTAAAGAATCCTCACAGTGCACAGTGCACGCAATGTGAGGATTCATAACTCTGCAGTCACATAGAGTAACTTCAGACTTTTTGATTTAGACCAAACAACCTCTGTAAGGTCTGTGAGTTCAAGATATTATTTATCTGTTGGTCTCTGGCTCATATATGAATAAAAGCAATATGACAATGTCTAAAAGTTGAGTCTTGACATCCATACCCAAAGTCGTGTGTAAATATAATATTCCTTTTGGTAGATGATTATACCAATGTTGAAAGGATCTTTCTAAAATCTAAGCTTATTAAGCCTGCTTTACACGTTGCAATTTCGCATACGATATCGTATGCGATTTGCAACGCCCCCATCGTATGTGTGGCACGTTCAATTTGTTGAACGTGCTGCACAAACGATTAACCCCCGTCACACATACTTACCTTCCATACAACCTCGATGTGGGCGGCGAACATCTACTTCCTGGAGTGGGTGGGACATTCGGCGTCACATGGACGTCACGCGGCAGCTGGCCAATCGAAGCAGAGGGGCGGAGCTGAGCGGGACGTAAACATCCCGCCCACCTCCTCCTTCCGCATTGCCTGCCGGGAGCCGCAGGACGCAGGTAAGATCTGTTCATCATTCCCGGTGTGTCACACGCTGCGATGTGCGCTACCCCGGGTACGATGAACAATCTGACGTTCAATTCTAGAGAAATAAACGACGTGCATGCAATGAACGTGTTAACGTTCAATCGCAATCGCACATAGCTGTCACACACTGCAATGTACCTTACGATGCCAGATGTGCGTCACTTACGACGTGACCCCGCCGACACATTGTAAGATATATTGTACCGTGTAAAGCGGGCTTTATATGCAAAAGATAAAAGTTTTCTGAATTGGCTAATGTTGTCTATTACATTGCCTAACATTTTTGGTAAATCAGAAGTAAGTGATTATTTGGGGCAAATCTTGGCCATGGCTTTCTGAAACTAGGTGTGTATGGCATAATCTCTACACCTACCAAATCCTCTAAAATTCAAATACTTTATTAATAATAATTAATTAAAAACAGTCAAAATAGTGAAAACAGACAAAAAAAACAAAAAGGTGTTGTGTGAAGTGTACACACATATGATATCAAAATGTGGCAAATAAGCAGTGGGGATGTGACAGCCCGAGACTATGTGCGCACGTTGCGTACTAGCCCTGCAGAAATTTCTGCAGCGATCTGAAGAGTACACGTGCGCTTCAAATCGCTGCAGAAAATGTCCGTAGAGAAAAAAAAAAAAAAAGCCGATTCCATGCGCTCTGCCTGCAGCTCCTGCCATAGACAGAGCAGGAGCTGCCGGCAAAGCGCACGGAAGAAGTGACATGTCACTTCTTAGAACGCAGCGCTTCGGGCAGCAGCAGAAGCGCTGCGCTCTAAGACGCCACGTGCGCACGGCGCCTGCACAATCTCCATAGACTGTGCAGGGGACGCAGGACGCATGCAGTTACGCTGCGCTACAAAGCGCAGCGTAACTGCATGTATTTACGCAACGTGCGCACATAGCCTAATAATCACAATTATGCTATGGAAGGGATACTACTTGATTCTCCCTGCTCTGTTTCCTGCCTAGCAGTGGAGGTAAACATCTAAATTTTTGGGTGCTTCCGCTCCTCATTGACATCCCCTCACTTACCCCTGCTAACTACAGAAATTGGTTATTTGTGGTGGTGGAAACCAAAGTGCAAAAAATGCTTGAAGAACAAATAACGGTCACAGTCTCCGGTTATTTCTCATAGACAATACCATAAATATAATAAACTCAGAGATAAAGAATAATACAATTTTGGGCCTAAAAAATGGAGAATAAGCCCCAAAGTACTTATCTATTTGAGGCCCTCCCGATACCATAGACCAGATCCAGACACATTTCTCGATTATTTTCGGGGTTCCTCAGGGAAAACCAGGTTGGACTCATAGAAAGTCTCCTGAATTTACATGCGCCCCAGCTGTAGCTGGGGTGCATTTAACTGTGCACTACCGGTTTGTGTTAAAGCCCTCTTTTCTACCCATTTCAATTTGGTTTCTTATTGTATGGTAAAATCAGTCAGATTGTTTAATTGACATCTCTGCCTTCATAGATCCAGAGAAGGGCAGATGTAGGTGGAAAGCCAGCAGATGGGAAGATGCACTTAATTATTTGGCCACGACATAGTGCACCAAGATCCTGCACTTGGTTTGAACAGTCATTATGTGCTGACAGAGTCCCTTTAATGCATATTAAGTTTGTAGCCTTGTGAACCGAGGGCTGCATATGAGGAGAGTAAGACAGGACAGGATAACAGTATTCAACCATGCATGTTATTGTAGGAACCAGCATGGATACCAGATACATGATTGTCCATTGTATTTCCAGCTACATGACTGTTCAATGATTTTTGGGTCCATTCTTTAGTTTTAGTTAAATGCATGTATTTGGGGCTAAAAATATATAATTAAAATATTGCCCTGTATGGCTCTTTGCATCCAGGAGGAGGATGAGGGATGGTTTTTGAAGTCTTGAAGGTGACTGGGTGAGGAATGTAAGAGTGTGGAGGAGAGGAAGAGGTCTTGGATGCATCAGAGATTACATGTGGGAAGATATATAGACATTAGTTTGGTGACATATGGAGGAGACAGAATATGGACAGCCTTATAGGTCAATGTTAGTAGTTAAAACTGAATCTCTTTAGAAATTCTGAGCTAATGAAGAGATTTGCAGAGTGTAGAAGTGGAGGAGTAGTGAGGGTAGACATAGATTAGTCAGGCAGCATAGTTAAGGATTGACTGGGGAGAGTGTTAGGGCGGCTTTGCACGTTGCGACATTGCACGTGCGATGTCGATGGGGTCAAATCGAAAGTGACGCACATCCGGCGTCGCAGTTGATATCGCAACGTGTAAAACCTTTTTGATACGATGAACGAGGGCAAAAGTATCGTTATCGTATCATCGCTGCAGCCTCCGACATTTCCATAATGCCGGTGCAGCGACAGGTGCGATGTTGTTCCTCGCTCCTGCGGCAGCGCACATCGCTGTGTATGAAGCCGCAGGAGCGAGGAACTTCACCTTACCTGCCTCCCGGCTGCAATGAGAAGGACGGAGGTGGGCGGGATGTTTACATCCTGCTCATCTCCGCCCCTCCACTTCAATTGGCCGCCTGCCGTGTGACGTCGCTGTGACGCCGCAGGACCCACCCCCTTAGGAAGGAGGCGGGTCGCCGGCCAGAGGGATGTCGCACGGCAGGTATGTGCGTGTAAAGCTGCTGTAGCGATAATAATTGCTACGGCAGCTTTCACTAGATATTGCACGTGCGACGGGGGCGGGACTATCGCTGCAGCATCGGTAACACGTTGTTACTGATGTCGCAGCGTGCAAAGCCCGCCTTAGTTGGGAGGCCATAGGAGGAGGATATTGCAGTTGTGGGAGTAGTGGTAGGTGGGCATAAACAAACTTTTTCATGGATTGAGGGTCGAGGAGGAGATTAATTCTAGAAATATTTTTAAGTTGGAGGTAGCAGGAAGTGGCAAGAGCGAGCTTGGAGGTATGGCTTGAAGGGCAGAGCAAAGTCAAGGATTACTCAGAGGCAGCGGACTTTTGATACAGGGGAAGCGTGATGTTATTTATAGTGATTTATACAGTTAGGTCCAGAAATATTTGGACAGTGACACAAGTTTTGTTATTTTAGCTGTTTACAAAAACATGTTCAGAAATACAATTATATATATAATATGGGCTGAAAGTGCACACTCCCAGCTGCAATATGAGAGTTTTCACATCCAAATCGGAGAAAGGGTTTAGGAATCATAGCTCTGTAATGCATAGCCTCCTCTTTTTCAAGGGACCAAAAGTAATTGGACAAGGGACTCTAAGGGCTGCAATTAACTCTGAAGGCGTCTCCCTTGTTAACCTGTAATCAATGAAGTAGTTAAAAGGTCTGGGGTTGATTACAGGTGTGTGGTTTTGCATTTGGAAGCTGTTGCTGTGACCAGACAACATGCGGTCTAAGGAACTCTCAATTGAGGTGAAGCAGAACATCCTGAGGCTGAAAAAAAAGAAAAAATCCATCAGAGAGATAGCAGACATGCTTGGAGTAGCAAAATCAACAGTCGGGTACATTCTGAGAAAAAAGGAATTGACTGGTGAGCTTGGGAACTCAAAAAGGCCTGGGCGTCCACGGATGACAACAGTGGTGGATGATCGCCGCATACTTTCTTTGGTGAAGAAGAACCCGTTCACAACATCAACTGAAGTCCAGAACACTCTCAGTGAAGTAGGTGTATCTGTCTCTAAGTCAACAGTAAAGAGAAGACTCCATGAAAGTAAATACAAAGGGTTCACATCTAGATGCAAACCATTCATCAATTCCAAAAATAGACAGGCCAGAGTTAAATTTGCTGAAAAACACCTCATGAAGCCAGCTCAGTTCTGGAAAAGTATTCTATGGACAGATGAGACAAAGATCAACCTGTACCAGAATGATGGGAAGAAAAAAATTTGGAGAAGAAAGGGAACGGCACATGATCCAAGGCACACCACATCCTCTGTAAAACATGGTGGAGGCAACGTGATGGCATGGGCATGCATGGCTTTCAATGGCACTGGGTCACTTGTGTTTATTGATGACATAACAGCAGACAAGAGTAGCCGGATGAATTCTGAAGTGTACCAGGATATACTTTCAGCCCAGATTCAGCCAAATGCCGCAAAGTTGATCGGACGGCGCTTCATAGTACAGATGGACAATGACCCCAAGCATACAGCCAAAGCTACCCAGGAGTTCATGAGTGCAAAAAAGTGGAACATTCTGCAATGGCCAAGTCAATCACCAGATCTTAACCCAATTGAGCATGCATTTCACTTGCTCAAATCCAGACTTAAGACGGAAAGACCCACAAACAAGCAAGACCTGAAGGCTGCGGCTGTAAAGGCCTGGCAAAGCATTAAGAAGGAGGAAACCCAGCGTTTGGTGATGTCCATGGGTTCCAGACTTAAGGCAGTGATTGCTTCCAAAGGATTTGCAACAAAATATTGAAAATAAAAATATTTTGTTTGGGTTTGGTTTATTTGTCCAATTACTTTTGACCTCCTAAAATGTGGAGTGTTTGTAAAGAAATGTGTACAATTCCTACAATTTCTATCAGATATTTTTGTTCAAACCTTCAAATTAAACGTTACAATCTGCACTTGAATTCTGTTGTAGAGGTTTCATTTCAAATCCAATGTGGTGGCATGCAGAGCCCAACTCGCGAAAATTGTGTCACTGTCCAAATATTTCTGGACCTAACTGTAGATCTGGTAGGGGTTTTAAGTCAAATGGAGGAAAGATGGTTAGTTCTGCTTTGTCCACAGCAAGCAAGATGAGAAGGAGGATATGGCTGATAGATACTCTGGGATACTGGACAGCAGAGTGGTGACATTTGACCAACGAGGGAGACCTGATAATCATTAGCATATAGCTTGTACTGGTCGTCATTTCACTTTATGAGTTGCCCAGGCCAAAGGTATAGATGAAGAAGAGTAGGGGTCCCAGGACTTATACTTAAGTGCCCCCGATGAGGCATGGGATGAAGCGGTAGTATGGGAATGGGAGGTACTAAATGTGCAGTGTTATGAATATACACACAATCACACATTGGTAACGGAAAAGGGGAAAGGAGAAGACGCGCCCACAACTGGTACCTGTACATATTAGCAAAACTCTAGCCACACAACTAACAACATCAGCCCATATCTGACTCACTAAATGGCTGTTGAGGGGTTCCTCGTACCTCCTCAAGGTACCACAGTACAATACACTGCCTACAATAGGAAAAGGAAAGGGCACTGGAGGATACAAAAACCCACAGTGAGAGAACTAAAAATGTTCTTAAAATGTAAAAGGGATAGGGGCTCTGAAGAGAAACAAACTGACTCACAGCAGGCGCTCCAGCGATGGTTACCAATAGTTTCAAACCTTCAGCCCCTAAGCTTGAAGGACTGCAACTCCTAGAAACAAGTCCACCTGGAGATATAGCCAACAAGGAAGTGCAGTGAATGGTGAACATATACCCAGGATGTGTTGACACAAACTAAAGCGGGGAGGTTAAAAACAACTGGAGAGGAGCTCATTAAGAAGGAAGAACAAAGTTATTAGTTATTAGAAGTATTAGCATTTGGACAGGAAAAGAAAGAAAATAGTGGACAGAGGAACCATGCACAAAACAACAAGTCACCCGATCGAATCCCCAACTATGCAATGACATTCGGTTTGTAAGGTATGAGGAAATACAGAAGGGGCAAGGTATGTGATGTGAAGGGAAGAGAAGAAATGTAGTGGGAGGGAGTATTTGACTGGGTCAAAGACAGAGAACAGGCCTAGAGAGAGGAGTAGAGAAAATTGAGTGTCAGCTTTGGTTAGGGAAGTTTCATTGAAATGGTGGGGATGGAAGTCCGATTATAGGTTGTTGAAAAGCAAACTGGATGAAGAGTAGGAGAAAAGTTCAATGTGGATGTGCTGTTCGAGGAGTTTGAAAAGGAAGCGAGAGAAGCGATATGGGATGACAGTAGGATATAGACCTTGGGTCAAGGAATTATTTATTTTGGATAGGTGTGATTGCATGTTAGAAAGCAGAAGGGAATATAGGTTGAAGAGATGGAGTAGGCCGAGATATACAGGGTAATGAGGTTGGAGAGGTTGGGAAAGAGATGGAATAGGATAAGGTCAAGAGAACAAGTGGTGAGGTGGGATTTGGAGAGAAAATAAGTACATGATGATGAGAAGAAAGGTTATGGGTGGAGGGCATTGGTCTGTTATATCAAGGGGTTCTGGTGGCTGGACAGGAAAGACTTGTTTAATTTGGTCAAATTATTATTTTTGAAATGTGTGAGAAAGTCTACTGCAGAATTGAGATAGGTCGGTGGGGGCAAAGGTGGAAGGAGAAGGGAGTTAAAAGTGTTGAATAGCTGTTTGAGGACATGAGATAAAGAAGATTTGAAGGTTGTGAGGTTGTCATGTTTAGCTGAAGTGAAGGTCAACTTCAATGTGAAAATTGCTTGTTTGGTGTTGTATAGTCTTGAGTGTGTTTTCTTCCAGTGCCGCTCAGCAATACTGGAAACTTATGTATAAGAGGTGCGACTGAGGCATTGTAGAAAACGGTGGATGTGTCATGAAGAGAGGATATGGTTAACAGAGGTACAAGAGAGTCAGAAATTGTGTTGTCAAGGTGTGTGAGGTCTAACATATGTTTGTCTGTGTTGGTGGATGTGGAGGACCATTTTATGAGACCAAAGGAGGAAGCAAGTAACATTAGTTTGGAGGCTCCTGACTAGTGATTCAATGGGAAAGCTGAAGGAACCCATGATTGTTGGAATGTCAGAAGAAAGTGAACAAACAAGGTGGAGAAGTGGTCGATAAAGGCGATTGCAGGGCCTTGAGGCTGGTATATGAATTCCAGATAAATAGATCTGAGACAACTGAGACAACTGCCTAAATAGGTTAAAGTTGTCTCCCTCAGGCAGGCAAAGCCTACAGTAACCATCATGATTAGATATAGCTCTTTAAGGCACTGGTCAGTATGTCGTAAAGGGAATCTATCTCCAGGATTTTGCTACCCTAGCTAAGAGTTACATGATGTAGGAACAGAAACTCTGATTTCAGTTCTGTATCACTTACTGGGCTGATCGCTGCAGTTATGACAAAGTCTGTGTTTTATTTGCTGCAGATCTTCCAGTTCTTTGAATACTGAGCTCTGTGTAACCCCGCCCTCATATCATGGGTGTGCCTCACTATGGGGGTCGGACCTCTGGCGAGTCTGGGACCAAAAGGTCACAACACCTTATTGTGCACAGTTCTGCAGCTTATGTTTAGATGTATTTGCTTTATGTTGGTGCTGTAGGGGTTAAGGACTCTTTCTTATCTGGCTATACTTTAATTTCTGGCTATCTGGCTATAAGCTTTAATCTCAGATGCAGCTCTTTGTGACCTCACCCTTCCATTATAATTTGTCACATGTCTTATGTCAGTTATATATTTTCATATCTAAGCTCTCCACTTTGGAAGGAGCCAGTCTATGGAAAAAGCTGAAATCTTGTGACAATTGCAGCTGTGGTGTTAGCTGCATTGTAGTTGCTTGATGTGTTTTCCTTTTTGTGTCTATTTCCCCATCTGTCTTCCTACTCTTGAGTTGGATTATTGTAGTGATGGGACTAGTACTCTCATTGGCCTTCTCACTAGCCAGGGTGAGTTCAAGACAAGCAAGGGCCTAGGGACGTGATCAGCAACGAGGCGAAAGAACCCATGTAGAACTCATGAATTTAAAAGACTACATGCCAGCAGGTTTACTTTTCCTGTAGTGATAAACTGCTGATAAAACAGTGATTTTATCAAAACTACACTGAGCAGACCAATAAGTGGCATATTGCTGGAATCAGGGTTTATGTCTACCTGGAAAACCAAGAAGCTGTAATATCTAGCTAGTAGCCAGATGGCCTGGGATTTCCCTTGTAATAATAATGTAATGTCTATGCTAGTTTTAGCTGAATTAAATGAAAGTCTACTGTGTTGGAGTGAAAACTCTACATGTGCCAAAATCTAAGCAAGAAGATGGTGATCCTAAGAGCTAATTTACCTCAGGTTTTCCCGACATATACTGTATATAAGCATTATATAGATGCGTCAGTAATCTATCCTGTTGTATGTAGGGGGACTCAATTTGATTTTTGCCTACAGAAACCCTCATCGTACACAAGTTTTGATTTTTAAGACAAGCTGCTGGTATGACGTGCTTCTCATCTGCGCTTGTTTTATCTCCCCTGACAGCCAAACATTCCTGTACGGAACATTGAAAATAAGACACATTCTAGAATAAAACATGTGATATCAGTGCCTGCAGTATCCAGTGTATAGTTACAGGGAGACTGCTACTGACATCTTATAGATACTGTACGCAGTGTTAGAGAGAGGTGCCAAGGGCCCACTAGTACAGATGAGTGGACCCATGGAAGTTCAGGTTCTTTGGGTTCACGCTGACTGTACAAAAAAATCAGTGTTTGAGTTCAGAGTTTGAGTGCTTTATGTATGCAAACCACTCGAGCGAGCATCGGTGTGTTCAAGTACGTACACTCGGTGCTCATCCCAGAGTGAGCCGCTTGCAGTGTTTGAATGGCTGATACTGGGGGTAAAATCATTGTTATCGGATGTAGTGTGCACAAACAGAGAAAATGTAAACCCTGCCCTCCCTTCCCCGGAAGGTTTCTGTATATGGCTAAAAAAAAAACAAAAAGCCAGCACCAAATGTGCACTTCAGCACTAAACATTCCAAACTGTACTTATTATAAAAATTTTGAGATTTTTGGCAAAAAATTGCAATTTCTTGAGCTGCCTCGCCACGTCACGGCAAATCTCATTAGAGGCAGTCCTACACTAAAATATTTTTATAAAATGTGCCATACAGCCTCACATATGAATAGTAGAACTGCTCTCAGCAGCACTCACCTGGTCTATTTCAATCCCGTACCCATGACTGAGTCATGGCTGTGGGCGGGACAGGTCCAAGCAAATGCTGCATGAAGTAAATAGCCTGTGGACAAAGCCTGATGACTCAATGTGAACAGTCACCAACCGCCAAAATCTAGACAGATGGAATACATCCCAAATTGGGGTGCATAGCAAGGTGGAGGTCAACCACCGACCAATTCAATGAAGAAAAAACAAAAAGCCAGCACCAAATGTGCACTTCAGCACTAAACATTCCAAACTGTACTTATTATAAAAATTTTGAGATTTTTGGCAAAAAATTGCAATTTCTTGAGCTGCCTCGCCACGTCACGGCAAATCTCATTAGAGGCAGTCCTACACTAAAATATTTTTATAAAATGTGCCATACGGCCTTGCTATGCACCCCAATTTGGGATGTATTCCATCTGTCTAGATTTTGGCGGTTGGTGACTGTTCACATTGAGTCATCAGGCTTTGTCCACAGGCTATTTACTTCATGCAGCATTTGCTTGGACCTGTCCCGCCCACAGCCATGACTCAGTCATGGGTACGGGATTGAAATAGACCAGGTGAGTGCTGCTGAGAGCAGTTCTACTATTCATATGTGAGGCCGTATGGCACATTTTATAAAAATATTTTAGTGTAGGACTGCCTCTAATGAGATTTGCCGTGACGTGGCGAGGCAGCTCAAGAAATTGCAATTTTTTGCCAAAAATCTCAAAATTTTTATAATAAGTACAGTTTGGAATGTTTAGTGCTGAAGTGCACATTTGGTGCTGGCTTTTTGTTTTTTCTTCATTGAATTGGTCGGTGGTTGACCTCCACCTTGCTATGCACCCCAATTTGGGATGTATTCCATCTGTCTAGATTTTGGCGGTTGGTGACTGTTCACATTGAGTCATCAGGCTTTGTCCACAGGCTATTTACTTCATGCAGCATTTGCTTGGACCTGTCCCGCCCACAGCCATGACTCAGTCATGGGTACGGGATTGAAATAGACCAGGTGAGTGCTGCTGAGAGCAGTTCTACTATTCATATGTGAGGCCGTATGGCACATTTTATAAAAATATTTTAGTGTAGGACTGCCTCTAATGAGATTTGCCGTGACGTGGCGAGGCAGCTCAAGAAATTGCAATTTTTTGCCAAAAATCTCAAAATTTTTATAATAAGTACAGTTTGGAATGTTTAGTGCTGAAGTGCACATTTGGTGCTGGCTTTTTGTTTTTTCTTCATTGAATTGGTCGGTGGTTGACCTCCACCTTGCTATGCACCCCAATTTGGGATGTATTCCATCTGTCTAGATTTTGGCGGTTGGTGACTGTTCACATTGAGTCATCAGGCTTTGTCCACAGGCTATTTACTTCATGCAGCATTTGCTTGGACCTGTCCCGCCCACAGCCATGACTCAGTCATGGGTACGGGATTGAAATAGACCAGGTGAGTGCTGCTGAGAGCAGTTCTACTATTCATATGTGAGGCCGTATGGCACATTTTATAAAAATATTTTAGTGTAGGACTGCCTCTAATGAGATTTGCCGTGACGTGGCGAGGCAGCTCAAGAAATTGCAATTTTTTGCCAAAAATCTCAAAATTTTTATAATAAGTACAGTTTGGAATGTTTAGTGCTGAAGTGCACATTTGGTGCTGGCTTTTTGTTTTTTCTTCATTGAATTGGTCGGTGGTTGACCTCCACCTTGCTATGCACCCCAATTTGGGATGTATTCCATCTGTCTAGATTTTGGCGGTTGGTGACTGTTCACATTGAGTCATCAGGCTTTGTCCACAGGCTATTTACTTCATGCAGCATTTGCTTGGACCTGTCCCGCCCACAGCCATGACTCAGTCATGGGTACGGGATTGAAATAGACCAGGTGAGTGCTGCTGAGAGCAGTTCTACTATTCATATGTGAGGCCGTATGGCACATTTTATAAAAATATTTTAGTGTAGGACTGCCTCTAATGAGATTTGCCGTGACGTGGCGAGGCAGCTCAAGAAATTGCAATTTTTTGCCAAAAATCTCAAAATTTTTATAATAAGTACAGTTTGGAATGTTTAGTGCTGAAGTGCACGTTTGGTGCTGGCTTTTTGTTTTTTCTTCATTGAATTGGTCGGTGGTTGACCTCCACCTTGCTATGCACCCCAATTTGGGATGTATTCCATCTGTCTAGATTTTGGCGGTTGGTGACTGTTCACATTGAGTCATCAGGCTTTGTCCACAGGCTATTTACTTCATGCAGCATTTGCTTGGACCTGTCCCGCCCACAGCCATGACTCAGTCATGGGTACGGGATTGAAATAGACCAGGTGAGTGCTGCTGAGAGCAGTTCTACTATTCATATGTGAGGCCGTATGGCACATTTTATAAAAATATTTTAGTGTAGGACTGCCTCTAATGAGATTTGCCGTGACGTGGCGAGGCAGCTCAAGAAATTGCAATTTTTTGCCAAAAATCTCAAAATTTTTATAATAAGTACAGTTTGGAATGTTTAGTGCTGAAGTGCACATTTGGTGCTGGCTTTTTGTTTTTTCTTCATTGAATTGGTCGGTGGTTGACCTCCACCTTGCTATGCACCCTAATTTGGGATGTATTCCATCTGTCTAGATTTTGGCGGTTGGTGACTGTTCACATTGAGTCATCAGGCTTTGTCCACAGGCTATTTACTTCATGCAGCATTTGCTTGGACCTGTCCCGCCCACAGCCATGACTCAGTCATGGGTACGGGATTGAAATAGACCAGGTGAGTGCTGCTGAGAGCAGTTCTACTATTCATATGTGAGGCCGTATGGCACATTTTATAAAAATATTTTAGTGTAGGACTGCCTCTAATGAGATTTGCCGTGACGTGGCGAGGCAGCTCAAGAAATTGCAATTTTTTGCCAAAAATCTCAAAATTTTTATAATAAGTACAGTTTGGAATGTTTAGTGCTGAAGTGCACATTTGGTGCTGGCTTTTTGTTTTTTCTTCATTGAATTGGTCGGTGGTTGACCTCCACCTTGCTATGCACCCCAATTTGGGATGTATTCCATCTGTCTAGATTTTGGCGGTTGGTGACTGTTCACATTGAGTCATCAGGCTTTGTCCACAGGCTATTTACTTCATGCAGCATTTGCTTGGACCTGTCCCGCCCACAGCCATGACTCAGTCATGGGTACGGGATTGAAATAGACCAGGTGAGTGCTGCTGAGAGCAGTTCTACTATTCATATGTGAGGCCGTATGGCACATTTTATAAAAATATTTTAGTGTAGGACTGCCTCTAATGAGATTTGCCGTGACGTGGCGAGGCAGCTCAAGAAATTGCAATTTTTTGCCAAAAATCTCAAAATTTTTATAATAAGTACAGTTTGGAATGTTTAGTGCTGAAGTGCACATTTGGTGCTGGCTTTTTGTTTTTTCTTCTGTATATGGCTGCCTGAGTTGGGCGGAAAGCCAAACTGCCAATCAGTGACTTCAGGTCAAGTCCAAATCCAGAACAGAACTTTATGTAAAATCAAGCAGAACTTGCATAGCCCAAACTTCCATGGGTTTGCTAGAAGTCACTGATTGGGCAGTTCGGCTCTCTGCCCACATATAGCCATCCATAAGCAGAACACTTCCAGGAGAGGGTGGGTGGGGTTTTTTATTATTGTTTTTGTACACACTACATCCGATATCGCTGATTTTACCTCCAATAAGAGCCATTTAAACATTGGAAGTGGCTCGCACTGGACCAAGCCCCGAGTGTACCAGAGCACAGCGACGCACTGCTCGAGTGGTTTGCACTGCTCCGAGCTTGAACACTGATTTTTTGGTAAAGTCTGTTTTTAGTACAAACACCAAACTTTAAAGTTTGGGTCCGCTCATTTTTACCCACCAGTAACATTGATTGTGGGGTCCACTGTCCACCTACGTGAATTTTGCATTTCTCTTATTCTCAAATTTTTCTGTGTAATATAACAATAAAACTGGGTAGTTTGTTGGATGATTGAGTAGATACTTCTGTCTGTACATAGATAATTGAGGGTACTGTGCCAAGTGCTGCCCATATAGGAAAGCTGGGGTCCTAATCCTGCACAGGGGCCCAGCAGGGGACTTCCTTATTTCCCAGTAGGCCAGTCTGAGCATGTGGCATTGTAATAAACCAAAAATAGTGCAATGGAAAATGGTTCTAAAAATGCCATTGTGAGGGGCTCATACTGTATATTAGTGCTTTCCTGATCCATATCGAGTCTTGAAATATTTTATTCTTCAAAAATGTCTACATAGTGAAGCATCAAAATTGTCTGAAGGTTGGGATAATATATTAGATAAGGGCATAAAAGAGAAACTACTTTATAAATAACAGGCTGCATATAAAAAGTAACCAAGGTTACAGCTAAATCATATTAAAATACCATGCAAGATCACTACTATATAATATAACACCACCATAACAACTATGCAACAAGAGGGGTGGGAATCAGCCAGTTGCCACCAGTTCAGGCAACTGATTGTTAAAATTGCAGCCAGATCCCTGAACCGGCAAGAAGCTGTGACCCCAACCAGCACTGTGTGGGCCCACCGGTTTCAACCAATTATGTGTCTGAGGACTCACATTCAGTTTAAATATATTCCAGTACACAAAGCCACCGGATTCCTGCAGCACAACAATTAAAATATTCGCCTGTCTATCCAAGGTTGGCAGCTGACGTTGGCGTGCACGTCGGCAGCATATATCGTCATTGCCGTGCATCGGCCTATCCGAGCCGCATATAAGAAAGGAAGAGGATGCCAGTCGACCATGGACAGCTAAGAAGAATCTTTTTTTTATTTTGTTACAGAATAGGACAATATGGAGGTCATATTGGGATCAGGGTGAAGGACATAGGAGTATAAGGATAGGGGAGATAAGTTGACCAGGATAAAAAACATATGAAGAACAGGATGGGGGACACATAGGGAACAGGATGGAGGATATATGGGAACCAGGATGGGGACATATGAGAAACAGGATGGGGACATAAGAAGACCAGGATGGAGGGCATATGGGAACCAGGATGGGGCATATAGAGACCAGGATGGGGACATATGGAGACTAGGATAAAGGACATATGGGGACAAGGATGGAGGACATAGAGGCCAGGATTGGAGACATTTGGGGACCAGGATAAAGGACATATGGGGACATATAGGGACCAGAATATAGGATGTTATTTCAGAAAGGTGCCAGAATGGAGGACATTATCACAAGAAAGAGCCAGGATGGGTGACATAATTACTATATGGGGCCAGGATAAGGAACATAGATTGGTGGCAAGTGTGGAACATAATTAATATAGAGGCCAATTGAGGGACAATATTACTGGTGTGATATATAATCAGATACATCCGATACATCATAAGAATTTTTTACGTATGGAGACTCCCAACAGTATGAAAACTCAGAGAAAACAGAGTCATAATCCAAAATTACGTATAAAAGTGTATAGGAAGCCCTACGCGAAACGCAGCGTCAGGGCCCCCTGGACAGCATCTACCGCAACTATTACATTATGGGTGAGCACTTGTGACTGTATGTAACTGAGTGATCTGGTGGCTGTAGTGCAGCTTTAATGTGCAGCTGACTTAACCAATCCCATTTATATGTGTTGGGTCTTGGATGTCTGTGCTTCCCTATACACTGGTAATACCTTTCCATGTAGCAACTGGGACTCTTTCTCCTGCCACCGTACTATAGAGATATGACTTTAATGCCACATGTGCTGCTTTGTCATTGACGCTAGCATATGCTATATGGTGGGAGGGTAATTCCCATACCGACTGGTGTTATTACATCGTGTTCAATAGACTAGGCTGACCCAGACATCAGTACTATCACGCAAATACCATTCTTATCATATGTGGGATATACTTTTCTGCTGGCTAACGTTCATTCTGCACCGTATGTCACTTTAAATTTTTGTACTCACCAGTTACCCTTACTGTGGTATTATTGCTGCTCCTTGCACCTTATCTCCCCTCTTACTGTGTGTCATTTTAATGAATTTTGTATCAAATAAAATTATACCCTTTTATACGTGATTTTGGATTATGACTCTGTTTTTTCTGAGTTTTCATACTGCTGTGATATATTTTACTTTAGAGGATAATGTATTAAATGGAGGGCAAAAAAGGGAGGTTCTGATACAGTGAAGGCTGCACCATGTCGCTTTTTTTCTTCATCTGGCGTAGAGTAAAAGTTGAAGAAAAAGTAAGAAATTTAAATGTTCAGCTATACAGTATGTCTACCCATTGATGATGCCCTACAATTTTTTAATTCACTTTTTTTCCTCTATCTCGTTCTGTTTTCGAGATAAAAATGCTAACTCTGTTGTTTTCCACCAGGTGGCGCTATAGGTGGTTTCATTGCGTAGCGCATGGCTCCTTTACTATACCTAGACACCACTTCTATGCCTATAGCTGCCGCCGTTCTCAAGTTAATGACGGTGGACAGGATATGGGTGGATACACTGTAGATGTCTGTGTGTTACTTTCTGCAGAGATGAGTTCTGGCTGGAAGTAGTGATTATGCACAGGAGCTCTGTACAAAGTGTGTAGTTTGCAGATAATACAGTGATCCCTATATGATATGAGTTCTGGCTGGAAGAAGTGATAGTGGTCTGTACTGGATGAAGGAAAAGGACGAAGATGAATTACTTTAACTGAAGACGTTAATGTATTAACTGTACACTTACACTATATACAGAGCTCCTGTTTATAGTCTCACAGGTGATCACTGTATTACCTGTACACTATACACCACATGGTATATATTGAGCTCCTGTGTATAACGTAATTGAGGAACACTGTAATCCTTGTACACTAATCACTATATAATATATATAATATATTCAGAGCTCTTGTGTATAATGTGATTACTGTATTTCCAGTTCAGTGACATTATATACAGAACCACTGTGTATGATTTCACTGTTGATCTCTGTATTACCTGCACATTATACACTATATAGAGACTTTCTGTGTATAATGTCACTGGTGATCACTGTATTTTCTGTACACTTACACTATATATATATAGCTCCTGTGCATAATGTCACCAATGATCAATGTATTACCTGCACAATGCACACTATGTACAGAGCTCCTATGTATAAGTCACTGGTGATCACTGCATTACCTGTACACTATACACTATATAAAGAGCTCCTGTGTATAATGTCGCTAGTGATCATTGTATTACCTGTACCCTTACACTATATACTGAGCTCCTGTGTATAATGTCACCGGTGATCTCTCTATTACTGTTATACATGCAATATATACAGTGGTTGAGGAAAGTGTTTGAAAATGGGTGTGGCTAACAAAATGGGTGTGGCATTCAAATAAGCGTGGTTTTAACTATGTGTGGTTTTCTAAAGTGGGAACCTGATGTTAAAAATTTGAATCTTACCCCTACATAACAGAGATATACTGTAGTACCTAATAATACCACCATATCATGCCTAAATAACAAGTTTGGAGTATCTAAGCCAAGCAAGAGATAGAGGTGGAGACTTCGGGGAATATGTTTCTTTTTGATTTCCATATAATTCAGTCCTGTGTATGACACTATTGCTTTCGAACCATTTACTACATTACTACGGTATCTGTGAAATTTTACCTTGACTTAAAAGGGTAAGTCCTATTGACAAACACCCTTTAGGTGACTCTTAGCGGTGTGTATACTATAGCTTCCAAAGTGCAGGTTAGGCCCCTTTCATATGTCCGCGATTCCGGTACGTGTGATGTCCATTTTCATACATATCAGAGACACAGACACATGCAGACCCATTAAAATCAATGGGTCTGCACACACATCCCTGTTTTCTCACGGATGTGTGTCCGTGTGGAGCACACGTGTGTCCATGTGCTCCACATGGCAACATGTCATTTTTTTTCTCCGGCATCATGGGTGTCACTGGGACCACACACTAATGTGATCTGCATGACATTAGTGTGGCGCATACCGGAGAAAACACGTCTTTGAAATAAAATAATTTTGTATACTCACCTGTGTCCAGCCCTGCTGTAACTTGTTTCCGGACCCGCTCAATAATCTCATGCATATTCACTGCACTGTGGACCCAGAAACAGTAGTGCCGGAGACAGCAGTGCCATGGACAGGTGAGCATACGTAGAAGTTCCTGCTGTCTGTGTGCTTTCACAGATGGCACATGGAGAGCAAACTGACAACACACGATGAACACAGACACATGGAACACGCACACAGATACGCACCCACACCATGGATCGTGAAAAACTTGTGTTTTTATCACAGACATGTGAAGGGGCCTTATATAGGGGGCCCTTGAAGAAAGTGGGATTAGCCCTTGTTTGTCCTGTTACTGCTATAGGCGGCAAATATCTTTGCCTTTTCACTTCCAAAAAAACTGCATTTCCAATATTGATGGAGGTGGGAATTTGGCAAAAGGATCACAAAAAATATATATAAATGTTAGGTCAAGAGTGTAACTGGCTGTCAATTTTTCCAGCATTTTTGCAGCAGTTTAACACATTCAAATGAATGGGGAAAAAACCCCACAAGTTAAATCGAATCCAAAATACTTATATTTTACTCATCAATTTGTTGCCAACATTGTGGTGCCTCAAATGACTCAATGAGTGCACGTACCCTAAGGGGTCCAAAAGGTACCCTTGGCCCATATGAGAAGACTTAGGGGTGCTTCACACACAGCGAGCTCGCTGCCGAGATCGCTGCTGAGTCACGTTTTTTGTGACGCAGCAGTGACCTCATTAGCGATCTCGCTGTGTGTGACACTGAGCAGCGATCTGGCCCCTGCTGCGAGATCGCTGCTCGTTACACACAGCCCTGGTTCGTTTTCTTCACAGATCGCTGTGTGTGACAGCGAGAGAGCAACGAAATGAAGCGAGCAGGGAGCAGGAGCCGGCATCTGGCAGCTGCGGTAAGCTGTAACCAAGATAAACAACCTCAGATCCTCACAAGATCTTCTCTGCTCCTCCCTTATCTCCTCTTCCCACAATCGCGTACAAGATTTCTCCCGTGCATCCCCCATACTCTGGAACGCTCTACCTCAGCACATCAGACTCTCCCCTACCGTGGAATGCTTCAAGAGGAACCTCAAGACCCACCTCTTCCAACAAGCCTACAACCTACAATAGCCCTCAGTCCAGTAGACCACTGTGCAACCAGTTCTGTCCTCACCTATTGTACCATCACCCATTCCCTGTAGACTGTAAGCCCTCGCGAGCAGGGTCCTCTCTCCTCCTGTACCAGTCTGTTATGTACTGTTAATGATTGTTGTACGTATACCCTTTCACTTGTAAAGCGCCATGGAATAAATGGCGCTATAATAATAAATAATAATAATAATAAACATCGGGTAACCAAGGTGGTTACCCGATATTTACCTTAGTTACCAGCCTCTGCAGCTCTCACGCTGCCTGTGCTGCCGGCTCTGGCTCTCTGCACATGTAGCTGCATTACACATCGGGTTAATTAACCCGATGTGTACTGTAGCTAGGAGAGCAAGGAGCCAGTGCTAAGCAGTGTGCGCGGCTCCCTGCTCTCTGCACATGTAGCTGCATTACACATCAGGTTAATTAACCCGATGTGTACTGTAGCTAGGAGAGCAAAGCTAAGCGGTGTGCGCTGGTAACTAATGTAAACATCGGGTAACCATACCCGATGTTTACCTTAGTTACCAGTGTCCGCAGCTTCCAGACGCCGGCTCCGTGCAAGCGCAGCGTCGCTTGCACGTCGCTGCTGGCTGGGGGCTGGTCACTGGTCGCTGGTGAGATCTGCCTGTTTGACAGCTCACCAGCGACCATGTAGCGATGCAGCAGCGATCCTGACCAGGTCAGATCGCTGGTCGGATCGCTGCTGCATCGCTAAAGTGTGAAGGTACCCTAATACAACTGAAGGCACATGTCAGTTGGGGGCACTGTTGGAGATTTTATATTGGGGCCCAAAAAACTCAAGTCACGCCCCCTGTAACACACCCATCAAGAGCCTCTGGCCTCAGTTTTCAGGGTCCTCCACTGATATTTCAGATAAATCTCCACTCATAAAACTGCAGCAATATTACTAGGAAATGTTATAGTCTCATAAAATAACACTACGGAGCATTAGATTGCAAAATAAAATGACATGATCATATAAACCGCCATGGACTATTATAGAGCTGCATAAAATAATAATCCTATGCAATTGATCTGAAGGGTGTTTGTGTTTAAAGGTGAGAAATCAGATTGGGATATTGTTTAATGCGAGAGACTACAATCTTTGTATAGCGTTGGGGAATACGTTGGTCCTATTGAGACAACGGGGGAAAAAAAAAAAATCACATTTTTTTTGTATACTATACACATTTTTATTAAGGTTGTTACATCTCAACAGCAAAATAAATGAAGGAATAGGTGGAGAAAAAAAAGGAAAATAAAGGACAACAATCGTTTTGGCCTGGTAATAATATACCAGAGAAAATCAGCAAGGAACTGGTTAAGTCTGTGTCTGGTCTAGGAAATCATCCCACTTGCTGGAGAAGGAATATATATTTTTCCTGCTGATACAGAAGCTGCACAATCCGCTCGCACACAACGCCCTCTAAAGCCATTTCTGTGTCAGGACATTCCTTCAGCTTCCAGGCGTAAGAGGAGGCAGGGTCTGGGGGGAGGATGAGGAGGCAATGCAAAACCGAGCAGAATACAGCTGGCCATACACAGAAGAAGTCCTCCCCCACAGCCAACCAATGTCTCAATATTTTAGGACGTTGGTCTTTAAGAAGCACATATTGCCAGGCGTTGGAATGATGTGTCTCATTAGGCATATTGTTGGATTTTCTTGAATACAATCATACCGTTACGACTGTGGCTACATCAAGTATTTTTTGGCAATACACAGCTGTAGTATGGATCCAAGGTACCCATAGAATTCCCAAAGCCCATATTCTACCTTCCTGCACCTGGAGCCCTTTGAAAACTCTGAGGGCTTATTCAGACGTCAGTAATTTTTCTCGTACTCAAAAAACAGTAGATGTTTCATCAGCTTTCTTGATCAGCGTGCGAACAGAGTTTGGCCAGTGTGTCAGGTTTTAGAATCTGATGTTATTCAGCGTTTCATCAGGTTTTTTTTTATCAAAAATCAAATCTGGAGGTTTCTCAAGCTTCTAACAATTGAGCCATATTCACACATTCAGTTTTTATTAAGTATTTTACTTCAGTATTTGTAAACCAAAACCTTTGCAGCGTGGGTGGTGGCTTAATATAACACTAAGGACAACACCTGCAAGGAGTTTGTATGTTCTCCCTGCGTTTGTGTGGTTTTCCTATGGGTACTCCGGTTTCCATCTACTCTCAAAAAAATACTGATACGAATTTAGATTGTGAGCCCCATAAATTGCCATTTCATCATCTAAATAGTGGTAATTGCGTGGTTTAGCCCAAAATTGCTATTTCATCATCTAAATAGTGCCAAATCTGGCATCCAGCCAAAAATTGCCATTTCATCATCTAAATAGTGGTAATCGTGTGGTCCAACTAACAAATTGCTATTTCATTATATAACTAGTCATTGCTAATTTAGTGACAGGTATGGGAATAAACTTGTGAAACAGCTGGTTAAAAGAGGGGAGGGGGTACATCAAATATGAGTGGGAAATCCCACGGTCACAGTGGAAGTGGGAATGGGCATGGTGTTGGAGGTGTACGTGGGGTAGGCGATAATGTTACTGGAAGCTGTACTAAACAAACAGTGGCTCATCCTATTCAACTAACAACTTCTGTTACTAGGCGTGCTACTCGACTCCCTTTTTTTGGCAGCCGCACAGAGGTATGACTTGTAGATGAGGGACAGAAAGAGCATGTGCTACAGTGGATGGCAAGCGCTGCATCAAGTGGCCTCTCCTCTTCTTCCGCCATCTCAACTTCACACACAGTACAGTCCTCAAAGGTGGCTCCCCGATTACCCTTGTTTCCCCTTGTCACAAATCTCCAACTGGCCAACTGACTCTGGGATACCAAAGATGGGCAAGTCTTCAGAGCTTTTAACCCATTCTATTCTGTGGCCATCAAACATTTGCTCCAAAATTTCACAGACTCAAGGTGGGGAAAACATCTGCACCGATGCCCAAAATCTTTGTCAGTTGGATCTGGGCATGGATGAAGTAGGGTCCGAGCAGAACCAAGACCCTTATCAACAGATGTTAATCCCCAGGGGTGGAGGTGATGATGATGATACTCAGATACTTGAGGGTCATGTGTACTGTACTATGCTGTCAGGGCATGAAGAGGAGGAGGGTGACTGTCAGGGCAAGAAGTGGGACAGAAGAGAGTATGATGATGATCTCACTTGGTGTGAATCCAGAGGTACACAGCTGAGTAGCTCAACAGAGGAGGTGGAGGAGGATGAGGAGGAAGACGAGTAGGTTATGTTGCTACTTCCCACACAAACACGTAGTGATGCAACCATGATAAACACTGCATCCTCAGCCACAACTCTGGCTGTGGCGGGTAGCGGTCGCAGGTATGCAGTTCACAAGTGCAGCAAGGGTTGCCTAGCCCGGGCCTTTTTGAGACCAGAAAGGATGACCCAACCTACGTTATCTGCCTATTTTGTAAAAAAATGACTCAGTAGAAGCAGAAATTGTAATAATTTGACTACTACATGCATGAACCGGCACATGTGTACCGCCCCGCGCTCGGCCGCAGCCGAGCCGCTTGGGTCCGGGCTCGTTTGGTGGGTGGCTCGAGCGCCTCCAGACCCGGGGGTCACATCCCTCTGCTAGGGATTGCTGGCGATCTCGATGGGGATGGTTAGGTAAGTGTACGGCTGGAGCCGTGTTTAAAGTACGTGACGTCACCCAAGGGAAGTGGTGACACGTGGTAGACACCACCGCTGCAGTTACGGGGCACCTGGGGGAGATGGTCGTGCAGCAAGATGTTAACCCCTCCGTGGGCAGGGATGGTGGCCCCGGGACCCATTTGGGAAGTGTGTAGTGGCTGGGCTGTGCAGGGCGGTGCGCCGCCGGATGGCACAGTTGTACTCACGATTATTGATACACGGGGAATGGGTGTTATGCAAGGGCCTACCTGTGACTACCTGGCTAGTCCAGGGCATCACATTCCCCCTTGGTTTAATACAGACCGTCCGCGGGCTGTCTGACCACCACCGTTTATTTTTTTTAACTGTAAAAGATAAAAAGGGAAAAACAGGTACAATTATAATAACATATTTACATTTTTAAAGTATTTCTTCCCTTGCGGGAGGCATTTTGCTTAAACCATTGCAAACATTAAAACACTTATTACAACTAGAACAGGACAGGACCAGGTCCTTTCAGTCACCCACCCAAACAAACCTGCCCCTTGATGCTGCCTCTAAGAAACAGGCAGCACCCCTTTTCCTCAGTCCAGGAAACAGGAACGGGTCCGGGTATTGCCCACTCGGGCGGGGTATAAAGTTCCATACCCAGCAGTCTCTCAGAGGCCCCACATCCTGGGGACCCCTGACCCGGAGGATTGTCACCGGTTGCATTGGTGACAGGGCCTCGGCCATCACATTCCCGCAGGCCCTTCCTCCAGTCTGCCTCTCCGGAGGCTGTGGGACCTGAAAGGGTGGTTCGGGACTTATTTACAAACCCAATAGTTTTTGGGTGGCCTGCTAGTTCTCGGCCTTGTTCATGGGTTAAACGGGGCAAATCAACAAAGTCCCAATGGGGACGGGCAGTATGGTCCCAACGAGGACTTCCAACATGGCAGCCGGGATCCGCTGCCTTTAACACTGCTGTTCTGAATCAGGTGAGAGTCTCGGGTGATTGGCATTCATTCACACACATATGCACATAATCAACAAACTGTACCCCTTCTAGATGGCAGTTTCCCTGTACCTAAGTGGGGGCTGACCTAGGTTAGGGCGTGTGGACCTCCGGGGTCCCCTACTCTCAGGGGGAGGCAATGGGGGAGAGGGAACGACTGGTCCCTCGTCCCCAGTGTCAGATATGGCGGGAAGAGACCTGCAGGGGCTTGGTGTAGATGCATCCCTGGGCACTGGCTTGAGTGGCTCACCGGTGGGCACCTGCGGCTCTATTTCTTCCACGGGTTGTGGGAACATTATTACAGGAACAATCACCGCGCCATTCTACGTAGGCCAGTCAGCTGGGAAGTCTCCCATCACCTTATGGATCACCCCCTTCTTCTCCTCCATGCTTGGCATGGGCACGGGGCCCTCTTCCACCAGCCTCAGGGGACCCGGGCATCTCTTCAGGTGGTCCCTGGAAATGGTGGCTGTGGTTTTCCCCTGGTCAGGACTAATCAGGTAGGTTTTCTCATTCTCCCATCCCGTTGGCTGGACGACGTAGGGGGTCCGCTCCCATTGATCGTCAAGCTTATGGGTTCTCTGTTTGCGCTTCAGCACCACATCTCCAGGCACAAAGGAAACAGCCTGAGCCCACTTATTGAAGCGCCGCTCCTGCTTTTCTCGACTGTAACGCAGATTCCTTTCCACATACTCTTGGATCCGTCGGTACTGCGTCTGCCGCTTGGCATCCCAATTGCCAGTGGGAGGAAGAGTTTCGGGCACTTCTACATCCATTTCTAGATCTACGGGCAGCCGTTCTGGCCGGGCTCTCATCAGATACGTGGGGGTACACTTGGTGGAGCTTCAGGGTATGTTATTATACATGTCCATTAGATCAGGTAGCTTCTCCGGCCACAGATTCCGTTCTTCCAGTAGTAATGTCTTAAGGAGGTTAAGGACCAGATGGTTCATATTCTCACACATCCCATTGGTTTGGGCATGGTAACGCGTGGTCCGGATCTTCTTGCACCCGTACAAGTGGCAGAACTCCTGGAACACCTGCGCTTCAAAGGCTGTCCCCTGATCTGTGAGCACCTTCTCGGGATAGCCATGTGGCCGACAGAAGTAGGCCTCAAAGCTCTGGCTGCAGTGCAGCCTGTCAAGTCCTTAACAGGAACAACCACCATAAATCTGGAGTAGTGGTCGACAATGGTCAGGGCATAAGTGTACCCGCTTCGGCTGGCCGTGAGCTTGATTTGGTCCAAGGCGACCAATTCCAGCGGCTGGCGGGTGACAATCGGTTGTAGCGGGGCCTTCTGACTGATTTCGTCCCGCCTCCTCAGTGTACAGGAGCCACACTCTCGGCACCAGGCTTCCACGGACTCTCGCATCCCGCTCCAGTAAAACCGCTCCCTCAACAGCATATCCAGCTTCTTCCAGCCAAAGTGTCCTGCGCCATCATGGTAGGCCTGCAGCACTTTAGATACACACGCTTGGAGCACCACCAGCTGGCGAACCATCTCATGAGTCTTCGGGTTGATCGACCCCCTGTAAAGCTTCCCTTAATACAGGTACAGCCGGTCTCTCTCTTTCCAAAACTGCAGGGCTTCTGAGGGAGCTGTGGGGCTCATCCGGGAAGAACCTTGGGCAATCATTGTTTTGACCAGCCGAACTGCAGGCTCCAGATCCTGGGCTTCCTGCCACCCCTGGCTGGGCATCGGGTCGAAGTTCGCCTTTTGTTGGTGAACGTAGGGCTTCTCGCCTCTGGGCCGATGGAATGCGGGCAGCTCGATTTCCTCCAAAGTGTTTTCCTCCATCCCTTCATCAGGTAGTTGGGACATTCGGGACAGCGCGTCCGCGTTGGTGTTCTTGCGGCCAGACCGGTATTTGATGGTGAAGTCGTAATTGGACAGCAGCGCCATCCACCGTTGTTCCAGGGCACCCAGTTTGGCCGTATCCAGATGTATCAATGGGTTGTTGTCCGTATAGGCCGTGAACTTCACCGCCGCGAGGTAGTGTTTAAACCTCTTTGTTATTGCCCACACAAGGGCCAGGAACTCGAGCTTGAAGGAATGTAATTCTCGTGGTTCCTCTCCGTTGGCCGGAGCTTCCAGCTGGCGTAGACGATCACCTTCTCTTTTCCATCCTGTACTTGGGACAGGACCGCACCCTGGCCCATATTGCTGGCGTTGGTATAGAGGATAAACGGCAGTCCGTAATCAGGATAGGCCAAGATTTCTTCCCCTGTCAGGGCTGACTTTAGCTGTTGAAAAAACTCTTCGTGCTCCTCACCCCAGACAAACGGGGGTCCAGAAGATCTACCATTCTTGGTCTGTCCCACGAGGAGGTCTTGCATGGGCGCGGCCATCCTTGTGTACCCTTTGATGAAACGGCGGTAGTAGCCCACCAGGCCCAAAAACTGCCTCACCTCTTTCACCGTGGTTGGTCGCGGCCAGCTCTGGATAGCAGTAATCTTCTCAGGATCTGGTGCTACGCCTTCTGCGCTCACTACATACCCGAGGTACTGCACCTTGGGTTTCAACAGATGACACTTGGAGGGTTTTAGCTTCATCCCGTACTTGGCGAGGGCTGCAAATACTTCCACCAGGTGCTCCAGGTGGGCTTCATACGTCTTGGAGTACACAATCACGTCGTCCAAGTACAGCAGCACCGTCTCGAAGTTGAGATGTCCCAAGCAGCACTCCATAAGCCTCTGGAAGGTTCCCGGGGCATTGCATAGCTCGAATGGCATACTGTTAAACTCACAGAGTCCCATGGGGGTAACAAACGCAGTATTCTCGCAGTCTTCTTGTGCAACCGCCACCTCCCAGTAGCCACTAGTAAGGTCTAGGGTAGTGAAATAGTTAGCAGTCTTTAGTGCAGCGAGCGATTACTCAATACGGGGAAGAGAGTATGCATCTTTATGCATTATCTGGTTGATCTTCTGGTAATCCACACATATTCTCATGGTACCATCCTTCTTCCTCACCAGCACCAATGGAGCTGCCCAGGGACTACAACTATCCCGGATGACCCCCGCGTCCTTCATGTTCCTCAACATGTCTTTAGCGCACTGGTAGTGTGCAGGTGGGATTGGCCTGTACCTTTCTTTAATGGGTGGATGCATACCCGTGGGGATATGGTGTTGAACCCTTTTCACTCTCCCAAAATCTAGCGGGTGCTTGTTGAAGACCTGCCCGTACTCCTGTACTACCCTGTATACCCACTCCCTGTGGTGCATGGGGGTAGCCTCGGTGCCGACATGTAACTCCTGGCACCATTCCTCAAATTGTCCGGGTGGGAGGTCACTACCTGAGTGTAGTGTAGTAGCTGTGGGGGTCATGTCATGGATAGCATGTACGTCTATGGTGAACAACTTGGCTATGGTGGAATAGCGGGGGAGCCTGACCTCTTCCTCTCCACAGTTCAGCACTCTCACAGGCATTCTGCCTTTTTTGACATCAATCATCCCCCTGGCTGCCATTACCGTGGACCAATGCTCCGAAGGCAAAGGCTCCACCATTGCCGGGTAATCCTGTCCTCGGGATCCTACTGCTGCCCTGCACCAGATCATCATCTCGCTCCGTGGCGGCACCACCAGAGGTGCGGCGTCCATCACCCGCACACCATCAATCTCTCCACCTGTCATGTTCACCTGTTGTCGCTGCAGGAGGGCACGGATCTCACGCTGCAAAGCCCTCTGTTGGCCCCCTCCCACAGTGGCAGACAACTGTTGCAACAGACTCAACACCTCCTCCATGCAGTGCTCAATCACATTGGTCCCGAGGACCACCTTTGGGTTACGGTCACTGGAGTCAATCAACACCACAATCATCCCTTGACGTCTCAGCTCTGTTCGTCCCACAGTGAGGGTCACTTCCTTGAATCCCACCTGGATCATAAGGAGCCCATTGGTTGCAATGACAGTTAACCCATCATCCGGAGGGGTAAGTTCACTATCAGCCCAATATCGCTGGTACAACGTATAAGGCATAGTCGTTACCTGTGATCCAGTGTCAAGCAGGGCCATGGTCGGGACACCGCCAGGGAGATGATGGGGTCGCCTCCAACATACCGATCCCGACAATCAGCTGGGCTTGAGGGTCTACTCCTGAGGATTGGCCCTTGGCCTCAGGGGTTGCTCGTTTAATGGACACCGTCGGGAGTAATGGCCGGTCTTGTTGCACTTGTAGCAGACAGACGGTCCATACCACTGGCCATAAGACAAAGAGAAACCAAGGAAAAAAAAAATGGTGAAAACATACCCTGCTGTAACTAAATAAAAGCATAGTGCATATAAACATAGGGTACTTAGTAAACACTGTTTTTTGATCAAAAAAAGCATAAAGCTATCCCACCAACGCCAAGGTGTACCCAGTTGGGATAGTACCTACACTCTCTAATATTAAAACCTTACCATGGGTCTAAAATAGGCCTCAATGTGGCTAAGGGCTGAGAGTGACCGGGTCCCAACAGGACACACAGCCAGGGGATGCACAGAATCAAATGCCCAGCTCACTGAGAAGGGGGCCACACCCTATTTGTACTGAATACAAAAAAAAACTACATAAAAATAAAAAAGTGAGCTGGAGTATGAGATGATAAACATGGAGCTTGTGAGCTCATGTTCACACTGGCCATAAGACAAAGAGAAACCAAGGAAAAAAAGTGGTGAAAACATACCCTGCTGTAACTAAATAAAAGCATAGTGCATATAAACATAGGGTACTTAGTAAACACTGTTTTTTGATCAAAAAAAGCATCAAAGTTTGATCAAAGTTTCTCTTTGTCTTATGGCCAGTGTGAACATGAGCTCACAAGCTCACAATCGCCCAGCCACTATACACTTCCCAAACAGGTCCCGGGGCCACCATCCCTGCCCACGGAAGGGTTAACATCTTGTTGCACGACCATCTCCCCCGGGTGCCCCGTAACTGCAGCGGTGGTGTCTACACCTTTACCACGTCCTGTGGGTGGCATCACGAACTCAAAACATGGCTCCGGCCGTACACCTACCTAACCACCCCCATCGAGATCTCCAGCAATCCCTTGCAGAGCAACGTGACTTCCGGATCCGGAGGCGATCGAGCCACCCACCAAACGAGCCTAGACCCGAGCAGCTCAGCTGCAGCGTGGGGCGGTACATATCGACTCTTCTGGCATCACGAACAGGATTGAATCCATTCACTTACCAGTGAAGTGTGCCTTGAAGTTGAAGTCAGCGGTGATCCACTGCGAAAATCAGAGAATCCGCCATCTTTTGGCGCGAAGATTCCTGCCAGAGTCTTCTTCCCCGCAGAAAGGGCGCAAAAGCGTTAGCCCCGCCCCAAGAGAACGCGGTCTGCCAGAGAAAGTGAGCGGTCGCAGAGTGAAGTTGTCCGGCTGGAAAAGGGAAGGCCACGAAAAGACCAAGTGGGAGAAGCGGGAAGATGTCCGCGCCCAACCTCGATGGTGGAGTGGCGCCACCCGCAGATGCGCCCGGTGATGGAAATGCGGCGGCGCTCGCTCTGGTCGCAGGAGCGGGGGATGCCGTGGCTTCGGTGGTCGCCCAGGTAATGCCAATCTCCTTGCTCTATGTGCCCGGTGCTGTCTGGTTACCCCAGTACGATGGGAAGCCTGATATTTTGCAGGTGTTCCGGAAGAAAATGTGCACGATCCTAGATCTGTATGCTATGACCGGCAAACAAGGTGCAGTGTTAGTCCTGGGGCAGCTGACCTGCGCGGCCGAGCAGGAGGTGGAGACCTGGGCAGACGCGGACTGGGCCTCGGTAAACGCCATTTTTGATAAACTCCAGGTCTCCTTTGAAACCCGCAAGGAAGCAGAATTGCGGATGCAGTTTTACCATTGCCGGCAGCGACCAAAGGACAGTATAAGAGACTATGCCTTGCAGCTGCAAACACTTACGCACGCTAAAGCGGGTGGACCCTATCAATGAGGCTGTTGGCAATAAGATACTAGTGGAGCAGTTCCTACAGGGGCTGGGGTCTGCCGAAGATTGCAAACAACTGCGGCTGTGGTCTTTGGAGCACGCCGACCTGGACTTTGCCGTGCTGAAGGAACGGGCCATCAAGGCCCTACAAACATCAGAAGCCGGTACCCCCGACCCGCCAGCTTGGCCGATGGATACCGCCCCTGTTTTGGTAGCGCCCCCCTTGCTGGCCCTGCCGGCCCCTGCTGCAGCCACCAGAGCTCTGGAAGATCTGACATCGCAAGTCCGGCGCCAGAATGAGGACGTCGCCCGGATCCTCGCCACTCTCCAGCTACCGACGAGAGTCAAGCCTGCGGAGAAGATCGAGCTCGGCGACAGCCTGGAAGACGTCCCTTGGATGCAGCGGAGGAGGAATAACGACCCACGTTATGGACCGTCTGAGAAACCAAGGAAAAAATGCAAGTCTCTGGTAAACCAAATTGGTGATGGTCGGTGCCCGCAGCCGGCTGCGTCTTGTCCCCCACCCGGGTTGGTGGTCCTGGTCTTTCTCCTGCACCTCTTTATGTTGTGTTGACTGCCTATGTCTCAGCAACGGGAGTCCGCTCCCCGACTATATATGTGCCGGAGGAGTCCGTTTGCCCGCAGGCGCTGGCCCTTGGGATCTCTCTGCCTGTGCGGTGGATTTCTATCCCCCTTGGGGGGCTGTTGCCTTCTTTTGGGTCTTGGGACTGGAAAGGACCTAAGGTCCAGACCTCAATCAGTGAATTAGACGTGGTCCAGTGGTTTCTGGGCCTCGTTCTGGGTCTGAGTACCCCCCTGGTGCTCCGGTTTCCAGTCGGTTCCCCGGTTCGGTACCGGCGGGCCACTACCATGTCCCGGTCCCTTAGGGTTCCACCTGGCTGTCTTCCCGGCTCCTGCAGGCCAGGCAACCGCCTGCCTCCTAGTCAAGGTACCAGGGCTACAACCCTGGCACCTGTCAGTTTCCTCTGCAGACCTGGGCACAGGTCTGCTGCACTCTACTTCTGTCACTGACTACTCAACTTGATTGACTCTGTGCTCCCCACCGGGAACTGAACACTGTTTTCCTTCTCAGACCCTCTGGACTACTCGGTGGGCGTGGCCAACCACCTGGCTCCACCCCCTGGTGTGACCATCAAACCCTGAGGGAGGTGACTAGGTTTTGTGTGGTTGGCTGTTGTTACCTTATTAGGGGGACCGGTGTTATGCAAGGGCCTACCTGTGACTACCTGGCTAGTCCAGGGCGTCACACATGCACAACCAACATATCTTATTTTGAGAATCTTACTGCGTTAAAACGTGGCCTAGTGGGCCTTGCCAATTGCTGACTAACCTTTCAATCGCTGTTTTTCCCTCCTCTCTCAACCTGTCAAGTGTTCTCACACATGTGTCCTGCCACAGAACCTCAACTTGTTTCCACACTACAGTCAGGGTGAGTGAAAGCCCATCAGCTGTTATGGAAATGGACATGCCTTTTGTTGATGAACGGTCTCAGACACAAAGCACACCACATCTTTCTCAATCCACCATAATATTTCATCCTACACCTCCCTCACAGTCCACCATTTTGTCGTGTAAACCCTACTCCACCCTCTCTCAGCACAGCAGCAGCCCTCGGTCCCTCAGTTGTGGTCACATAAAAGATCATTTACTCCTATACATGCCAAAGCCAGGAGCTTGAACTTCACCATATCTAAACTGTTGGCCACAAAAATGCTGCCTTTCCATCTGGTGGATACAGATAGTTAACGAAAGCTGATGGCTGTGGCAGTCCCACAATACCAGTTGCCCAGTCGCCATTACTTCTCTAATATAGCTGTGCCTGTGGAATAGCAGTATGTTGCAGACAACATCACCCATTCCTTGAAAAACTCTGTCTGACAGGAGTGCATTTCACCACTGACACCAGGACGAAAAAAGCATGGCCAGGGGCGTTACATCTCACTTACTGGGCACTGAGTGACTCTGGTGGCTGCAGGGGCAGGCGGGAAAGGGACTGCTCCGCAATTCTTGAAATCCCCAAGGCTTGTGGGACAAACATCTGTATCTACTACTTCCTCCACTGCTTGTGCCTCCTCCACCTCCTCTAGGGCTTCCACCTGCGCACTCAACCTGTCCCTTAATGTAACAGGCATTCTTAGGCTATGTGCGCACTTGCTGGATTTTGCCGCGGATTTTTTGCGGTTTTGCTGCATGTTTCGCTGCAGAAAATGTTCATAACATCTCTGCAGTGAATCACCAGCAAAACCTATGGGCAAAAAAAATCCTGTGCGCACTGGGCGGAATTTTACAGCTGCATGTTTTGCTGCGGGATTCCCGCAGCAAAAACAATTGCATGTCAATTCTTTTCCGCACGTCGCTGCGGGATTTCACTCCATTGACTGCAATGTTAATCGTGAAATCCCGCAGGGAATAATGCAGGAAGCAAATTCTGTGCGGTTCACTGCGTTTTCCTGCGTTATTACCTGCGGTATTTCGCGGTTTACCTCCGGTAATGTACATCGCCTGTCTACGGTTTTGCAGGGAAGTGATGTCATTACAGGAAGAGGAAGCCGTGCAGAGAGTAAACACACAGATCACACACACAGACACATCACAGACATCACAGACACATAGAAAGAAAACGGAAATATAGAAAACAAAGAACGTGGGCTCCGCTGTATATTTACCTTCCAGCCGAGGTAAGCACACAGCGGCAGCCCGGTATTCTCAGGCTGGGGAGGGAGAGGGGCAGGGTTAATGTCCCCCGCCTCACTCCCCCTCCCGCAGCCGAGAATATCAGCCGCAGCTGCCCCGGGACTGTTGCATGCATGATGCGGCAGCACCGGCGTGTCCTCGGCTCTTCCTGTCGCCGTGTAGCAGTGGCAGCAGGGTAATACAAGGGGTTAATGGTGGTGGATCACCACCATTAACTCCAGGCTTGATCATGGCAGCGTCTATGTGACAGCTGACATGATCAACCCGTAAGTAAAGTGAATAAAACACAGACACCGAAAAACCTTTATTTTAAATAAAACAAACAAGACTCATTCACCATTTTATTAAACCCTCCCGCACCAAAGCTCCGGCGTAATCCACAGCTCCGGCGTAATCCACAGGTCCTGCGCTGCTTACATCCAGCCGCGACTGTCACAGACACAGCACTGAATGTATGCAGCAGACAGCAGAGGTAATTACCGGTCATTTCCCACGGCCGGTAATGTGAACTCACTGCCGAGCGTGGGAAATGCAGCGATCTGTCCTCTATCTATCTATCTATCCCTCTATCTATCCCTCTGTCTATCTATCCCTCTATCTATTCTTCTGTCTATCTATCTACTATCTCAGAATTAAATGACTTTTTTTTTTTTTCTTTCAATGTGCTTTATTGCATTGAATGCAATAAAGCACATCCCAACCCGCACGCGGCAATACCGCGAACAATACCGCGGTGAAACCGCAGCAAACCGCATGCGGTTTTCGGGTGCGGTTTGCCGCGGTTTTTTACCGCGGGTGCGGTAATCTTTGAGAGCATGCGGAATTTTCTCAAGAAAATTCCATTTCCCAGTGCGCACATAGCCTAACAGTGCAGGGAGAATCCCCACCAACCTCCATACAGCTCAGCAGGGGCTCATCACAATCAGGTAGTTTTGAAATGACTGTAAAATGCATTGGAGAATGCAGTCATATAGCTGAAGAGTTGTGGACAGCTATCCAGGCCGAGTTTCACTAATATCTGTCTCCAATGAACCTGGAGCCAGGGAAGGCAATCTGCGATAATGGTGCAAACCTGGTGGCGGCCCTAAGCCAGGGTTACCTCACAAACATGCCTTGCATGGCTCACATCCTCATCCTGGTTGTACAGCCATTTTTATGCCATTACCCAGCCTGGATGTGCTGCTGCCTAAGGCTCGGTCACTGTGTGCTCACTTCGCCATTCACACATTATGGCTCATTGACTTGCATTGCTACAGAGGTCTTTCGCCCTATCAGATAACCGGTAGATATGCGATGTGCTTGTGACACCCCTGGACTAGTCAGGTCATCACAGGGTACTGAACGCTCTTTATCTCCCAGTGCAGGACTCAATCCCTCTTGGTTCTGGGTTCCCAACTTGCAGAACTGCCTCCACAGCATCTGAAAATCCTAATCATACCTCGCACCACACCCTGTCAGGCATACCAGTAGGCAGCTAAGCTAGAATAGGGCCGCCCACCTAGGGGTCAGGCAGGCAGGTGTGAGGTGACAAGTTCAGTTGAGTGGAAGCTCTCGAGCAGTCAGGAGCTCGAGGAAGCTGGGGGTTGGAGCTCCCAGGGCAGAAGCAGATTGGGTTGCAGATGGTGGTCTGGACCCAGAGGAGTCGGAGACTCGATCGCAGGATTTTGTGACTGGGTGCCTGGCTAGTCGAGGAGGATGGTCGGCAGCTCCAGTCCAATAGTCGGTCTGGGGCTGCAAGCATGTCGGGGTACTGGACCCTAGGTCGGGGAGAGGCTTCAGGCAACCCGGCAATTAACCTGCGGAGGACAGGGCCTTTATGGACTGTTCGCACGAAGCTCAGAGATCGGGGGCACTAGCGTAACGAGGGGGATAGGGCTTTTTAAACAAAGCAGCCCATTGAAATCCCAAGCGTGAGGTCCTGAGAGCAAGCTCCTCTACTACCCATAGTAGGGAGCGGGGCCTGAACAGCTCCAAGCTTACAGGCCACTTGGACACTTCTAAAATTCTGTGCACAGAGGCAGGCTACAGACCACCAGGCAGTGCTGCAGGGGATGGAACCTGGACGAGCTCCCCCAAGAGGGCAGCGGCACCCAGAGACTTGGTTTACGACGTTGTCAGCGTCTGCTTTCCTTCTGAGTACCTGATCAGCCCCTGCTACCAGAGAGCCTGCACTCCCCCTGCAATCCATTCCACCATCCAGGGTCCCGGGGCCTTTCCCTACCCGTGGAGGGTAACGTCATCTGGCTGCCCTACTCCATCACCCCAGGTACTCCCAACGGCAGCTGCGGTACTCCCTATTACCGCACTCCACGGGTGGCATCACAAACTATCTAATTCCCCTGTAAATAACCACCCATCACTTTTTGGAGTGACCCTGAGACCCCGAGTCCGGAGACCCTTGAGCCACGAGTAGCGACACCCGGATCCGAGCGGTTCGACCGCTGCTAGGGCGATACATGTCCGAAACATGCTGACACGGTAGAATTCCACTCTGCACATGTTGCAGTGAATGTGGCAGCAGCAATGAGCCCTGTTGCAGTATGTCATCACGCATAGCCTGGGCCAGCGGAGTTCTACCATGGGGCAAATCATGCTTTCAGAGTGGGCACAGATGAAGGACTTCTGCAAAGTTTCAAAATGGCTACTAGAATGGCTAGCGCTGACGATGTCGTCATCCGCATCAGTATTCCGGTCATGTACATAGACTTTGAATAGTCTGCAGGAGGAGATGGTGATCCCAGAGGAAGAGGAGGAAGCAGAGGAGGATGCAGAAGGGATACAAATATCTGAATATCTGTAAGGTCCGGACTGCCATCGCACAGGCAAGTGGCATTAAGTGAAGATGCAGGAGCCGAGGAACAAAAGGAAGAGCATGAGGAGAAAGAGGTGATGGGCCGCAACAGTCAGGAGATGAAGAAGATACTGATCCCCTCTCTGTTGTCCATGGTTGGTGGGAGGGCATGGAGGAAGCAAGCATTAATGTTACCCCACCAACAACACACCATGGAGTTGGACTTCACGGAAGCCCCTGACACGAGTGCCTTCTTGCTGCAACATGGTTCCCGAATTGTTAGGATTAGAGATTGTGCTCACTATTGGGTTGCCACTCTGTTAGATCCACAATACAAGAATAAATTTTGCCAGACGCTTCACTCCTGGAAAGGGAAGTGCGCATGTTGACGTGTCGAAATCAACTTGTACACAATCTTAAGAGTGTTTTTTTTCAAGACAGTAATGAAGCACACAGTGTGCATCTCTGTTTTAGACTTCCAACACAGGGAGCGTCAAGTTGTCATTGCAGAAATATTAGCAGAAGCAGTTAAAGTGGCCAAAATAATTTCTGTGAATTGTAGCACATGTTTTAGCCCATCCCGTGCACCAGCAGAGCAGTTTACAAGTCTGTCAAATAGTGATCAACTGGAGAGGATGGTGCAGAATTATCTAGAGCTCAATATTGATGCCTTCAAGGTGAGTTTGGACACTTTTGAATTTCGGTCTTCAAAAATGTAAGAGTGGCTTGAGCTCGCCAGTCACGGCTTGGAGGCTTTGTCATGCCCGGAATCCAACGTTTTCTCAGAAAGTGTCTTCAGTACTACTGGTGGTGTCCTAATGGATAAGGGCATCTGGCTGTCCCCTAAAAGTGTAGACTGCCTATCTTATATCAAGATGAACAAGTCATGGATTTCCAATGGAGATAAAAAAGTTTGGAAACCTCTGCTTCAATCTATTTGAAGCCTATGGGCTGCCAGATGCCCTGAGCTGGATGAATTGCCTCTTACCTTAGCTGCAGCAAAATCAAAGTCAGATGTATAAAGGTCCTTGTTGTGCCGCTTGTACTCTGAGTAGTGGCCTCCGAGACTCCTTGTTGTTGGCCAAAGAAATGTCACTCCTTCTAAATGTAAATGTTTTCTGAGGCCCTACTCTACGTGCGCTCCAGCTTGTTACATAGTTACATAGTTACTTAGGTTGAAAAAAGACCTAGGTCCATCTAGTTCAACCTTCCTCCACCAGTTCTACATTTAGTCACTAAGTCATTTATAACCAACAATGTTTTGTGTACTGAGGAAATCATCCAGCCCTTTTTTAAAAGCTGTTATAGTATCTGCCATTACTACCTCTTGTGGTCGGCATTCCACAGTCTGACTGCTCTAACTGTAAAGAACCCTTTCCTATTTAGCTGTTGGAATCGCTTTTCTTCCACTCGCAGTGAGTGCCCCCTGGTCCATAGTACTGTCTTTGGAAGAAATAGGTCATGTGCCAGTCCTTTATATTGACCACACATGTATTTATACATATAAATGAGATCTCCTCTGAGACGTCTTTTTTCTAAGCTAAACATATCTAACTTTTTCAACCTGTCATCATATGGGAGGCCTTCCATTCCTTGTAATAGTCTAGTTGCCCGCCTTTGAACTGACTCTAACTTCTGAATGTCCTTTTTAAAATGTGGAGCCCAAAACTGTATCCCGTATTCCAGATGTGGCCTTACAAGGGATTTATAGAGGGGTAACAATACGTTGGGATCACGGGATCTAATCTCTCTTTTTATACACCCTAAAATCTTGTTTGCTTTAGCAGCTGCTGCTTGACATTGAGTGCTGCTGCTCAGCTTATTTGTAATGAGAATACCCAAGTCCTTCTCCTGTTCTGTAGTCCCGAGTTTACTTCCATTTAATGTATACGCAGCTATAGGATTACTCTGTCCTAGGTGCATTACTTTACATTTATCAACATTAAATCTCATTTGCCAAGTATCTGCCCATTCTGACATCTTATCCAGATCTTTTTGTAATATTGTACTATCCAGGTCAGTTTTTAATATCCTACATAGTTTGGTGTCTTCGGCAAAGACTGACACTGTACTATCAATCCCATCCACAAGGTCATTAATAAAGAGATTAAAAAGAAGCGGTCCAAGCACAGATTCCTGCGGCACCCCACTGCTGACTATAGCCCATTTAGAGAATGTACCATTTATGACTACTCTTTGTTTCCTATCTTTTAGCCAATTCCTTACCCAGTTGCATATTGTGTCCCCTAGTCCTTGCTTCTGGAGCTTTAGTATAAGGCTATTATGTGGTACAGTATCAAATGCCTTTGCAAAGTCCAATAAATGCCCGACTTATCCACCTCTCTCCTCAATACCACCCCGCTTCTCCCCTCTGCATGTCCCTCCACTGGCTTCCAATCTTCCACCGTATCCAATTCAAACTTCTAACACTGACCTACAAAGCTGTGCATAATCTTTCCCCTCCGTACATCTCCGAACTACTCTCCCACTACACTCCAACACGTCACCTCCGGTCCTCCCAAGATCTCCTCCTCTCCTCCTCTCTCATTCGCTCCTCACGCAACCGACTCCAAGACTTCTCCCGAGCATCCCCAGTCTCCTGGAACTCGCTGCCTCAACACGTCAGACTATCCCCTACCCTTGCAAACTTCAAACGGAACCTGAAAACTCATCTGTTCAGAAATGCCTACAATCTACAATGAACTCGCTGCCGCCCGACCACCGTGCGGAGCTGCCGCCCGACCACCGTGCGGAGCTGCCGCCCGACCACCGTGCGGAGCCGCCGCCTGACCTACACCCCACCTATTGTCTCCTCCCCATAATCCTATAGAATGTAAGCCCGCAAGGGTAGGGCCCTCTTCCCTCTGTACTAGTCTGTCTACTGTAACTTGTATACGTATTTTGTATGTAACCCCCTTCTCATGTACAGCACCATGGAATTAATGGTGCTCTATAAATAAATAATAATAATAATAATAATAAATCACATCAGCTGCATTACCAATATCCAGGTTTGCACTTACCCCCTCATAGAACCCCAACAGGTTGGTTAGACACGACTTATCTTTCATAAATCCATGCTGTTTGTCAGTTATCATATTATTTTCTGCAATATATTTTTGCATGTCATCCCTTAAAATGCCCTCAAAAACTTTGCATACTACTGATGTCAGACTTACTGGACGGTAGTTGCCTGGATCTACCCTCTTACCTTTCTTAAATATCGGTACCACATCAGCAATCCTCCAATCCTGAGGCACCAACCAACTTGTATTGGAGTGCCCCATAATTTTTGGCAGTTCTTGCAGATAGTGCATAAGCTTTGCCAGTCTAAGGCGGGCTTTACATGCTGCGACATCGCTAGCAATTGCTAGCAATGTCGAGCGCGATAGCACCCGCCCCCGTCGTACCTGCGATATCTGGTGCTTGCTGCCATAGCGAACATTATCTCTACGGTAGCTTCACACGCACATACCTGGTTGGCGACGTCGCTGTGACCACCAAACAATCCCTCCTTCAAGGGGGAGTTGCGTTCGGCATCACAGCGACGTCACCACAACATCACTAAGGGGCCGGCCAATAGAAGCGGAGGGGCGGAGATGAGAGGGACATAACATCCCGCCCACCTCCTTCCTTCCGCATTGACGGTGGATGCAGTTAAGGAGATGTTTGTCGTTCCTGCGGTTTCACACACAGCGATGTGTGGTGCTGCAGGAACGACAAACAACATCGTATCTGCAGCAGTAACGACATTATGGAAATGAACGACATGATACAGATCAGCGATTTTTTTTTTTTTTTTACGCTTTTATGCTCGTTCATCGTCGCACCTAGGATTTACACATTGCGATGCCACTACCGGCGTCGGATATGCGTCACTAACGACGTGACCCCGACGATATATCGGTAGCGAGATCGCAACATGTAAAACCCGCCTAAAGGCTGCTTTACACTAGACAATCTATCGTGCGATAGATCGTCGGGGTCACGGTTTTTGTGACGCACATCCGGCATCGCTGGCGATGCCGGCCTGTGTGACACCTCCTAGCGACGCAGTATCGCTCACAAACTGTGAGTCGTGTACTGGTCGCTAGGTTCCATAATATCGGTTCTGAAATCGGGCGCCGATTGTTCATCGTTCCCGTGGCATCACACGTCGCTCCATGTGACACCACGGGAGCGATGAACATCGCATACCTGCGTCCCGCGTCAGCCGCCGGCTCTATGTGGAAGGAAGGAGGTGGGCGGGATGTTTACATCCTGCTCATCTCCGCCCCTCTGCTTCTATTGGCCGGCGGCCGTGTGACGTCGCTGTGACGCCGAATGTCCCTCCCGCTCCAGGAAGTGGACGTTCGCCGCCCACAGCGTGGTCGCATGAGAGGTAAGTATGTGTGACGGGGGTTACCGACTTTCTGCGCCACGGGCAGCGATTTGCCCATGACGCAAAAAGGACGGGGGCGGGTACGATCGTTTGTGAAATCGCACAATCGGTCGTACCATGTAAAGCAGCCTTAAGAGTCCTACTCCTACCAAATGTGAAAAATATGTTATCTGAGGCCATCCTCTGCATGTATTCCATTGTGTATTGCAATCCCTCTTTTCAGTTATTGATAGGACTTGCAGTACATAGTCTTCACCAGTCTAGGAGTCTCATTCCATACAAATGGAAAAAAAAATGGTGAAATCAAGCACGATTCTTTTTTTTTTCTGACTGAAATGGAAAAATGCTGCAATTTTCAAAGAAAAAGCATATCAATGTTTTTAGCATTTTTTTAACCATTGAATGAATTGAGAGTGCAAAAAACGCAGCAAAACATGTTTACTAGCATAATGGGTAGAGGAGGTGTTTTTTTTCTTTAGTTAAATTATATTATAATAATAATAATCTTTATTTATATGGCGCCAACATATTCCGCAGCGCTTTACAGTTTAGAGGTACAAGTTATTATACAGGAAAGAATGTTTCCTAACATGGATTTTACAGGAAACAAAATTTATCTTGGGTTTAAAATGTTTTATTGTCAGTCTGTAAAAGTGGCATAATACTCTGACGCTGTTCCCAGCAGTGACCTGGGAGCCAGAGATGTGTACAGTCATGTTCACAATGCTGTTCCCATTCCATTTGAGGACTGCTTCCATTCATTTCAGCGATTTTCCTGTCCCCTCAGACTTCCTGGGAGGGTCTGCCAGAAAAATACTTGCAGTTTCCCATTGACTTCCATTATGCTCGTTACTCGAGACGTGCACTCGAGCATTACAAATTGCTCTACTCGAGTACTGAGCACCCAAGCATTTTAGTGCTTGCCCATCATTAGTGTGCTGTGTCGATCCTGTGGCATAAAGCACCTCGGGGACCCCCTTAATTGTTTAAGTGTCCCAGCCCTGTCGCAGGTGAAGTGGATCCTCGCCTTGGGACGAGCCACTGAACTCAGTCCTAGATCCAGTGTATCACTGTGCCTCGAGCTATTTGGGTGGTGAACGGGAAACATTAAATCTTTTCTTCCTGCATATGTTAGCAGGCAACGTGAAGTATAACTTGCACTAGGACTCTGCACCCTGTAGTAGCGCCAGCCCTGTGGAAGCAGCTGCCTGCTTCTTTCCGGCAACCACTGTAAAACTCCTCCATCCCACAATATCTACCGGTACCGGACTCCTTCTCCTCTAGGTGTCTCCAGCCTGCCCCTGGTCTGGCCGATTCTATCCACAGGAGTTCTCAAGAACTCCCTGCGGATATTGTTCTGTGTCCCTAGACGTTCTAAAGTTATTCTATCTTTACTCCTGTATTTTAGCAGTGCTCCCCCCTCCCTCTGGATGAGTCACCAACTAGGGATTTTCCAGTTGTCATGGTGATCACCCCTGCTCTAATTAGTGAGAAGCCACCTGCTGTATGTGTTATGCAATGAAGTTGCTGACTTATTCTCTGACTGTGTGATTTAATTGAGACAATCCAGACATTAACTTTTCCATACCCGTGATGAATACTGCACCTTAAATGAGTTGCAGTACCCTGTGGCGACCAGAAGCCTGTGGGGCACCACATTTACAGAAGACAAAGGACTAATTGCAGGTCTGAGCAAGGAAGTACATGCAGAATATAGAAACAAACAGGAGTTTGCAGAGATGACTGCAGCTGAGAGAACTGGTAGAACAAATTCCAAAGCTCAATGTAACTGAGCTCAGAGCTTTAGGCTGGAGTCAAACATGCGATTAACCCGCGCATGACTCATGCTTGTCTCACAGTGCACCACCCGATACGGCAGCTGCTCTCTAGACAGGAGTGGGTCAGCTTCATGGATTTCTATGCAGCTGAGATGCTCCTGTCCAGAGAGTAGCAGGCCATGCCAGATGATGCAAAGCGAGACTCGTGCGAGTCACACGTGAGTCAATTGCAAGTGGGACTCCGGCCTAATATTCAGATACACATGGTTGTTAGAGTCAACCTTTAAAGCCTTGGGTAATGATGTCACTGAAGTCCGCCAGGCTATTTGTAAAACTGTTGACCAAAACAATAGGCAACAACTACAGGAAAACAGGAACAGAACCTGGCCCTGGAACGATCAGATGAATAATAAGTGATCTGGATCATTTGGGTCAGCTCACCAAAAATAGTTGACTCTTTTGGATCCTAAATAAATGTGTGCTTCACATAGGTGAATGCATGTTTATGGTAAATTTATTCCATGCCGATAAGACCAAAACCATGCCTACCTGCGTCTAGTCAATGTCAGAGCAATTGTTAGGATAGGTGTAGGGGTTTCAGCCCAATCGGCACCTTCATTGTGTAATTTTGCCCCTAGAGAGAGACATTGGATCGTGAAGGTGCCCCTCACAAGGGTGCCACCTCCCATCAGTCGCAAAAAGTCGTTAACTCATTGTGCAGGATCACTTGCAAAACACCCAGCCATCGCTAATCTGCAAAGATAAGAAAGCAATGCCAGGAAAAGGCACATTGTGGCAGGGGGGAAGAGAATGAATGCAGTCCTTGGCATGTGGAAAACTTGTTACATGGGGGGACACAGAGAAAATGGCAAGAAGGAAAAAAATCTTACATTTTCTATGGAGGGAGGAACTGCGCTTGTACAGGACAGTACAAGTATATAGTTCATGCTGAGGAAAAAATGGCCAGGAGGCAGTATTTGTACATACTGTGAGGCAAATGTGGCTTGGTGAGGAAATATAATTAATGGCATAAGGCATTTCCTTTAAATAGGTTATTTCATATCACATTATCAGTATTTCTGCACTTTATTATAGCAATGTGTGTTTACTGGCCACCGATCAGGCCGTGGTTTTATTTAGCTGTGCCGCTTGAGTATAGCTGTCTGGCAGTGTAGATGTGCTACATGTCACGTTGTTCACACTTACCTAAGTGAGAGCTTCCAGAATTAAAAGTCTTCTGAACAAACTTATATTTGAAGGAGTTGGTGGAGAATCTTTTAAAACACGGCTCTTCAAGCAAGAAATTCTATATTAATGTATAACAGGATAACTTCCCGTGCAGCATTACATCTTATTAAAAAGATCTTCATTATAAAGTAAATAAATAAAAGTTATATAAATCTAGTTTTAAAGTCTATTCGCTTGAATTTATTTTCTTTGTAACTTGACAACTATCTCAGAAGTAGAGATGAGCCATCCCCCTAGTGTTCGAGTTCGGTTCGGTTCGTCGAACGGCGGATGAGTTCGTCTAACGTTCGACGAACACCTTCGAACCCCATTGAAAACAATGGCAGGCAAACACAAACACATACAAACACATTATACATGTACACTACACATACAGTTAATAATAAACATTGCCATTATAGTTACAGGTCCCGCGACGTGTCCTGCAGACTCTGTCTCCCGCCGCTTCTTCTTCCGATCATCGCTGTTTCCTCCCGGTAACCAGCACTGATGATAGGACCTTTCCGTGATGTCATAGCATGTGACCAGTCACATGTGTATTATCTCATTGGCTAGCTACAGACTGGTCACATGGCTATGACGTCATGCTAGCTCCTGTCAGTGAATGTCGCCAGTATACGGTACTCGTCCGAGTATCTCCGTACTCAGTATACTCGGCGAGTACCGGCAAGATACTCAGGCACATGTTTGGCTCCTCGTACCTGCATGTTGGCGTTCTTTACAGAGTCAGCCCACATGCAGGGACTGGATGCCACAGCCGGTGAATAGCGGCGCCGGGAATCAGGTAATCGGAGATCACCGTTGCTATAGTAACTCACCTGTCAGGTTACTATTGCAATGGTGAGGAGTTTGTATGTTCTTCCCGTGTTTGCGTGGATTTCCTCCGGGTACTCCAGTTTCCTCCCACACTACAAAGACATACAGATAGGGCATTTAGATTGTGAGCCCCAATGGGGACAGTTTTCCTGATGTATGTAAAGCGCTGCGGAATATGTTAGTGCTATATAAAAATAAAGATTTATTTATTTATTTAACAGTGGAAGCGGTGACATCACCGCTTACCAGCCCGCAGCCTCTGCTCACTCACTGAGTGATTAGACTGTACGAGGGAGGAGGAGCATCTTCCTCCCATGCAGTGCTGTCTGATGTAGCAGAGCTGCATGGGTTGAAGGAGAAAGAAGAAAGAAGACCAGGATCATGGAGGGGTGAGAGGGAGTAATAAACATGGAGTCTCTAAGTGTGTCTGTGTATTTATTTCTATTAAAGTATTTTTTTCTCTGTGTGGTGTCTTTTTTTAACCCTTTATTGGAGATTCTTAAAGGCCGGGTCAAACTTGCCTGACATTAAGAATCTCTGGCTTAATACAAGCTAGTAAAACAAAGCTAGTATTAACCCCTTATTACCCAGCGAGCCACATGGCATGAGGGCTGCTGGAAGAGTTGGATACAGCGCCAGAAAATGGTGCTTCTATGAAAGCGCCATTTTCTGGGGCGACTGCAATTCACAGAAGAGGGGCCCAGAAAGCTTGGGCCAACCTGTGCTGCGGATTCCAATCCTCAGCTGCCTAGTTGTACATGGCTGGACACAAAAATGGGGCGAAGCCCATGTCGGTTTTTTTTATTTCATGAAATTCATGAAATAATTAAAAAAAGGGCTTCCCTATATTTTTAGTTCCCAGCCGGGTACAAATAGGCAGTTGGGGGTTGGGGGCAGCCGTACCTGCCTGCTGTACCTGGCTAGCATACAAAAATATGGCGAATCCCACATCATTTTGTTTTTTAGTTTGTTTTTTTTTTAGTTTTTTGGCAAAAAACTTAAAAAAAAACTATGCTTCCCTTGATTTTCCATTGCCAGTGAAGTTAACACCAAGCAGTGGGGGTTACCAGCCAGTAGCTGCTTGGATTACACTTAGCTACCAATACAAAAAATGCAGAGGGAGCCCACGTATTTTTTTTTAATTATTTAAATAACTAAAAAAATGGGCTTCCCTGTATTTTGATTGCCTGACATCACAGTACTGTAAAAATAAATCATTAAAAAAAATGACGTAGCGCTCTGAGGTATTTTTGATTCTCAGCGCAGATAAAGCAGACAGCTATGGGTTGCCACCCCCATCTGCCTGGCATTACCTTCGCTGGCAATTAAAATACAGGGAAGCCCATTAATTTTTTTTATTTAAAAAAATAGTTAAAAAAATGCGTGGGTTCCAGCCGTATTTTGATCACCAGTCAGGTAAAACCAGGCAGCTGGGGGCTGGGATTATCGGCAGCCCACAGCCACCCCTGGAAATGGCGCATTGTTTATTTGCGCCATTTCCAGGCACTTTATCCGACTTGTCCAGCGGCCGTGAAGGTGATGGGTAATAAAGGGGTTAATATCAGCTTTGTATCCTCAGATGGTACTAAGCCCGAAATTGCCCTTGCGTTTATAGCTGCGTTTAAAGTCATAGAAACGCTTAGGGTAAGTTCACACACTGTGTTCTTTTGACGCTGCGTTTTTGTTCGGTTTTTCCACAAAAAACGCACAAAAACGCAGCATCTTAAAAAACGCTTTTTTGCGTTTTTGGCTGTGTTTTGCTGCGTTTTTGCTCACTGTGTTTTTATGCATTTTTAAAGATTGTTGGGGAAAAAAAAAGGTCTGATGTCATTTCCTTCTTCAATATGTTCTTCATTCTCCACTAGTGTATCCAGGAGAGCAGACAGCCGAAGAACTACAAGGCTCAGCATGCTCCATCCAGGACTGTATGCTGGAGGGAGAGGCAGGGGGAGCAGAACTACAAGGCTCAGCATACTTAATCCACTAGTGTATGGAGGAGAGCAGGCAACAGCTGCAGAACTACAAGGCTCAGCATGCTCCATCCATGACTGTATGCTGGAGAAAGAGGCAGGGGGAGCAGAACTGCAAAGATCAGCATACTTCATCCACTAGTATATGCAGGAGAGCAGACAGCAGCTGCAGAACTACAAGGCTCAGCATGCTGCATCCAGGACTGTATGCTGGAGGGAAAGACAGGGGGAGCAGAACTACAAGGCTCAGCATGCTCCATTCACTAGTGTATGCAGGAGAGCAGAAAGCAGCTTCAGAACTACAAGGCGGCTCAGGATACTCCATCAAGGAGCTTTTTGCCCCCCTCAAAAAATCCCGTGGACTTCGCCATATTTTTGTATGCTAGCCAGGTACAGCAGGCAGCTATAGGCTGTACCCAACCCCCAGCTGCCTATTTGTACCCGGTTGGGAACCAAAAATATAGGGAAGCCTTTTTTTTTAATTATTTCACGAATTTCATGAAATAATTAAAAAAAAAAGGAGGGGGCTTTGCCCAATTTTTGTGTCCAGCCAGTTACAACAAGGCAGCTGGGGATTGGAATCTTCAGCACAGGGTGCCCAAGCTTTCTGGGCACCCATGCTGCGAATTGCAGTCTGCAGCCACCCCAGATAATGGCGCTTTCATAGAAGCACGATCTTCTGGCGCTGTATCCAACACTTCCAGCTGCCCTGGTGATGGGTGGCTCGCTGGGTAATAATGGGGTTAGGGCTAGCTGTATATTATCAACTGGCCCTAAGCCCGAAATTCATGGTGTCACACCAATATTAGACATGGCCACCATGAATTTCTAGTAAAGATAAAAAAAAAACACAACACACAGAAAAATATTTTTATTAGAAATAAAACACAACACAATTAGTGACTCCAGCTATATTGAAATAAAGAACACCCCCCTCCGCAGTAATCCTGGATCAAGGGTCCCACGCCGTCCAATCCAGATCCAATATCATCTGATTGGTTTGCTGGAAGGAAGGCAAAGTGATCAGATGATGTGTTAGGTTCAAGGATGTGAATCACATCACACATCAGCTGATTGTATAAACACCGTTTATACAATCAGCTGATGCATCAGTGCAAAAAAAAAAACTATTCACTTCTGTGCAGACTCCCGTCTGATGCAGGACCTGGCGGTAATCAGCTGGTGAAGTCTACTGACGGCATCAGCTGATAGTTTAGCCGGCCAGGTGGTAAAAAGCCGACCTCACCGCAAGACTTATACTGTCAGCTGATTCCGTCAAGTACCGCATCAGCTGATCATCGCCAGGTCCTGCAGCCATCGGACGTGTATAGGGGGTCTGCACACAGCCGTAGCAGGTGTGGCGGTACCTGGAAGAGGAGCTGCGAGCGGACATGTCGGGAGTCTGCAGACAGGTGAATATATTTTTTTTTCTACTGTTCACATTTGATTTTGCAGCTGCTTCCACCTCCCATCCGGACATGGCGCAGGACGGGAGCGGACATGGCGTCGGACAGGAGATGGAAGCAGCAGTCGGGGTATCGGGAGGATTCACGCTTCCTTCTGTGTTTACCAACAGAAGGAATCCTCTTCCTGTACATGTCACTGTATTACCCACCACTTACGTTTATAGCTGTGTTTATAGTCATAGAAACGCTTAGGGTCCCGTCATACATAGCGACGCACCAATGATCTGACCAGCGATCCGACCTGGCAGGGATCATTGGTGAGTCGCTACATGGTCGCTGGTGAGCTGTCAATCAGGCAGATCACCATAGTGACCAGCGACCAGCTACCAGCAACCCGTGTAACGACGCTGTGCTTGGTAACCAGGGTACACATCGGGTTACTAAGCAAAGCGCTTGTCTTGGATACCCGATATGTACCCTGGTTACCAGCTTACTGCAGGCTGCCAGCACTGGCTCTCTGCACACGTAGTTGTAAAAAGCTACAGGTACGCTTTTAGTGATCGAACTGTTATCGAACATAACCTCGAACTCTCGAACATTAAGCAAATCGTTCAAGTTCGTCAAACGACTCAAACATCACCAAAAACAACTCGAATTTGAAATTGGCGAATAGTTCGATTCGAACATCGCTCATCTCTTCTCAGAAGGCTGCCCATAAAAAGGTAACGGATTCTGCATAAGAAAAGAGCACTAGATGGAATGCTCTGATACCAAAAAGAAGCCCTGGCGTCCAGATCCAAATCATGGGGCTGAAAATTAGGTGTGGCACTAAATTATAAAAGGGGTGTGGCTATGAACATTTTTTTTTGAGTCTTCTGCTAGACCTATAATTTTGACAAGAGCGCAATCAGATGTCCATACAAGTTGGTCCGAGATCGGACACCAAAGTTCGGGCTGGCCATGCGTCTCCCCTCTCGAGCGTGACAGCTGCATAGAAATGTATGAAACTGTCACGCTAGGGGTCAGGAGAGCCATGGCCAATCAGAGCCTTATGATCCAATCTCAGACCGATTTATATGGTTATCTGAATGCACCTATCGTGCCCAGGGATATGAGGTACTCGGTCCCGGGCGGTATATGTCTTGGGAATGTCAATTGGGTGGTGGCCGATGCCCGGTTCCGTGCCCTGGGCCCTTTTTGTAATGGGGTGTATTTACAAGGGATTTAGATTAGTGTTCATACGTGACGCCACTTGCGGTGTTGCGCCTATATATGTGGAGCCGCCACTGCAAAATGTCACCACTGCGTCTGGTGTTAATTGCAGCCAGGATGGTAGGCCCTCCGCAAGCAGGGGCGGGCCCCAGAGGATGCGTGTTGTGACGGGCATTGGAAGAAGGTAGTCCACACAGAGGTATAGTGCAACTGGTTTTTACTCACTGCTGATTGATGGTAACAGGTTATCCGAGGCCGGCTGGTTTCACCTCCAGGTCCCTTCGTCCCAGTGCCAGTTCAGTACTCTGGTACCTTCTTCCCCTGCAGCTGTCTCTGGTAAATGGGTCCCCGTGGCGTAGAGCAACTGGGAGTCCCCATCCGGTGGTTTGTCCATTTCTGTCCGCCTGATGGTAGCGTAAACATGTGGTGTTAGAGTCTCTGGTCCTGTCCCCGGTTCTCACTTTGCTACTGAGTCTTTTCAGATTTTTAAGGGTCAGCGAGGTCCTTGATGGTCCCCTCACTGTGCAGGTGTTAATAGGTTGGCTTGAAGTTCTTTCCTATCCTAGGGTCCTGTACCCCGTCAGTGCGTAGTTCCGGGAGTATACTCCACCGTACTCCACCGGCAACTACTCTCCTGGGTACCAGGTTACCGTTAACCTGAGTCAGGACGTCACTTTGCTTCCACCTTTACTCCTCGCCTGCCACTGTCTGACTATGTTCTGACTCTCCTCAGTCGCCCCTCCCACCTGGTCAACTAGTGGACTGGTCTGGCTGCACCTCTAGGCGGCCATCCATTGGTCCGACCCTAGCGAAGTACCATTGTATGGGGGATTGTTGGAGAAAAACTGGGATTGCCTGGGTTTTTGTTGGTACCGGCACTGGGTCTCCGAGTCCCTAGGCGGTAGGTCCTGCATCCTTGTGGGGATGCAGAACCTTGTAGCACCCTGATGGCTGCAGGGGTGCTACACACCCAAAAGCAGTGTGATAACCAATGTGACTGTTTTTACATTTCCCACAATGTATGGCATCCTGCTTATAATGTCTCTGACTCACTTGGTTGCTGGTTGAGGTACCACAGGAACCATTTAAAGGGAACCTGTCACCAGACAGGCTGTTATATACAGTATTCTAATATGCTGTACATAAGAGCCCAGGCCACTGTGTAGAACATAAAAATCTCTTTATAATACTCACCTAAGGGGCGGTGCGGTGCAGACTGATTGAATGTGTGTCTCCGTTCTCAGATACCGGCACCTCCTCTTGCGGCCATCTTTGTCCTTCTTCTTCTGAAGCTTGAGTGCATGATGCGTCCTACGTCATCCACACTAGCTGGCATTGAGGTCCTGCGCATGCGCACTTTGATCTTCCCCGAGCAAGGCAGATCAAAGTATTGTAATGCGCCTGCGCAGGACCTCAATGCCGGCAAGTGTGGATGACTTAGGACTCATCATGCAATCAGGCTTCAGAAGAAGGAGGACAAAGATGGCCAAAAAGGAGGCGCTGGTACCGGAGAATAGAGACACCCATCCAACCAGCCTGCACCGCACCGCCCCTTAGGTGAGTATTATAAAGAGATTTTTACATTCTACACAGCGGTCTGGGCTCTTATATACATCATGTTAGAACACTGTATATAAGAGCCTTCTGGTTCAAGGCTACATTCACACATCTGTATGAATTATACCATTTGTGAGAAATTTAACATTTTTATCTCAGGTGTCATCTAGTTGAATTCGTAATTTTTCTAATTCCTTTTCATTTTGACTAAAAAAGATTCTTTATTTTCAGGCCAATAAAAAGACCTTTGGATGGTCAAATGATTTTACTCCAATTTATCACTAAACAACACATTTGTGAGACACTTCTGTGAAATGCAAACAATTCGCAAACTTTCCATTTTGCCTCTTTGTTTCACGGATCGCCATAGGCTTGAGTGGCCTATTCTGATGAGCAAACATGGATTAGAAAAGGACCTGCTGTGAATCTCATGGCTCACACACATGGATTCATGTTTTTTATGGAAGTGTGTGCAGATCCATGAATCTCTATGGGTCCACGTAGTAGCTAAAAGTAAATTGACAACGCATGGCTGTGTCACACAAATGTATGAATATGGTATTACCTCTATGGACAGTCTGATTTAAAACATTGAAAATGAAAGGCTGTGTAAGATTGTAGATTCTATGAGTCTCCATATCAAAAGTCCTACAAAAGGTAATACACCGTGTGCAGAATTATTAGGCAAGTTCTTTTTAGAGGATTTTTTTTATTATTGATCAACAACTATGTTCTCAATCTACCCAAAAGACTCATAAATATCAAAGCTTAATATTTTTGGAAGTTGGAGTGGGTTTTTTTTAGATTTGGCTATCTTAGGAGGATATCTGTTTGTGCAGGTAATGGCCCCTTTACACACTGAGACTTTCTAGCAATCCCACCAGCGATCCCAACCTGGCTTTTTGATACTCCAGTAATGTTGCAGTTCTGAAATATGGCCACACTGGTGGCAAATCTGGTGGCATCTTGGCAGCTTCAAGCTTCATTTTCCTCAATTCATGGGCAGTTATTTTGTGCCCCAACACGCTTCTTGCGACCCCGTTGGCTATTTGCCATGAAACGCTTGATTGTTTGGTGACCATGCTTCAAACGTTTGGCAATTTCAAGACTGCCGCATCCCTCTGCAAGACATCTAACAATTTTGGACTTTTCAGAGCCCGTCAAATCTCTCTTCTGACCCATTTTGCCAAAGGAAAGGAAGTTGCCTAATAATTAAGCACACCTTATATAGGGTGTTGATGTCATTACACCGCACCCCCCCTCATTACAGAGATGAACATCACCTGATTTACTTAATTGGTAGTTGGCTCTCAAGCCTATCCAGCTTGGAGTAGGACAACATGTATAAAAAGTATCATGTGATCAAAATACTCATTTGCCTAATAATTCTGCACACAGTGTAGTTTTAGGATGCAACTGCATGATGACAATTGGTTTAGTTTAGCAACTTATGGTGGAACCTTTACAGGAGAATGCACCAAGTATGTTCACATAACAAGATGTGAGCCAAACCCTAAAATTGCGAGATCATGGAAAATAATGGTTTGAATATGATCAGATGTAAATGTGGCTCACATAGTTCTTGTATCTTATGGTGTTTACGTTATAATAACTTCACTCACTCTGTTCATATCTTAGGTTTTTGTCTAGGAGTGATGCGAGGTTACAGACATGGAAACAGAACCGAACGGTCCTCCGAAATGTTTATTTTTCCATAGACGAGACTGAAACACATTCGATATTGAAAACCGTCCATATCCCATCAGGACCAACATGTTTGAAAATTGTTTTTGCAACTTCTGCATTCTCATTATATTCCCTGGAGAAGAACATTTTATGTTTTGACAAGATCTCTTTGGCAGTCTTACATTTCCAAGAGTGGAGAAAGGCAGACGCTGTGTAAATATCTGCCTCAGATTCATTGCTTATCTGCTTTATTCTTAGCATATAGAACATTATCACCATTAATCAGTCCTTCACAAACTATTTCAAGTGAAAGGCTCCAGTTTACGATCAGAATTAGGTTGCGGTAACATTTCATGCAGCTTTTTATATGAAATGTAAAATGACTATTCACTGACATACAGCCAGACTGGATCGTAAGGAGCCAGGGATGCAGCGGAGTCATTGCGGAGAAGGTCCGAATATCTGTATAAAGGCTCGCTCTCACCGGAATATAATATGAAGCAGTGCAAGGGGAGAAAATCATTACTAATTCTAATTACTAATCATTACTAATGTTACTCAATGAGGCTGAGCAGATCTTCAATTTATTTTTCTCATGGTGATACTGAATGAGAGAAAAATCGCAGCATGTTGTGATTGGCAGCATTTATTGGATCATGTGCACCCATACAAGTGTATGGGTGCGTGTGAAACATCAGAGCGCACTTGGATGACATTCGAGAACAGCTTGATATACACCAAGTCATGAAATGGATGGAGAAGATGGAGAAATGAATCTCTTTATCATCTTTATACCAGTGATCTGATTATCGCATGTGAGAGAATCGGATCACAGTGAATGACACTCGGCTCATGCTCATAGCAGAGTTTGAGCCAAGTGTCATTAGTTTATCTCATCCAATTTTCTCGCATTAGGTGCTATACCCCATTCTCACTTCGGCCTAAGGCTGGAGTCACAGTTGCGTGTGACTCGCTTGAGACTCAGGCAAGAATAGAGTTACATCATCCAGCATAGCCTGCTGCTCTACGGACAGGAGTGTGTAGCTGCATAGAAATACTGTACATGCACATTCACGCTCCTGTCTGGAAAGCGGCAGGCCATGCCGACTAAGGAGACTCTATTCTCACGGTAGTCACACTCTAGTGAGAATCACGACTAATACTAATTCTTACATCATGACAAGGACAAGGACTATGGGATCGTCGTGGGACCCTCTTATTGGATTATGCCGGACCCAGATTAGGTATTTTCCAGGGAAATAAATCGTTGAAAGAGGATGTCTCTTGTCTTTATTTCTTTAATTATTTTCTCTTCTTATGTCTTTCAGGTTCTCTTTTGGGGAACGTCGTGGGACCTCGCTATGGATTACGTCTGACTTTTTTTGTAAACATATGTAATAAATTGGTGAATGAGGGCTGTAGTTGGGGGGTGTTTTCAACCAAATAAAATGTATTCTTCTTATTTCAACCAGTGGATTAGTAATGGGGGTGTCTGCTTGACGCCTATCTATTACTAATACCAGGGCTTGATGCCAGCTGGCATTTACCCCATATATTACCCCATTTGCCACCGCACCAGGGCAACAGGATGAATGGAGGTGAAACACCAGGATTGGCACATCTAATCGATGCGCCACTTCTGGTGCGGCAGTGGCCTGCTATTTTTAGACCAGCCAAGGTAAAGCTGACAGCCGTGGTCTGCAGGCTGCAGCTTTCTGCTTCACCTTAGCTGGCTACCAAAAAAAATAAGGGGGACCCCATGTTTTTGTTTTTTTTTTTTTAATTATTGAATTTGTGACTACATCCAAGTCTAAACACCCTTTAGTGCCACATGGTAGGCACTAACGGGTCAAAGCTTACAATATGAATGGGGGTGGGACATTATTTCTGTGCTGTGTATCTATCTATCCATTCTTCCATCTAGGTTTTGATAATTGGTAAAACTCCATATTAAAAATGCATGTCACACAGATGTCATACGAACATCACACGGATGGCACACGAACTACCCACGGATATCACACGGAGACTAGGTGAGGGAGAAAAATACACTTACATAGCACTCGCATGACATACGGAATGACACTCGTATCTCACTCCACAGACACTAGAGGAGGAACAACAGTCATATTTTACACGCAGATATGACTGAACCCTTAAAGTGAACCTGTCAGCTGCCATATGCACCCAGTTCTAGGTGAATAGCATGTTAGTAAGCCCTCATGAGCATGCAAACATGCTAAGAGAGCGGAATGAGTGCAGGAACTAACACTCTTGCAACTAGTCCCTGCGCTCATTAGCATATGATAAAGATCTTGAGAAATACTTAGGCGGGCTTTGCACGTTGCAACATCGGTAACAATGTGTTGCCGATGCTGCAGCGATAGTCCCGCCCCCGTCGCACGTTCGATATCTAGTGAAAGCTGCCGTAGCGATTATTATCGCTACGGCAGCTTTACACGCACATACCTGCCGTGCGACGTCCCTCTGGCCGGCGACCCGCCTCCTTCCTTAGGGGGCGGGTCGTGCTGCGTCACAGTGACGTCACACGGCAGGCGGCCAATTGAAGCGGAGGGGCGGAGATGAGCAGGATGTAAACATCCCGCCCACCTCCGTCCTTCTCATTGCAGCCGGCGGCAGGTAAGTTGAAGTTCCTCGCTCCTGCGGCTTCACACACAGCGATGTGTGCTGCCGCAGGAGCGTGAAACAACATCGTACCTGTCGCTGCACCGGCATTATGGAAATGTCGGAGGCTGCAGCGATGATACGATAACGACGCTTTTGCGCTCGTTCATCGTATCAAAAAGGTTTTACACGTTGCGATATCGACTGCGACGCCGGATGTGCGTTACTTTCGATTTGTCCCACCGACATCGCACGTGCAATATCGCAACGTGCAAAGCCGCCCTTATTCTAAAGATCCCTTTATCTATGCTACTAGATGGAGAGAGAGTAAAGACCACTTTACACGCAGCGACATCGCTGGCAATGTCGCTGCAGGTCGCACCCGCCCCCGTCGTTTGTGCGTCACGGGCAAATCGATCCCCGTAGCGCACAATATCGCTAGGCCCCGTCACACGGACTTACCTTCCCAGCGACGTCGCTGTGGCCGGCGAACAGCCTCTTTTCTAAGGGGGAGGTTCGTGCGGCGTCACAGCGACCTCACACGGCAGGCGTCCAATAGAAGCGGAGGGGCGGAGAGCAGCCACATGAAAGACACGCCCACCTCGTTCCTGGAGGATGCAGGTACGGTGCTGTTCGTCATTCCTGGGGTGTCACACGTAGCGATGTGTGCTGCCTCAGGAACGACGACAACCTGCGTCCAAAAGCAGCAATGACATTTGGGATTTGAACGACGTGTCAACGATCAATGATTAGGTGAGTATTTTTGATCGTTGGCGGTCACTTGTACGTGTCACACGCAACGACGTTGCTAACAAGGCCGGATGTGCGTCACAAATTCCGTGACCCCAACAACATCTCGTTAGCGATGTCATTGCGTGTAAGGCCCCCTTTAGGCAGGGATTAGCAATATGCACCCAGAACTGCTTGTGGTCCTGGGTGCAAATGTAGCACCCCAGGGGGTCGGGGGAAAATACTCGTCACCGGGCCAGTGAGGATCAGGGGATGTCACGGGTGGCCCTGCCCAGTTTTGTGACTCTGAGGTTTACTAAAAAGGGAAGGGGTGTTGATGGATGATAAAGGAGGTTGATTTCATGACTCCATCTGCAGTATGCGGCCAGGAAATTAGCCGCTGCTGCTGTCGCTGTCCTCCGGTGCGGATGGTAGTAGCAGCCGAGGTGTTTCTGATCCCCACAGGTGGCGCGGGTCTCGGGGAGGATGATGAGGGGAGTAGTAATGGCGGGCGCCGAGGTGTGGGGTGGTGCCGCCGTGAATGACAAGCGGACACAGTCTCTGCGGGTTCCAGGTGTTTTACTCACAGTTCCTTAAGTAACCCGGTTGCTGCTTCCAAAGCACTGGCCACCGCTGTGATGGGCCCCAGCTGATCCCGAGCAATTCAAGGTCACCGCCGGTGTTCCCACTGTGAGTCCTTTCTGGTCGGGGTCCCTCCAATCCCGGTGTAGATGGAATATTGAACGGGTCACCGGTGTTTCCTGCACTCGCTGCAGACCCTAGAATCCCGTGTAGCTGTAGAGAACCTGGGCTGAGCTGGATGCACCAAGCCATGGGCCCTATGGCGCTCCCAGTAGTGTGAGGTAGAAGAAAGTGGACCGAGGTCCCCAAGTGCGTCTCACCCCAAGCTGTGCCCGGGGCTAATTGACCACGTGAAGATGCTCCTTTCCTTTTCCCAAGTGGTGCTCACCCCCCAGGTGGTTGTCCCAGTGACCGGGAGAGTCCCATGCTTCATGATGGCCACCTCCCTATCTACCCCAGGCCATGCCCCCAGTGGGAAGGCACCTAACTGTTTGTGGTGTGACAATCGCCAGCGATTACCCTCTCCTTACCCGGGATGAGTACTAAATCTTAAAGGAGATGCAGTACCCTGTGGTGACTGAAGCCTCAGGAGCGCCACACATATTGGACCTCACAGGTTCCCTTTAAGCAGTAAAAAACGGACAGTACACAAATAAAAAAGATGGCATTAGTGTTCAAAGATGGACTTGGTCTCTGTTTTTGACGGTTATTTTTTCTTTTTGCGGAAAATTTTGCCTGCAAAAAACACAGACATGTGAGCAACCCGATAGACCAAGCAAGATCGATGAAAACCTCCATATTCTGTCTGTGAAAAACACAGAACATATTCATGATGTACGGGCGTCTATTTAGGCCTTATTTCCCTTTGTCGTTCAACTGAAAGCAATCTATTTTCAGCTATCTTTAACCATTTCAGGACGCTAGTGTTCTTCAATGGGCTTTGTATGAAAATCTTCCTTTTGATCACTAGTACTAAAGTCATGACTAATATATGATTAATCAAAAAACAAGAAAACACAAAAACACAAGACAATTTTCCTCAATGCCTTCTCACCACCGTGCGGAGCTGCCGCCCAACCTATACCCCACCTACTGTCTCCTCCCCAATCATCCTATAGAATGTAAGCCCGCAAGGGCAGGGTCCTCTTCCCTCGGTACCAGTCTGTCTGTGGCACCCCTGAGGCTTTAGTTTCCACAGAGTACTGCACCTGATTTAAAGTGTAGTGCTTAACCCAGATACGGAGAAGGTCGGTACCGGTTTCACCATTTACACACTCAAATACACCACCAGGTTGCCCTCCCCAATGAGGACCGGGCTAAGGTAGCATATTAAAGTAGCCTTCAAACATGGGGGAACCACCCACTAGTGCCAGGGACCCTGGGAAGGAGTAGCCACCAGGGGGAGTCAGGAGCCAACATAGCAGTTAGGAGTTCTCCAGCAGGAGAGGAAAGGAGCGGACGTGTCTTACTGGTGCTCTGGTGGGATACGGGAGTTCATACGGTTGCCGAGGGGAGAGCTTCCTTGCTTCCTCGCAACCGGCACCACACAGGGTGCATGACCCTAGGGCAGACATTCTCCAAGTTGGTTTTTCAGAATCTGCCGGGATGGGGAGGTTGCAAGCTTCACTGGCCACACAGAGCCCGAAAGCACAGGGCCAGATAGGATTTGGGGCCTTGGACACAGCCAGGCCCCATTGCGGAGCCGCGGCACCTGCAAATAGGAACAAGACTACTACTCAGGGGTCCCCAAGTAGCTTTAAGCCACGGGGATCCAACACACAAGGCACTAGGAGGAAGGGCCCACCGAGCATCACACCGGACTGACCTCCAAAGGAATCTGGATTTGATGGGGCCCATCACAGCAAGTGACCTGTACTATCCGGGCGAGTGGCACAAAGAGTGAGTAAAGACACCTGGAACCAAAACATCTGCCTCGGACTCTTATTACCGGCGCCCCGGCGCAAAAGGCCATCGCCATCACTTCTCCCCTCATCATACTCCCCGGGGCCTGCTCCACCTGTGGGGAGCGACACCATATCTGCTGCTATTACCATCCGTCCCACAGGACAGCGACAGCAGCGGCGGCTAATCCCTGGCCGCGTACCACAGGTGGCATCACGACAATCTTCCTATTATAACCCCACATCATCCTCTCTCTTATTGGTGTACACCTCGGGGCACGAAGCCGGGAAGGCCAACGTGACATCCAGACCACCACACCGGCTCGGTGACGAGTAACTCAGTTACGGGACCCCTTGCCCGATTCTCCCTTCCCCCTGGGTGTTACATGTCTATTGTAACTTGAATATGTATTCTGTATGTAACCCCTTCTCATGTACAGCACCATGGAATTGTACTGCCCCCGTGCCAGCAGCCAGGACTGCTCGGATCCGGATCTGCGGTGGCTCAAGGGGTCTCTGGACCCGGGAGGGGTCGTGCGGCCACTCGAAAGAAAAGGGGGGTATTTACAGGGGGTTGTGTAGTTAAAGTTCATGACGCCACCAATGGTGAGTGGTAAAGTGGAGTACCACCGCTGCTGTTGGGAGCCCCGGTGGTGATGGGATGGCAGCCAGGTGTTTAACCCTTCTGTGGGTAGGGGGGAATGCCCTGGGGCTCAGTGACGCTGACGAAGGGATGCCGTTGGGGAGGTAGGGGACACTGCATACTCACTCAGTCCAATGACGCTGACACCGACAACTTGAAAACCAAAGTTCTGAGCACTGCTGCAGCAGGGAGGGAGCACGCCTGGATCCCGTGCCCGATGGTGTTGCTTGTTAGCCTGTGGCCTTTTCGTTGGCACCTTTCTACTGATTGGCCCCTGTAGTGTAGAACTAGTCGGGTCCCACTCACCCGTATGGCTAACGGAGTGAGCTTGCTCTCAGGGTTCACGCTTGGGATTTTCTGGACTGTGTATTGGGAAAGTCCTATCCCCCTCATTGCGTTAGTAATCCGATTTTGGAGCGGGTGGAGAACGAATCTTGAAGGCTCCGTCCTCGTCGGGTGAATTACCAGGACGCTTGAAGCTACTTCCCGGCCTAGGGTTCACGTACCCCGTCGTGACCTGGCCCCTGCCCGGAGATGGCATAAGGCCGCCGGCTGCCCTCCTCTGCAGTTTCGTGCCCCTTGTCACGATCCTCTGCGACCAGGGTTCCAGCTCCTACCAGGCCCAGACCAACGTCTGCCACCTAGTAGTCTCAAGGAGCCCTGCTCCCCAACCTCTCAACTTGAGAGTGTCTCCTCAACTGTCTGCTCCTGACACTCCTGACCCTCCCTAACCAACCCCCCAAATTGACGGCCCTATTCCCTTCAGGCTACCCATTGGTGTGTCTGGAGGGTGTGGTGCAGAGTGTTTCTAAGGTTTTGATTAGCTCGTTCTTAGCAACACCAAAGGCCAGGGACCCGTAACTAAGGAGGATGTGGATACTGTGCAGAAGGGCAGATTGCACAATACCCTGTGACGACCTGATAGGCCAGGGCATCACAGAATCAATGGTGTTCTATAAATAAATATGAATAATAACTAATATTAATATTCCAATGAAAAACATACAGTGAATTGCAGAAACAAAAAAACAAAATATTCACCCAGATTAGGCAAAAAAAAAAGGATGAGGATCTTTTATAGGACTGTTGCCTAATCCGGGTGAATATTTTCTTTCCTTTTTCTGCAATTCATGGTATGTTTTTCATTGGAATATCGCTATAATAAAACATTAAAGAAAAACGTTTCTTCATTGTGAATTTTGCTGTGTTTTTGTTTTGGAAAAATCCTTGCTCACACACAGTGGTTTCCCTGAGAATGCCTTGAAGGCCTTTACATACTTTTTTGGACACTAATATATGGCTGGCATGGTGGCTCAGTGGTTAGCACTGCAGTCTTGCAGCGCTGGGATCCTGGGTTCAAATCCCACCAACGACAACATCTGTAAGGAGTTTGTATGTTCTCTCTGTGTTTCCATGGGCTTCCTCCCACACTCCAAAGACATACTGATAGGGAATTTAGATTGTGAGCCCCAATGGGGACAGTGACGCAATTGTATGTAAAGCGCAGTGGAATTAATAGCGCTATATAAATGAATAAATATTATATTATTATTGAAACCGTGCCACAGATGCCCATGGTTTGTGTCAAGTATAGCAGTCCAGTCCCACTGCTGTGAATAGAGTTGAGCTGCATTACCACGTAGACCTGAGGACAGGAGTGGCGCTGTTTTTTAAAGAGAACAGCCATTTTTTTCCAATTCTGGACAACCCCTTTAAGCATAAACACTCTCCGTGTTATTTAGCAACTACACAAACTTGTATACCTTTGGTATTGTATATACTGAATTTAAAGGGCCATTACAGATTTTTTTACCATTATCTTTGAACTAATATTTTTTTCCTTATAAATTTCATACATAAATGCCAAATGGTTGAAGAGCACTGTCATGAAGCGAGAGCCTTGACATTTTCCATTGTGGTCGCCGGAGCTATATTAAGGCTGACAAGTCCGGAGTGTTTTCTAGTTACTGTGAATATGGATTAAATCCGTGGGGCTCGGGGGCTTTGGGGAGGCCTGGATACAGCAATCCGTGCATAGTCATGAACTACAGCAGTAATCCGATGCCTGCAAGAAAAATAAATTTCTTGCACAGCACAGATCCAAGAGCAACTGCAATCTACAGAGGAGTGTGGGTGGTAAATGGGGCGGTAATGAAATAACCACTGATGTGGTAGGAAACGTGTTGCTGTCATTATATAGGAATATCATTAGGCCAGCGCAGACCTTGCCTGTGTTAACTCGTCAGACCTCTGCCTTGCTGGAAATGAAGGAGCGTTTCCAGGTACGGGGAGATTTAATAAATATTGTTGCTGGTATCCATGTTCTGCATATGTGTGGGTGCGAAGGCTTCCTGTAATTTGCCATTACTTCATTTTCAATAATACCATTGGATAAATGTAACTGTGCAGAATCTCTGACTTCCTCGTCCTAATTCATCGTTTATCATATTTTATAGAATGGAAATCAATAGCCTCCATCTAGGTAGCGGCAGCATGTCCTCCTTTCTTGTAAAGAGGCTCCAGAAATCCTCCTACAGAAAAGCTTACACTCTAAAGGCCGCTTTACACGCTGCGATTTATCTAACGATCTCATTAACGATGTGACACAGCGATGTGGCTCAGATCGTAGTTACGATTGGCCGAGATCGCTCATAGCTCGTTTATTAGCGGTCACACGTAACGTTCTCACTAATGAAGCAACATCGTTCAGCGATATATTGTTTGACCAAGGCAGTCGTGTGGATGTTGTTCGTCGTTGGCAGGGTGTCAAACGTACCAATATCTCTGCGGCGTTCCAAACGACGAACAATATTTTGAAACTGAACGACGTGTCAACGATCAACGATTTTCCGCCTGTTTGTGATCGTTCAGAGTCGCTCGTAGGTGTCACACGCAATGACGTCGCTAACGATGACGGAAGTGCGTCACGGAAACTGTGACCCCGACGACATATCGTCAGATTAATCATAGCGTGTAACGCTGCCTTAAGGCCTCATACAAATGGCAGAGCCTGGATGAAGGTGCACAGAATTCAGACTGGGGAGACCTTCCAGCAGTGGTGGATACAAACAGAATGAGGACCCTGTGAAAAAAAAATATAGGGGCCCTTTACAACTTAAAAGCTCTTCAAAAAGAACATTTTGACCTGCTTTGGAAGTAGAAATGGCCTCCTAACCTCTTGGGCTCCTGTGCGGCTGCGCAGGTAACACCAATGATATGTCCACCCTTGCCTTCTGGGCCTTCCTGGACAGTTGTCATATCTCACAGAGTTTTGAAAATCTCCTGGAGAGAAGAACTTTTAGTAAGTCACTGGTGCCAGGTACTGGGATGCTCTGTCACCAGATGGAGAACCGGTGACCAAACAAAGATTCATGTGGTGGAAAATGGGCCATTTTCAGAGGGGCAGCTAGGCATTCAACTTAGGGAGGGTGAAACATCTGAGTGGGCTCTAACTAGGAACCCTGGAATACAACTAAAGTGGCGCAGCCTAATCACTTGTACAGGGGAACGTCAGCAGATGACCGTGCTGTTACTGAAAATCCCTATACATAGATTAACACGGATATTACCACCATACAGTGACCGTATAGTGGTAGATGCCAGTCCTGCAGACCATATGTGGCGCCCCTGAAAAACCAAAAGGGGTCCCAGTGGTCAAACACACCAATAAACAAGATGAGAGGAAGACCACTGGTTAAAGAAGAGACCGGAAACAAGTATTTAGTGAAATACAAAATCCATTTTAATAAGGTGTGCGTGACATAAGGACAGACAGTAGTGACGAATAAGGTCTAAAAATCGCCAGACACAAAAGTTTACACAAACCCCACCAGCAGATGTAATGGGGCTACTAGACACTAAGGGGTTAATGTCAAAACCCAAATAGCCAAAGAGGTAGGGAGATCATATAATAAATAAGCCAATAAACTAATGGTGGTCACCCATGTGTTACTTTCCCTAAACGGACGCCAAAGTAACATGTCACTTAATAAAGGTGTAAAAGGAAATTACCTTAAGACATGTTAGCAAGTGCTAGGCAGACAGGCTGGTGGCGGTGGGCGGGGCCTCGACGCGCGTTTCACCAGGCGTGGCTTATTAAAATGGATTTTGTATTTCACTAAATACTTGTTTCCGGTCTCTTCTTTTACCAGTGGTCTTTCTCTCATCTTGTTTATTGGTGTGTTTGACCACTGGGACCCCTTTTGGTTTTTCTGTATACACTGAGACTCCCTTTAAGGGAAGCTGTAGGTTTATATATATATATGTGGCGCCCCTGACCTGGTCAGGCGCCACTGAGTACTGCACCCATGCTGGGTCAGTGCAAACAGGTAATCCTAAAGGCTGGAATAGGGTGTGTATGCACAGACACATAGTGACCAGATCTCCCACACAATTGAGGGGACCCTTGGGCAGACCCAAGAGGGGGCTTGCCTCCATATCCAATCAAGGGGTGTGGTGGAGGGGCTGGAAGCTAGGTTGCAGTGGCAGTCAGGAAAGTAGGAGGAGCAAGCCAGTCTGAGGGCAGTGAGTTCAGTTGCTAGAAGAAGAGCAGACATGCACACAGTCTAGTCAGACCCTGTACGTGGAGCAGCCGCTGGCGGGGGAGAACAGTTAACACACAGTCAGCCTGAAAGACACCTGAAGAGAGTCAGTCAGTCGAGTACGGGGACTCCTGATAACAAGGTAAGCATGGGGAACAGGTCCCTAGGGCCAGACATCCATTTAGTGGTCTGCTAAAACCTGCCGGTGAGGGTACTAGAGGTGCCTCACCAGCCATACAGAGACCAAGCCTCAGCAGCAACGAGGGGGCCCATAAGTGGGATCGAGCCTGGAGCCATCTCACTTGGTCCACGCTGCCAGCAAACGGGCCAGAAAGGGGAGAAAAGGCAGTTGCGACTTCGCTGGATGAATCCCATAATACTTCAAGTCAGGGGTTATCCGAAACAAGAAGTGCTAGGAAGGCGAGCTAACGGTTACCCCTAGACTGGCCTAAAGGATACCTGGTTCCTCCTGGTGTATCTCAGCATTGCCCGGGTTCCTCACAAACCAGCAAAAGTGAGTAAAAACCTGTTGCAAGACACTTTGGACTGAGACTGAGTTATTCTGGAACCTGTTGTTCTACACACCCGAGCCCCTGGGGCCAGCCTCACTCACGGGAGGCCACACCATCTAACTGCAGACTCTATCATCCCCAGATGCTCCTTAAAACTGCAGTGGCGGTCACCCATACCCCTGACCATAAACCGTGAGTGGCGTCACGACTCAGATGTAAACAACCTGACATACCTGTCGACAGAAGATCCCAAAGACAAGACCCTGCGGCGTCCCTGGAGGTGGAGCGGTGTCCCTGAGGCGACCGCTGCAGGTGGGCGACTTATCTGGCGTCACGAACAGGATAAGGACTAGACCTGTTTAGACAGGTGACAGTGCGCCTTAGAGGTCCGATCGAAAAATTTGAACCGCCGCCATATTGGCACCGTCAAAAGCGCACGAATTTGAAAGCTGCAGCCCACTCAGAAGAGAAATACCACCCACGAAGAGGTGTGGCTGTCTCAGGATCCCTGGAGCACTCTGGCCCCGTGAGAAGAGAAGATGGGGGTGGATCTGTCCCTGGACTGCAGGGACGTCCCAGTCCTGTGGGAGGAGAACAACCAGAATCGAAACTGAGCAAGAAGTGTGACCAGAACCTATTAAGCAAGGACAGAGGCAAGATGGCGTCAGCGGGAGGTGACAACAAGGAGCAGGGATGGACCAGGCCCATAACAGTGGAGGAACTGGAGGCAGAGGTCAACGACATCGCTGACCGTATAGCGGAGCGGTGGAGATGAGAGGTGGCCGCATGGAGAACCGGGATGCTGAGGGCAATCAGATGCCTGCAACGGTCTATGCAGCTAGGCCCACCTGGAGGTGCCGCCCACGCTCAACTGGAGTCATCGTCGGCGATAGCGACCCTGCTGTGGGATGTCTCCAGCGTGAACCTGAGTGAGTCCAAAACTGCCCTTGTTCACCTGGTATGCTGACCCCAGCGGCGTTGTCGTTAGAGGCTGGTGCGATGCTTGATGCAATGCCTGATGCGGTGTCCGATGCGATGTTCGGAGTGATGCCTGATGCGATGTCCGGTGCGAGCCCTGATGTGACACCTGATGCGACGCCCGTGGCCAGACCAGACCAGGCCGCAACGCCTTCTGTCCCAGTTGCCCGACCGGAGGTGGTCACAGCGCCCCAGTCGCTGACTGAGGATCCTGTCCCTGCGTCCCAGCCTGAAGCGGACGTGGAACCTGCCCAGCTTGAGAGAAAACTGGTAGAGCTCTGTTCCCGGCACACCTGGTGGACATGTATCTGGTTCTCAAGCTGCCATCCCAACTTGAAGCGGTCACAGCACCTTCTCCGCTGGAGAGGGATTCGTCATCCTGCCCGGCTATTGAAAGTCCGTCCCCAGAATGCTACCCAGCTAACCGGAGGAGGATGCAGCACCCTTAGAGAGAAAGGGAGGCCCAGAGGCCGCGCTGCTGTTCCCCCAACGACCAGAAGAGGTCGCAGCACCCTCCACCAGGGAGGGAGAAGAGATTCAGCCACCAACCCTGCTGTTCCCCAGCCGACCGGAGGAGGTCGCAGCACCCTCTGAGAGAGAGGGAGGCCAGGAGGTCGTGCTGCTGTTCCCCCACCGATCGGAAGAGGCCGCAGCACCCCCTACCATGGAGGAAGAACTGTCTGCCTTTAGTGCCGGCATGTACCTGCTGATGATCAGGTGATGGTGATGCGGAGACCATCCCACAGAGAGCAGTGTCGCATGAGAGCCAGACACCCTCTTGAGAAGCCCACCCCAGAGAGAGAGCAAGTGGAGGCCAGGGACCTGCAGGAAAAGCAGTCCCTGCGGCGGGCCGGACACGAGGCCATAGGTCCCATCCACCATGGGGTCGTGGAGGAATTCAACTGCCGCACAGGGTGGGGCTTTATAGTGGAGGCCGGAGTGAAGGAGGGTATCTTTGTCTCCAGACGGGACGTGCAGTCCCACCTACAGTGGGGTCACCCCGGTCATGATCTCTATGTGGGGGATGTGGTTGAGTTCACCAGGCATCTAAGAGAAAGAGTCTGGTTTGCCTTGGACGTGGTACAGTGCCCTAAGGGAACCGTGGCAAGCCCAAGCTCCAACCTCAATGCTTCTACCAGGTCCCCAGAGTTATCACTACAAGGAGACACTCAAGAGTCAACCCCCAGGTACCAGAGCACTGACAAATTGAGCCCTGGTTTTGAGAGGAGAAACTCCATTTAGTCTCAAATGCCTTGATTGAAAAGTAAAGTTTAAAATGTTTTAAAGTTAAGTAACATTTAAGATAAAGTGCCCGCAAGGACTTTTGCGCGAACTGTTGTGTATGCATTTCTTTCCTTTTAGCACTCGGTTATGTGCACGTTAAATATGGACCACAGGCTATTAACTGGTTATAGCCACAAACTCTCACAGTGTACAAAGTTACCCCAGTGGTACCAACCTTAGAGCATGCCTGTTTATGGGGCCTGGCTCTGCACCACCAGGGAGCACGCCTGTTTATGGGGCCTGTTCTCCAACACACGGAAGTCGGTACGCCTGTTTATGGGGCCTACCCTACGCAACCTGGTCACCAAAGGGACTGGTGATCACGCCGTATATGGGTTATGGGTGGCTTCAGGACTTGTGGGTGGTGGGTGGTGATGAATGGTACCTGGTATGTTTTAAATTTGAATGTCTCCCCTGTGTGGGAAAAGTTGTATTAAAAATGTTCTTGTCTTTGCAGCCCGAGGACGTGCTGTTGATAACAAAGGGGGAATGTGGCACCCTTGACCTGGTAAGGCGCCACTGAGTACTGCACCCATGCTGCGTCAGTGCAAACAGGTAATCCTAAAGGCTGGAATAGGGTGTGTACGCACAGACACATAGTGACCAGGTCTCCCACACCATTGAGGGCAGTGAGTTCAGTTGCTAGAAGAAGAGCAGACGTGCACACAGTCTAGTCAGACCCTGCACGTGGAGTAGCCGCTGGCGGGGGAGAACAGTTACCACACAGTCAGCCTGAAAGACACTTGAAGAGAGTCAGTCAGTCGAGTACAGGGACTCCTTGTAACTAGGCACGCACGGGGAAAAGGTCCCTAGAGCCAGAAATCCATTTAGTGGTCTGCTAAAACCTGCCGGTGAGGGTACTAGAGGTGCCTCACCAACCATACAGAGTCCGAGCCTCAGCAGCAATGAGGGGGCCCATAAGTGGGATCGAGCCTGGAGCCATCTCACTTGGTCCACGCTGCCGGCAAATGGGCCAGAAAGGGGAGAAAAGGCAGTTGCGACTTCCCTGGATGAATCCCATAATACTTCAAGTCAGGGGTTATCAGAAACAAGAAGTGCTAGGAAGGCGATGCTAACGGTTACCCCTAGACCGGCCTAAAGGATACCTGGTTCCTCCTGGTGTATCTTAGAAACCAGCAAAAGTGAGTAAAAACCTGTTGCAAGACACTTTGGACTGAGACTGAGTTATTCTGGAACCTGTTGTTCTACACACCCGAGCCCCTGGGGCCAGCCTCACTCACGGGAGGCCACACCATCTAACTGCAGACTCCATCAGCCCCAGACGCTCCTTAAAACTGCAGTGGCGGTCACCCGTATTCCTGACCGTAAACCGTGAGTGGCGTCACGACTCAGATGTAAACAACCTGACATACCTGTCGCCAGAAGATCCCAAAGAAAAGACCCTGTGCATCCCTGGAGGTCGAGCGGTGTCCCTGAGGCGACCACTGCAGGTGGGTGACTCACATACAAGGTTACAGCAGAGTTATAAATGGTGACTTGCAGCTGACAGTCTTTCTGATTGAGTTGTTCACTTTTCCCATTTTTTTCCGTCTGGCACAGACCCACATGACAACTCGTCTGCAGGGATTACAACAAATTTCCAGCGCCGTCCCCATCTATTCCCAGTCTTCAAAAACTCCTCATCTTGAGCCGCTGCTGCTGTATGTGTCCCTATTACTGATCCTAGTACCCCACTTTATGCCACCACTGTGCCTCTTACAAAGTAAAATGCCTTGTTTGTACCCTCTAGATGGTAAAATTGCCCCATTAATAAGCATATTAATGTCCTGTGCAAGTGCCCTAGAAAACAGTGTCCCCTAGAAAGTATCAATGACCTTAAGGTCCCGTCACACACAGAGATAAATCTTTGGCAGATCTGGGGTTGCAGTGAAATCATGGACATATTGTTCCATTTGTACACAGCCACAAACTTGGCACTGATTGTCCACAATTTCACTGCAACCACAGATCTGACTCAGATTTATCTCTGTGTTTGACAGGGCCTTTAGTATGTCCATTTCACAGTAACACTACATTGAGTGCTCCTATAACAATAATGCTGATTGAGTGCCAACTTAACATTTAAGATTGTCTTCTGAGTCCCAACATAAATAGTTCTGCTCTACGCAGCATGATAGATACACAGCTCCCTATAACTAGCAGGATGGGCACCACGGTAGCACCCTCCCACTGTATGGCGGTCCCCAGTAGCCCCCCCCCGTATTATGGCCCTCAGTAACCCCCCCATTGTATGATGGCCTTCAATAGACCCACAATGTATAACAGCCCCCAGTAGCCCCCCACTCTATGATGTCCCCAAATATTTCCTCCACACTCTAGTATCCCCACACACTGTAATATGGCCCCCATTATTTTCCAACACTGTAATATAGCCCCCAGTATTTCCCCCACACTATAATATAGCCCCCAGTAATTCTCCCATACTGTAATATGGTCCCCAGTATTCCCCCACTTTCTAATATGGCCCCCAGTATTTCCCAGTATTTCCCCCAATGCAATACGACCACCAATATTTTTCCACACTGTAATATGGCCCTGAGTATTTCCCGCACACTGTATCATGTCCGCGAGCATTCCCCTCACACTGTCTCATGGCCCCCAGTATTCCCCATACACTGTATCATGGCCCCCTGTATTCACCTCACACTGTATCATGGCCCTTGTATCCTCCACGAGGAAAAAAAAAAAATTCTTATAATCATTTACCCATAATTCCTGATGAGTAAACCGGTAAAAAGGAGCAACGCTGTGATGTCCTTGCGCCGGGGCACGCAGGGTTCCACTGTGATGACATCATCAACTGCTCCATGCTCCCACTTCATCAGTGAGTTTCTCTTCTGTTCTGTAGACTGCAGGCCTAAATCAACTTGTGGTCTACAGAACAGAGAGCAATAGAGCAGAGAGATCATGTCTCTGTGGCGCCCCTGAGCATGTCAGGGTTCCACAGAGAACTGCATCCCCTCCAAGGGATACAGGGCCTACCCTCCCTTAGATCCAGGTTTCACCCTATGGTATTGCTAACAACCGCATTCAAATCCCAATCCACACACACACCAGGACTAGACATACAAACTAGTGGGTAGGTCTAGAGAGGAAAGGGCCGCCCACCGAAGGGTTAAGCAGACTGGTGGGAGGTGACAAGTCAGTGAGCTCCAGGGGAGCAAAGGGAGAGGAAGTGAAGTAGAAACTCTCAAAGGGAGAGGGAACCGGGGGTTGGAGCCCCCAGGAAGAGTGAAGTAGTGGCCCTCATGGTGTGAGGAGCTGAGGTGTCGAAGCTCCGGAAAAGTCGGACTAAATTGGGACATAGTAAAAGTAATACTAATGGGAGCAGATACCTGGATGTGCTCTCCTTTCCAAGCAGTAGTGGTGCACTGGGACTTTTGGTTCACCTGCAGCCTGTGTGTGTAATGACAAAACATCATCCAGCACCACGATAACCGGCCTGAGTGAGTACATGGTCATCCCCTGCTTCCAGCAAGCCTGCGCTCCCCTGCACCCCACCATCCAGAGTCCCGGTGCCTTCCCCTACCCGTGGAGGGAAAACGTCATCTAGCTGCCTCCATTCCATCAACCCCGGTACTCCCATCGGCGGCGGTACTCTCCATTACCGCACACCACGGGTGGCGTCACAAACTATTCTCCCCTGTAAATAGCCCCCATCACATTTTAGAGTGGCTCCGAGCCCCCCGGGTGCAGAGACCCTCGAGCCACAAGTAATCACTCCCAGATCCGAGTCGATCGACTGCTGCACAGGCGGCACATCTCCATGCACTACCGCAGAGTTTAACTGTATTGGCGCTGTGCACAAGAATAAAGTTTACAATAGTGATAGCTCTGGGTGGGCCCATGTCATTACGTGTTCTGGGTCAACCGCTCCCTCTGGCCTCCAGTAGCTTCTCTACTGGCCGTTGTATATAATGAGTGTAGATCAAATATCCGGGCCGTTGGTGGGTTTGTAGGTAACATAGACAACTTTAAGTTAGCTTATAGGGCTTGATATTGTTCTGCAATATAAAATTAGTCTCTTCTAGAAAAAATCCTCTTTAAGGAAAAATGAGCCATAATGCGGGAAAAAACTGCTCTACAGCAAATTTGAAAGTATACAGGAGCAGAGTAAAGCAGCCTAAATATCATATATGTGGCATATTAACACTCTGCATATTTAAAGAATTAGGTCTCATTCAGACCCATGCTTAAAAGCTGGGATGCAACACCAAGACACCCCCCACCATGGGGAACTTTGGTTCAACTTTTCAAAGTGTTGTTGTGGGAGATTCTGTAGTATAGCAAATACTTTTTGCTGACATACGTACCTTTTTACAGACAACGACCACTTTTTGCCTCCTGAATGTGTGTCTGTAAGCTAGGGATCTGTCTTATGGCAAATCATCCCAGCGTCACAAACAGGAAACCTTCTGCTTGCTGGGAGGTTTGGGAGGGTTTTATCAACTCAAGGAGTCTAGAAATTCTCCTTTTCACTATGAGTTTTCTAAACATTATGGAAGGGCTGTCAAGTTTGGTAAATTAGTTGCCTAAATGTGGTGTCCTGTTCACCAATGTGTATTATCGACAGCCTACTAATATTATATGTACATTCTTGCTCGTTTATACAAAAGTAGGTGGCCATACTGATGGATCAATTTTACACATCCAACTTTCAAGGTCCGAGCAAGACGATGATACGTATCTGCAGGATGCTCGGACTTCCAGACCTGAACGCAACTGTTTCATATTTATATATGCGGCTGCTGAGTTTGGGTTCATAGAATCATAAGATGGTAGAGTTGGAAGGGACCTCAAGGGCCATTGGGTCCAACCCTCTGTGAGTGCAGGCTTTCTTAAATAATCCCAGCTATATGTTTATGCAGTTTCCACTGGAAGATTTCCATTGATGGAGATCTCAGTCACTACCTTCAATGGTAGGTTAGGAGACCAACAGCCGGTCTGGACCGTGAAAATCGGATGGATGAAACCTGCCATACGATGAAAGATTGAGTGGTGTTCGAACATGCACACTAACACTACATTCACACTGAGAACTTTAGGAACCCACTCTTGTGAATAAGTCATAAATGTTGTTTTGGGGACAATACCTCTAAAGGGTTAGTCTTTTGGGTAAAAATCAAATGTTCACTAAAGGGTCACAGTAAGTAAGGGTATGTGCACAAGATCAGGAGCCGCTGCATCCTGGACATGGAAGTCCTGACCTGCGGGGCCCCGAGTTTCCTCTGCAGGAGACCGCAGATGCTCGTGCCCATGATCCGGGCTCGGGCGGTTGTGGTCTCTCACTGTGTTCTCCCTGCGGAGAACACCGGCGACTGTGCAGCAAACACTTGACATGCTGCGGCTCAAACATCCGCGCCGCAGGTCAGTTTATGCAGCGGGACGCACTGTGGGCATGGGATTTCCAGAAATCTCATCCACTGTGCTTGTACTGTACATCGCAGCGTTTTGGATGCAGCTGAAACATGCTGAGTCCAAAACGCTGTGAACACTGATCGTGGGCATGCACCCTAAAACATGTGACAGCCAATCATAAGTTCCCATTGCTAAAACAGAAAATAGTGACGGGCACCGAACACCATCAGAACCAGAGCAGGATGTAGATATAGTAGGTGGTAACTAGTATTCCCTTTATCATATTTTTAACTCTTTTATAAAACTTTTACAGCCACTTTAAGGGCTAAATGTTGCCTATTTTGGACTCCAGTAATTGCCTTCAGCTTTCGTAATATTGGAGTCTATAAAGGAAGCGGAGCCAGGTGTGAGTCCTGCCCAGACGAATCCTGATTGGTGACCCTGAAAATATTATTAATGGGTGTATGTGGTTTTACATTATCACCCGTGACGCCCCCATATATAAATATCTCCTGCATGCAAATAGGCATTAAATACTAAGCAGCAGCAGATTAGCATGAAAGCAGAACTAGGCCGTGGTGGTAATATATTCTTCACACAGATGAGTAGGGGGCTGGGGTCTTGAATAGCCCAAGAATGTATTGATGGATAGTTGTGTTGCTTAGTTTTATCACACCTTCCCTCTCCAGCTGCTGCTTTTCCAAGTCTCGGACCCTGATTGGCAGATGCTTTACAGAAATCTCCTTCTGGGGCTAAACCTTCAATGGCCTCGCTGGTGCTCAGCTGCATTTTGGGATCACCCCCTCCCCTCCTCTGTTGAGGTGAATTACTCACACAATGTATTGTTATCAGGCAGGTCACAGAGGGCATGTAGACAGAATTTCAAGAACCTCTCTGTGTCAAACATTTGGAGCTAAGCCATCCGTTCTGTGCCCAGAAATATACTTTATGGCTCTAGATCTGGCTAAGGTGTCCATCAATGCATCTAATCGCACCGTGCATATTATTCTCCAATAACGCGCCGTCCATTTTGTACATGGGACATGTAATCAACTACACAAAAGCTGTATTGTTTATAAGTGCAATATATTCCTTGGGATGGACGGGTGTGGGGGATGGGAAGGAGGACACATGCCTGCCATGATTTAGTCCACCAATTAAGACCAGTATAGGGAAAGGCTGCTGCTGATGCAAATCCTCTGGAGGAGCTGCCAGTCACTTTACATACAGATTGCAGGACGGCTCCATGCCATAAATTAAGTAGCAGGGATATGGTCGGCACTCTGGGTGGATGGTGGTACTCGGTGGTAGGGTGGACACATTGATAATAATAGCCACAAGAAGAAAATTAAATTTATCGATCAGACCTCAAGTTGTGTTTAGGGGTAAAGTACGATTCAGGATGACAAGTTTTCGGACCCGGATCTTGATCACGGCCTGTTACGATCAGAGAAGCTAAAATCAAGACCAGCCTTCAAGGAATTGTCCAGTATGTTATGAATAAAGCTTAAAAGGTTTTTCCCATCTGCCAGTTTCAATTCCTTCCGCTTGCCTTCACTGCTGATTTCCTGCTTTGGATGTGGGCGGTAGCTCTCGCCACGGTTGACAACCTAATTTTTCATCTTTTTCTGGACAGGTTATCAAAAAATCACAGACAGACAATATTTTTTTACAGAACAAAAGGGGGTTTAAATGAAGTCACCCCATCCAATATAAGATAAGGTTCCCGAACTTGCGCGGGATCTGTTTCAGCTGCTGCCCAGCAGATTACAAGAAAAAAGGGAAGGAAAACTGGATGCAATTGCATATATTAAAATAATGATCCTTTATTTGAGATCAATTAAAATTCGTTGTGTTGGTGCATAAAAGTCATCTCTGATGCATTTTCAGCATTAAAGGGAACCTGTCAGGTTCAATATGCACCCAGAGCCATGAGCAGTTCTGGGTGCCTATTGCTAATCCCTGCCTAGTAGTTCCAGCGTATAGTAGCATAGATAAAGGGATCTTTAGAAAAAGTATTTCTAAAGATCCTTTATGATATGCTAATGATCAGAAGTTCTGGCAAATACTGGAAGTGTCGGGACTTGTTATCATGCACATGTGCCGCCCCCGTAGAAACAGCCGAGCTGTTTGGATCCGGGTTCGCGGTGGCTCGAGGGTCTCCGGACACGGGGGTCGTGCGGCCACTCAAATGTAAGGTGGATATTTACAGGGGAGTTGATATATAGTTCATGACGCCACCCGTGGTGTACGGTAATTTGGGGAGTACCGCTGTTGCCGTTGGGAGTACCCGGGGTGATGAAGTGGGGCAGCAAGGTGTCGAAACCCTCCATGGGTAGGGGGAATGCCCCGGGCCTCGGTGTAGGTGTGCCATGGGATGCAGGGGTTACTCTCGTACTCACTCAGTTCATAAGCAGACGCTGACAACCGGGTAAACCAAGTCTCTGGGTACCGCTGCGGCTGAGGGGAGCTCGTCCAGGTCCCGTCCCCAATAGTGTTGCCTGGTGATCCGTGACCTGACTCCTGGCACTAAGTTTGACTTCAACGTGGAGGCCCAGTAGTATGGAACTAGTCGGGCCCCGCTCCCCACTATGGCTAAGTGTGGGAGCTTGCTCTCAGGGCTCACGCTTGGGATTTTCTGGACCGTTTTGGATTAGAAAGTCTTATCCTCCTCGTTGCGCTAATGCACCGATTCTGGAGCGGGTGGGAACAGATCATAAAGGCTCCGTTCTCCTCTGTCGGGTTGCCTGAAGCTACTCCCCGACCTAGGGTCCGTGTACCCCGTTGTGCCTTCGGTCCCGGACCAGTGATAGTGCTTGGCTGCCGGCCGTCCTCCTCGACAAGTCCAGGCACCTTGCCACAATCACCTGCGACCAGGTGTCCGACTCCTCTAGGCCCAGACCACCGTCTGCAACCTAGACAGCTCTTACAGGAGCCACCGCTCCCAACCTCCTCTGAGCTCCTTACAGCTCGAGGGCTACTTCCCAACTCTCTCTCCACACACAAACTGACCGACTGAATACACTCCTCACCTCCCCTCCCTGACCCCCTAGGTGGGCGACTCTATTCCACTCAAGCCGTCCACTGGTGTGCCTGGTGGGTGTGGTGCAGGGTGTATCTAGGATTTGATTTGCTGTCGGAGGCAACACTATTAAGATAGGGACCCAGAACCAAGAGGGAGGCGGAATACTGCACGGGAGGATAGGTTTTGCAGTACCCTGTGACGACCTGATAGTCCAAGGGCGTCACACACACTGACCTTAAACCCGGCGTCTGAGGCAGGCATGCGCGTCACCCCCGATGACGCTGGGCAATGACTAGCATGTTAGCATGTCCCTGTGGGTCAGCTAAAACGCGAACAGGGATGACTAGTCAGGGAAAATAATGCCCTTGTGATTAGTCCCTGCGCTCATTAGCATATCAGAAAGGATTTTTATAAATACTTTGTCTAAAGATCTGTTTATCTAAGCTACAAAGATACAGGGACGGTTAGGCAGAGATTAGCAATATGCACACAGACCTGCTCATGGTCCTGGGTTCATATTGGACCGGAGAGGTTCACTTTAAACACCGCCCCTAGTCATAGAGATATTGTACTGCTATATATATATGTGGAGGCACCCGATTTTCTTTGCCTTTTTTCTAATATTTTTTTACAAATTGTAAAACCATAATAAATTGTTATGATTATAAGTGATCCATGTGTAAAGCCCATAATTGTAATGTACAGACATCAGCTGCATTCACTGTAAACTATCAAATGATAATTACAGTCACAATATTCTGTATAATATTCTTCAGCTTAAAAAAAAAAATCACAGACACCATCAATTTCTTTTACGCACAGGTCAAAAAAGAGGTCGTGAAGCACTGTGCATACACAAGAATGCGTGCACCCACAATTCTGGACACATTACATGCGTGGCCATGGGTGACTGCGCAAATGGGCAGCATGTGTTATCTTCAGAGCGTGGCGTAATTGCAACTGAATTAATATGAGGGAGGTTTTTTTTATTTTAGGCTCTTCTATCATAAGAAGATGGGAATTACCCTTTAAGGCCTCCTTCACATGTCCGTGTCTCCGGTGTGTGTTTCGTCCGTTTCCTCACGTGCCGGAGACACGGGCACACGTAGACCCATTAAAATCGATGGGTCTGCGCACACGTGCGTGTTTTGCTATGGACCGTGTGTATGTGTGGAGCATACCTGTGCCCGTGTGCTCCACACGTAGACATGTCCGTTTTTCTCCGGCATCACGGGTGTCACACGGCCCGTACGGATGTGATCCGTGAGACACGCACCGGAGAAAAAACACATGTGTTTATAAAAAAAAAATAATAAATAATCTATACTCCCCTTCTCCAGCGCTGCTGTCTCTGCCGCTGCTGTCACTTGCTTCTGACCTCCGCTCATTATGCTCATTGCATATTCACTCCACTGCGGGCGGAAGCAGCAGCAGCAGGGAGTCTGCAGGACCGGAGACCGAAGATCAGCAGCACGAAGAGCAACACCAGGGACAGGTGAGCAGAAAGTTCCAGTTCTCCGTGTGTTATCACGGATAACACACGGAGAACACGTGTGCCATAAAAACAGCACACGGAGGACAATACGCACCTTTGACACGTCCGTGAAAAACGTGCGTGATTTTCACAGACGTGTGAAAGAGGCCTAAGGGGAATCTGTCTTGAACAGAAATGCTACAGATATAGATATAATCTGCAGGGAAATAGCATTTACACCCCATTTATCCGTCTAACTATAGTACCGGGTATAGGGAGAGAGTGAAGTTATATTCTCCCTGTACCCACTCATTTCCAGTCATTGGGGAGGAACAGGGGGCTATAACCATATCTGAACACTACACAGTGCAGCTGTATTCACTCTCCTGCACATTGATTGACAGCCGACTCTGCACACAAACACTCTGCATACATATGCTGTCAATCAAAGTGTCGGGGAGTGATTACAGCGCGCTCACTGTGTAGTGAGTTGTGACTGTGATAGCCCCCTTATATTAGGGAAAACAAGCAGCCACAGGGAGAAAATAACTTCATTTTATTCCTGTAGCCGCTGCTCCATTAAGCTGGTTAAACAGAATATAGCTGCAGATTAAGGGCGGCTTTGCACGTTGCGACATCGCAAGCCGATGCTGCGATGTCGCACACGATAGTCCCCGCCCCCGTCGCAGGTACGATATCGTGTGATAGCTGGCGTAGCGAAAATTATCGCTACACCAGCTTCACATGCACTCACCTGCCCTGCGACCGTTGCTCTGGCCGGCGACCCGCCTCCTTCCTAAGGGGGCGGGTCATGCGGCGTCATAGCGACGTCACACGGCAGGCGGCCAATAGCGGCGGAGGGGCGGAGATGAGCAGGATGTAAACATCCCGCCCACCTCCTTCCTTCCGCATATCCTACGGAAGCCGCGGTGACGCCGGTAGGAGATGTTCCTCGCTCCTGCGACTTCACACACAGCGATGTGTGCTGCCGCAGGAACGAGGAACAACATCGGGCCGTCGCGTCAGCGTAATTATGCATTACGCCGACCCTGCACCGATGATACGATTACGGCGATTTTGCGCTCGTTAATCGTATCATCTAGGCTTTACACACTACGATGTCGCATGCGATGCCGGATGTGCGTCACTTTCAATTTGACCCCACCGACATCGCACCTGCGATGTCGTAGTGTGCAAAGCCTGCCTAAGAGTGCGCTCACACGAACGTATGACTCGTATGATTATCGGATCACATCACCCGGCACAGCTGAACACTCTTATGACAGGAGCGGGTCAGCTGCATGTATTTCTATGCAGCTGACACGCTCCTGTCCGAAGAGTGTGCGACCGCTCCGAGTGATGTGATCCGATAAGCATGAGAGTCATACGCTCGTGTGAGCGCACCCGAATCCTATATCTGCACGTAAATAGCATTTCTGGGTGTGACAGGTTCCCTTTAAGTGTGTTGGCTGACATTTAAAAATTGGGTCAGGAAGGGGAATTAGCATAAATTAATGAAAAACCTTCCCTGCTGATAAATCCCCTGCAAGCCAAGTGCTACTGCTCTGGTGCTACCAACCTGTCTATCCCATATCGAGTGCCCATATGACTCAGTCTACCTCTGATGACTGGCTGCAGTGGTCACATTAGTAGTCAGCATTGCTCTTTTGACACATATTCATAAGAACTGTGGCTAGTTATATTCCTAGCTTGTCATACTGCGGAGGTAATCTGCCATAACCATAGAGTGCAACACGGGGGCACCATATGGCAGTACAGAGACCTCTGTCTTACAGCCCTTATGGGGCTCTGTGTGCCACTCAATACAGCTTCAGTGCAGATGGTTTTCTTGTGTGCGTGGTGCCTTACGCTGGATGGTAAAAACCATAAAGCCACGTGCACATGTTGATTATTTGGTGAGTTTTTTACCTCAGTATTTGTAGCCAAAAATAAGAGTGGGTGAAAAATGCAGAAGTGGTGACTGTGAGTCTATTATAGGTTTCCTCTGATTGTCCCACTCCTGGTTTTGGCTACAAATACTGAGGTAAAAAACTCACCAAATACTCAAAATGTGCACGTGGTCTTAGGCTATGTCCGCACTTTGCGTCGTTCTAGTTGCAGTTCTAAACGCATCCTTTGGCAGAAATTGCTTTTGCCAAAGTTGCTTTTGACCACTAAATCGCTGTAAATACGCATGTGTTTTTACCGCGTTTTTAGCGCTTTTTACCTGCTTTTGCATTGCGTTTAGACAGATGCGTTTTGAACATTAAGACACTGCTAAATAAAGTTTAAACAGTCAAACACAATGAAAAAAAAAGGTGAAAAAAAGGAACACATAATTATTGAAATCATAACGAAAATAGTTATATTTCATATAATTTGTGAGGGCCGGGGAGGACTGGTAGGCCCAGGAGGTGGATCCACTGGACCGAGCACCCCACCTGGAGGGCAGGGTACACGGTAGCTGGAGCACTAACGTGGCAGGAACGGGTGCAGGTATCAGGAAGCAAAGACAGGACCAGGTCACTAAGGTCACAGCGTACTTTAAGGCAGTAATAGGAAACAGGAACAAAGACCTGAGCACCTAGCTCACAAGACAATGCATAGAAACATAAACGATGATCAGGCCCCGCCCACATGGAGAGGCCAGTCTTATATACTCAGCACAGCCTCAGGTCATTTCCTGTTGCAGCAGTGCTGGGCCTATAAGACCAGGTGAGTGGGCGCGGCCCGGTCCTATACAGAACATTAGTCAGAATCAGACTCCTGAGACCAGGAACAGGACTCTGGGGAGCATGAGCGGGAATGGCAGGCGTGACCGGTGGACACATGGACTGGACCAGTGAGGAAGGAGCGGTGGTACGCTGGCGAGGCTGGATCAGTGGGTACAGAGCGGTGGTGTGACGCAGGTGTGACTGGCTCAGTGGTTACGGGGCGGTGCCTGGATTGTGAGACCGGCTCAGTAGGTAAGGAGCGCTGCTGGGACACCGGAAGCGTGACAGTACCCCCCCCTTGAAGCCCCCCTCTCCGAGCAAAGGACCCCCGGGGCACCTGGGACCGAGCCCCCGGACCGTAACCCAGCGCAAAGGAAAGGAGGGACGGCTGACCCCATGCACCCTTCCGGACCGCAACACGCTTAACCGAAGATTTTCGAGCAGTGGCAACGGAAGCAACGGAAAGGGAAGGACAGTCAGAAGCAGGACTGGAATCCTGGATGACCGGATCGGGCGTCTCGGACCGGGTATCGGTCATAGTCTCATCCTCAGTAGCCGCTGGACTCAAAGTCTCAACTCTAGAAGGCGGTGAAATCAAAGTCTCATCTCCAGAAGATGGTGGAATCAAGGTCTCGGATGCCTGGGGCAGTGAAACGTCACGGCCGGCGAGTTCGTCTTTAATGCGTCCAGAGAGACCCTCCCAAAAGGCCGCCGTTAAGGCCTCATTGTTCCAGCCCAGCTCCGAAGCGAGCGTGCGGAACTGTATGGCATACTGGCCGACTGTTTGGGTCCCTTGGCGTAGCCGGAGGAGCGAAGAGGTCACTGCGGTAGTACGTCCAGGTTCATCGAAGGTGCCCCGAAAGGCTCGTAGGAACTCCTGGATATCGGTGGTCATCGGGTCCTCGTTCTCCCACAGGGGGTTAATCCAGGCCAGGGCTTGACCTTCCAGATGGGACATCAGGAACGCCACCTTGGCCTGGTCTGAGGCGAACAAGTGCGGGAGCAACTGGAAGTGCAGGGAGCACTGGTTCAGGAAGCCTCGGCAGGACTTGGGATCCCCTGCGTAGCAGCAAGGCGAAGTTGCGAGGCCATGGAGACAACTGGTTCGGACCTGGAGAACGGTTGCTGCGTGGACTGAGACGAGGCGGCGGTCTGCAGCGCATATAACCGGTGGTCCATGGACGTCATGAACTTCAGCACCCGGTTGAGAGTTTCGCGCTGTTGCGCCAGCTCCTGGCGCAGCTCAGCCAGCTCTGAGTTCTGTGCTTCAGCGGAATCCATGGCCTGTACTCCAGCGGGATCCATGGCCTGATCATACTGTGAGGACCAGGGAGGACTGGTAGGCCCAGGAGGTGGATCCACTGGACTGAGCACCCCACCTGGAGGGCAGGGTACACGGTAGCTGGAGCACTAACGTGGCAGGAACGGGTGCAGGTATCAGGAAGCAAAGACAGGACCAGGTCACTAAGGTCACAGCGTACTTTAAGGCAGTAATAGGAAACAGGAACAAAGACCTGAGCACTTAGCTCACAAGACAATGCATAAAAACACAAGCGATGATCAGACGCCGCCCACATGGAGAGGCCAGTCTTCTATACTCAGCACAGCCTCAGGTCATTTCCTGTTGCAGCAGTGCTGGGGCTATAAGACCAGGTGAGTGGGCGCGGCCCGGTCCTATACAAAACATTAGTCAGAATCAGACTCCTGAGACCAGGAACAGGACTCTGGGGAGCATGAGCGGGAATGGCAGGCGTGACCGGTGGACACATGGACTGGACCAGTGAGGAAGGAGCGGTGGTACGCTGGCGACGCTGGATCAGTGGGTACAGAGCGGTGGCATGACGCAGGTGTGACTGGCTCAGTGGTTACAGGGCGGTGCCTGGATGGTGAGACCGGCTCAGTAGGTAAGGAGTGCTGCTGGGACACCGGAAGCGTGACATAATTATAGCGGTTTTATACTATTTATCGCTAAAATAGCAATAAAATTATATTTTATATTATTTTGTCGGACTATGTGTGTGTGTAAAGAGATATATCATTCCATTAGTTTCATGTCAGAAAAGCATGCGTTTATGTAGTCCAAAACCATTATACATACCTGACAAAAATGTATATACTAAGTACCCTGTTATTATGCACTTGCAATTTATTTATTTATTGTCGGTATTTTTCATACAATTTTTCTCCTTTTTTTTTTTCTAGTTTTGAGGCTGCAATTCACATGCTTGTAATGTTGCATGTTATTGAACATTTGTTACAGCTCAGTTTTTTGCTGTTTTTTGTCTGCTATCTTGCTTTATTGCAAGTTGGGGGTGCAGCCCTCCTGATACTGAGGCTGAACAACTAACTGCTTCCCACTTTGCTGTGTATTTAATCTGGGACCCAGGTGACCACTTCTTACCATTCGCATTGGAGCTTTTGATAGACACAAGTCAGGTATGTATAATGGTTTTAACTTTAGTTGGTTAGGGACCGTCCCAGATGGGTACACCGTGACGAGGTGGGACGGCTTCTTACCTTTTTGCAAAACTGTACATACTAAGTACCCTGTTATTATGCACTTGCAATTTATTTATTTACAGTCAGGGTATTTTTCATACAATTTTTCTTCTTGGTTTTTTTCTAGTCTTGAGGCTGCAATTCACATGCTTGTAATGTTGCATGTTTATTGAACATTTGTTACAGCTCAGTTTTTTGGTGTTTTTGTCTGCTAGTTTTTGATAGACACAAGTCAGGTATGTATAATGGTTTTAACTTTAGTAGGTTAGGGACTGTCCCAGATGGGTACACCGTGACGAGGTGGGACAGCTTCTATACCTTTTTGCAAAGCAAATGGCAAATGTTAGCAGCCCAAATGGCAAAAACAATTGCCATGCTGCTTCTTAGAATGCAGAGTTTTTGCCCAAAATTATGCAAATTAAACACAGCATTTGGAAACACAAAGTGCACACAAGAAATCCCTATTTCCCATAGACTTTGCTGGAAAATCAAAACGCATGCATTTTGGCATGAAAACGCTGCAGTCAAAACGGACCTAAAAAGCAGCTTAAACCCAGGTGGAAATGCAAAGTGCGGACACAGCCTTACAGATACTGAGGTAAAAGAAAAAGTTACCATATACTCAACTTTTTAACATGGCCTAAAAATTTGCACTAAATTAAAAGGTTCACATCTCTGGAGCTACATATGGTGGATTTAACGGTAACCTGATACTCAATTCATGCTGCTCAAACCACGGGCAGCATAAAGCAGATCCTGGCTACAAGATTCTCCAACGTTGCAGAGAAAACAGACTGCAGATCCGCCCAGCTCCAGGTGATTGACAGGTCTCTCCCTTTGTACACATAGAGCTGATTCATTAAGGTGCTTATGCCAGATTCTAGTGTAAAAACCTTAAGGCTACATGCACACATTGAGTATTTGGTGAGTCTTTTACCTCAGTATCTGTAAGGTCACGTGCACACATTATTTGGTGAGTTTTTTACCTCAGTATCTGTGGGGATGGGGACATTACTACAAGAAGGGGACAAGGATGGGGACATTACTATAAGAAGGGGAAAGGATGGGGACATTACTACAAGAAGGAGACAAGGATGGGGACATTACTACAAGAAGGCGACAAGGATGGGGACATTACTACAAGAAGGGGAAAAGGATGGGGACATTACTACAAGAAGGGGAAAAGGATGGGGACATTACTATAAGAAGGGGACAAGGATGGGCACATTACTATAAGAAGGGGAAAAGGATGGGGACATTACTACAAGAAGGGGACAAGGATGGGGACATTACTACAAGAAGGGGACAAGGATGGGCACATTACTACAAGAAGAGGATCAGGATGGGGCATTACTACAAGTTGAGGATCAGGATGGGGCATTACTACAAGTTGAGGATCAGGATGGGGCATTACTACAAGTTGAGGCACACTACTACAAGAAAGGGATCAGAATAGGGACATTATTACAAGATGGGGAACTATATGAGGCATTACTACAAGATGAGTACTAGGATGGGCACATTACTACAAGAAGCGAACCAAGGTTAGTCAATACTACAAAATGAGGACCAGTATGGGGATATTGCTATAAGAAGGGGACATTACTACAAGAATAGGACCAGGATGGGAGACATAACTACAAGATCTTGGTCAAAATTACTATATGGTGATAATTAACAGATGATATTACTTATAAGAATTGGATAAAGGTAAAAAAAAATAATTCTAAATAGAGCATGCCAATTTTTTTTTACAACTAAAGAAGCTGTTTAATATAAAAACTAAATTAAAAAAAAGTTCAGCTTTGTTATAGCCACATCAGTAACCACCCAAGCTATAAAACTGGACTATAACCCATACGGAGATTGTCATTTAAAAAAATAATATAAATGAATGAAATATGTTTAAAAAAAGTGATTTAAAAGGTGAATAGAAAAAAAATATGGTATCACTAAAAATGTCACTTTGTCCTGCAAAGAATGCAGCTTTCCAAATAAATGTTTTTCTATGTGCGGACCATCTACCCAGCCGAGTTCGAGACCCCTGCCTTACATTATACAGGAACATTTCACATTACCCACACTTCTACATCTTTCCCATTAAATCTTATAATCTTACATTACTAATAGAGATGATCGAATACTTAATATTTAGGTTTGGGTTACTCGTCCCAAGCATACCTAGTACCAGGGCTGTGGAGTCGGAGTCGTGGAGTTGGTATAAAATGGTCCGACTCCTCAAATATATAATAAATTGGGGACAGTAGTGCAATGCAGAATGTGCTGAATATTTTTTCATAGGAATTTGGGAAAGTTATGAAATGTCCTATAAATGTCTGTTCTATTCCTGATCTAAGGCTACATTCACACACAGCGTTTTTGCTGCGTTTTTTGAGGATACATTTTTCAGCTGCAAAAGCAAATCAGCTTTTTAAAAAACCGCATCACCTGAAAGGTTTTTGAGTTAATAGATAATGTTTTCAATAGCAAAAGCAGATTAGAAAACCACCCCAAACTGACATACTCATTCTTTGTGAGGATCCATTTTTGAGGCCTCCAGTTTCTCCAGTGGTAAAAGTTCTGCAAGATTACGAACTCAAAAAAGAACAGGTTCTTGCCGTTGTAACGGACAATGCTTCAAACATGATAAGTACAATTACACTGATGAATGAGAGTAATGACCAACAGCTAGAAGAAAATTTAGGATTCAGTATGTGTGAGATGAAGCCACAGCGCTGCTCATGTAACTGAGTAACAAACAGATATTACAACAGAAGAACAGCAAAATGATAGTTTAGAATTAGATGATCTTGTTGAAGCTGCTTCAAAACACTTTCATATTCATCACATGCACTGTGTTGTGCACATGCTGCAGCTGGCAATAAGAGAGAGTCTGCAAGAGGGACATGCTGGAAATCTGATTGGAAAAGTGAGGAAATTGGTTATTGCCGCCAGAACTCCTAAAATTGATTCCGTCTCAAAGAGACGTGCTGGGAAAGGGGCAATTGACTATCAAGCCACTCGATGGGGCAGCACTTATTTAATGATTGAGCGATTGCTTGAACTAAAATTGTTTCTTATAGATATGGCGAACCCTAAAGTAACCCTAAATGAAGGTCAATGGACACAGGTGGCTGAATTGAAGGAATTGCTTAATCACCCATTTACCGTGACTAAATAATTACAAGCTGAGGATTTAACTCCTGGCATTTTCATAAGGGAGTGGAAGAACTTGCTATTTTGCCTGTCCCAAAGAAGAGGTTTAATCACAGATGGCATTTCTACTTCAAGGAAACGGAGAGAGACACTGCTATTGGAAAATAAAATTCTTCTGGCAGCTGTTTATGTGGACCCAAGTCATCGTATATATTGCTTTATAATCAACAGCTTACTAAAGGAAAAGAAGCTTTGACTGAGGTAGCAGTTAGGATGAGTGGCTACAGGACTGCCAGGCGCAAGAGGACTTGGGGCCTGACAGTGCTACTGCTGCCATATCTTCATCCTCATCAGATGAGGAGTTTAATTTTGACAAGTATTTGGATGACATGGAGCAGCAAAGTGTTGCTGCAAGGAAAAAGATTTCACTCCGTCTCCTATAGCAGCAGATTGACCATATTTCAGCACAAATTTTCACTTGCTCTCAAAGAAATAGAAAAATTCACCAATTCATCAGAACTGACTGTGCATGAGGCAATTCCTTTATACCCGGAAATTGTTAGAGATGTTGCCCATGTGGTTACGACTTTGCCTCCAACCCAAGTTACTGTAGAGAGGTTGTTCTCTAGCCTTAAAATTATTAGGTCAGATTTGAGGTCCTCTATGAAGGAGGATCTGATGGAGGCAATTCTATTTCTTAGAACAAATTCATAGACTGCACAAATGCTATTTAGTATGTTTTTGTTGAAAACTGCATTTTGCCACTTATATAGTTTATTACATAGTGTTATATACTGTATATATATGTAATCTATATTACATAGTGTATTACATATTTACAATTTATTACAGTGTTTTCTGTTCTAAAGTTGTATTCCAATAAATATATTTTATCTAAATATCTTGATTATTGTATCATAAAAATGACTAAATGTCTGATGTTCACATTGTACTACAATAATTTTTCACTTAAATATAAGCAATATATGTGGGAGTCGGAGTCAGTGGAAGGGAAATTGAGGAGTCGGAGTCGCAGGTTTGGCTTACCGACTCCACAGCCCTGACTAGTACTATTACAGTATTTGTCATGAGTAACGAACTTAATGGAAGTCAATGGGAAACCCGAACACTTTTATGGAAGATTTTCCAGAAAAATGCTCGGGTTCCCCATTGACTTGCATTAGATTCGTTATTCGTGACAAATAGTGGAAATAGCACTAGGTATGCGGGACGAATAATCCAAATCAGAATATTTAGTATTGCACATCACTAATTACTAAGACTTACCATATTTTTCGTTTTATAAGACGCACCGGATTATAAGACGCACCCCAAATTTGGAGATAAAAAAAAGGTAAAAAAAAAAAAATGGCGTCCGTTTTATACTCTGGTGCTGTCTTACCGGAGGGAGAAAGCAGTGGTGGTGAAACGGGTCACAGGAGGCAGAGGTTGTGATAGCAGCTGCGGCGGGTCAGTGGTGGCAGCAGTGGCGGGTCAGTGGCGTCAGCGGAGCAGGCCGGAGCTGTGAGTGTCCCAGTCTGTCTGCGGTCCCGGTTCAAATGATGGCACCTGGAGTGGCGCATTCGCAGATGGAGCTCTCATCCAAGGGCTCCATCTGCATACGCGCTAACTCTCGGCGCCATCATTTGAAACTGGGACCGCGGACACACTGGGACACCTGCCGCACAGCCACCGCAGTTCGCAGAGCCACCCGCTTGCATGCACAGTGTGGCAGCCAGAAGGCCACCCGCACAGAGGGGCAGCCGACCTCCAGGACAGAGAGGCAGCAGGCACCCGGCCTCCCACATGCAGCCATAGGCACCCAGCCGCCCGAATGCACCCGGTTGCCGCACAGACAGCCCCCCGGTAAGCAATATTCGGATTTTACGACGCACCCCTCATTTTCCTCCCAAGTTTGTAAAATGAGCAGCTGCCGATCAGCTGATAGCTGGGATGGGTCTTTATAGTGATTCCCCCCTCCCGATGTTGTTCCTCCCCCTTTCTCTTATGTGAATACCATTATAGAATCGTTTTACTGAGTGACTAGGGACCTGTGCTAATGTCATACCCATGTGATCAGAAAGGGGGCGGGGCCTCAGCCAACATAAGTGATACCAGGAAGCAACATTATTTTTCTGTTGGCTGAGGCCCCACCCCTTTTGGTCACATTGGTATGACTTCAGCACAGGTCCTTTTAGTCACTTAGTAAAACGATTCTAGAATTTGCATAAATAACGGAGAGGATGGAGAGGCCAAGGGAGGGAATCACTATGAATACCCACCCCAGCTATCACCTGATCAGCAGCTGCTCATTTTACAAACTTTACTTGCTTGTGTTTCAAAACCTATACATCTGAGCTCACTACTACAGGTATGTATAGAATCATACATCGTTACATTCCAATTACATTACATTACAATCGTACATTCCTTTCCCAAGAAGCTGCAAAAACCCTAGTATATGCCCTTATTATCTCCCGCCTGGATTATTGCAACCTCCTGCTCTGTGGCCTCCCTTCTAACAGTCTCACACCCCTACAATCTATTCTAAACTATGCTGCCCGACTAATCCACCTGTCCCCCCGCTACTCCCCGACCTCTCCTCTCTGCCAATCCCTTCACTGGCTTCCCATTGCCCAACGACTCCAGTTCAAAACACTAACCATGACCTACAAAGCCATCCACAACCTGTCTCCTCCTTACATCTGTGACCTAGTCTCCCGGTACTTACCTGCATGTAACCTCCGATCCTTACAAGATCTCCTTCTCTATTCCCCTCTCATCTCCTCTTCCCACCATCACATCCAAGACTTCTCCCGTGCCTCCCCCGTGCTCTGGAATGCTCTGCCACAACATATCAGCCTCTCGTCTACCTTTGCAAGCTTCAAAAAGGAACCTGAAGACCCACCTCTTCCGACAAGCCTACAACCTGCCGTAACCCTCAGTCTAATATAGCTCTGCACGACCATCTCTACCCTCACCTACTGTATCCTCACCTATCCCTTGTAGACTGTGAGCCCTCGCGGGCAGGGTCCTCTTTCCTCCTGTACCAGTCTGTGCTTTGTATTGTTTATGATTATTGTACTTGTCCCTATTATGTACACCCCTTTCACATGTAAAGCGCCATGGAATTGATGGCGCTATAATAATAAATAATAATAATCAGCCTGGCCCTGGCTTTAGGTTATACAGGATAGGAAAATGCAGGTGATTGGTGGTGGGAGGAGCGCTCAGTCAGAAGCCATGACATGAAATATAAAATGAGAAAACTGAGTGCACTCTCTAACAGACAAGTGTGAACAGGTGCAAACTACACATGAAATATACTGTCACAAACCCCAGACTGGAAATGTAAGAAATGTGTATGAAATATGTATTAACAAGCAGTGAGTCTATGTAATAACATGCAGGGTGTGTATGGGGCGAGACAGAGGGGGTGTAACCTGCCCCCATTCAGCCCCTCATTGCCTCCTAATACCAGCGACATGGCTGCCCCCGCTCTGTGTGCACTGACCCTATAGACACTATGGGGCAGCCACAGCTGTGAGGTGCTGCCATTACAGCAGTGCCAGATATAACAGCCGTAGCCATGGCTTCCTATCCATGAGTCCTGCTGCAGACGCCGCGCAGCGGGTGCCTGTAACGGCCCCATCTCCCTCCTCCGGTCCAGGCCGGCGCGCACAGGGTTAAGCTCCCGCAGACGCTCTCCAGCGGTTTCTTTTTTTTTAATAACAGACATCTTGGCCACGCCCACTATTCGTCTTTAATTGGGGAGAGGGCGTGGCCAACCGGTGGCCGGCGCGTTATGATTGGTCCGTCCGGAAGTGATGTAATGGCCATGTATAGCGCTGATAACCGGCACATATAGAATGTTAGCAGAGGCAGGTGACGTGATGGTGCCGCCAGCTCTGGTCCACGCCGGGGTGCAGAGGGTTAATCACTCTCAGACGCTCTCCAGTGGTTCAGGGTTTTTTTTTTCATTTTTATTTTAGACTATAAGCCACGCCCATAGCAAGATTTGGAATCCAATAGGAAAAGGGGGCTGGACAAGACCGGGCAGTTTGGGGGCGTGTCGCGGCGCTGTGATTGGTCGGAGCGGCAGTGACGTAATGCATATGAATCGCTCTAATAACTAGTAGAGTGGGAAGTTTTGCAGAAGGAGCGCTCGGCAGAGCGGCTGCAGTGTGGTCTCTGGTCCCTCCCCCGCCGCCGGGTCCCTCAGCACGGTCACAGCATCATGGTGCAGCAGGTAGACAGCCTAGACCTGGACAGCAGCCACCCCGCAGACACCGAGGAGGGGGAGTTCATGGCGGGCAGCCCGGCAGCCCTGGACGAGAGTGACCCGGACTGGTGCAAGACGGCCACCGGACACATCAAGAGACCGATGAACGCGTTTATGGTTTGGTCCAAGATCGAGCGGAGAAAGATCATGGAGCAGTCCCCGGACATGCACAACGCCGAGATCTCCAAGCGGCTGGGCAAGCGCTGGAAAATGCTGAACGACGCCGAGAAGATCCCGTTCATCCGGGAGGCGGAGAGGCTGCGGCTCAAACACATGGCCGACTACCCCGACTATAAGTACCGGCCGCGGAAAAAGCCCAAGCTGGAGGCGGCCGCCAAGCAGGCGATGGGGCACAGCCCGGAGAAGAGCCCGGCCGGCGCCGGCAAGAGCGCCAAGAGCAGCGCCGCCAAGAAGTGCCCCGGCAAGGGCAAGAGCGGCAAGCCCGGCATCAAGCACGAGTACCCCGGCCTGGACGACTACGTGTACGGCCACCTGAAGGCCAGCAAGGCGGCCAAGTGCGTGTTCATGGACGACGACGAGGACGACGACGAGGACGACGACGATGAGCTGCAGATCCGCATCAAGCAGGAGGAGGACGACGAGCCGCTCACTCCTTACAGTGTGGCCAAGGTGCCGGCCAGTCCCACCCTCAGCTCCTCCGCGGAGTCCCCGGAGGCGGCCAGCATGTACGAGGAGGTGAGCCGCTCCCCCAGCATCAGTGCCGGCCCGGCCGGCAGCAGACTCTACTACAACTTCAAGAACATCACCAAGCCCAGCAGCGCGCACCCCACCGTCACCCTCACCCCGGCCCGCTCCGCTACCTCAGCCAGCGACAAGGACGACCTCCTGTTCGACCTGAGCCTGAACTTCACCCAGACCCCGCCGGCCCCCTCCGAGCTGGGCTGTAATGCCGGCAACCTGGCGCTCTCCCTGGTGGACAAGGACCTGGACTCGTGCAGCAGTGAGGGCAGCCTGGGCTCCCACTTCGACTTCCCCGATTACTGCACCCCCGAACTCAGCGAGATGATTGCAGGGGACTGGCTGGAGGCCAACTTTTCAGACTTGGTATTTACCTACTGATTTTTTTTTTTTTTTTTTTTTAAAAACATTCTTTTTTTGTAATTTTTTTTATGTATTTTTTTTTTTTTTTTTTTTTTTCTTGTGGGGGGGGGCTTTGAAGAGACAAAAATAATTTGGGTGACCTTTTTAAGAAAGTGGGGTGACTTTAATTTTCCTTTTGCCTGCGATTTCTGGCATTCACTGTAAGGAGACATAAAAAAAATTTTTTTATTTTTATTTTTTTTTTTTTTTCGATGATGATCAACGGTCTGGAAAAATGTAGAAATGTGTATTTCTTGGCAGCTGAGCTGATTCTCAAGGGGGTCGTTGTGTATCTTACTGTTCGTTCTTTTCTATACTCATTTCAAATCTGCAAAAAAAAAGACTTTTCAAGAAAAACTTTCTTTTTTTGGAGGGAGAAAACTGATCTCTTCTATGCATCTGATCCTTTTTGTAAAGCTGCAGGGAGCTGAAAAAAAACAATAAAAAAAAAACCAACCCAGGACAACCTAACACTAAACTGTGAACTGACATCAGGAGTTTTTACTGTTTTTATTTTTTTTTTATTTTTTCTCAAGATCCACAATAATGTATTTGGTTTCAGTGTGATTTTTTTATTTTTTTTATATTTTTTTTTTTTTTTTTTTACCAATTTGTTTTTTTTTTTTTGTACCTTGTTCCCTTTATTACCTCCTTGATATTTCAGACAACCCAGACCTCAAATACAAACAGGAAAAAAAAAACACAAAAAATAAGGTATTGAAACACTTTTGATACATGACAGACCTCAGTCTTTTTTAAAAATTTAAAATATTTTCTGGCGTATTTTTGTACAGTTGAAAAAAAAACAAAAAAAGGGAACATTCCTGCTGTCATTTTGCTTTTTTTGTTTTTCAGGCACTTGTGTTTTTATTTTATTTTTTTTATATAATTTTATTTTTTTTTTTTTTTTTTTTTTTTTTTTTTTTTTTAGCATGCGAGTATTGTCGATACAATGATGTCCTGATCTAAGGATTAAAATGGTAGGAAAAAAAAAACAAAAAATAATCCTTGCATCAAAATAAGGCCTTGTGGTTTTTTAAAACACTTATTATTTTATATATTTTTTTGTTTTTGTACAGCTATAGTTCAGATTTGTCCAATATTTGTAGGTAAAGATTTATTGACAATGGTGACATAGACCTCGGAGCTGTTAGCTTGAAGATTGTATATGTTCTGTAATATAGTAGGACTCTATGTGTATCATATGCTGTGATTATGTGGATGGGGCCTGATAGTTACAAAACTGGATGCTGGATTTTTAGCAGAGAAGAAAAAAGAAAAAAATAATAAAAAAAAAATTAAAGGAAAGGCACATAATAAAAAAATGGTTTAAAAAAAAAAATAAATAAAAAATGTGCAATATAATTCGAAAAAATGGATAAAAAAAAAAAATTGAATACAGACCATCCTGCATATTTTATAGCAAATGATGGATAAACAGACTCGTGCACTGTCCCCACATCATTGCCTGTTTTTTCCTAATGCTGAAAGTCTGTATCTTGATGATTTTAATAAATCAGCTGGAACTGATCGAAACTGCTTGTGGTGTCAGTGTGCTTGTCGGGTGGTGGGTGCTCGGCGAGGGGCGGCTGCAGCCAGGGCTCCGATCCCCTAATCTTGTCTGTTGTGATCTGTGGTGGATATGTTGTTGGTTTTTTTTTTTTTTTTTTTTTTTTTTTTTTTTTACTTGTTCTTATGTGATGATTTGGGGGGTAATTTTTGGGTTCTGTCTCTATTATTATTATTTATTATTATATTATTATTATTATTTATTTTATCTTTTATTTATATTTTTTTATGTAAATATTAAGTATCCTCTACAGTGAAGCAGTTCTGTACTTTGTGCATTTCTCTACCCTCCCCCCCCCCCCCCTTCCCAATATAATGTATACATGGACTCTAAAATACCAGGGATGCTATGATCAGAGCTACACTAGGATTTGTTGCATAGGTATATTAGGGGTGTGTGCAGTGACCCCTGATAGTCCTCTTGTATGCAAAAATTCATCTGGGTTCACTCCACACCCCCTTCTGTGACTCTTTATATCCCAAAAATCCCTGATCATAGCATCACCTTGTATTTTGTAGCCCATGCAGACATTGTCACACCCCCCCTCCCCCTATACAAAGTACAGTATTACATCAATGTGTGAGATCTTGGATCTAAAGTGCATGTGTTATTTGTCATTTACATGTTCTCCCCCCACCTCTCAATAGCTACATACATTTTATAGTCCATGTAGACATTGTGCCCCCCTCCCCCCTTCAATATAAAGTACGGTGTGAGATCATGGCTCTAAAACCCATGGTTTATGGGTGTCACATGTCTGTCTCTGCCCCCCCCCCCCATATATTTTAGACCTTCCCCCTCCTCAATAGCTGCTTATATTTTATAGTCCATGTAGACACTGTGCCCCCCTCCCCCCTTCAATATAAAGTACGGTGTGAGATCATGGCTCTAAAACCCATGGTTTATGGGTGTCACATGTCTGTCTCTGCCCCCCCCCCATATATTTTAGACCTTCCCCCTCCTCAATAGCTGCTTATATTTTATAGTCCATGTAGACATTGTGCCCCCCCTCCCCCCTTCAATATAAAGTACCGGTGTGAGATCATGGCTCTAAAACCCATGGTTTATGGGTGTCACTTACATGTCTCTCTGCCCCCCCCCATATATTTTAGACCTTCCCCCTCCTCAATAGCTGCTTATATTTTATAGTCCATGTAGACATTGTGCCCCCCCCCCCCCCCCTTCAATATAAAGTACAGTGTGAGATCATGGCTCTAAAGCCCATGCTGTATTTATGGGGGTCACTTACACGTTTCCCCCCCCCCCCCCCATAGCTACATATTTTAGTCATATAGACATTTCCTCTCAATAGCTACATATATTTTGTAGTCCATGTAGACAGTGCACCCCCCACCCCCATGCAAAGTATAGTATGGCATCATTGTGTTAGATTTGGGATGTAAAGTGCATGTTATTTCAGTCATTGACATTTTCTTCCCCCCCCCCCCCCAACCCTCACTAGCTACATACAATTTGTAGTCCATGTAGATATTGTACCAACCCCCCCCCCTCCCCCAATAGCTACATATATGTAGACATTGTACTCACCTATATAAAGTATAATATGGCATCATTGTGTGAGATCTTGGATTTAAAGCCCATGCTTTATGTATGGGGGTCACTTACATGTATATTATAGTCCATATAAACAGTGCGTGCCCCCCCCCCATATAAAGTATAGTATGACATAATTGTGTGTCATCGCGGATCTAAAGCCCATGCTTTATGTATGGGGGTCATTTACATGGTTCCTCCCCCATAGCTACATATATTTTGTAGTCCATGTAGACATTGTGCCCCTTCCTCCTCAGTAGGTCCATATTTTATAGTCCATGTAGACAGTGCACACCTCTCCCCTATAAGGTACAGTGTTCCATCATTGTGGGTGATCGTGGATCTAAAGCCCATGCATTGCTTATGGGGTCATATATACCCCCCCGTCCTCTATGCCTACGTGTATCTTATAGTCTGTGCTGACATTGCACTCCTCCCTTATAGTATACTGTATCATTGTGTGAGATTTTAGAGCCCATGCTTTGTGTATGGGAGTCATTTCCATGTCCCCCCCCCCACACACACACCCCCTCCTCTATAGTGTGCTATACTGTCACTGCCTAGATTTCGGATGCGCCCTGTCACACGGGGTGACATCATGTCAGTCTCCATGTGGCGGCTCTGGGGGGTGTGTCCCTGCCACATGTATGTCCTCTTACCCCAGGTGTAGACATACAATAGAGGAGCGGGGGATTTTACTAGATTAATTCTATATAATTTGTACAATTTTATAAAACATGATGATTGTTGTGGGGGAGGGGGATGCTGATTAGACGAATTCCCATCAATATAGTCTAGTACTGTGTGACGTGCATATTTCCTTACTGTGTATGTGTAATTTTATCTTGCATCTATAACACTGCATCTTGTATATTCTCCCTAACCAGTGTATGTATAATGTGTAGAATCACACACATGTACTGAGGCTCCTGCGGACGCCCCCCACCTCCCCCTCCCCCGCCTTGTAGGTAGCTGAGGATACTGGAGACATGCATTGGGGGATGCGGGGCGTGCCGAGTGATAACACTCCAGACAGTGGGCTCATGCTTCAGTAACATGACACTGGCTCAGTGCTTTGTATGCAGCCAGTGTAGGGATCCGGACTTGTGCTGTTCCCCTCCCCCACCTTCTTATTCCCTACATATCTGGATTATTATTTTTCTCCCTTCCCTAATATGCTGGATCTCAGTCTGATCTATGAACCTCAGCCCAGACCCAGTAAATCCTACAGAGCAGGGTCTAGGATCGGGATATATAGAGGACCCGGAGCTTTTAATTATTTACATGCATGGCGGAGGGTGGGGGCAGTGATGGTCTGCTGCGCTGTAGAGAATCTCCTCTGTCTGGCTGCTCAGTGTAACCCCATACAATGACCGTATTTAAAGACGCCAGTCACTGTGGAGGTGATCCGCTTACCCTGGCGACCTCACCTGAAGTCTCTTATCGCGGTTGAATGTGGTCTATTGTTTCCTGTTATCAGCCACAGGGTGCTGAGTGCAGCGTTCATTGGAGTACTGACAGTCCAGGGAAATGTCTAACCCCACTGGCATTAGGTTATAGGTCATCTCTTAAAAATATAAATTTGCGTACATATAAAATATTTCAGTCTACATTTTATGTATAGATATTGTGTGTGTGTGTGTGTGTGTGTACTGCTTGCACATAGAGTATGTTAGAATTTGTATATAAACACTATGTAAGTAAGCACTGACATGTAAAATATGTGGGCAGCCTTCTATAAATTATAAATGTGTATGCTTTCAATTAATATTCAGAAAATGTGTGTATGCATATAAATAATAGAACTATGTAAAGTGTATATATGACACTCAAAGGGCGAAGAATGGACTGTCCCCCCCCACCCCCATCAAATTATCAATCTTACATGGGGGTGGAGCTAATGAACACTAAACCTTCAGAGAGCTGTAATCTGTGTAGGGGGGGTCATAGGTATACATACATACAATATGATACTCAAAGGGAGAGCAATGGATCGAGAGGGGGCAAATTATCATTCAGGAGGCTAATGAACACTAAACCTTTCAGGGAACTGTGTAGTACGTGTAGGTATATATGTACATAGGGGGGGGTATGTATGTATGTATGTATGTAATTAGTCTATAAAACCAAAATCTGCATGTATGACAGCCAGAGGTAGAGCAATGGACTAAGAGGGAGGACAAATTGTCATTCTTACATGGGAATGAGGCTAATGAACAGTAAACATTCAGGGGGACTGTGTAATGTGTGTATGTGTGTGTGTATAATATATATATATATATATATTATAATGTGTATGTATGTGTGTGTGGCTACATATACACACTTACTATACATAGTATATATGACATTCAAAGGTAGAGCACTGGATTGAGAATGGGCAAATTATCATTCTTACATGGGGTGGGGCTAATGAACACTAAACCTTCAATGAAAGGTATGTAATATATAGGAATATACTGCATGTAAATCGGTGTGTGTATTTATGTCTTATATACAGCTGTGTATACATACACACTTTTAATGAAGGTTTAGTATTAATTAATCCCAACCCCCCACATGTAAGTGATAATGTGCCCCATATCAGTCCATTGCTTTCCCTTTTGGGTGTCTATTATTTTTATTTATTTATATATATATATATATATATATATATATATATATATAATATATATATTTACGTATAGGTGTATGACACTTAAAGGGAGAGCAATGGACAGATATGGGGCACATTATTCTTACATGTGTTTACTCTCCTCCTGTGGTCGCAGAGGAGCAAAGGATGGTGGGGATGAGTTGATCATTATTATTACATGGGGGAGGTGGAGCAGAGTATATATATATATATATATATATATATATATATATATATATATATATATATATATCTCTCACACACACCTCTACATATATACACAATTTTATTGATTTACACCCTCCAACCTCTACTCGTGTGTGTGTGTGTGTGTGTGTGTATATATGTGTGTTACATTTTTTTTTATAGATGAATATATATTTTTTACTGTTCCCTTTCTTTTTTTTGAACACTTAAACAAGGAGTTTTTTACTTTAATAATAATAATTAATAATTTTATTCATTTATATAGCGCTATTCCACAGCGCTTTACATACATTGGCAACTTTGATGTTACCTTATTTTTTTTGAGGTGTACACACACACATTATTCACACACCTACACACCTATATCACACTGTTATATGCATGTTTAGTGTCCATCGCTCCCCCAGACTCCCCCCATGTGATAATAATGATCATCCCCCCCGCTCCCCCATCCCTCGCTCTCCTCCTGAGCGCAGCTATGGCAGAGGCGCAGGCACATGTAATGATGCTATGACTGCTGCTTCTGTAACAGGAGAGATTACATCATTGTATGTTGGCGAGGAATAATAAGCTTGGGCTGGGAATCTAATCCCTGAGCAGTATGTCATCGCTTACTTATAACCCGGCACATATGAGCCCGGTGCTGCGGCGATTTCTTGAAACCGCTATTCTACATTATAAAATGAAACACTAAATAGGTTGTGTCCATTATGTGCCATTAGCGGGACGACACCTTGCAGAAGAAGAATATTTCTAAACGGGATTTTTTTTCCTCCCTTCTTTCTATTCATGGTGAGAAAAAAAAAGGATTAGTGTGCATCTGTTCATGAATAGTGGTTCTGGCAAGCCCCAACTAGACCAACAGCAGGAGCGAGCGCCAGCGATGGCCCCTGCCCTGGTCAGATGGTCACACAACATTATTGGATGGCCACAATAGAACGTAGCATCTGTCTGAAAAGAAACCAAATGAAGATTTGCTGAGAGAAAAAAAGCTCCTTAGCAAATGCCTGCACCCTGAGGGCTTTCCGCTTGTGGTGCCTATAGCAGGCACAGGAGGTGGTTAGACGACATCCATCAATCCCATGCCTCCCCTCCCCCCACAGACAGCTCTGTGTCTGCTTCCTGCACACCGCACTGGAGGCCTGCACTGAGGAGAGATGGATATGGAGAGCCAGACATTATTATTATCAGCAGCCTTGTACACTACTCCACATAGTATCCGCTGCCTCGTGCCTATAGTCTCGGAGCTACTACAGAGGGGGCAGAAATCAAGAGATCTCATTTTGTAGCTTCATATCTGTGGAAATGAAGGCAGCCGCTGCCTCGGGGTTTGGATTCCGTAATTGTTTTCTGCAAGGATGACTTGCAGGCGATGTCAGTCTGCAGCCTGTCTGCCGCTCCTTCAGCCACAGGAGGATCACCTGGGAGAAGGAAGAATGGGACATTATTATTCTTATCTATTAATATACACCCAAATTAATATGATTCGGCACCAACAGAGCGTCACCAATTCAACCAATGTTTCAAATCACCTTATCACACTGCTTACAGAAGGACCATACAGTGTGTCCACCCCTATCCTGTCCACCGCCATTAACTTGAGAACAGCGGCAGCTATAGGCATAGAAGTGGTGTCTAGGTATAGTAAAGTATCCATGTGCTACGCAATGAAACCACCTATAGTGCCACCTGGTGGAAAACAACGGAGTTAGCATTTTTATCAAAAACGGAACGAGATAGAGAAAAAAAGTGAATTAAAAAATTGTAGGGCATCATCAATTTAATACGAATCGACACCTTGCATACAGAAATGCTATGATATGAAACCCATGACCCACCCCTCTCAAAAACATTGAATGCAGGTCACGCATATGCGCTCATTTAACTTTGATGCTCAAAGTGTCCACCGTCAGCTGCAATGCACATCTGGACTCTGGACAGCATACTGTATCTTGCTGAACGTTGTGCAATATGGTAGGTGACACGTTTGCACAAGCATCTGTGATACGTCGTCGTAGGTCCTGCAATGTTGGTGGAGGGGTCGCATACACCTGCTGTTTGATGTGACCTCACAGAAAGAAGTCCAATGGGGTCAGGTCAGGTGAGCGTGGAGGTCACTCCATGCAGCCACCATACACAATGACTTGTAGGAAGGTCTCCACGAGGTATCGCTTCACGTCCGCAGCCTTGTGAGTTTTACACTTTCTAATCATAGCAGTTCTATATGCAAGGTGTCAATTCGTATTGAATTGATGATGCCCTACAACTTTGTAATTCACTTTTTTTCTCTATCTCGTTCTGTTTTTGAGATAAAAATGCTAACTCCGTTGTTTTCCACCAGGTGGCGCTATACGTGGTTTTATTGCGTAGCGCATGGCTACTTTACTATACCTAGACACCACATAAAATACCTATAGCTGCCACCGTTCTCAAGTTAATGGCGGTGGACAGGATATGGGTGGACACTGTATATGTGACCACCATGTGGCAACTCTTGGGCTCCCATAATAAGAGGGCCCAATCTTAATTTCTTGTTTATGGGGGGGGGTCAGGCAGCACCTCATGCCCCCTCGATGCCCAATGTCCAACCCAGTCCCCAACTATAAATGTCCTTTATTAATAATATTCATATCAAATTGGTCCCACCAGGGCTCCAGTGCAACTGCACCCACTATCCCCAAACTGGCAGGGAAAGTGTTGTGGGTTTTGGATGGTGGATCAATGGTTAGCACACAGTGGTCAGCACTATTACTTTACAGAACTGGGGTCTTCGATTCAAATCCCACCAAGGTCAACATCTACAAGGAGTTTGTATGTTCTCCCAATATTTGCATGGTTTTCCTCCGGGTTCTCCAGTTTCCTCTCACACTACAAAGATATACTAATAGGGAATGTAGATTGTGAGCCCCAATGGGGACAGTGATGACCATGTCTGTAAACCACACATGGAATATGATGATATAATTCACTTTGCTTTGGCAGTTAGATATAGGCCACAGGCAGCAAACTGGAGAGATGCCACAGGTAAAGGATGAAAGGAAAATTTAGCTACACTGATGTCTCATTCACTGTTGCCAAGCGTCAAGACTCTCCAATGAAACTGCAGTGTCGGCAAAGAAAAGAAATGAAGACTTGGCCAAGAGCAAGGTCAGGAACCTTTTTGGCTGAGAGAGCCATGAACACAACATATTTTAAAATGTAATTCCGTGATAGCCATACTCACCAGGGGAGAGCGGCGGTGAAGAAGCTGCTCAGAAGGTCCCAGGAGGCTCGGTAGGCGATGTTGCAGGCACGGAGGAGGGGATGTCATGGCTCGAGAGGGTCAGTGTGCGAAGTGTCGGCAATACTGCTGAGGGCTCGTGGCGTGACATGGCGGGCACCATTGATTTGCCGATGGGCTGATTTGAATCTCCGTAGTTGACCAGATCGACTTCAAGAAAATGGCCGCTGCGTGTGCACAGATTAATGCGTTGGACTTCCCGACTATGGTCACGAAATCCTATCTGCGCATGTGCCGCCTCAGCGGTCATTTTCTTGAAGTCGATCTCGTCAACTGCCGAGATTCAAAGCAGCCTGCAGTCCACCAGCTCCTGTGGGCTCGCCGCCGCAACACCCCACAAGCCCGCAGTATCGCCGATCCTGCGCCATTACTGCTGCCCCGGTAAGCCATATGCGGTTTGTAAGATGCACCCCCCAGTTTACTCCAGTTTTAGGGGAAAAAAGTGCATCTTAGAAACCGTAAAATACAGTAATTTGTTTTATTTAAGATTTGTCTGCAAGCCAGATGCAGCCATCAAAAGAGCCACATTTGGTTCACGAGCCATAGGTTCCGACCCGTGGCCTAGGGTTCATGTGGTATGGGAGAGGATCTAAACACAAAGACCCTCAACAGGTCCTCCAGGACCATAATAATAACCCATTTTGATCCTCTCCTATATGTACACCATATCAATAATCTATTAAAGAGGTTCTCCATTAGTTTATATAGTAAATCCAGACCCATCCTGGGCCTCCCGGTGCACGCCTCATGCACCGGGCGGGAGGCGCAGGCTAAGCAGAGGAGGAAACATCGCCGGCACCGTTCATCCTGGACCTTCCAGTGCATAATTCATGCACGGGGAGGCCCAGGCTGAGCAGAGGGGGAAACATTGCCAGTGCGGCTCATCCTGGGCTGCCTGCTTCATGAAGCAGGCCGCTTCAGGCTGACCAGAGCAGGACACATCGCAGGCTGCATATTGAACACGCCCCCCTATTACATGACAAATAACGTCATAGCTGGAAAGAGATACATTCTAGCATCTATCTTTACTTTTAGTGCACGATTTAGACACGAAGCTCTGGAAGTGAATGCACAACCCGGAAGCAGCTATTCACCTATCCCTTCCACCAACATTTTAATCCCCGGATTCTGGTCCCCATAGATTTATATGGGTACGGGATTCCGGACCGGATACAGATTTTTTAAGAAAAGGAGCAGGGACCCGCCGCTCCCGTTTTTTTGCGAGTCCGCTCAGCTCTAATCATTAATTGCATCATCCAATAACAGATCTATGCTCACCGTTACTTAATTATGGAAGCCGATCAGCTATTCTTGGTGCAACTGCCAGCACCAGGTAGTTGGAAATGCTCAGTTACGTTGCTGCTCCGTCTTCTGATAGAGGCCGGGTACTGCACATCTGCCTCCCATTAAAGTCAATAGGAAGCGGATGTGCAGTACCCGGCTGTGGCCTCTATCAGAAGACGGGGCAGCTCTGGAATTGAGTATTTCTGGCTCCATGGTGTCAGCAGCAGCTCCGAGAATAGCTGATTGGTCGGAGGGCGGAGTGTTGGACCCCGGCTAATCAGACATTGGCCAATCAGACATTGGTGGCCTATCTTATCCTTAAAGGGACTCTGTCACTAAGTTTTTGCTACCCCATCTAAGAGCACTGAGAACAGCTGATCAGCAGGGGTGCGGGCTGTTGGATTTTGGCTGTTCAGACATTGCTGACCTATCCTAAGGGGCCCTTTGCACACTATGACATCGCAAGCCGATGGTAGCGATGCCAAGCGCAATCGTCCCCGCCCCCGTCGCAGCTGCGATTTCTTGTGATAGCTGCCGTAGCAAACATTATCGCTAATGCAGCTTCACATGCACTTACCTGCCCTGCGACGTCGCTCTGGCTGGCGTCGTGCGGCGTCACAGCGACGTCACACGGCAGGCGGCCAATAGAAGCAGAGGGGCGGAGATGAGCGGGACGTAAACATCCCGCCCACTTTCTTCCTTCCTCATTGCAGCCAGGACGCAGGTAAGGCGATGTTCCTCGCTCCTGCGGCTTCACACACAGCGATGTGTTCTGCCGCAGGAACGAGGAACAACATCATAACATCGGTCCTTCCGAAATTATGGAAATGACCGACGCTACACCGTTCATACGATTTCGGCGCTTTTGCGCTCGTTAATCGTAGTAAAAAGGATTCACATACTCCGATGTAGAAAGCGACGCCGGATGTGCGTCACTTTCGATTTGACCCCACCGACATCGCACCTGCGATGTCGTAGTGTGCAAAGTACCCCTAAGCTTCGGCCATAAATGTGAAAGTAGTGGACAACTTCTTTAAAAATCAGTGGAGATTTTTTGCACCGGGTCAGCCCAGGCCAGGTCTTATGCAGGACTCAGCGGTGACCAGATGTGCACTGTTACTGAACGTGAAGTCAGAACTATCCCTTAACACATTATTTTATTTAGGACATGCAGTTCTTTCCTGTGCTTTTATTGCATATCTGTGATTATGTAATACTAATAATTTTAGAAAAAAAGAAATCAAATACATAACATCAAGCCATATAAATAAAGCAAACTCAGGGAATTCAGAAAGCATTTTTCTACCGGTTCTATGGGTTAGGATAGAGAAAAGAAATTTACACAACATGCAGTTGTGCAAGCAGTTAGTGACATTTAAAGGGAACCTGTCAGGTCCAATATGCACAAAGGACCACGAGCAGTTCTGGCTGCATATTGCTAATCCCTGCCTAACTGTCCCTGTATACACTAGCATAGATAAAGAGATCTTTAGAAAAAGGATTTCTAAAGATCTTTTACCATATGCTAATGAGCGCAGGGACTAGTCTCCTGGGCGTTCATTCCCCGGCCAGTTGCCCCATTAGCATGTTAGTACGCCACTATGGGGCGTTCTATCATGCTAATAAATATGCATTGTCACAGGATGATCTCACTCACCTCTCCGCCGTCATCGCGTCCGACGCTGGATTTCGCCTCAGTACGCATGATCCCAGAGTTTGAGTCATGCGCACTACTTCAGTTTGAAGCCAGGATGCGTACACCCGGCATCATAGTGCGCATCACCCAAACTCCAAATGAAACCATAAATTTTACCATATAGTTTACTGGAAAACAGCAAAAAAAATTCCAAGTGCAGAAAAATTGCAAGAAAAGTGCGATTGCATGATTGTTTGAGATATTTTATGCACTCTGTTCACTATATGGTAAAACTGATGTGTCAGTGCGATGCCTCAGGACAGTACGAGTTCGTAGACACCAAACATGTATAGGTTTACTCTTATCTAAGGGGTTTAAAAAAAATCAGAATTTTGTCCAAAAAATGCGTTGCACTTTTTGCTCCATTTTCCGCAACCCATAGCGTTCTATTTTTTTGGGATTTAGGTGTCAGTGATGGCTTATTTTTTGCATCTCGAGCTGATCTTTTTAATGGCACAATTTTTGCACAGATGCTATGTTTTGATCATCTCTTATTGCATGTTGCGCAAAATTTGTGGCAACCAAAAAACGTAATTTTGACTTTTGGAATTTTTTTGCCGCTATGCCATTTATTGATCAGATTAATTTATTTTATATTTTGATAGATCGGGCATTTTGGAATGCGGCGATACCAAATATGTGTATATTTTTTAATTTTTTTAACCCTCTAATTTTCAATGGGGCGAATGGGGGGGGATTTGAACTTTCATTTTTTTTATTTCTTTTCTATTTTTTTTTTAAACTTTTTTTACTACTTTATTATTTTTTTTTTTTTTATTTTACTTGTCCCCCTAGGGGACTATAAGGATCGGCAGTCTGACCGCTTGTGCATTTCTGGTAATCACAGCTACACAGCTGAGACCAGCAGATATGCTCATCTCCTGTCTCACACAGCACTCAGCTGGGTGTAACAGGAAGTGAGTCATGATAGCTACACAAGTAATCACATGACCCTGTGCGACCATGGCAACCATCGACTCCATGTGATCACGTCACGTGACTTCTGATGGCGGCCAGTGAGTAAAGCGTTACCACGACAGGTAATTAAATGGCCCCCTCACATTTTGACAGCATCATTTAAGGGGTTAATAAGCACATGTGGAACACGGATCCACTCGTGCTTGTGAGGCAGACATGTCAGCTGTACAAATCAGCTGACATGTGTGCAAATCGCCACAGTCTGCCTGCAGCAACCGGCAGGGATTAACACTATGATAGCTAGGATGTCATTTAACTGCCCATGGACGTTTAGGGGTTAAGGGAAAGTTTATATGCTTAGGTGAAAGCAGTTAATACCTTTATTGGTCAGTCATATCAGTCATAGGGGCGGCACTTTTGCTGGGATGAGTCACTGCCAGTCAAGCTCAGGCATGATTATTTTTTGACCTTTGTAATGCCCACTGCAAACACTTCTCTGCTGAGCTCCGTCTATTATGGTCACATGATCGTGACATCAAACAGGTCCTGCATCAGCCACTTCTAACATTGCTGAGCTCCACTCATCACAGTCACATGATCGTGACATCACACAGGTCCTGCACTACCATTTCTCCTCTGCGGATCTTCAGAGCACAGCATTGGAGAAGTGGTGTGCAGGACCTGTGTGATGTCACGATCATGTGACCGTAATAGACGGAGCTCAGCTGCGAAGTGTTTATGAAGGACCTGTGGTGTAAATTACAATGCAGGGGGCATTACCAAAAAATAATCATGTCTGAACTTAACTGACAGTGAACGATCCCTGTAAAAGTGCCTCCCCATGACTGAACACTAAAGGTATTAACTGCATTGAAAGGGAACCTGTAACCAGATTTTGACTTTCTAAACCAAGACTAGCACCTTAAGCAGCGCCTGTGCTGCATTCTATAAAAGTGTATCTTGTGCCCTGACTCCACCTGTAGACCCCACAAATACCTTTATAAAATCTCCCGCCATTGGCGTCCTACTTTGCGGCTCCTGTCCCTCCTTTCAGCGCTGATCACCACAGCATCGCTGAGCAAAATCTAGCACCTGTGCAGAGAATTCACTGGTTTGTAAAGGTGTACTAATGTTTTTGGCTCTGCCCGTCACAGGGCAGTTTGAAGTGCGTCTGTGCGAGCCGGGAATGTCTCTGCAGGAGCCAGATTTTGCCCGGCTACGTGGAGGATGCAGGATGTGTCATCCACGCCAATCATGCAAAGGAGGCCGAGATCAGAGCAGAAAAGAGGGCCAGGAGCCGCAAAATGTTGAAAGGTACAATCTGACCAATGGCGAAGTGACGGACTGTGAGGGCCAGGGAGGACTGGTAGGCCCAGGAGGTGGATCCACTGGACTGAGCACCCCACCTGGAGGGCAGGGTACACGGTAGCTGGAGCACTAGCGTGGCAGGAACAAGAAGAACCAGGTCACCAGAGTCATGGAGTCCCATAGGACAGTACAGGAACATGTGCGGGTATCAGAAGCAAAGACAGGGCCAGGTCACTAGGGTCACAGCGTACTTTAAGGCAGCAGTAATACAGGAAACAGGAACAAAAGGACCTGAGCACCTAGCTCACAAGACAAAGCAAAGAAACACAAGCAATGATCAGGCCCCGCCCACATGGAAAGGCCAGTCTTATATACCCAGCACAGCCTTAGGTCATTTCCTGTTGCAGCAGTGCTGGGCCTATAAGACCAGGTGAGTGGGCGCGGCGCGGTCCTATATATAGGCATCAGTCAGAGTCAGACTCCTGAGACCAGGAATAGGACTCAGGGGAGCATGAACGGGAGCGGCAGCCATGACCGGGGGACGCATGGACTGGACCAGTGAGCAAGGAGCTGTGGTGTGACGGCGAGACCGGACCAGTGGGTACAGAGCAGTGCAGCGACGGTGAGACCGGATCAGTGGGTACAGAGCGGTGCCTGGATGGAGCGACCGGATCAGTGGGTAAAGAGCGGTGCTGGGACACCAGGAGCGTGACACCAGGAGCGTGACACGGACATTCATTATTATGCAAAAGATAATTTACATTTGTGATTTTTTTTTTGCAGCCCCTTAGAAGCATTGGCTGTGCTATTTGCCTAAAAAATACAAGAAGGACTATGCAGTCTGGGATTATTTTTTACCCCAATAAATAATTATTCATTTAACCAATGAAAGACTGTCGGCCCATATTTGTCTGCTATGTATGCAAGAGTTTGAAGGTTTGAAGGGGTTGTCCTGATTGTCTGATTCCACGTTTCCCTCAGTTAAAATAATAAATCCTATACTCACCTCCGTGGCCAGTGCGGTTCCAGGGCTCATGTTCCTGGGGCTCACGTGACATCAAGCGACCCCGAGACCAATCAGTGCCAGCTTCTGTCTCCCCACTTTTGGACACAAGATAAATCAACAGGAAGTGAGTAGCAGCTGCAGCGCTCATTTCCTATTGATTAACTTGGTTGTCTTAAGGCGGGGAGACAAAAGCCAGAGCTGATTAGACATGGGGCTTTTGTGACGTCACAGGAGCCCTGAGATCGGCAGCCCTGGAACCACGCCAGCCACAGAGGTGAGTATAGGATTTTTTTATTTTACGTGGAGGAAACGTGGAATCAGAAGGGGTTGTCCTAGTAGTGGAGAACCCCCTTTTAAGTTAACCTCCATATTTCAAAATGTAACGGTCTGTGTGCGCACTGCGACTTTCTAACCAACCCCGGCCTACTGTCCCATATTTAACAGTTTGTTAGGCATATTGCAAGGTGGGTGTTTAAAGCCAACCTTAGGGAGAGGGGGAATGGCCTATCTCAGCCACTGGATTCCTTATAATTTGTGCCGGAAAGTGTAGAATAAATTTCTGGTAGTGTTGCAGGCGGGGGGACAGATCACGGCAGGGGGGCTGCTCGAGCCGCTCGGATCCGGGGTCGTTGTGGTGGCTCGAGGGGAAGCTGGATCCGGGCCTGAGCTCCCGTCCATCGCCCGCAAGTGAAAAGGGGGAGTATTATATAGGGGAGGTGTTGTCAGTGACGCCACCCGTGGTGTGCAGTGATTGTTGGTGACACCGCCGCTGCCGCTGGAGATGATGCCTGGGACCAATGGAGTGGGGAAGCTGGATGTTATCCCCTCCACGGTTATCCAATACAGGTGGGATGGTGCTGCGGAGCGCAATCTGCAGGGTTGGACCTGATGGTATTGGTGTACTCACAGTTCCTGAATAAATTCACACAGAGTCCAGATGGTAAACCAAATTGCCAGTGACCGGTGACCTCCTGCGGGTGTGTTCGGGTCCCACACCCTGGTACAGCAAACAGTGGCCCCTTCCTCCTGCACTTTAGGTTTGTGTCCTTGATTTTGACTACTCCGCTTGGAATGGGGAAGGCCACTCCCGGTGTGTTTGTCACTGGGAGCTCTGGCCCGCGAGAACTGACCTGTGGGATCTTAGCAGGCAATTGTGGAGCCCTATCCCCCTCGTTGGGCTTCTGTCTCGCTCTATCTGGGCATCCTGTGGGACAAGACCTGAAATCTTGTCCCCGGCTTGTCAATTTGTAAGGTACATGAAGCTGTGCTTGCTCTAGGGTCCAGGTACCCTGTCATGCACGGCCTCCAGACCGGATTCCCGCTGTCGATACCGGCGGGCTACATCCCTGCCCCGGTCCACTTAAGGTCTCCCGCGACTGGATCTTCGTCGCCTGTGGCCCTGTCTGCCGACTGCCACCTAGTCAGTTTGTCGGTAGTCCAGGGGCTCCAACCCCTGACCACCCTGTCACTTTACACTCCTCTCACTTTCTCTCAGTCTGGCTAACTTCTGTCCCTTTCTGTGTCTCCACTCAACTGTCTCTGGCCCGTCCTGTCACACCTCAGAACCCCTAGATGGGCGTCACCATCCGCTTGGCCCCGCCCACTGGTGTGTCCCTATTGTGATGGTGGGTGACTAGGCTTTGCTGGCTCATGTTGTGTACCTGGATGTGGGGTTGTGATGGAGAACCAAAGAGGAGGGACTCCTGCACCAGAAGAGGGGTGCAATTATCTGTGACACCCTGATTTTGTCAGGGTGTCACAGTAGTTCATAGCTTGAGGGCATTTCTGATTTTGACATATGGACTTCCTACAGATGGGCAAAATAATTTGAGATGGATTTTTGATCAAGACTGAGGTAGAAAACTGTTGAATTCGGCAATGTGCATTGTTACCAAGGTTTACAGTTGCTCATATAGTATTATACATTTTTATTTCAAGGGCTCATGCACACGACCATATTGCAGACCCAAGTTTTATGTATTGGTAACACGAAATCCATAGAAAACTTGGCCCTTTACTGTTCATGTGTGTGCCTGCAGCTTCATCAGTATCATACATAACTAGAGATGGTCAAACACTAAAATGCTCGGGTGCTCGTTACTCAAGTCGAGCAGGTCAAACGCTCTGAAAGAGCTCAACAAGTATAATGGAAATCAATGATTGGGCAGTTCAGCTCTCCACCCACATGCAGCCAGCCATATACAAAGCATTTCCTGGGGGGTTTAGTCTTTTTTATCTTGACACTACATGCAAAAACATTCTTTTTTTCCCTAGAAGTGCCATTCACACATTGCAAATGGTTCGCACTAGTATGCCAGCTTCCATCAATCAGTGAAGGGAGACGGCTCTTTGTGTTCTTGTTTCACGGACAACACATCCGAGGACCCATGATACTCGGCTGAGCAAGGTGAGCACCCCAGCACCTCAATGATCGATCAAGTATTCAGCAGGGGCGAGCACACTCGCCCATAACTATACAGAATTAATGAGAGAAAGCTGCGACATGTTTATATGTTGTGCTCGGTTTTAAAAATTGGGTTTGGCATTATCCTGACAATTAATATACATTATTTATCAATTATATATTGTATAGTATACCAAATATAAATAATTGAGGTAGAAATGTGTATACTGTTTTTTGATGTTCTGTCATTTACTGTCATCATTGAATGCAGTTCGTGAATAGAGAAAAAAAAATGATGGCACTCACCATCATTTTTCATTTTTTTACAGACACTTTAAACGGTAATTAGGTAGGTGAGAAGGCTTGTAGGAATGTGTGTCAACGGCAGATGGCCATTTCCGGTAACACTTCCTGCATACCCTCCTGGCCTGTCCTCTTTTAATGTGACTTTGCTAAATAAAGGAGATGGTGTTACGTGGGAGGACAATTAGAGCAAAACTAGTAACAGCTCTAATGTCTCCCGAGGTCCTCCGGGCAAATGACAAAGCCACAGAAGAACAGGCAGCCGGACGGCACAACCTCAGATGGACACAAAAATAAAAAACACAATCGGTGGTGTTCACAGTACACCCACCGAGTCCTAAGGAACACTGATCATGTGCGTAGGGGGCACACCGGGGCAGTATAGGCAGCCCAGTTAGCATCACTGAGCTGCCGCAGTATAACTGGAGTGGTAGGACTGGAGCGGGGTAACTGGCCCTGGCTGTGTCTCGCTGCGAATCTTGGCGCGACGGCCACCAGACACCTAACCATGCCTACCGCTTCCAGTCACACACAACCCTGCAACACACTCTGCACAGTTGCTTTGATGCTGAGGCCACAAATGGCTGCACTGCTCAGCCTCACACCTGAGCTATAATGACGCTTGTGCAGTCATGGGCGTCGTCCAGGGTCCTTGATAGAATAAGCTCTGCCCCAAGGCAATGGCACCGGCCGCGGCCACTCAGGGACCAACATGTCACCAATGATGTCATCAGCGTCCAATCAGTGGCCGCCACGTCACCGCTGATGTCATCGTCAGCCAATCAGCAGGCACCACGTCATCGGTGACGCGAGTGGCATCCAATCAGGAGCCACTATGTCACTGGTGACGTTGCATGCATGCGCAGTAGCGGAAATCCCGCACTTATAGCCTCGAGAGGCAGCGGGAATCCACGCACGCGCGGTAGGGAAAAGCAAGGACTTAAGGGGGCTTTACACGCTTTGATATCGTTAATGTTTTATCGTCGGGGTCATGCCATTAGTGACGCACATCCGGTGTCATTAACGATATCGCAGCGTGTGACACTTTTGTGCGACCTAAAACGATCGCAAAAGCTGCCACAATCGTTTGCCGTGGAGAAGTCGTCCTAAAACCAAAAATCGTATAACGCTCATTAGGGATGTTGTTCCTCGTTCCTGCGGCAGCACACATCGCTGTGTGTGACACCGCAGGAGCGCGGAACATCTCCTTACCTGCGTCCCCCGGCTATGCGGAAGGAAGAACGTGGGCAGGATGTTTACGTCCCGCTCATCTCCGCCCCTCCGCTTCTATTGGCCACCTGCTGTGTGACGTCACTGTGACGCCATACAACCCGCCCCCTTAGAAAGGAGGCGGATCGCCGGCCAGAGCGACGTCGCAGAGCAGGTAAGTCTGTGTGACGGGGGTGCACGATTTTGTGCGCGACGGGTAGCGATATGCCCGTGTTGCACAAAAGATGGGGGCGGGTACACACGCTAGCGATATCGGCAATATCGTAGCGTGTAAAGCCTGCTTTAGTCTCTGAACGAACAATGACCCTGGACACCTGACACCTAGCAGCCAAGCGCCTGGAGCAGCGGACAGGTAGTACAGGAGAGTTAGCCAACACCACTGCAGGGGATGAGGACAGGGCAGGAGTGGTTTGAGGCTCGGGAGAACCCCGAACAGTAACCAATGGATTCTTAACTATTGGTTGGTGTCATCAATTTTCTGGATTTTTTTACCATTGTTGTGTGCCATCAATTTTCTGCATTCTTAGCTATTGGTGACTGACATCAATTTTCTCGCTTTTTAACTATTGGTGAGTGCCATCAACTTTCTGGATTTTTAACTATTGGTTGGTGTCATCAATTTTTTTGAGTTTTAACTATTGGTGAGTGCCATCAATTTTCTGGATTCTTAACTATTGGTGAGTGGCATCAATTTTCTCGATTTTTGACTATTGGTGAGTACCATCAACATTCTGGATTTTGAACTATTGGTTGGTGTCAACAATTTTCCTCATTTTTAACTATTGGTGAGTGCCATCAGCTTTATGGATTTTGAACTATCAGTGCCTGCCATCAATTTTCTTCTGTATTCACAGATGTTTACATGTTGCATTACAGAGCAAGTCTCCCCGAATGCATTAACCCTATTGAAATATGTTGGAATATGACGACGACGTTTTGCTCTGTAATACTAAACCGTGGGGACTCCCTGTGCCGCAACACCAGACCGTGGGGACTCCCTGTCCCACCAGAGTATACCTTATATAGCTACTTAAGAAAATCAGTAATGATTTAAGAGGTTCTGTGCAAAAACATTACGTGGGGCAAGTATAAAAAAAAAAGAAAAGAAAGCAAGAAATAATTTTTTATTTAATTCTTGATACTAAATCATAAGATGCAAAGGTTGATGTGTAGATGAATAGTGTCTATAAAATAAAAAAATAACTTCTTTACCTAGTCATCTGTTAAAGGAAACTGATTGATATGGGCTTAGTACCGTCCTAAGGGTAATTATTCTTAACCCACAAATAAAGGGCCATCTGCTTACAATTACCATTCACTCTGCTAGTAATTTAAGGAGAAACAGCTCTGATTTTTTTTTCTCCTTTAAGACTTGACAGCTTAACATGTACAAATTGAGAAGAGCATCGAAAAGGACTGTAGTATATATATATATTTATATATATATATATATATATATATTTTTTTTTATATATATATATATATATATATATATATAAATATACATTTTAGAGATAGATATATATCTATCTCTCTCTCTCTATATGTATATATATATATATATATATATGTATATATATATATATATATATATATATATATATATATATAATGTGTGTGTGTGTGTGTATATATATATATATATATATATATATATATATATAAAAATAGATTTTCTTCTTTAAAAAAAAACCAAAAAAAAAACAACCAAATAATTTAATGGTAGTTCATTAGTTCTCTCTCAATTTATTTTTCGGAATAGATTAAAATCTACTGTTAATATATAATCCCATTGTGTAAAGCTAATTACATGGGGTTTGGCTTGATCGGGGCTCCAGCATGCACATAGTGTTTATTTTTCCTATGTTGCGCTGTTTGTAGTAATGGAGCCAGATACTTACAAGGAGACACATTTTAGGCAACTGATCTGGAAGAAGTAAACCTTATTATTTATTTTTTTTCTTACAGAAAATCTCTTTGAAGTGTCTTTTTTAGCCACTGGGTGTCATGCTGTGCTGTTGAAATGTGTGTGCTACACAGAGAAGAGGAGAATGGTGGCTGAATCACCAGGCCTCACACTAAAGTCACAACATCAGTGTATACCTCGAAGGCACCTCTAGGGAATTTATGATAGTGTTTTCTAATTCTTTTTTATTGCCCTCCCCCCACCCCCCTCAACTTCATCCCCTCAACTTCATCCCCTCCTCCTCTCCCCCCAGCCTCCCCTCCTTTTCCTTCACTCTGAAAACCAATTCACTTTTTATAAATAGGTAATAGAAACCACCGTACCATTTTATTAAACCCAAAATAAGATCCACCCAAACAGGTTTCCAGCTCTGATCTCAAGTATTAATAGCTGTTAGGAAAATATTTCCACCCCGAGTGCAGCTGTGGTTACATAATAAAAGTCAAGTTTTGAGGCACACTGATACATAGTAAGGGTATTTACCTACACAAATCTGGTTTTAAAGAGAACAAAAATGTTTTTTTAGGCAGGAGATTAAAATGATACATTTACCTAAAAAAAAATTGAGAATGGGTTGTGTTTGTATATTATTTTATACAAGTAAAATATATCTTTGTACCGTGTTAGCCAGTAGAGATAAAAAAAAATTGTTTAAAAGAACTGAGAGTCCTCAGTGGTTGATACCTTTTAATGGCTAACTGAAAAGATGGTAATAATTGCAAGCTTTCGAGACTACTCAGGTCTCTTCATCAGGCATGATATAACACAAAATCTGAAGAGTCACATATTTATACACAACAGGACATAGAAAAGTGCAGTAAAAAAAAAAACAAACAAGTTATATAAAACAGAACTATCTCTATGGCAGGGGGCAAACTGTTGTGGCCATAAATTTTGCTGCAGTTCAGTGTGAAAGTTTTATTGTCCTTTGATAAGGGTCTGGTCCAGGCTGTGACACGCTCGGATGGTCAGAGGAGCACATCTCTTAACTGATGTAAAAAGACATGAATCCATGAGACACATTCATTCCTACTCTGAATGTGTCAAAGGTCATCATAAGTTTGTACTCCCATAGTCTCCTATGTCTCTGGGACTTGAAATTTCCTTTCAATACCAGCAATTTCATGTCCATGGTGCTGTGGTCTGGGTTACAGAAATGTTTGGCCACAGCTAGATCCATCCTTTTTTCTCTAATTGTGTGGCGGTGAGAATTCATCCTTGTCCTGAGCTGTTGTCCGGTCTCCCCTACATACAGACCCCCAGTTGGACATTTGGTACATATAATTAAGTACACCACATTGGTTGTAGTGCAGCTGAAGGTACCTGGGATCTTGTAGTCCTGATGTGATCTGGGAATCTTTATCTTGTCCTTTGTCAATATTAATGGACAGGTCTTACATTTTTTCTGGTTGCAGGGAAATGTTCCTGTTGGTGTTGGAGAGGACAGTGAGCTTCTGACAATGATGCTTCTTAGATTTGGGGGCTGTCTAAAACACAGAAGTGGGGGGTCTGGAAAAATAGATTTTAACCGGGCATCTTTTTGCAGTAATGGTTGTAGTTTCCGTGCAGCTCCTCTAAACACCTCCAGATGTGGATTGTAGGTGACTACAAGAGGGACCCGGTTGTTTTCTTCTTTAGTTTTATAATGTAGGAGATGGTTTCTTGACCGTCCAACATACCTGAAATGGGACAGTTTTCATCCAAAACACATAAAAAACTCTATTGTATACAGCCAGGCTATCAGGTACAATCGGATATGTTCCAACAGTACAGATAGAGACAATCACCTTGAGGGCCTCAGAAAGACCTTTCTGAATCAAGGCTACCACCCAAGAACAATTGAAAACCAGATTACAAGAGCCACCAGAATATCAAGAAACCATCTCCTACATTATAAAACTAAAGAAGAAAACAACCGGGTCCCTCTTGTAGTCACCTACAATCCACATCTGGAGGTGTTTAGAGGAGCTGCACGGAAACTACAACCATTACTGCAAAAAGATGCCCGGTTAAAATCTATTTTTCCAGACCCCCCACTTCTGTGTTTTAGACAGCCCCCAAATCTAAGAAGCATCATTGTCAGAAGCTCACTGTCCTCTCCAACACCAACAGGAACATTTCCCTGCAACCAGAAAAAATGTAAGACCTGTCCATTAATATTGACAAAGGACAAGATAAAGATTCCCAGATCACATCAGGACTACAAGATCCCAGGTACCTTCAGCTGCACTACAACCAATGTGGTGTACTTAATTATATGTACCAAATGTCCAACTGGGGGTCTGTATGTAGGGGAGACAGGACAACAGCTCAGGACAAGGGTGAATTCTCACCGCCACACAATTAAGGAAAAAAGAATAGATCTACCTGTGGCCAAACATTTCTGTAACCCAGACCACAGCACCATGGACATGAAATTGCTGGTATTGAAAGGAAATTTCAAGTCCCAGAGACATAGGAGACTATGGGAGTACAAACTTATGATGACCTTTGACACATTCAGAGTAGGAATGAATGTGTCTCATGGATTCATGTCTTTTTACATCAGTTAAGAGATGTGCTCCTCTGACCATCCGAGCGTGTCACAGCCTGGACCAGACCCTTATCAAAGGACAATAAAACTTTCACACTGAACTGCAGCAAAATTTATGGCCACAACAGTTTGCCCCCTGCCATAGAGATAGTTCTGTTTTATATAACTTGTTTGTTTTTTTTTTTACTGCACTTTTCTATGTCCTGTTGTGTATAAATATGTGACTCTTCAGATTTTGTGTTATATCATGCCTGATGAAGAGACCTGAGTAGTCTCGAAAGCTTGCAATTATTACCATCTTTTCAGTTAGCCATTAAAAGGTATCAACCACTGAGGACTCTCAGTTCTTTTAAACAATTTTTTTTTATATTATTTTATAATATTTTATATTATATTTTATTGCATTTTACTTTATTTTTATTTTGTGTTGTATGATTTTATAGTACTAAAATGTTATAAATAATGTATTTATATTTTACAGTATGTTTTATGAGTTTATAGTACTTTTATAACATATTTAGATTATTTTATAATATTTTGATATGATTTTATAGTAGTTTTATACTGTTTTGTAATATATTTTTTTATTATTTTATAGTATTATATTATTTTATAGCAGTTTTAAACTTTTTTTTATATTTTTTAGATTATATTCAGATTATATCATTGTATTTTGTATATTAATTTATAGTAGTTGTATACTGTTTTAAATTTTTTATATTATATTTAGATTATTTTATAGTATTTTTATATCAATTATATAATTTTATATTATAGCACTTTTATATTATTTTATATTATATTTGTATTTTATAGTATTTTGATATTAATTTATAGCAGTTTTATACTATTTTAGATTTTTTTTATATGATTATTTTATAGTAATTTTATACTATATTATACATTTTATACCATTTTATATTATATTTATATTATTTTATAGTATTTTTATATTAATTTATAACAGTTTAATACTATTTTAGATTTTTTTATATTACATTTATATTATTTTATAGTATTTTTATATTATTTTATAAGTTTTATACCATTTTATATTTAGATTATTTTATAGTATTTTTATATTAATTAATTATATTATTTTATATACTAGCACTTTTGTACTATTTTATATTATATTTATATTATTTTATAGTATTCTTATATTAACATATAGAAGTTTTATGCTATTTTCGATTTTTTTATATTATACTTATATTATTTTATAGTATTTTTTATATTAATTTATAACAGTTTAATACTATTTTAGATTTTTTTATATATATATATATATATATATATATATATATATATTATTTTAAAGTATTTGTATATTATTTTATAACAGTTTATACCATTTTTTATTATATTTAGATTATTTTATAGTATTTTTTTATATCAATTATATTATTTTATATTAGCACTTTTATATTATTTTATATTATATTTGTATTTTATAGTATGTTTATATTAATTTATAGCACTTTTATACTATTTAAGATTTTTTTATATTAAATTTATATTATTTTATAGTATTTTTGTATTTGTTTATAACAGTTTTATACTCCTTTATATTACATTTATATTATTTTATTGGATTTTTAGATTATTTTATGGCATCTTTATACTATTTTATATTATTATTGTATTAGATTATAGCAGTTTTATACTATTTTAGATTTTTTATATTATATTTATATAGTTTTTGTATATTTTATAAGTTTTATACCATTTTATATTATATTTATATTATTTTATAGTATTTTTCCACTATTTTATAGCAGTTTTATACTATTTTATATTATCTTATAGTATTTTTATGTTATCTTACATCTTTATATTTTTATATGACTATACAGTACTTTTATACCATGTTATTGTCTTGTTTATATTTGTTATGTACATTGTAACCATCAGGGAGTTACACAGTTTGTGTTTATCAACATGGACAATTTACAAGACTTCTTCTCTCCACCCCGGGAAGAATGTTGACTTAAAAAACAGATTGTGTTTGTCTTTAATTTGTGGGTAAAGCTCCGCCCCACCAGTCCTCTCACCTTACTGAATCCCATGTGGTTCCCATCAGGCAGCAAAGCCAAAGGTTCTCTCATTTATTCCTTACATTCACCGCTTCGTCCACTTTCATGTTCCGTATTGTAATTCTCACAAAGTTTTCTGGTGAGCTATCTGATTAAAAGATTATTACTCTGGAATACAGATGAGATGCTGCAGGTTTCCAATTTAAAGGAAAATTCACAACTAATGGGCTCAATATACTTAATGTTTACATTAGCAAATATAGTTGAGAAATGCATTATCTGTAGTTTCCTAGTTTTTAGATCTAGTTGACAATAGGAAGGCCATTATTATTTCTTTATGGCTTTTTTTTTTCTTCTGCAACATCTTTATTAAAGGGGTTGTCAATTTTATCTTTTAACTATAGGCTTAAGTACTAAAAGGCAGATATTTGTTAACTACCTGCCAATTCTGTCCGTCGCCGACTCAGATCGGTCACAAACTGTTCCTGTCGGCAGCTCTTCCTCTTCCATCTGTTCTGTTGACATGCGTGACTGCTGATGTCATGCTGATTGACCGCCGACTTACCACAGTTAGGAATCAAGGAGTTGGCTCTCATTCATCATGATGTCAGCAGCCACGCCCCTTTTGCAGAGCAAACAAGAAGCCGCTCTGTCGACGTGATGTTAGCAGAAACCGCAGAAATCCTATCAGCAGCGCTCTGTTAGTGTCACTGTCGTCTCCCTGTTTTTAGAGACTGGTGACAGCTTTTGGACTGGAGCCTCTCATCTCCATCTGGCTCTCTACATTTAAATGTGGTTTTGTTTCTTTTAGTACTGAAACGGTTAATGTCAGTTTTGCTGCTAGCAGCTATCCTGTAGTTCCTAGCTGAGAGTGTTTCAGCTGCAGGACCTTTCTAGTCATGTGCTTCAGGTTTAAATAGAGGTGCTTCCCAGCAATCCTCGCTGAAGATACAAATCAATTTATATACTGGCCCCCTTGGTGAAAGGAGCTGAGTAGGAGCTTTCCAGAAGCTGGACCTTATCATTTTGTGTTGCAGTGTTTCCCCTGTGTCTCTTCCTTACCCTCTTGTTTTATTAGTAGAGTGATAGGTTTAGTGAACCTCACCTGCCTCTCACTAGTCAGGGCATCTATATGGTTTCCCAGGGTCTCAGGGTGCTGCTCGGTGACAGTTGCGGAGACTGTACAGGGATTGGCTAGGAGAGTAGGGACAGCTACAGGTGAGAATATGAGGTGGCCATCTATCCTCTCACTAATGCAAGGGCCCACCATTGTTATTGTGTCCTCGTTGTCCCCTCCTTGTTTGTGGTGTTTTGGTGTTTTTTTCGTTGTACGTTAGAAAACTTTTTGTCTGAATGCCCCCACAACGCTTGCAGTATGACAGTGAGATCTGTGCTGTCAGAACAGGCAGACAAGTAGGAACTACATGCCTGTTTGCTCTTAGGTCCATAGGAAAATAATAAATTGGTTCCGGACAACCCCTTTTAACCTCTAATTGGCCCATGGGATCCCAAGCTACCGTAGCTTCTTCTTGTAATATTTTTGCAACTATGGAAGTAGGTAACCTTCCATTTCAATAGCTTTCAGCTCAGGCACCCCTCCCTCCTCACTGCATCTCGAAACGCGGAATTGACTACACATCAAACAGCGACCCAACACCACCAATAGGGTAAGTATTTTCGCACTACTATTGAAGGTTAAATTCAAAGAATGGCAATGCTATATTGCAACATGATAAACGTTGTGGCCACCAAGTTGGATCAAAACCTGCTAGATTTCTCGAATTTGCTAGTAAAGCAAGACCACATTCTCTTTCATTATGTGACATCACCATAAGGCAATTTTTGGCTATTGCACATGTTACGTGAAAAAAGTTGCCATGTATCCAATTACTAGAAAATTAGGCTTGCCCCTTCCGAAACAGCTGCATCAAATGACTGGGCTAAAATGAAGCGATATCCCTGACACGGCACAAAAAACCTATATAAATAATAATAATAATAATAATAATATGGGGGGGTTCTTTTGTGAAACCATTCACAATAATCCATAAAAGTCCATGTGTAGGATGAGAAAATGAAGGCACACGCCAATAGTTAGAATTCATCATCCCTATCTGGTAAAAATATTTGAAAGAAAATAGCGCGCTTCAAAGGGTGATCGCCGGTTACACTTCCAATAGATGTCTTTCTCGGCTTAGTGCTTTTTAAACATTTCGACCAAATAACGTATTATTGCTTGCCTTAATTTTCTCATTCAATGTATGGACTAAAATGTTGCCATGCAGCCCCAATCAAAGGAAGACTTTGGCCAAAACTGATATGCGGTTTTATGCCTTCTGAATTAATCCATATGTCATCTCGTAACTTCACTACCTGCCTTCCCCAAATCATGTATTTGTAGTCCCAAGGCATTCTCAATGCAGTAAATTACACTGTGGCCGGCTGTATGTTGTATTGTGCCTGCTTTAATAATGTTGAAGATTTGTGCCTGCGTAGTAAAACAATGAAGGGAACCACTGTATGCTTTACTGCACTGTGCTTGGTACAAGACAAGAACATCTGCAAGCTTTGAAGGAGCCCATGATGTTGGACAGCCAGAGAATGTCAACTAAGTCAGAAGGTATTCGTTTATAACCTGGTCTGTGTGACTCTTCATGATATTGGTTGTGCCCAGATGATTGGTAATTTGCTTACACCATTCTAAAAAGGGATTTTTCAAAGTTTCACTGCAACAGACTTAGGGACTTGTTTAAAATGCTTGTCAGTTCATTTAAAGGGAATCTTAGTAGAACAACCCTCCTAAGCCACCATCATGGGCAGTGGCGTAACTACCACGGTCGCAGCGGTCGCGATCGTGACCGGACCCTGGAGGGTAGGGGCCCGGCGGCCGCCAGGCAGATCAGCAGCCAGCTCCTGTCAGCGTGAGAGGAGCTACGCTGATCTGTCACAGACCACGCGGCCACTATTTGACCTGCTGCCGCCGCCGACACCGGGCCCCCCTACCTGGTGTCAGCGGCGGCACCGGGGCCCCCTGCCTGGTGTCAGCGGCTGCGGCGTCTCCCCCGTCACCGCGCACAGTAATGATGAAGCATAGCGCGGCCAGTGCCGCGCTATGCATCACCATTCTCCCCCTGTGCGGTGACGTCACTCCCGAGCGACTGCTGTGCTGAGTGCACAAAGTGCAGGACTGAGGACGGGAGGACCCCGTCAGCACCGGGAGAACGAGCAGTGGGGAGGACAGCAGCGGTGGAAGGAAGAGAGAAGGTGAGTACTTGTTGTTTTTTTTTTTTAATATAAGTGAGTAAACGGTGGCCAGAGGCTTGGGAAGGCAGTTCTGGGGAAGCTGCATTATTATACATGGAAACCTGGAGAGGCTGCTTTATACATGGAGGTCTGAGGAGGCTGCATTATATATGGAGGTCTGGGGAAGCTGCATTATTATACATGGAAGCCTGGAGAGGCTGCTTTATACATGGAGGTCTGAGGAGGCTGCATTATATATGGAGGTCTGGGGAAGCTGTATTATTATACATGGAAGCCTGGAGAGGCTGCTTTATACATGGAGGTCTGGAGAGGCTGCATTATTATACATGGAGGTCTGGAGAGGCTGCTTTATACATGGAAGCCTGGAGAGGTTGGTTTATACATGGAGGTCTGAGGAGGCTGCATTATATATGGAGGTCTGGGGAAGCTGCATTATTATACATGGAAGCCTGGAAAGGCTGCTTTATACATGGAGGTCTGAGGAGGCTGCATTATATATGGAGGTCTGGGGAAGCTGCATTATTATACATGGAAGCCTGGAAAGGCTGCTTTATACATGGAGGCCTGGAGAGGCTGCTTTATACATGGAGGTCTGGGGAGGCTGCATTATTATACATGGAGGCCTGGAGAGGCTGCATTATACATGGAGGCCTGGAGAGGCTGCATTATACATGGAGGCCTGGAGAGGCTGCATTATACATGGAGGCCTGGAGAGGCTGCATTATACATGGAGGCCTGGAGATACTGCATTATACATGGAGGCCTGGAGATACTGCATTATACATGGAGGCCTGGAGATACTGCATTATACACGGAGGCCTGGAGATACTGCATTATACATGGAGGCCTGAGGAGGCTGGGTGCATTGTTATACATGGAGGCCTGGAGAGGCTGGCTGCTATATTATACATGGAGGCCTGAGGAGGCTGGCTGCATTATTATACATGGAGGCCTGGAGAGGCTGGCTGCATTATTATATATGGAGGTCTGGGGGGGCTGCATAATACAAAATGAAGGACACCTTATACATGGAATATAGGGGTGCATTATGCATGGAGGATTGCATAATGCAATATGAAGTTTTATGGGGTTGCATTATAATACATATAGGACTATGGGGGCTACATTATAATATATGGAGGACTATGGAGGCTACCTTATACATGGACTATGGGGGTGCATTATAAAACATGGAGGACTGTGGTGTAGTATAATATATGGAGAACTATGGGGTGAATTATAATATATGGAGAACTATGAGAAATTCATTATAATAATTGGAGGGCTACTTTATACATGTAGGACTATAGGGCTGCATTATAATATATGGAGGACTATGTGGTGCAGTATAAAATATGGAGAACTATGGGGTGAATTATAATACATAGAGAACTATGAGAAATTCATGATAATAATTGAAGGGCTACTTTATACATGGAGGATTATGGGGGTGCATTATAATATATGGAGGACTATGTGGTGCAGTATTATATATTAAGTACTATGGGGTGAATTATAATGCATGGAGAACTATGGGAAATGCATTATAATACATGGAGGACTATAGACGTGTATTCTAATATATGAAGGGTTATGTTGGACCCTTTATACTATTTGGAAGGCAATGTGGGAGCCATTATAGTATTTGGAGAACTATATACAAGGGGGGACAAAGATACAAGCAGAGGATGGGAACATTTTGTGCTGAGGGAAAAAGTCTCTTTCCCTCAGCACCCAGCTTTCCCATGCTCTGCTATACATCATTTCTCAGTACCCAGCTTTCCCATGCTCTGATATGGGAAAGCTGGGTGCTGAGGGAATGATGTATAGCAGAGCATGGGGACGCTGGGTGCCGAGGACAAGATGGATATCAGAACATAGGAAAGCTGGGTACTGATAGAGGGATTTCAGATCATGGGAAATCTGGGTGCTGAGGGTAAGAGCCAAGTGTTAGCATCATTATCCTGTACTCTGAGTGTCACTGTCATTATCCCGTACCCTAAGTGTCGGTGTATGTGGAGGGGGGGCCCAGATCTGAACTTTGCACCGGGGCCCATCAAACTCTAGTTACGCCACTGATCATGGGCATATACAGTTAGGTCCAGAAATATTTGGACAGTGACACAATTTTCGCGAGTTGGGCTCTGCATGCCACCACATTGGATTTGAAATGAAATCTCTACAACAGAATTCAAGTGCAGATTGTAACGTTTAATTTGAAGGTTTGAACAAAAATATCTGATAGAAATTGTAGGAATTGTACACATTTCTTTACAAACACTCCACATTTTAGGAAGTCAAAAGTAATTGGACAAATAAACCAAACCCAAACAAAATATTTTTATTTTCAATATTTTGTTGCGAATCCTTTGGAGGCAATCACTGCCTTAAGTCTGGAACCCATGGACATCACCAAACGCTGGGTTTCCTCCTTTTTAATGCTTTGCCAGGCCTTTACAGCCACAGCCTTCAGGTCTTGCTTGTTTGTGGGTCTTTCCGTCTTAAGTCTGGATTTGAGCAAGTGAAATGCATGCTCAATTGGGTTAAGATCTGGTGATTGACTTGGCCATTGCAGAATGTTCCACTTTTTTGCACTCATGAACTCCTGGGTAGCTTTGGCTGTATGCTTGGGGTCATTGTCCATCTGTACTATGAAGCGCCGTCCGATCAACTTTGCGGCATTTGGCAGAATCTGGGCTGAAAGTATATCCCGGTACACTTCAGAATTCATCCGGCTACTCTTGTCTGCTGTTATGTCATCAATAAACACAAGTGAACCAGTGCCATTGAAAACCATGCATGCCCATGCCATCACGTTGCCTCCACCATGTTTTACAGAGGATGTGGTGTGCCTTGGATCATGTGCCGTTCCCTTTCTTCTCCAAACTTTTTTCTTCCCATCATTCTGGTACAGGTTGATCTTTGTCTCATCTGTCCATAGAATACTTTTCCAGAACTGAGCTGGCTTCATGAGGTGTTTTTCAGCCAATTTAACTCTGGCCTGTCTATTTTAGGAATTGATGAATGGTTTGCATCTAGATGTGAACCCTTTGTATTTACTTTCATGGAGTCTTCTCTTTACTGTTGACGTAGAGACAGATACACCTACTTCACTGAGAGTGTTCTGGACTTCAGTTGATGTGAACGGGTTCTTCTTCACCAAAGAAAGTATGCGGCGATCATCCACCACTGTTGTCATCCGTGGACGCCCAGGCCTTTTTGAGTTCCCAAGCTCACCAGTCAATTCCTTTTTTCTCAGAATGTACCCGACTGTTGATTTTGCTGCTCCAAGCATGTCTGCTATCTCTCTGATGGATTTTTTCTTTTTTTTCAGCCTCAGGATGTTCTGCTTCACCTCAATTGAGAGTTCCTTAGACCGCATGTTGTCTGGTCACAGCTTCCAAATGCAAAACCACACACCTATAATCAACCCCAGACCTTTTAACTACTTCATTGATTACAGGTTAACGAGGGAGACGCCTTCAGAGTTAATTGCAGCCCTTAGAGTCCCTTGTCCAATTACTTTTGGTCCCTTGAAAAAGAGGAGGCTATGCATTACAGAGCTATGATTCCTAAACCCTTTCTCCGATTTGGATGTGAAAACTCTCATATTGCAGCTGGGAGTGTGCACTTTCAGCCCATATTATATATATAATTGTATTTCTGAACATGTTTTTGTAAACAGCTAAAATAACAAAACTTGTGTCACTGTCCAAATATTTCTGGACCTAACTGTAAGTCATAGGAAGCTGAATGAACTGATATCTTGTAATCTACGATCCAATGTCTTATTTCAGAGAAGTCAATATTTTTTTTAATATCTACATGAGCTGAACCTCCCCCGAACACCACTCCTGCCCCACACTGGCTGCCTGTGGGATGGAAGCTGAAGCATTATGAGAGGACTAGTGATGGGCGAACACTAAAATGCTCGATCCTCGAGTCGAGCAAGTCAGACACTCTGAAAGTGCTCAAATAACAAGTATAATGGAAGTCAATGATTGGCCTGCTTGGGGCTCTGCCCATTTACAGCCAGCTATAAACAGAGTATTTCTGGGGGATGGTGTGTTTTTTTTTTTTTCTTTTGACACCCTACATCCTGAAGTGTTGCTTTACCCCAGTGAGAGCCATTCAAAGACTGCAAATGTCTCTCCCTGGGGTGTCTGCACATATCATGCAGTGAAGGAGGCCTGTGCGTTGTGGTAGTTGTTTCATGGACGAAACATCTGAGCACCTGCACTACTCAGCCGAGCACCGAGAGTACCTGAGCACTCTGATGCCCATATAGATGACTTGGGAAGGTTGAGCCTCATAACAGAGGCAATCCAAAAAAATCCAAGAAAAGTCCAGCAATCCCAAACAATAAAAAATTCCAAAACTTTATTTAACATTTTAAAATTCCATAGTTAGGACTCCATTAAATGGGAAACAGATTACGCATTTCAGATCCAACAGATCCTTACTCATAGTGGTGGAGTGGTTGATAAGTATTTTTTTGTTTTTTGAGCCTCCTAACAGGTTCCCTTTGATCAGTCATGGTGATGATTGTTATTTTTTTTTCTTCATTCATAATTTGTATCATTCATGCATAGCAGTAATATTATTTGCTTGCCCCTACACACGATACACATAAGGATTTCATCACAAGAACCACTATTTACCTCTTGATATGGAGTGATAATCTAATTAGAAGCACACACCCATGTTTCTAATACACGCCTACATGATACACATAGATAGATCAGTTTATAAATTAGATTTTCTAAATACCAGCAATTTAGACTTTTGTTAACTGAAACGCGTTGTCCGTAACTGTCTGTTTTTTAATTGAACCTAACAATAAACCTTTGCTCTTGAAGTATTTACAAACTTGCACTGATATCCTGATATTCATCCTCCGGAAGCGTCGAAAGGGATTTATTCTATTTACTGCGTACCCAAGTAGGAGCACCCTTACAGGCCTCCCATTGCTTTCCCGAGGATTCGTACTGCATACTGGAGGATTAATAAAAGAGTTGATCCACTACACGGATCACACAAACGAAAACTGAAGAAATCTGCACGGTGGGTGTAAAATTAGTTCGATCATTGCAATCTGTGTTCACATACATCTACACTTAGATTTGGCGCCCCTTTGTCTTCCTCTTTTTTCTTTTCATTTATTCTGTATTTAAAAAATGTTTTACCTCAAAGAAAGAATAATTTGTGATCCCGTGCTGTAATGTCTGTATACTTTATTACATTCTCCCCGGCCCAGGAGATGTGGTATGATCAGACCATGTCGCTGTACGGTCAGACTTGGCCATTACACAGCACATAGCAGGGACACATATATAAGATTATCTCAGCACAGAAATATTATTTTAAACATCCAATTGTAGAAATTATTATTGTTATTATTATTATTCTAAGATACAGGATTTCTCCTGCACATCCCACATATTCTGGTACTGTGTACCCCAATATAGTAGACTACAATTGAAACCTTCAAAAGAAACCTGAAGACCTACCTCTGCCGAGAAGCCTACAATCTGCAGTAACCCTCATTCTACTATATTGCTGCACGAAAGCTCTACCCTCACCTACTGTATCCTCATCCCTCCCCTGTAGACTGTGAGCCCTCGCGGGCAGGGTCCTCTTTCCTCCTCGTCCATAAACGGACCCACGGTGCAGATTGTAAATCCACACCATGCCAATTTATGCTGTGGATTCGTAGTGCAGATTTCACAAATTGCAAAGCAAAGGGAGAAATCTTCAGAAAATCTACAAAATCCATAATAACATCCTTAGAATATTTGTCCAATGAGAAGTGAAAGAATCTAATTGGACAGAAGCCAGTAATTACTACATCTACTCAAAGAAAAAATTGGGGCACACTAACCGAATAACAGAAAAACATACAGGTGGTATCACAGTCAGTCCATACAAGGACCTCCCCAGTGTTGGGGAAACATACATCAAGGTTTTTGTGTGCCCCTACCCCTTCTCTTTCATTATTTCATTGGCACCTTGTGCATTGGACTTATTTGGCTTTTTTTTTGCTATTTGATACATTGGGGTTTTGAGTGCTTCCTGGGTCTCTATAGCTGTGGTTTTTCTCTTGTTTATATTTATCACTATTTATTATCACTGAAATATCTGTGTATCAATTTGAGTATCAAAAAACCTCACTGCTTCACCACCACCGTGTGGAACTGCCACCCTACCGCCGTGCGGAGCTGCCGCCCCACCACAATGCGGAGCTGCCTCCCAACCTACACCCCACCTACTGTCTCCTCCCCAAAATCCTATAGATTGTAAACCCGCAAGGGTAGGGTCCTCTTCCCTCTGTACTAGTCTGTCTACTGTAACTTGTATATGTATTCTGTATGTAACCCCTTCACATGAACAGCACCATGGAATTAATGGTGTTCTATAAATAAATAATAATAATAACTGGAACATGTTTTATACGTGTTCATCAGATGAAATTGTGCCTCGCATACCTTCTTGCCTACTATTCCCATGATTTAATTATATATTGTGGTCATTTACTTTATGGGTTTTTGAACCTCAACATAGTTAGGTTATATAAAGGTTAGTTTGTGTATTATTGTATTGTTAGTTTTTTTGGTTTTTTTTATATATAGTTCTCCTATGTCTCTCTTTCCTTCTTCACTCTTTCCCCTTCTCTTTAACCCAACCAATAAAACTATTTGATCTCCAACTTCCTATTTCCTTTCACTCTCCTCCCTTCCTTATGATCTAGATATATATTATATTAAGTTTGTTGTTAATCTGTAATTTATGTGCATTATTTAAATAAATTCTATGATATTACTCTTCCCCCTTTAATTGTTAAACCCTTTAATAAAAATATTTTAACACTGGAACATGTTTTATTAGTTATTTAATCTATCTATATATATAATTGCCTTATTCTGTCTGTCTGTCTGTCTGTCTGTCTTGCTCCAAAATTGTGTCCTTACCGTGACATGTCCTTACAGTGACAAACAGCGGATTGGCTGCTGGGCTTGCCATGGCCCCGCCCCCCGCACGGATTGGCCGCTCGCCTCGGGTCCGCCCCCCGCCGCACGGATTGGCCATGTCCTTACGGTGACAAACAGCGGATTGGCCGCTGGGCTCGCCATGTCCCCGCCCCCCGCACGGATTGGCCGCTCGGCTTCACAGATTCGCCATGGCCCCGCCCCCCGCACGGATTGGCCGCTCGGCCTCACGGATTGGCCGCTCGCCTCGGCTCCTCCCCCCGCACAGATTGGCCGCTCGCCTCGGCTCCGCCCCCCGCACAGATTGGCCGCTCGCCCAGGCTCTGTCCCCCACACGGAATGGCCTCTCACCCCGAGGTGAGTGCATCAAGGTCCTGCAGCGCCGGAACACACACACACACGCACACACATAAGAACAGACACACACATCAGATCACACTCACTCTCACACACACCTCACACACACATCAGATCGCATCCACATACTCACAACATCCTGTGATATCGCTTGCTTCTCGGCGGCGATACTGTGCAGTGACCTTCCAGGACCTGCCGGAGGATCACATGGCCGGAAGCATGTGGTATCTCTGGATGTTGTGATTGTGTCAGCGTGTATGTGCGATATCGTCAGTGTGTATGTGTGAGTGTATGCGATCGGATGTGCGTGAGTGTGTTCTGATGTGTGAGTGTGTGTGTGTGTGAGTGTATGCGATCGGATCTGTGAGTGTCGGCAGAGGAGCACGGCGTGCAGCACAGCTGCTGGGACCGCCCACCGGTGGGCACAGGGAGAAGTGGGGTGTGTGTGTGAGTGTATGCGATCAGATATGTGCGTGTTTACTGTCTGATGTGTGACTATGGAGCACGATGGGGGGTGCGCAGCATGGGGGATGGAGCACGATGGGGGGTGCGCAGCATGGGGGATGGAGCACGATGGGGAGTGCGCAGCATGGGGGATGGAGCACGATGGGGAGTGCGCAGCATGGGGGATGGAGCACGATGGGGGGTGCGCAGCATGGGGGATGGAGCACGATGGGGGGTGCGCAGCATGGGGGATGGAGCACGATTGGGAGTGTGCAGCATGGGGGATGGAGCACGATGGGGGGTGCGCAGCATGGGGGATGGAGCACGATGGGGAGTGCGCAGCATGGGTGATGGAGCACGTTTGGGAGTGCGCAGCATGGGGGATAGAGCACGATGGGGAGTGCGCAGCATGGGGGATGGAGCACGTTTGGGAGTGCGCAGCATGGGGGATGGAGCACGATGGGGAATGCGCAGCATGGGGGATGGAGCACAATGGGGAGTGCGCAGCATGGGGGATGGAGCACGATGGGGGGTGCGCAGCATGGGGGATGGAGAACGATGGGGGGTGCGCAGCATGGGGGATGGAGCACGATGGGGGTGCGCAGCATGGGGGATGGAGCACGTTTGGGAGTGCGCAGCTTGGGGGATACAGCACGATGGGGAGTGCGCAGCATGGGGGATGGAGCACAATGGGGAGTGCGCAGCATGGGGGATGGAGCACGTTTGGGAGTGTGCAGCATGGGGGATGGAGCACGATGGGGAATGCGCAGCATGGGGGATGGAGCACGATGGGGGGTGCGCAGCATGGGGGATGGAGCACGATGGGGAGTGCGCAGCATGGGGGATGGAGCACGATGGGGAGTACGCAGCATGGGGGATGGAGCACAATGGGGAGTGGGAATGGAGCACGATGGGGGGTGCGCAGCATGGGAGATGGAGCACGATGGGGGGTGCGCAGCATGAGGGATGGAGCACGATGGGAGGTGCACACCTCCCCCCAAAACACACACACACACACTGCCACACACGCACTGCACAACACACCACACACACACTGGGAACCACAAACACTGCCCTACACAGACACCCACACACACAGACAACACCGCACAGACACAACACCCAACACACAAACACCGCGGCACACACAAATATACGCACATACCGCACAACACACACATTGCACAAAACATACCTCCCCCCAAAACACACACACACACCCCACACCCACACAAACCGTGCAACACATACACAACGATACAGACACACAGCGCTCCACAAATAACGACACACAACGCAACACACAAACACCGCTCTCACCCCCCGCCACACCCAGACAACACCCAGAACATGTACAGCCCCTACACAAACACTTGGTAACTACAGACAACAACATCTATATATATATATATATATATATATATATTTATAACAAAAATCCTACATTAACTACACAATACGTAAATTCTAGAATACCCGATGCGTAGAATCGGTCCACCTTCTAGTATATATATATATAATTGCCTTATTCTGTCTGTCTTGCTCCAAAATTGTGTCACCGTGACATTGTGTCACCATGACAGCGTCGTTACAGTGACAACTGTCGGATTGGCCGCTGTGCTCGGCCTGGCCCCGCCCCCCGCATGGATTAGCCGCTCGCCCTGGCCCTCCGCACGCATCGCCCGCTCCAGCGTACACCGGCTCCCGATACTCATGTGCAGGGAGCCGGCATACGTTGACGCCTCGCCCGCTCGCCCCCGCCACACGTTGGCACACTTGGCCCCACCCCTGGCGGACATAACCTTGCGATCCTGGGATTGTAGCGGAGACGGTGTACGCTGGTAACCATGATACACATCGCGTAACTATAGGAAGCGCTTCCCTTAGTTACCTGATGTGTATCATGGTTGCCAGCGTACACCGGCTCCCAGTACACATGTGCAGGGAGCCAGCATACGCTGACGCATCGCCCGCTCAGCCCCGCCCCCGACACACGTTGCCACGCTCAGACCCGCCCCCGGCGGCCCCAGCATGGGGGATGGAGCACGATGGGGGGGGCAGCATGGAGGATGGAGCACGATGGGGGGTGTGCAGCATGGTGGATGGAGCACGATGGGGGGTGCGCAGCATGGGAGATGTAGCACGATGGGGGGTGCGCAGCATGGGGGATGGAGCACGATGGGGGGTGTGCAGCATGGGAGATGGAGCACGATGGGGAGTGCGCAGCATGGGGGATGGAGCATGATGGGGGGTGCGCAGCATGGAGGATGGAACACAATGGGGGGGTGCAGCACGGAGGATGGAGTACGATGGTGGTGTGCAGCATGGGGATGGAGCACGATGGGGGGTGCGCAGCATGGGGGATGGAGCACGATGGGGGTACACAGCATGTCGGATGGAGCACGATGGGGGGTGCGCAGCATGTCGAATGGAGCAAGATGGGGGGTGCGCAGCATGGGGGATGGAGCATGATAGGGGTGCACAGCATGTTGTATGGAGCACGATGGGGGGTGCGCAGCATGTCGGATGGAGCACGATGGGGGGTGCGCATCATGGGGGATGGAGCACGATAGGGGGTGCGCAGCATGGGGGGTGGAGCACGATGGGGGGTGCGCAGCATGGGGGATGAAGCACGATGGTGGTGCACAGCATGTCGGATGGAGCACGATGGGGGGTGCGCAGCATGTCGGATGGAGCACGATGGGGGGTGCGCAGCATGGAGGATGGAGCATGATAAGAGGTGCGCAGCATGGGGGATGGAGCACGATGGGGGGGTGCAGCATGGAGAATGGAGCACGATGGGGGGTGTCCAGCATGAAGGATGGAGCACGATGGGGGGTGCGCAGCTTGGGAGATGTAGCACGATGGGGGTGCGCAGCATGGGGGATGGAGCACGATGGGGGGTGTGCAGCATGGGAGATGGAGCACGATGGGGAGTGCGCAACATGGGGGATGGAGCACGATGGGGGGTGCGCAGCATGGAGGATGGAACACAATGGGGGGTGTGCAGCATGGAGGATGGAGTACGATGGGGGGGTGCAGCATGGGGATGGAGCACGATGGGGGGTGCGCAGCATGGGGGATGGAGCACGATGGGGGTACACAGCATGTCGGATGGAGCACGATGGGGGGTGCGCAGCATGTCAGATGAAGCACGATGGGGGGTGCGCAGCATGGGGGATGAAGCACGATGGGGGTGCACAGCATGTCGGATGGAGCACGATGGGGGGTGCGCAGCATGTCGGATGGAGCTTGATGGGGGGTGCGCAGCATGGGGGATGGAGCACAATAGGGGGTGCGCAGCATGGGGGATGGAGCACGATGGGGGGTGCGCAGCATGGGGGATGGAGCACGATGGGGGGTGCGCAGTATGGGGGATGAAGCACGATGGGGGGTGCGCAGCATGGGGGATGGAGCACGATGGGGGGTGCGCAGCATGGGGGATGGAACACGATGGGAGGTTCGCAGCATGGGGGATGGAGCACGATGAGGTGTGCGCAGCATGGGGGATGGAGCACGATCGGGGGTGCACAGCATAGGGGATGGAGCACGATGGGGATGCGCAGCATGGGGGAAGGAGCATGATGGGGGGTGTGCAGCATGGTGGATGGAGCACGATAGGGGGTGCGCAGCATGGGGGATGAAACACAATGGGGGGTGCGCAGCATGGGGGATGGAGCACGATGGGGGGGTGCGCAGCATGGGGGATGGAACACGATGGGAGGTGCGCAGCATGGGAGATGGAGCATGATGAGGGGTGCGCAGCATGGGAGATGGAGCACGATGAGGGGTGCGCAGCATGGGGGATGGAGCACGATAGGAAGTGCGCTGCATGGGGGATGGAGCACGATGGGGATGCGCAGCATGGGGGAAGGAGCACGATGGGGGGTGCGCAGCATGGGGGATGGAGCACGATGGGGGTGCACACCTCCCCCTAAAACACACACTGCCACACGCGCACCGCACAACACACCACACACACACTGGGAACCACAAACACCACCCTACACAGACACCCACACACACACAGACAACACCGCAGACACACAACACCCAACAAAAAAACACCACGGCATACATAAATATACGCACATACAACACACACACTGCACAAAACATACCTCCCCCAAAATACACACACGCACTCCACACCCACACAAACCGCGCAACACACACAGCATCACACACACAGATCGCTGCAGACACACAGCGCTCCACAAACAGCGCAACACACACAACGCAACACACATACAACACCGCTCTCACACACCCCCACACCCAGACAACACCCAGAACATTTACAGCGCCCTACACAAACACTTGGTAACTACACACAACAACATCTATATATATATATATATATATAACAAAAATCATACATTAACTATACAATACGGAAATTCTAGAATACCCGATGCGTTAGAATCGGGCCACCTTCTAGTATATAAATAAGACTATTCCTATTATTGGTAATGATGAACAATTGAAACCAGACGTTTACATACACTATCTAAAAAGACACATATGCATGTTTTTCTCACTATACAGTTAGGTCCAGAAATATTTGGACAGTGACACAATTTTCGCGAGTTGGGCTCTGCATGCCACCACATTGGATTTGAAATGAAATCTCTATAACAGAATTCAAGTGCAGATTGTAACGTTTAATTTGAAGGTTTGAACAAAAATATCTGATAGAAATTGTAGGAATTGTACACATTTCTTTACAAACACTCCACATTTTAGGAGGTCAAAAGTAATTGGACAAATAAACCAAACCCAAACAAAATATTTTTATTTTAAATATTTTGTTGCGAATCCTTTGGAGGCAATCACTGCCTTAAGTCTGGAACCCATGGACATCACCAAACGCTGGGTTTCCTCCTTCTTAATGCTTTGCCAGGCCTTTATAGCCGCAGCCTTCAGGTCTTGCTTGTTTGTGGGTCTTTCCGTCTTAAGTCTGGATTTGAGCAAGTGAAATGCATGCTCAATTGGGTTAAGATCTGGTGATTGACTTGGCATTGCAGAATGTTCCACTTTTTTGCACTCATGAACTCCTGGGTAGCTTTGGCTGTATGCTTGGGGTCATTGTCCATCTGTACTATGAAGCGCCGTCCGATCAACTTTGCAGCATTTGGCTGAATCTGGGCTGAAAGTATATCCCGGTACACTTCAGAATTCATCCGGCTACTCTTGTCTGCTGTTATGTCATCAATAAACACAAGTGACCCAGTGACATTGAAAGCCATGCATGCCCATGCCATCACGTTGCCTCCACCATGTTTTACAGAGGATGTGGTGTGCCTTGGATCATGTGCCGTTCCCTTTCTTCTCCAAACATTTTTCTTCCCATCATTCTGGTACAGGTTGATCTTTGTCTCATCTGTCCATAGAATACTTTTCCAGAACTGAGCTGGCTTCATGAGGTGTTTTTCAGCAAACTTAACTCTGGCCTGTCTATTTTTGGAATTGATGAATGGTTTGCATCTAGATGTGAACCCTTTGTATTTACTTTCATGGAGTCTTCTCTTTACTGTTGACTTAGAGACAGATACACCTACTTCACTGAGAGTGTTCTGGACTTCAGTTGATGTTGTGAACGGGTTCTTCTTCACCAAAGAAAGTATGCGGCGATCATCCACCACTGTTGTCATCCGTGGACGCCCAGGCCTTTTTGAGTTCCCAAGCTCACCAGTCAATTCCTTTTTTCTCAGAATGTACCCGACTGTTGATTTTGCTACTCCAAGCATGTCTGCTATCTCTCTGATGGATTTTTTCTTTTTTTTCAGCCTCAGGATGTTCTGCTTCACCTCAATTGAGAGTTCCTTAGACCGCATGTTGTCTGGTCACAGCAACAGCTTCCAAATGCAAAACCACACACCTGTAATCAACCCCAGACCTTTTAACTACTTCATTGATTACAGGTTAACGAGGGAGACGCCTTCAGAGTTAATTGCAGCCCTTAGAGTCCCTTGTCCAATTACTTTTGCTCCTTTAAAAAAAGGAGGCTATGCATTACAGAGCTATGATTCTTAAACCCTTTCTCCGATTTGGATGTGAAAACTCTCATATTGCAGCTGGGAGTGTGCACTTTCAGCCCATATTATATATATAATTGTATTTCTGAACATGTTTTTGTAAACAGCTAAAATAACAAAACTTGTGTCACTGTCCAAATATTTCTGGACCTAACTGTATGACATAAAATCTGAAGAAACCTTTCCCGTTTTAGGTCATTTAGAATTACCAAAGTTATATTTACCAAATGCCAGCATAACGAGAGAGAGAGAGAATGTTTTAAGGCATTTTTATTACTTTTTACAAAGTCAAAGGTTTACATACACTTAAGGGTGCTTTACACACTGCGACATCACTAGTGTTTGCTAGCGATGTCGAGCGCGATAGCACCCGCCCCCGTCGTACGTGACATTTGGTGCTCGCTGCCGTAGCGAAAAATATCGCTACGGCAGCGTCACACGCACATACCTTGTCAGCGATGTCGCTGTGACCGCCGAACAATCCCTCCCTCAAGGGGGAGGTGCGTTCGGCGTCATAGCAACGTCACTGCGGCGTCACTAAGCGGCCGGCCAATAGAAGCGGAGGGGCGGAGATGAGCGGGGCGTAACATCCCGCCCACCTCCTTCTTTCCGCATTGCCGGTGGATGCAGGTAAGGAGATGTTTGTCGCTCCTGCAGTGTCACACACAGCGATGTGTGGTGCCACAGGAACGACGAACAACATTGTACCTGTGGCAGCAGCGGCGATATTAAGGAAAGGAGCGATGTGTCAACGATCACCGTTTTTAAATGATTTTTTGATCGTTGCTCGTCGCTCCTTGGTGTCACACGCTGCGATGTCGCTACCGGCGCCAGATGTGCGTCACTAATGACGTGACCCTGACGATATATCGGTAGCGATGTCGCAGCGTGTAAAGCCCCCTTTAGAGTACTGTGCCTTTAAACAATGTGGAACAGCCCATATGATGATGTCATGTCTTTGGAGCTTCTGATAGGTTTATTGGCAACATCTGAGTTAATTACAGACACACCTGTGGATGTATTGTAATGCACACCTGAAAGACACTGCTTCTTTGTGTAGTCTCATGGGAAAGTCAAAATAAATCAGCCAAGATCTCAGGAAGAGAGTTGTAGACTTGCACAAGCCTGGTTTATTCTTGGGTGCAATTTCCAGATACCTGAAGGTGCCTTATTATCTGTACAAACATTTTACAGATAAGATGGAAATATCCAGCTATCATACTGCTCAGGAAGGACAACGGGTTCTGTTTACCAGTGATGAACGTGCTTTGGTCAGACACATGCATATCAACCCAAGAACAAAAGCAAATCACCTTGTGAAAATGCTGGTGGAAGCTGGTAAGATTGTGTCAATATCCACAGTGAAACAAGTACTTTATCAACATTGACTGAAAGGTCACTCTGCCAGGAAGAAGCCATTACTCCAAAAGAAACATAAAAAATGCAGATTAATGTTTGTAAATGCACACAGGAGCAAAGACCTTAATTTTTGGAGACATGTCCTGTGGTTTGCCAATACTAAAATTGACCTTTTTGGCCCAGTGACCATCGTAACGCTTGGAGGAAAAAGGGAGAAGCTTTGAAGTCTAAGAACATCATCCTAACTGTGAAACATGAGGGTGGCAGTATCATGTTGTGGGGTTTTGCTGCAGCAGGGACTGGTGCCCATCACAAAATAGATGGCATCATGAGAAAAGAAGAGTATGTGTATATACTAAAGCAACATCTCAACACATCAGCCAGGAACGTAAAGCTTAGGTGGAAATGGGTTTTCCAAATGGCCAATGACCCAAAGCATAGTGCTAAGCGTGCTACAAAGTGGCTTAAGGGCAATCACGGTAATACTTTGTCGTTGATGTCAGCTGTGAATTGACAGCTGGCATCAAGCCCAGGAGATAGTAATGGATAGGCCTTTTATCAGACACCCCCATTACTAACCTAGTAAGTTTATAGTTAAAAAACACACAGGAAAAAAGTTTATTTTAATAAATACTCCCACCCACTCTCTTGTTCACCAATTTATTGAATAAAAAAAATCCTTGATGTTCCCATAATCCAATGGTGTAATGTTCCATGACAACCATCGATTCTTATGAAATTTTGTTCTAAGAATGTTCTCAGAACAAGGCTCCATAGGTCACTGCCAGTCAGAAACCGACGTGAATTTCTCAAAAGCGGTGACATTACCGTGTATGAGAAATTCCTGGCTACCTATGGAGCCTCATTCTGAGAACATTCTGAGAACAAAGTTCCATAGTAGTTGTCACGGGCGGCGGGGCGCTGCGCTCACTAACGCTCGGGTCCAGCGCTGCTGCTGCTCAGTGGCTCGAGCGGTCGGCCGGATCCGGGGACTCGAGCGGCGCTCCTCGCCCGTGAGTGAAAAGGAGGTGGTTTGTTTGGGGATTTAGTCCGTGACGCCACCCACGGGTTGTGGTGAAGGTGGGCACCACCGCTGCTGGTGACGGGGATCCCGGGAGCGATGGTAGGGAGCAGCTGGGATGTTGTTTTTCCCCTCCGTGGGTAGGGGTTGGTGGTCCCGTGGCCCGGTGGTGTGACGGGGAGGCAGGGTCGGTGAGGTGCAAGGTTGCAGGGACAGCGCGGCACGGTGCCGGATGGCACAGGTGTACTCACTCAGCAAGAGATGCACAAAGTCTCCGGTAAACCAAACGGCTGGATGGACGGGTCCCGCAGCCGGCTGCTGTGTCTCTCCCCGGACAGGTGATGGTGGCTGTCTCTCCCTGCACCTTTGTGTACTGTGTCGACTCCAATGGCTTCCCAACGGTAGTCCGCTCCCCGGTGTATAGATACCGGAGGAGCCCGTTTTGCCCGCAGGCGCTGGCGCTTGGACTTCTAGCCGGTGGCGGTGGCTGTATGTTCTCACGGTGTGAGCAGTTGCCTTCAATCAGGACTTGGTTGTTAGGGAACCCCGGGGGTTCCTGTCACATTCGGATTTCACTATTGACGGCGGCTCCAAGCCTAGTCGGGGTCCGATGGCCCTGCCTGTGTGGGCTTAGCTTCACTCCGTTCCCCGGTCCGGTGGGCCACCGCCCAGCCCCGGTCCTCTGCGGAGTTCCACCAACTCCTGCAGACAGCCACCACTGTCTGCCAACCTTGCTGTCAGTGCCTGGGCTCCGACCCAGACACCTCAAGTACGTGACCTCTCTCTTTCACCTCCAAGACTAATCTGTCACTTTTCCCGCCTCCAGGCCTGTGAGTGTGGGTGTGGCCAATTGCCTGGCTCCACCCCACCTGGTGTGGACATCAGACCCTGGAGGGAGGCAACAAGGGTTTTGTGTCTGACTAATGTAACTGTCTGGAGGTGGGGGTGTGTGAGTGTTTTGTCTGTGGCTACCTGGCTAGTCCAGGGCACCACATAGTCGATAGGCGTCGGTGGACATTACTACATTGGATTACATTTGAACTTACAGGATTTCTTTTCAACTTATAAGTTGATGAACAAGCGATTGTGGGGGAGTGTTTATTCACCAATTGGATTACGTTGAAACTTCAAGGATTTTTAAAATTCAATAAATTGGTGAACTAGGGTATGTCGGAGCGTGTTTATTCAAATAAAATATTTTATCCCTGTGTGTGTGTGTGTGTGCTTTTTTTTAACGCTTTACTTACCTGGTTATAAATAGGGGTGTCTGATAGATGCCTCTACATTGCTAACTCCTGGCCTTGATACCAGCTGTTCATTCACAGCTGACATCAACCCCACAAGTATTACTCTGAATTAAACTGCACCAGGACAATCTGGAAGAGCCTGGCAAAGCACCAGAATTATGGCATCTAATATATGTGGAACTTCTGAGGTGACTGTGGGCTGCTATTTTAGGCTAGGAGGGGACAAATAATCATGACCCATTCCACACTGATAATACCAGCCCCGATCTGTCTGCTTTACCTGCTAGTTATAAAAAATATTCTGGAGCCAATATAATTTTTTTTCTTAAATGTTCACAGCAGCGTACAGGCATCTTCCACATGCAATAAATCTTATAGACTGGCAGTGCTGCAGCCTTTCAACAAACTTTATTAACAAATGAACAGTACCCAAACTCTGAACACAGACTTCTAAAAAAAAATGTCCTCATTCGAGTCCGAGATTCCAACACCCGTTGTCTGGTACAAACCCTGAGCTTTACCATTAAGGTTCACTCATCTCTATTTATTATACCATGTAGCTTTTTCCTGTTGTCTGTCTTTTTAATCTGATCTCTTTTATTGTTTATTTATATGCTCTGTTATATCTTTTATGGTCGTGCAATTATTCAATAAATTTGTTGTCTATTTTATTTAATTTGTTTGTGCACCGCTATTTTTTCTTTGGGCGGAACTAGTAATTGTGGATTTCTATCCCATTTGATTCTTTTGGTTTATATCTATTTATTAGATTTATTATACCTGATTTTGGAGATTTTGTGTAGGTTTCTTATTGCCCTTGGGCTATGTCTACACTTTGTGCAAAATTTACTTGTTAAAGGGAACCTTTCAGGTGCAATATACACCCAGAACCACGAGCAGTTCTGAGTGCAGATTGCTAATCCCTGCCTGACCGTCCCATCATCTAGTAGCATAGATATAAAGATCTTTAGAAAAAGTATTTATAGAGATCCTTTATGATATGCTAATGAGGCCAGGGACTAGTCTCAACTTCCCCCGACTAGTTAACCATCTTAGCATGTTAGTACGCCCACAGGGTCATGCTAACATGCTATTAAGTGCCCATTGCCCAGCATCATTGCCAGTGACGCGTGCATCTGTGTCTGTTGTCTTTGCCACTGAATAGAGGTTTAGGGTCAGTGCGCATGATCAAAATTCACCGCACTTTCGGTCATGTGCACTAGACCTCTTTGAAGCTGGTTCGCGTATACTCGGCTTCATAGTGCACATGACCGAAAGTGTGGTGACTTCTGATCATGCGCTCTGAGCCTAAACCCGGCGTCTGAGGTGGTGAGAACGGACACAGTTGCGCACGTCACCGCCAATGACACTGGGCAATGGGCATTGAATAGGATGTTAGCCTGACCCTTTGGGCATGCTAACATGCTAAGGGGGCTGCTAGTCGAGGGAACTAACGCCCTTGAGACTAGTCACTGTGCTCATTAGCAGCTCATAAAGGATCTTTAGAAATACTTTTTCTAAAGATCTCTTTATCTATGCTACTGTATACAGGGACGGTTAGGCAGGGATAGGGTTAGGCAATATGTGCCCAGATCTGCTCGTGGTTCTGGGTGCATATTGCACCTGAAAGGTTCCCTTTAAATGCAGATATTGTTTACAGATTTTACCTTATACATTGAAAAAAGTGAAAATCCACTGCATTTGTGCAACAGAATGAAAATCTGTGGCATGTTCTGATTTCATACAATAAAGTGATGACCTTTCAGGCTATGTGTTCACGGGACAATGTACCCTCGGATTTTGCCGAGGAAAACCTGCGGATTTATCTGGATTTTCCAGATAATTCCGCAGGTTTGCCAAATACAAACACTCCCCATGTTATCCTATGGGATTTGGGGAGTGCTGTATCAATGCTGCGGTATCTGCAGCTGTGGAATATGCTGCGGATGTCCCGCAGCCGCACGTAACTGCATGTCAATTATTCATGCGGAAATATCTGCAGAATTCCTGCCTTTCCACTATGGAGATAGAGGGCGGGAAATCCGCAGGTATTTCCGCACTTGTCCCGCAGGTTTACCGCAGCAAAAATGTTTGAATCCCGCAGCAATGGATAGCTGAGGATTCTGGGGAGCAGCTGCGGACAAACTTGCAATCGCTGCCCGTGGCACACAACATCGCTAGGACCCGTCGAACGTACTTACCTGCCTAGCGATGTCGCTGTGGCCGGCGAACCGCCTCCTTTCTAAGGGGGAGGTTTGTTCGGTGTCACAGCGGCGTCACTAAGAGGCAATAGAAGCAGAGGGGCGGAGATGAGCGGCCGTAACATCCCGCCCACCTTCTTCCTTCTTCATTGCAGGTGGACGGAGGTAAGATGTTCCTCGTTCCTGCGGTGTCACACATAGCGATGTGTGCTGCCGCAGGAACAACGAACAACCTGCGTCCTGCAACAGCAATGATATTTAGGATTAGAACGACGTGTCAACTATCAACTATTAGGTGAGTAATTTTGATCGTTACCGGTCGTTCCTGCGTTTCACACGCAACGACGTCGCTAACGAGGCCGGATGTGCGTCACAAATTCCGTGACCCCAGCGACATCTCGTTAGCGATGTCGTTGCGTGTAAAGCCCCCTTTAGTGTGTAGTATTCTCGGAGGTTTTCTTTGCCATTTTGTATATGATTTTTATTTCATTTTTGAAGTCCAATAAAGAAGCCAATGGACAAAAATAGCAGTAAAAAAGCCATACAAAGAGCATGTATAAAATGTTTACCGTATATAAAGTATATTTATGTCCAGTTGATCTACCTTGCGACGTGCCTGCCCTTTAATTAAGTGGGCTGGGAAGGATTGTGCATTACTTGACATTAATCAGTTCTGCTAACACTTAGCCAAGCAGTCTGCAAATGTTTCACCCACCTCGGCACATACTCCAGCCCAGGCACCATGCAATAAATTGTGTCATAATTTACCCAGACACATGGTTCCCTGAAATGCTTTATAACTTTTATTCCTGAAATGAAACGCACACTCCAAACAAGCTGCTTTTTCTGTCCACCCTCCGAAGGGCTGTGATTTATATCAGTGAAATAAAAAAGTAATTCTGCAAACCAAGAGGGGTTTTTTTCCCTGAACTGGTGAAATGCATGTTTTGTAAGTAGTTCAAACTGATTTTTTTTGCAAATCTCTGCCATCTGTAACATCCAGAGCAAGGAAGTTTATACTGGAGCCAAGAAGTCTGCTTGTAGTACAAGGTACATTGAGGAAACATATTGCAGTTTGGTGTTCTGGCGAATGCACATTAAAAATGTTAAAATGATAGAATTGTGGCCATGTTTATGGAGGGGCACTGCTGCGCGGTGGCTAATAAATAATCTGTTTTCTTTAGGATTAATATTTATTTTCCTAGCAGTGAAAAGTTGTAGTAAACTTATAACATTAATACATTCAGTTTGCTATAAAACTAAGTTTTACTGGAGATTTTTTTTTTCTTGATCCCCAATGTGGCCCTACCGTGGCGGCCTCCATCGGAGGATAATAGTCATCTGTTAGTCGTGATGAACACTTCATGGGTCATTTAAACATAGGGTCGCTACAGAAAACCAAGTGTAATTAAATCGTACAGCAGTTTTGGAGTGAAATAGGGGCTTTTCCTGGAGGGCAATTGGTAACCATTGGCCTCCATAGCAGATCTATCACCATTGAACTCTACACTTCTTCTGAAGGTTGGCTTTTTCACCACTGAGTCCATCATTGCTGCTATCTGCAGGGATAGTAATTATGTCCATGACCCATGCTTGTATCTGACAGGAGTACAAAGGTCTACTTTTAGGCTCATGGCCTGAAATGCTGGATCAGTTACATGACCTTCTGTCTAGCAGGTGCCATTTATGAGGCTTGTCTCTTCTTAGTAGACATTTGGTCCACTCATAGGTCCAACCATAGGTAACAAAGCTACTCAGGAACTTACATTGTTTGGCTTAAGGGGGCTTTACACAGTAGCGATATCAGTGACAATATCGCTATCGTGCGAACCCGCCCCCTCGTTTGTGCGTCACGGGCATATCACTGCCCGTCGCGCACAGAATCTCACTCCCACGTCACACGGCTTACCTGCCCTGCGACGTCGCTCTGGCTGGCGATCCGCCTCCTTTCTAAGGGGGCGGGTCGTGCGGCGTCACAGCGATGTCACACGGCAGCCGTCCAATAGAAGCGGAGGGGCGGAGATGAGCGGTATGTAAACATCCCGCCCACCTCCTTCCTTCCGCATTGGCGGTGGATGCAGGTAATGAGATGTTCCTGGCTCCTGTGGTGTCACACATAGCGATGTGTGCTGCCGCAGGAACGAGGAACAACATCGCTAATTAGAAATCAACGATTTTTGGTTTTAGCACGAGCTCTCCACGGCAAATGATTTGTGCCGCTTTTGCGATCGTTTTAGATCCCACAAAACTGTTACACGCTACGATATCGTTAATGACGCCGGATGTGCATCACTAATGACGTGACCCCAACGATAAAACATTAACGATATCGTAGCGTGGAAAGCCCCCTTTATTCCTGGGATTCTTCAAATAATGTCATCAAGGTATACAATTGTGCCGACCCCAAGACAGGAGCCGGTGCTGCTCGGATCCGGATCCATGGTATGGCTCGAGGGGTTCTCTGGATCCGGGGGTCGAGCGGACACTCCGAATCAAAGGGGGACGCATTTGTACGGGATTTGCCGTAGTCAGTCTGTGACGCCACCCACGGTGTGTGGTGAAGTATGGCACCACCGCTGCTGCTGTGGGACACTCGGGGGTGATGGGATGGCAGCTGGTTGTTAACCCCTCCGTGGGCAGGGATGGTTGCCCCGGGACCCAATGACTTGGTGCAGGGGACGTTGATGGCAGGGGGCGGCGCACCTGGTCAGACCAGGGAGTCTCAGCTTACTCACGGTTAAAGAAATCATACAAGTCCAGTGATTAACCAAGGTGCTGGTGGCCGGCCGCCGCGGCCAGGTGTACTCTGGTCCCCCACCCGGGCTGGTGGTCTGTATCACTTTCCTCTGCACTGTGTTGTGATGTGGTGGACTTCCCAGTGTGGAATGCGGGAGTCTGCTCCCGGTGCTATTGTTGGGAGCCGTGCCCACTGACGCTGATCTGTGGAATCTACCGGGCCCTGGCGGATACCCTATAGCTCTCTGTGGGTGGTTGTCTGCTTTTGGGACTTTGGTTGAGACAGGACCTATAATCCTGCCATCAATCAGTTAAATAGCTTGGCCGTTGGTTCCCGTCTTGGCTTCAGGGTCCGAGTACCCCCTCTGTGCACGGTTTCCGGTCGGGTCTCTGGTGTCGGAACCGGCGGGCTCATACCCGGCCCCGATCCACCTCGGATCTGCCGAGCCGTCTTCCCGTTTCCTGCTAGACACGGACCACCATCTACCACCTAGCCAATGCACCAGGGCTCCAACCCTGGTGCCTGTCAGTTTGAGCCTCAGACCTTTGGCACAGACCTGGACTCCACTCCAACTCCACTTTGCACTAGAACTTGACTCAATGTTTTCCCGCCCCGGGCTCTCCAGACCCGTAGGTGGGCGTTCTCCTTCCGCCTGGTCCTGCCCACTGCTGTGCCTGTCCTGCCCTGGGGAGGTGACTAGGGTTTCAGGTCGGCTCCTTTAACCCTGTGAGGGAAGGTGTTATGCAGGGGCCTCATGTGTGTGACTACCTGATTTGGCCAGGGCGTCACACAATTTCATCTTAGTCTGGTTCGTCACCTATTGCCTGAGTATATGTTTATATACAGATATTGTTTTTAGCAGTTTTATACCTACTTTACCTGATTTTGACCCAGCTCTTCCCTGTTTAAATCATCATTCAGGTAATTTCCTTCTTTGATTACTGGCGATCTTTTCTCCTTGTGGATTGTCACACCAGATTGGTCTAGAGTGCCTCCTGACAACTCTTCAGCCCCAATATCACTGCTCTACACTGTGTGCAGAATTATTAGGCAAATCAGTATTTTGATCACATGATAATTTTTATACATGTTGTCCTACTCCAAGCTGTATAGGCTTGAGAGCCAACTACCAATTAAGTAAATCAGGTGATGTGCATCTCTGTAATGAGGAGGGGTGTGGTGTAATGACATCAACACCCTATAAAAGGTGTGCTTAATTATTGGGCAACTTCCTTTCCTTGGCAAAATGGGTCAGAAGAGAGATTTGATGAGCTCTGAAAAGTCCAAAATTGTGAGATGTCTTGCAGAGGGATGTAGCAGTCTTGAAATTGCCAAACTTTTGAAGCGTAATCACCGAACAATCAAATGTTTCATGGCAAATACCCAACAGGGTCGCAAGAAGTGTGTTGGGCAAAAATGACACAAAATAACTGCCCATGAATTGAGGATGCCATTTGTCACAAGTTTGGCCATATTTCAGAGCTGCAATGTTACTGGAGTATCAAAAAGCACAAGGTGTGCCATACTCAGGGACATGGCCAAGGTAAGGAAGGCTGAAAAACCACCACCTTTGAACAAGAAACATGAGATAAAACATCTAGACTGGGCTAAGAAATATCTTAAGACTGATTTTTCAAAGGTTTTATGGACTGATGAAATAAGAGTGACTCTTGATGGGCCAGATGGATGGGCCAGAGGCTGGATCAGTGAAGGGCAGAAAGCTCCACTCTGACTCAGACGCCAGCAGGGTGGAGGTGGGGTACTGGTATGGGCTGATATCATCAAAGATGCACTTGTGGGACCTTTTCGGGTTGAGGAAGGAGTGAGCTCAACTCCCAGACCTACTGCCAGCTTCTGGAAGACAACTTCTTCAAGCAGTGGTACAGGAAGAAGTCGGTATCGTTCAAGAAAAACATGATTTTCATGCAGGACAATGCTCCATCACATGCATCCAACTACTCCACAGCGTGGCTGGCCAGTAAAGGTCTAAAAGATGAAAAAATAATGACATGGCCCCCTTGTTCACCTGATATTTATGACTCTTTTGGGTTGATTGAGAACATAGTTGTTGATCAATAGTAAAAAAAATCCTCTAAAATACAACTTGCCTAATAATTCTGCAGATGGTGTATCAGATCCCAAGAAAGATGTATAAAGTCCAGCTCACCATGTTGCTAATCCAATTTCCGTATGGATCTTGGGCAAAAATGGTTTGCCATAACCAATATAATCCAAAAGAAATTTAGAAGAAACTCGGCTCTGAAATACAAAATGTTCTCTATTTAATCCATTTCACATCTAGAGCATCACAAAGAAAACAATGGACACATGAATAGCATTTTCTATGCATTTCAGGTGTACTCAGCACTAGAGATGAGCAGACCCATGGAAGTTTGGTGGATTCAGCTGGACTTTAGATAAAGTACAGTTTTGGACCCGGACTTGTCTTGAACCCCAGAAGAAAGCACTAATTGGGCAGTTCGGGTCTCTGCCCACATGCAGCCAGCCATAAACATCACTTCCGGGGGCAGGTGGGTGGGGCTTTTAGATTTTTTTTTCTTTGGTGCACACTACACCCTATCACGCTGTTGTTACCCCCAGTCAGAGTCAAACACTGCAAGTGCCCCGGACTGGGCTGAGCACCGAGCGTAGCACAGCGATGCCCGAACAAGCATACGTAAAGCACTCGAAATCCGAATCCAAACTCTGTTTTACTGTAAAGTCTGTTAGGTATAAACACTGAACACTGAACCTCGTGTCATCTCTATTCAGCACCCTAAATCATGTGTGCTTTCTGATGCCTATATATGAAATGCTTTAAAAAAGGAACATTTTTTATGTCAGAACCCAACTTTTACTCTTGTCTTTCTTTTGGATCAGATCCAAAGCCTACCCCGTTCACCCGTACTATGACATAATACTACATAATGTAGCAGGATGGGGTTAACATCAACATGCCTGATTATTTCATGAGAATAATCGGGGGGCTCAATACATATTAGAAGATTTTCTGTTTGTGCTGTTGTCAGAGGCTAAAGTTGGTGGAGGTCTTTAGAATGGACTATCAATGAGGTTGGGTTAATCGGTTATAAGCCTTTGATAGCTATTGGCTAACAATCCATTCATTGGCGTTGCTAAAAATGCTTCTGTTTTTAACCCCTTCACCCCCAGGCGATTTTCCATTTTTCTTTTTTTCTTCTTCTTCCAAGAACCTTAACTTTTTTATTTTTTTGTCAATGTTGCCATATGACAGCTTGTTTTTTACAGTATATACCATATAGTGTCCTGGAAAGCGGCAATAAAAATCTAAGTGTGGAAAAATTGCAAAAAAAAAGTGCATGATTGTTTTGGGGGTATTTTATTCACAGTGTTCATTATATGGTAAAACGGATGTGTCAGTGTGATGTCTCAGGTCAGTACGAGTTTGTTGATACCAAATATGTATAGGTTTACTTTTATCTAAAGGGTTAAAAAAATTCAGAAGTTTGTCCAAAAAAGTGGCGCCATATTCCACAACCCGTAGCGTTCTAATTTTTCAGGATATGGTGCTAAGTAATGTCTTATTTTTTGCATCTCAAGCTGTTTTTAATGGTACCATATTTTCACAGATGCTACGTTTTTCTCGCCTGTTATTGCATTTTGTGCAAAATTTGCAACAACAAACGTAATTTTGGAGTTTGTAATTTTATTGGCGCTATGCCGTTTACCGATCAGATTAATTCATTTTATATTTTGATAGATTGAGCATTTCTGAATTTTCAGTGGGGCGAATAGGGGTTAATTTGAACTTTTAGGTTTTTTTTATTTTTTAAAACTTTTTTTTACTTTTTTTATTTTACTAATACTATAAGTATCAGTAGTCTGATTGCTGATTCATTTCTGCTGATCAGGGCAGCACAGCTCTGATCAGCAAAAATGATGCATTTTTGTTATAGTCGCTGCTCTGCTGACTGTAACAGGAACTATGTCTTACTAGCGACAGGAATCATCACATGACCTGTCGCTACCATAGCAATCATTGGTTCCCTGTGAGTCCGCCACGGAGCCTCCGATAGCGACAGGGAAAAGCCCGTTCCCCATTATGGCGATTTAAATAGCGCTGTCACATTTTGATAGCGTAATTTAAAGGGTTAACAGGCACAGGTGGATTGCAGATCAACCCGCGCCTGCGACGCACACGTCTGCTGTTCAGATCAGCAGACATGTGCAAGGATCACCACCAGCTCATGGCAGCAGCCAGCAGTGATCACCCTTTCATGAGTTAGGACGTACTGTTACGTCCTAGGTCATGAAGGGGTTGAAAAGGTTGTTTACTTTTCATAAATGGGTAAAATTACAAAGTATTTGTAAAAATAAACAACCTTACAAGTTTCTTGCCATTAAAAATGATTTTAATTCTCAGCAATGGATTTTTAATTTTGTTCTTTAAGACTTATTTAGGTTGATGTTAACTCTGCAGCGTAAAGTGTTGGGTCTCCAACGTAAGGAGTGCAGCGCCTTCAGGCTCTTTACTATAGAGCTTAGAATCACTGCTCTGAAGATCGCTAGATCGATGAAGTCGGACAACTTCCGTAAACTGCGCTTCTCAGATGTGGCATAAGTTCGGGCCACCAGTGCTTAGTGTGCCACTTTCTTGAACTCTCAGTCAGTCAGGAGCGCATCAACCTCAAACAAGCCGGAAGCCATGAAGCAGCAGAGCGGTGCGCTATTAAAGACAAGCTGGGAACAACAATTCAATGGAGAAACGGAAATTAGTCCAACATTTTATTCTTATTATTATTTATTATTATAGCGCCATTTATTCCACGGCACTCAACATGGGAAAAGGGGTACACATAGACAAGTACAATAATCATGAACATTTTAAGGCACAGACTGGTACAGGAGGAATGAGGACCAGCCCGCGAGGGCTCACACACCTAATGCTTCTCTACTTAATATTTACCACGAGGGGAAAGTTGGGATGCTCCTATACTTGGCTAATCTTCTATTGAATATCACAAATTCAGGCAGTAAAGAATGCATAAGTCAAAATGACAAACCTGTTGTTTGTCAGTCATCACATCTCCCCAAGATTCAAGAAAAAGTGATCAAAACATTGTCAGTACCCAAAAAATGGTGCTAATATAAACTACCCCTCACAAATAATACATTTATGGCTCTGTGATGAAAACAAGGGCAAAAATGAAATCTGTCCAACTAAGAAGGTGTTTAAAAGCATACGTTTGTGAACCTAAGCCATGAGTATGTACATCTTCCCTGTCATATGGGTTAGAATCTGTACATATGGGTGTGACTGAGGTAAGGAAACCATGTTAGAAGCTTCACTGGCACAATATGCTAATACGAGGGAATACATTCATTATATGAAGTCACAGAAGTAGAATATGGTAATTATTGTTAAGTGAATGGTCAGCTCGGATTATCCCTTCTGGTGGGGAGCCTACCCCTCAGGTAGTGTGATTGTAGGAAATCTCTCCACTGGGAATCTCACAGGTCTGGGGATATCTGTGGGAACTCACCATGTGAATGCTCCCTGTAGTGTAGTAGAGAAAAGAAAGCATTCCACGGCACCCATCAGAATTAAAAGAGTTCTACAGTGTCCATTGATTTGCTTATGCTATGCAACCCTCCAGGGCCAAATGATCTTTGGCTAAGCTGATAGAAGACAGAGCCATAGCTATGTTTTCTTTCACCTGAGAATAAGTTTCTGTTTGTTGCCTCTGGCCCTGTATCTACGTACAGATGCTCCAGCTGTCCTCTCCTTAAGACACCTCTGAATTAAATATATTTTACTCAGTTATATGGCGCCGTCATATTCTGCAGCACTTTACAGAAATTATTATCATCACTTTCCCCATTGGAAATTTGTCTCTTCAAGGAGAAAGTAGACAAACTCTAGTGCCACCTATTTGAAGGTCCCTGGAGTGGATAACGGAAGGGGCCACATGGGATTGTGGCACCTAAATGAGTATGAGTTTTATGGATTAGGATCCCTAGTTAGTAAATCAACAATTGCCACAGTTTTTTATCCCATTAGGTGTAATGTTTGTGAGGTAATTTTGCTCGTCACTGTTTATTCTCCGTCGGTGTCCCCAGGGCAGAAGGATAGAGGCTATAAGAAGAAGGAGCGCCCAGCACTGTGAGAAGGCCGCCCCCGATATTGTGGGAGCAGGGCCGAGATCTCGGATGTCGTCAGAGGGCCGGTTGGGCCTGGAGACTTGGCATGGGTCCCGCTGCCGGAGAATGTGGGGCGGAGAGCGGATACATAAGCAGGCCCTCCTGGTGGTGCTGCAAAGTTGGCAAAACCCGCACAGGCAGGAGCATGGATGCGGGGAACACACCACTACGGAATCAGCACACAGCTGCAGACCCCTCGCTCTGGTCCCTCGATGGCACTGGCCTAGCTGTCACCAGAAGTTATGACTGAGGAGGTGGGAGCAGCACGACAACAAAGGGGTTCGGATGACCAATGGTTCACAGGTGGGAGCCAGCCCCATGGATAACAGGACACGGGGCATGGTGAGATACATTCTATAGTTATTAGGGATGATGGGTAGGTGGAAGAGGGGCTCTACTCAATGATTCAGAGAGCTGTTCAGGAAGCAGTTAGATAGTGGCAAGCACTTAGATAGTGGGTTGAATAGCATTGTGGGGGGTCCCATAGGCCCCCTAATATTGCTACTTCTCTATTAAAAGAGGCTATGATGTGCCATGTCTCGCCCCTCGGTTTTCATTTAGCTGAGGAGATTAAGGAGAGGATTTGGCACCAGGAATATGTGTCGATCTTCTCTCTTCTACCCACTTCAAAAGCACCAAATGCTGCTTTATCTGAGAAGTAGGAGGATAAAGCAGATTTGGATACAGATAAATGACGTAATCCTAGGTAATTTTTGTCATGGTTACAAGCATTTTCAATCTATTCAGCGGTGCTTGGGGAGAAGGAACCAGGTCTGTTTACAGGACTGTTCCAGCATGTAGATGTCGCGGGCGGGGAGGACGCCGTCGCTGCTGCGCTCTCGCTAACGCTCGGGTCCGGCGCTGCTGCGATGGCTGCTCGGTGGCTCGAGCAGTGGGCCGGATCCGGGGACTCGAGCTGCGCTCCTCACCCGTGAGTGAAAGGGGTGGTTGGTTTGGGGGATGTAGTCCGAGACGCCACCCACGGGTCGTGGTGAAGATGGGCACCACCGCTGCTGGTGTCGGGGATCCCGGGAGCGATGGTAGGGAGCAGCTGGGATGTTGTTTTCCCCCTCCGTGGGTAGGGGGGGTCGGTGGTCCCGGGGCCCGCTGTTGTAACGGGGAGCCAGGGTCGGTGAGGTGCTGGGTCGCAGGGACAGCGCGGCGCGGTGCCAGATGGCATGGGTGTACTCACTCAGCAAGAAAGGTACAAAGTCCTCCGCAAACCAAACGGCTGGATGGACGGGTCCCGCAGCCGGCTGCAGTGTCTGTCTCCCCGGACAGGTGATGGCGACTGTCTTTCCCTGCACCTTTGTGTTCTCGTTGACTACTATGGATCCCCAAAGGTAGTCCGCTCCCCAGTGTATGGGTACCGGAGGAGCCCGTTTGCCCGCAGGCGCTGGCCTTTGGGTCTCTAACCTTAGGCGGTAGCTGTATACCCTCATGGTGTGGGCGGTTGCCTTCAATCGGGGCTTTTGCTGTTGTGAAACCCCTGGGGTTCCAGTCACATTTGGATCTGACTATTGTCGGCGGCTCCAAGCTTGGTCGGGTCCGATGGCCCTGCCTGTGTCTGCTGGCTTCACTTCGATCCCCGGTCGGTACCGGCGGGCCATCGCCCGACCTCGTTCCTACGGTTCTGCGTCGCTCCACCACTCCTGCAAACGGCCACCACCGTCTGCCAACCTTGCTGTTGGTGCCTGGGCCAAAAACCCAGACACCCAAGTGTTTAGTCCTCACTCCTCAAACTCCAAGACTCAACTAAACTGTCACTTTTCCTGCCTCCAGGCCTGTGAACTCCTCGGTGGGTGGAGCCAACCGCTTTGCTCTGCCCCACCTGGTGTGGACATCAGACACTGGAGGGAGGCAACAAGGGTTTTTGTTTGGCTGGTGTCCCTGTCTAGTGGGGGTGGGGTGTTTGTATGTTATCTGTGACGACCTGGCTAGGCCAGGGCGCCACATTCCCCCTTGGTGAAATGCAGACCGTCCGCGGGCTGCCCGTCCATCACCGGTTTTATTTTTCAAAGCTGTAAAAGATAAATAACATGTAACATTTCAAACATATAAGCAATTTTTGTTAGGACACTTAAACGTTGCACATATAAACATTTTTAATACTGACGGACGGGTGTCTTCCGCTCTCCCACCCAAGCAACCTAGCCCTGATGCTGCCCCTAAGAAGTGGGCAGCAACCCTTGACCCCAGTCCAGGTTCAGGCTGCCCGAGCGGGAACGGACACAGTAACTCGCACCCGGCTGTCACTTCAGGGGACCCCACGTCCTTGGGGGACCCCTGACCCCCGGAGGATGGCCACCGATCCTGGTGGTGGCTGGGCCCCAGCTTGCTCTGCTGCGGGCCCTTCCTCTAATCTGCCTCTCCGGAGGCGGCTCCGACGGAATATCACCCCTCAGCTTATTTACAAGCCCACAAGTTCGTGGGTGGCCTGCCAGTTCTCGGCCATGTCCATGAGTAGTCTCTCATGCTGGTTATAAAACACAGGGTCTCTACTGGGACAACTTGCCGGCACGGCCGGTATAATCACATGGATAATCAGGTAAAGTTCCCGGTTCATTAAAAATCATTCAATCGAACATTTACACACTTAACATATAACACCCCTAAATGGTAGTTTCCCTAGACCTAAGCGGGGGTTGGCCTAAGTTGGGGCCTGTGGACCTTCTGGGCCCAATGCTATCAGTGGAGGGCGAGGGGACAGAGGAGACAGTCAGCTCCTCTTCCCGTCTACTGTGTGGGGCCGGCAGAGACTCAGGGGGACTGGGTACAGGTGCAGCCCTGGGCACTGGTTCACTGGCGGGTACTTCCGTCTCCTTTTCCTCCACGGGTTGTGGGAACATTATTACCGGAATAAGCACCGTGCCGTTCTGTGTAGGCCAGTCCGCTGGGAAATCACCCATTACAATGTGGATCACTTCTTTCTCCTTCTCCCCGGTCGGCCTGGGGGTTGGAACTTCAGCTGCTACCTTCAACGGCGATGGGCACCTCTTCAGGTGGGCCCTGGACACCGTGGCCGAAGTCTTCCCCTGGTCACGACTAATCTGGTAGGCCTTCTCATTTTCCCATTCACTGGGTTTTATGACATACGGGGTCTTTTCCCACTGGTCATCGAGCCTATGGGTTCTTCTCTTTCATCTCAGCACCACATCTCCAGGTTTAATGGAGCCAGCTGGAGCCCGCCTGTTGAAGTACTGTTCCTGCTGTTTCCGGCTCCGACACAGTTTCCTCTCTACATACTCCTGGACCTGTCGGTACTGCGCTCTCCGCCGAGTGTCCCACCCAGCAGTTGAAGGGAGGGCGTCTGGAGCTTCCAAGCCCATTTCTAGGTCCAACGGCAACCGGCCTGGCTGAGCTCGCATCAAATACGCTGGTGTACATTTGGTAGAGCTAGAAGGAATTTTGTTGTACATATTGACCAGGTCAGACAGCTTTTCTGGCCACAGGTTCCGCTATTCTAGCGGTAACATCTTGAGGAGACCCAGGACCAGATGGTTCATTTTTTCACACATGCCATTAGTCTGGGCGTGGTAAGGCGTGGTCCGAATCTTCTTGCAGCCGTACAACTGGCAGAATTCTTGAAACACCTCTGCTTCAAAAGCCGGGCCCCGGTTGGTAAGCACCCTCTCCGGGTACCCGTGCGGTCGGCAGAAATAGGCCTGGAATGCTCTAGCGGCGGTACGGCCAGTCAGGTCCTTGACTGGAACAACCACCATGAATCGTGACTAGTGGTTTACAATAGTCAGGGCGTAGGTGTTTACCCACTTTGGCTAGGGGTGAGCTTCCCGTGGTCGAGGGCGACCAACTCCAGCGGCTGATGAGTGATGATTGGGCGTAGAGGGGCCTTCTGGCTGGCCTCAACCCTTCTTCTCTGTGCACAGGGACCACACTCCCGGCACCAGGCCACTACAGACTCTCGCATCCCACTCCAATAGAACCGCTCCCTCAACAGCATCTCCAGCTTCTTCCACCCAAAGTGCCCGACACCGTCATGGTAAGCCTGTAGAACTGTGGGCACACTAGCTTGGGGAACCACCAGCTGACGAACCTTCTCATGGGTCTTCGGGTTGATCAGTTCCCGATACAGTGTCCCCTGGTCCAGGTGCAGCCGGGCTCGTTCTTTCCACAGCCGTTGGGCCTCAGGCGGAGCAGCGGGGTCCAGTCTGGTGGAACCTTGTTCAATCATGGTCTTGACCACTTGGACGGCAGGCGCTTGGTCTTGGGCTTCTTGCCACCCCTGACTGGGTAGCGGGTCCAGGCTCGCCTGCTGCTGCTGAACATGCAGCTTCTCGACTGGTGGCCGGTGGAATGCGGGCAGCTTGATTTCTTCGAGATCATCGCCTTCCGGTCCCTCATCCGATAGGTAGGGCATCCGGGATAGCGCATCCGCGTTGATGTTCTTGCGGCCGGCTCGGTACTTGATCGTGAAGTCATAATTAGATAGCCGGGCTACCCACCGCTGCTCCAACGCGCTTAGTTTGGCTGTGTCCAGATGGGTTAACGGATTATTGTCCGTATAGGCGGTGAACTTAGCGGCTGCAAGGTAATGGCGGAATCGCTCGGTAATGGCCCACACCAGAGCTAAGAATTCAAGCTTGAAGGAGCTGTAATTCTCAGGATTCCTTTCCGTGGGCCGGAGTTTTCTGCTGGCATAAGCGATCACTTTTTTCCTTCTGTTCTGGACCTGGGACAGGACGGCTCCCAAGCGTACATTACTGGCATCGGTGTAGAGGATGAATGGGAGATTATAGTCGGGATACGCCAGGATTTCTTCCCGTCAAGGCCGTCTTCAGCTGGCAGAAAGACTCTTTGTGTTTCGCTTCCCATGCCAACAGGGTTCCAGAGGGCCTGCCACTAGTGATGAGCGAGTACTAAAAAGCTCGGGTGCTCGAAGCTCGGGCCGAGCCTCCCAAGATACTCGTGTACTCGGACCGAGCAACGAGCCCAATGTTATCCTATGGGAGACCCGAGTATTTTTGTGAAATGACCCCCCGGCAGCATGGAGAAACCCTAAAAATGTCACAAAAGTCTCAGAAGAGTGCTCAAATGACATGGCAACAGCATGGGGAAGACCCCTTGAAGCATTTATCACTCAAAAGTCACAGCTGTGAACAATTTTGTCCGCGTTTCACGCCATTTTTACGGACTCACGAGAAAACCTTCCAAAATGACCCCAAAATGATTTTTCATGGCAGAAATGTTAAGGGCACATACGCAATAGTGAGATAGAGCTGGTGTATGTTACTTTTTGAGATTAATACATGAAAAATTTTACGTGAAAACATTGTGTGGCACTCCGATGTCCCTGAGAAGAGACGTACATGAAGGCCTCTTGAGTCTAATGTGCCCATTTTGAGGAAGTGAGTCTTTGTAGTATTTTCCTTTGCCAGGGCAGTCCAAAATTGTGAGGTTCACCAATGCCCCTGGATAGAGACGTGCATGATGGCCTGTAAACCTGAAGTGCCCATTGTAAGGAAGTGGGTCTATTTTAGTATAGCCCTTAGGCAGGGCAGCCAAAAATTGGGAGGCTCCACATTGTCCCTGGATAGAGACGTGCATGATGGCCTGTAAACCTGAAGTGCCCATTGTAAGGAAGTGGGTCTATTTTAGTATAGCCCTTAGGCAGGGCAGCCAAAAATTGGGAGGCTCCACGTTGTCCCTGGATAGAGACGTGCATGATGGCCTGTAAACCTGAAGTGCCCATTGTAAGGAAGTGGGTCTATTGTAGTATAGCCCTTAGGCAGGGCAGCCAAAAATTGGGAGGCTCCACGTTGTCCCTGGGTAGAGACGTGCATGAGGGCCTCAAAACATTAAGTGTCCATTGTCAGGAAGTGGGTGTATTATAGTATAGCCCTTAGGCAGGGCAGCCAAAAATTGGGAGGCTCCACGTTGTCCCTGGGTAGAGACGTGCATGAGGGCCTCAAAACATTAAGTGTCCATTGTCAGGAAGTGGGTGTATTATAGTATAGCCCTTAGGCAGGGCAGCCAAAAATTGGGAGGCTCCACGTTGTCCCTGGGTAGAGACGTGCATGAGGGCCTCAAAACATTAAGTGTCCATTGTCAGGAAGTGGGTGTATTATAGTATAGCCCTTAGGCAGGGCAGCCAAAAATTGGGAGGCTCCACGTTGTCCCTGGGTAGAGACGTGCATGAGGGCCTCAAAACATTAAGTGTCCATTGTCAGGAAGTGGGTGTATTATAGTATAGCCCTTAGGCAGGGCAGCCAAAAATTGGGAGGCTCCACGTTGTCCCTGGGTAGAGACGTGCATGAGGGCCTCAAAACATTAAGTGTCCATTGTCAGGAAGTGGGTGTATTATAGTATAGCCCTTAGGCAGGGCAGCCAAAAATTGGGAGGCTCCACGTTGTCCCTGGGTAGAGACGTGCATGAGGGCCTCAAAACATTAAGTGTCCATTGTCAGGAAGTGGGTGTATTACAGTATAGCCCTTAGGCAGGGCAGCCAAAAATTGGGAGGCTCCACGTTGTCCCTGGGTAGAGACGTGCATGAGGGCCTCAAAACATTAAGTGTCCATTGTCAGGAAGTGGGTGTATTATAGTATAGCCCTTAGGCAGGGCAGCCAAAAATTGGGAGGCTCCACGTTGTCCCTGGGTAGAGACGTGCATGAGGGCCTCAAAACATTAAGTGTCCATTGTCAGGAAGTGGGTGTATTATAGTATAGCCCTTAGGCAGGGCAGCCAAAAATTGGGAGGCTCCACGTTGTCCCTGGGTAGAGACGTGCATGAGGGCCTCAAAACATTAAGTGTCCATTGTCAGGAAGTGGGTGTATTATAGTATAGCCCTTAGGCAGGGCAGCCAAAAATTGGGAGGCTCCACGTTGTCCCTGGGTAGAGACGTGCATGAGGGCCTCAAAACATTAAGTGTCCATTGTCAGGAAGTGGGTGTATTATAGTATAGCCCTTAGGCAGGGCAGCCAAAAATTGGGAGGCTCCACGTTGTCCCTGGGTAGAGACGTGCATGAGGGCCTCAAAACATTAAGTGTCCATTGTCAGGAAGTGGGTGTATTATAGTATAGCCCTTAGGCAGGGCAGCCAAAAATTGGGAGGCTCCACGTTGTCCCTGGGTAGAGACGTGCATGAGGGCCTCAAAACATTAAGTGTCCATTGTCAGGAAGTGGGTGTATTATAGTATAGCCCTTAGGCAGGGCAGCCAAAAATTGGGAGGCTCCACGTTATCCCTGGGTAGAGACGTGCATGAGGGCCTCAAAACATTGTTCCCATTGCAAAGGAGCGGGTCTCCTGTCGTTGTAATGTCCATTCTGCAAAGAATGGGCGAAAAAATTTACCACTGGGGGTATACCTGAAACAAAGGCCTAAGTATTGCAATTTGTAACGGTCATCATCATGGTGGCGCATGAGGAGAAGGAGGAGCAGTCCAGCGATTATCCAAAGTCCAGAAGTGTTTACCCATGGGTGAGTGGAGGTACATGGCAAACTTTAAATTCCGCTCTCATTTGCTGGTGGTGTGGTGAAGTCTGGCCCAATCCAACCCTTGTTCATCTTAATCAGAGTCAGCCTGTCAGCATTTTCAGTTGACAGGCGGGTGAGTTTATCTGTAATGATTCCACCTGCGCCACTAAAAACACGCTCTGACAAAACGCTAGCAGCAGGGCAGGCCAGGACTTCCAAGGCGTAGAGAGCCAATTCATGCCACGTGTCCAGCTTGGATACCCAATAATTGTAAGGCACAGAGGAATGTCGGAGTACAGTTGTTCGATCTGCAAGGTACTCCTTCAGCATCTGGGCAAACTTAGGATTTCTTGTGGCACTACCCCGCACCTCAGGGGCTGTGGTACGTGAGGGGCTGAGAAAACTATCCCACATCTTAAAGACTGTTCCCCTACCTCTGGCGGATTGGACTTGTGCCTCTCTCGGCTGTACGCCTCGGTTGTCCACTGATTCCTGACCTATGCCGCTAGCGTTTTGTGAGGGGAATGCTTTGCCTACTTCCGTGACTATGGCCTTCCGGAACTGCTGCATTTTGGTTGACCTCTCCTCCACGGGAATAAGAGACAAAAAGTTCTCCTTGTAGCGTGGGTCTAACAGTGTTACCAACCAGTAATGATTGTCGGCCAAGATGTTCTTAACGCGAGGGTCACGAGACAGGCAGCTTACCATAAAGTCAGCCATGTGCGCCAGACTCTTAACAGCCAGGACTTCAGTAGCCTGACCAACAAGATGACTGAACATGCTGTCCTCCTCCTCCTCCTCCTCTTCCTCCTCATCTACCCTGTCCTCTGGGCAGCCACGCTGAACCGAGGATATGACTGGTGTGCATGTTATATCCTCAATTTGGCCGGAGAGTTGCTCCATGTCTTCATCCTCCTCCTCGTCATAGTCCTCCACTGCACGTTGTGATGAGACGAGGCTGGGCTGTGCGTTATCACCCACACCCACTACTGTTTCTTGCTGCAACTCATCGCGCTCCGCCTGCAATGCATCATGTTTGTTTTTCAGCAGAGACTGTTTTAGAAGGCAGAGTAGCGGTATGGTGACGCTAATAATGGCGTCATCACCACTCACCATCTTGGTGGAGTCCTCAAAGTTTTGGAGGATGGTACATAGGTCTGACATCCATCTCCACTCCTCAGGTGTTATGTGTGGAGTTTGACCCATTTCCCGACGGCTTAGGTGATGCAGGTACTCAACAACTGCCCTCTTCTGCTCACATATCCTGACCAACATGTGCAGAGTTGAATTCCAATGCGTGGGGACATCACACACCAGTCTGTGAGCCGGAAGATGCAAACGGCGCTGAAAGCCGGCAAGGCCGGCTGAAGCAGTAGGTGACTTTCGAAAATGTGCAGACAGGCGGCGAACTTTTACCAGCAGATCAGACAGCTGTGGGTATGACTTTAGAAACCGCTGAACCACGAGGTTGAGCACATGGGCCACGCATGGAACATGTGTCAGCTGGCCTCGCCTCAAAGCCGCCACCAGGTTCCGGCCATTGTCACACACGACCTTTCCTGGCTTTAGGTTCAGAGGTGTGAGCCAGTGATCTGCCTGCTGTTTCAGAGCTGTCCACAGCTCTTCTGCATTGTGGGGTTTGTCACCTATGCAGATTAGCTTCAGCACAGCCTGTTGCCGCTTTGCCGAGGCAGTGCTGCAGTGCTTCCAGCTTGTGACTGGTGTGGAGGGTACAGTGGATGAGGATGCGCAGGAGGAGGAGGAGGCTGAAGAGCATGACATTCCGGAGCTGTAGAGTGTGGGTGAAACACTGACTGAGGTAGGGCCTGCAAACCTTGGTGTGGGAAGGACGTGTTCCGTCCCTCGCTCAGACTGGGTCCCAGCTTCCACAATATTAACCCAGTGTGCCGTCAACGAGATGTAGCGGCCTTGCCCACAAGCACTTGTCCACGTGTCTGTGGTTAGGTGGACCTTGGGTGAAACAGCGTTGTTCAGGGCACGTGTGATGTTTTGTGACACGTGGTTATGCAACGTGGGGACGGCACACCGGGAGAAATAGTGGCGTCTGGGGACCGAGTAACGTGGGACAGCTGCCGCCATCAGGTCACGGAATGCTTCTGTCTCCACCAGCCTAAAAGGCAACATTTCCAGCGCAAGCAGTCGCGAAATGTTAGCATTTAGAACTGTGGCATGTGGGGTGTTGGCAGTGTATTTGCGCCTGCGTTCAAAGGTTTGCTGAATGGATAACTGAACGCTGCGCTGGGACAAGGACGTGCTTGATGATGGTGTTCTTTCTGCGTAGGCAACTGCAGGTGCAGGAGTGGAGGAGGCTTGTTCGCAGGCAGCATGGACAGGGGATTGGCTCGCATGCACAACCAGCGAAGACGTAGCAGTGACATCAGCAAGCACTGCTCCTCGACTCTGTTGTACTTCCCACAAAGTCGGGTGCTTGGCTGACATGTGCCTGATCATGCTGGTGGTGGTCAGGCTGCTAGTTTTGGTACCCCTGCTGATGCTGGCATGGCAGGTGTTGCAAATGGCCTTTTTTGAATCATCTGGATCCAACTTAAAAAACTGCCAGACTCGGGAAGACCTAACATTTGTACAGGCACCTTGTGTCGTCGTGTTGTTCCGGGGAACGGTTGCCTGACTTCTGCCTGGGGCCACCACCCTGCTTCTTACTGCCTGTTGTGATGCTACGCCTCCCTCCCCCTGTGCACTGCTGTCCTCGCTCTGCATATCCTCCTGCCAGGTTGGGTCAGTTACTGGATCATCCACCACGTCGTCTTCCTCTTCCGCACCCTGCTCCTCCTCCTGACTTGCTGAAAATTGTGTCTCATCATCGTCCACCACTTGTTGAGACACGTTGCCAACTTCGTGAGAACGTGGCTGCTCAAATATTTGGCCATCTGTACAGACGATCTCCTCATGACCCACTTCAATATGAGCTGGCGAGAGGCCAGAATGTGTGAATGGAAACGTGAACAGCTCTTCCGAGTGTCCAAGTGTGGGATCATTAATGTCCGAGGAGGACGTGTACTCAGCCTGGTGGTAGGAAGGAGGATCAGGTTCAGAAATGTGCGGTGCAGTATCACGGCTACTGACACTTGACCGTGTGGAAGACAGAGTGTTTGTGGTGGTGCCAATCTGACTGGAAGCATTATCTGCTATCCAACTAACAACCTGTTGACACTGGTCTTGGTTCAAGAGCGGTGTACTGCTGCGGTCCCCAAGAATTTGGGACAGGACGTGCGAGCGACTAGATGTGGCCCTTTGTTGTGGCGAAATTAGAGCTTGCCCACGACCTCGGCCTCTGCCTGCACCACCATCACGTCCACTTCCTTGTTCCTTGCCAATGCCCTTGCGCATTTTGCAATGCTGTGCACTGCTGACGTGTATATTCAATACTTGTGCGTTATATCAAAGTTTCTGGAAATTGCACACAAGTGCACCTGTACGCTGCCACCAACAGGCACACACGTGCGGTTTTAAAAACCAAGCACGGACGCAATAAGAACCTAACAGGTTTTTTTGGGGAGCGACAATTACAGACAAGTCAGACACTATCTGGACTGTTTTACACTGTGTACACCAGCCCCAGATATGATGAAGGCTGGTATACGGTCACCACTACCCTGTCTGCCTGCCTGCCTGTATACTGGTACAATAGTCCTGACAAGGACTCTTTTGGTCACTAGCCTGTATTCAGACCTGGCTATACCCTGCCTGTATATAGCAACAATAGTCCTGAGAAGGACTCTGCTACTGTACTCCGACCTGGCTATACCCTGCCTGCCTGTATACAACTAGAATAGTCCTGAGAAGGACTTTTGGTCACACTGTTTGCAGCCCTGCAACTGAAAAAGCTATAAAGGGCCGCAAAGCTTTCCCTGAATCAGCGACACTCTCCCTGCACTGACAGTCTGGATAGCTGTGAGCAGAGCACAGCGCGCCGGCCGATATAAAGGCTCGGTCACGCTGTGCAGGCCGGCCAATCACTGCAATTCCACAACTAACAGGGCTGTGGCATTGCAGTGGTCTGCCAGCCAATCCCTGCATGAGGGCTGGCTCTCAAAAGAGCGCCAACATGCAGAAATGAAGACCACGAGTACAGCACGAGTATCGCGAGATTACTCGGTCCCCGCCGAGCAGCCCGAGTACAGCGATACTCGTGCGAGTACCGAGTAGTTACAAGCATGCTCGCTCATCACTACCTGCCACCCTTGGTCTGTCCCACGAGGAGGTCTTGCATGGGGGCGGCCATCTTCGTATACCCCTTAATGAAGCGACGGTAGTAGCCCACCAGGCCCAGGAACTGTCTCATCTCTCTCACCGTGGTCGGTCTCGGCCAGTCCTGAATGGCAGTGATCTTCTCGGGGTCTGGGGCGACGCCTTCCGCGCTCACCACGTGCCCGAGGTATTGTCCCTGGGCTTCAGTAGATGACACTTAGAGGGCTTCAGTTTCATCCCATATTTTGCTAGGGACGCGAACACTTCAGCCAAATGTTCCAGATGAGCCTCATACGTCTGGGAGTACACGATCACATCGTCCAGGTACAGTAGGACCGTTTCGAAGTTGAGGTGTCCCAGGCAGCACTCCATGAGCCGTTGGAAGGTTCCAGGGGCATTGCACAGCCCAAACGGCATGCTGTTAAACTCGCAGAGTCCCATGGGGGTGGCGAATGCCGTCTTCTCACGGTCCTCTGGCGCCACCGCTACCTGCCAGTATCCGCTAGTAAGGTCAAGGGTGGAGAAGAAGTTGGCAGTTTTCAGTGCAGCTAGTGACTCTTCGATACGGGGGAGAGGGTAGGCATCTTTATGCGTGATCTGGTTGATCTTCCGGTAATCCACACACATTCTCATGGTGCTGTCCTTCTTTTTGATCAGCACCAGTGGGGCTGCCCAGAGACTACAACTATCCCGAATGACCCCTGCCTCCTTCATGTTCCTCAACATGTCTTTAGCGCATTGATAGTGTGCTGGCGGAATGGGCCTGTACCTCTCTTTGATAGGTGGGTGTAGGCCTGTAGGGATATGGTGTTGAATACCCTTAACCCTCCCAAAATCTAATGGGTGCTTGCTGAAAACCTGTTCGTACTCTCGCACTACCCTGTATACCCCCTCTTTGTGATGCGCGGATGTGGTTTCAGTGCCTACGTGTAGTTCCTGGCACCACTCCTCTAACGGTTCAGGGGGTGTTAGGTTACTGGCAGAGGATACGGAGGTAGAGGGAACAGCTTCGTGAATGGTGTGGGGGTCTAGGGTAAGTAATTTGGCGAGGGTGGCGTAACGGGGGAGCCTGACTTCCTCCTCTCCACAATTCAGCACTCTTACAGGCACTCTCCCCTTTTTAACGTCAACCACCCCTCTGGCCGCCATCACTGTGGGCCAGTGCTCAGAAGGCATGGGTTCCACCATCACCGGGTAGTCGCGCCCCTGGGGGCCTACTGCTGCCCTGCACCAGATCATCATTTCACTCCGGGGTGGCACTACTAAGGGGGCCACATCCATCACTCTCACTCCACCAATCTCTCCGCCAGTCGAGCTCACTTGCTGCCGATACAGCAGGGCCCGGATCTCACGCTGCACAGCCCTCTGTCGGCCCCCTCCTGCTGTGGCGGCCAACTGCTGCAACAGACTCAGCACCTCACTCATACAATGTTCCATGACGTTGGTCCCCAAGATTACTTTCGGGGTATGGTCACTGTGTTCATTCATTACTACAATCATCCCTTGGTTCTTTAACTTTGCACGTCCCACAGTCAGGGTCACTTGCTTGTATCCTACCTGGGTTAGAGGGAGTCCATTGGCTGCAATCAGGGTCAAGCTATCATCAGAGGGGGCAAGTTCGTCAGTGCCCCAATACTGCTGGTACAGGGTATATGGTATAGTGGTTACCTGTGATCCTGTGTCCAAGAGGGCCATGAGCGGGACGCCGTCCACTGCCAGGGGGATGATGGGGCGAGCTCCGACGTACCGGTCTCGCCAATCGGGGGGGGCGTTGGTGTCTACTCCTGAGGATTGGCCCTTGGCCCCAGGGGTTGCTCGTTTAACGGGCACCGCCTAGAGTAGTGGCCAGGCTTGCTGCACCTGTAACAGATAGGAGGCCCATACCGTGAGTCATTGGTCATTCTCTGCTGCATCCAGGGGACGTCCTCCGGGCTGTCGGCGAGCTGGATCCCTCCTGTGGGCTTGACTCTCGTCGGAAGCTGGAGTGCGGCAAGGATCTTGGCTAGGTCTCCATCCATGCGGTGGACCTGGGCAGCTAGTTCTTCCATCATCCCGATGGGTGCAGCAGCAGCCGGTGGAGCCAGGGGCGGAGGCGCCACCGTGATAGGAGCGGTCTCAGCCGGCCACGGGGCCGCCTCAGGAGCATCAGGCGCTGGGGCCTGCAGGGCATTCATGGCTCGCTCTTTCAGTACTGCAAAGTCTAGATTGGGGTGTTCGAAGGCCCACAGCCTCAGCTGCTTGCGGTCTTCCACGGACCCCAGCCCCTGCAGGAATTGCTCCACTAGCATCTTATTACTGTCCACATCATTAATAGGGTCCACCCGCTTCAGGGTACGGAGGGCGGTTTGCAGGCGCAGGGCGTAATCTCTTACATTGTCCACAGGCCGTTGTCGGCACTGATAAAACTGCATCCTCAGCTCCGTTTCAGTGCGGGTCTCAAAAGCGACTTGTAGTTTTTCGAAAATGGTAGTCACCGAGGCCCGGTCCGCATCGGTCCAAGTCTCCGCCTCCTGCTCAGCCGCGCCGGTTAGCTGCCCCAGCACTACCGCTGCCCGCTGGCTATCAGCCAAGGGATATAAATCGAGGACCGGGCGGATCTTTTTCCGGGACAACTGCAAAGCATCAGGCTTCCCATCGTACTGCGGTAGCCAGGTAGCAACGGGCACATAGGGCAAGGAGAACGGAATCACCTGGGCGACCGCTGGACCCGCGGCCTCCCCCGCTCCTGCGACCAGAGCAGGGGCTATCCCGTTTTCATCTACGGGCGCAGACATATTTTTCCAATCCCCCCTTGGTACTCTTCAGCACTTCCGTTTCTTGGGGGCGTGGCTTTGCTTTCGCGCCTTCCCTGCTCGGAGAAGATGCTCAAGTGGGAGATTTTCGCGCCAAGATGGCGGCGGTTCAAAATTTTCGGCCAGACGCCGCCGGTGGAGATCACAAGGCGCACCTCTACTGGTAAGTAGATGGGTTCAATCCTGTTCGTGACGCCAAGTTGTCGCAGGCAGGGAGGACGCCGTCGCTGCTGCGCTCTCACTAACACTCGGGTCCAGCGCTGCTGCGATGGCTGCTCGGTGGCTCGAGCAGTGGGCCGGATCCGGGGACTCGAGCGGCGCTCCTCGCCCGTGAGTGAAAGGGGTGGTTGGTTTGGGGGATTTAGTCCGTGACGCCACCCACGGGTCGTGGTGAAGATGGGCACCACCGCTGCTGGTGTCGGGGATCCCGGGAGCGATGGTAGGGAGCATCTGGGATGTTGTTTTCCCCCTCCGTGGGTAGGGGTTGGTGGTCCCAGGGCCCGGTGTTATTGTAACGGGGAGGCAGGGTCGGTGAGGTGCAGGGTCGCAGGGACAGCGCGGCGCGGTGCCGGATGGCACGGGTGTACTCACTCAGCAAGAAAGGTACAAAGTCCTCGGTAAACCAAACGGCTGTATGGATGGGTCCCACAGCCGGCTGCAGTGTCTCTCTCCCCGGACAGGTGATGGCGGCTGTCTTTCCCTGCACCTTTGTGTTCTCGTTGACTACTATGGATCCCCAACGGTAGTCCGCTCCCCGGTGTATGGGTACCGGAGGAGCCCGTTTGCCCGCAGGCGCTTGCCCTTGGGTCTCTAGCCTTAGGCGGTAGCTGTATACCCTCACGGTGTGGGCGGTTGCCTTCAATCGGGACTTTTGCTGTTGTGAAACCCCTGGGGTTCCAGTCACATTTGGATCTGACTATTGTCGGCGGCTCCAAGCCTGGTCGGGGTCCGATGGCCCTGCCTGTGTGTGCTGGCTTCACTTCGCTCCCCGGCCGTCGCCCGACCCCGGTCCTACGGTTCCGTGCCGCTCCACCACTCCTGCAGACGGCCACCACCGTCTGCCAACCTTGCTGTTTGTGCCTGGGCCAAAAACCCAGACACCCAAGTGTTTAGTCCTCACACTTCAAACTCCAAGACTCAACTAAACTGTCACTTTTCCCGCCTCCAGGCCTGTGAACTCCTCGGTGGGTGCAGCCAACCGCTTCGCTCCGCCCCACCTGGTGTGGACATCAGACACTGGAGGGAGGCAACAAGGGTTTTTGTTTGGCTGGTGTCCCTGTCTAGTGGGGGTAGGCCAGGGCGCCACATAAACATAATCCTAGAGGCTTACCGATGCTTGGCTAACATATGATGAGTGCTTCCGCCAGAAATTGGTTGTGCACCACAATGTAGCTTGGGGAGTTAAAGGGAACCAAACATCAGGATTTTCGTGTATAAGCTGCAGCCAGTGCAGTACTGGCACTATCATGCACAGTGTGCACATACCATCAGGGGGCAGCTCGGGTGTTTAGGCAGTGAAATACAACTTTATAAAGTTTGAAATTTCGTGCACTTTTTGATTGACGTGTGCACCTCTGCAGATAATGTCCGGGCGGGTTATGCAGGAGTTCCCCGCCCCCCCACCAGCCTGTTCCTCCCTCTCTCCTGATGTCCGGGCGGGTTATGCACGTGTTCCCCGCCCCCCCGCGCCGCCTGTTCCTCCCTCCCTCCCTCTGGCTGTATGTAAATATCTAATCTTCAGAAACATGGCGCCGGAGTGGGCCTCTGCGCATAGCGCTTATCTCCGGCGCCATGTTTCTGAAGCCCCCGCATTACACAACTTGGTGTCTGAGAGGGTGGCGAATGCGCCCTCGTTTCTTCACAGCCCGTTGTGACCGCGGGAGGCCGCGCGATTAGAACAGGACAGAACAGCTGACCGGAGGACGCGATTACCTGCTGCTCCTGTATCGTGCCGCCCCAGGACACCGGGCCAACACACCAGCCGGTGTGACATCGCTGTGGCGCCGCCCTCTGTGCCATGTCTCGCCCCTCGGTTTTCATTTAGCTGAGGAGATTAAGGAGAGGATTTGGCACCAGGAATATGTGTCGATCTTCTCTCTTCTACCCACTTCAAAAGCACCAAATGCTGCTTTATCTGAGAAGTAGGAGGATAAAGCAGATTTGGATACAGATAAATGACGTAATCCTAGGTAATTTTTGTCATGGTTACAAGCATTTTCAATCTATTCAGCGGTGCTTGGGGAGAAGGAACCAGGTCTGTTTACAGGACTGTTCCAGCATGTAGATGTCGCGGGCGGGGAGGACGCCGTCGCTGCTGCGCTCTCGCTAACGCTCGGGTCCGGCACTGCTGCGATGGCTGCTCGGTGGCTCGAGCAGTGGGCCGGATCCGGGGACTCGAGCTGCGCTCCTCACCCGTGAGTGAAAGGGGTGGTTGGTTTGGGGGATGTAGTCCGAGACGCCACCCACGGCTCGTGGTGAAGATGGGCACCACCGCTGCTGGTGTCGGGGATCCCGGGAGCGATGGTAGGGAGCAGCTGGGATGTTGTTTTCCCCCCTCCGTGGGTAGGGGTCGGTGGTCCCGGGGCCCGGTGTTATTGTAACGGGGAGGCAGGGTCGGTGAGGTGCAGGGTCGCAGGGACAGCGCGGCGCGGTGCCGGATGGCACGGGTGTACTCACTCAGCAAGAAAGGTACAAAGTCCTCGGTAAACCAAACGGCTGTATGGATGGGTCCCACAGCCGGCTGCAGTGTCTCTCTCCCCGGACAGGTGATGGCGGCTGTCTTTCCCTGCACCTTTGTGTTCTCGTTGACTACTATGGATCCCCAACGGTAGTCCGCTCCCCGGTGTATGGGTACCGGAGGAGCCCGTTTGCCCGCAGGCGCTGGCTCTTGGGTCTCTAGCCTTAGGTGGTAGCTGTATACCCTCACGGTGTGGGCGGTTGCCTTCAATCGGGACTTTTGCTGTTGTGAAACCCATGGGGTTCCAGTCACATTTGGATCTGACTATTGTCGGCGGCTCCAAGCCTGGTCGGGGTCCGATGGCCCTGCCTGTGTGTGCTGGCTTCACTTCGCTCCCCGGCCGTCGCCCGACCCCGGTCCTACGGTTCCGTGCCGCTCCACCACTCCTGCAGACGGCCACCACCGTCTGCCAACCTTGCTGTTGGTGCCTGGGCCAAAAACCCAGACACCCAAGTGTTTAGTCCTCACACTTCAAACTCCAAGACTCAACTAAACTGTCACTTTTCCCGCCTCCAGGCCTGTGAACTCCTCGGTGGGTGGAGCCAACCGCTTTGCTCCGCCCCACCTGGTGTGGACATCAGACACTGGAGGGAGGCAACAAGGGTTTTTGTTTGGCTGGTGTCCCTGTCTAGTGGGGGTAGGCCAGGGCGCCACATAGACATAATCCTAGAGGCTTACCGATGCTTGGCTAACATATGATGAGTGCTTCCGCCAGAAATTGGTTGTGCACCACAATGTAGTTTGGGTAGTTAAAGGGAACCAAACATCAGGATTTTCATGTATAAGCTGCAGCCAGTGCAGTACTGGCACTATCATGCACAGTGTGCACATACCATCAGGGGGCAGCTCGGGTGTTTAGGCAGTGAAATACAACTTTATAAAGTTTGAAATTTCGTGCACTTTTTGATTGACGTGTGCACCTCTGCAGATAATGTCCGGGCGGGTTATGCAGGAGTTCCCCGCCCCCCCACCAGCCTGTTCCTCCCTCTCTCCTGATGTCCGGGCGGGTTATGCACGTGTTCCCCGCCCCCCCCCCCGCGCCACCTGTTCCTCCCTCCCTCCCTCTGGCTGTATGTAAATATCTAATCTTCAGAAACATGGCGCCGGAGTGGGCCTCTGCGCATAGCGCTTATCTCCGGCGCCATGTTTCTGAAGCCCCCGCATTACACAACTTGGTGTCTGAGAGGGTGGCGAATGTGCCCTCGTTTCTTCACAGCCCGTTGTGACCGCGGGAGCGCTCGCGATTAGAACAGGACAGAACAGCTGACCGGAGGACGCGATTACCTGCTGCTCCTGTATCGTGCCGCCCCAGGACACCGGGCCAACACACCAGCCGGTGTGACATCGCTGTGGCGCCGCCCTCTCAGACACCAAGTTGTGTAATGCGGGGGCTTCAGAAACATGGCGCCGGAGATAAGCGCTATGCGCAGAGGCCCACTCCGGCGCCATGTTTCTGAAGATTAGATATTTACATACAGCCAGAGGGAGGGAGGGAGGAACAGGCGGCGCGGGGGGGCGGGGAACACGTGCATAACCCGCCCGAACATCAGGAGAGAGGGAGGAACAGGCTGGTGGGGGGGCGGGGAACTCCTGCATAACCCGCCCGGACATTAGGAGAGTGGTGCACACATCAATCAAAAAGTGCACGAAATTTCAAACTTTATAAAGTTGTATTTCACTGCCTAAACACCCGAGCTGCCCCCTGATGATATGTACACACTGTGCATTATAGTGCCAGTACTGCACTGGCTGCAGCTTATACACGAAAATCCTGATGTTTGGTTCCCTTTAAGGATGTGGGCCTCTAGATTAGTCTCATGTTCTCTGAGTGTCAGTCCTCTCAGAGTTCGAACAACACGCAGCCTGCGAGAAAAGGAGTATGTTTCTCCTTTAATGATGCAGGCTGCAAATGGCCGAACACATTTTGCTTCAGACATGAGAGTTCATTTTGCAAGGGCTCCCATTTTGCCTCCAAATGCTTCAAGAAATTGGGTATTAGCCAGCAATCCGGGTCGCCCAGGGATACTAACAGCAAAGGCTCAGTCTCCGGTGAGGCTAACCGCAATGCGACCATTGCTAGACATATTTCCAGACCAGGCTAAAGGCTACTTTACACACTGCGATATCGGTCCCGATATCGCTAGTGTGGGTATCCGCCCCCATCTGTTGCGCGACACGGGCATATCGCTGCCCGTGCCGCACAACATCGCCCAGAGCCATCACACATACTTACCTGTCCGGCGACGTAGCTGTGACCGGCGAACTGCCTCCTTTCTAAGGGGGCGGTCCGTGCGGCGTCACAGCGACGTCACTGAAACGTCACTGAACCGCCGGCCAATCGCAGCGGAGGGGCGGGACGTAACATCCCGCCCACCTTCTTCCTTCCGCATAGCGGCCGGGAGGCAGGTAGGGAGAGCTTCCTCGCTCCTGCGGCGTCACACGCAGCGATGTGTGCTGCCGCAGGAACGACGAACAACCTCGTTACTGCTGAAGTAATGATAATTGAGAATGGACCCCCGTGTCGCCGATTAGCGATTTTGCACTGTTTTGCAACGATGCAAAATCGCTTATCGGTGTCACACGCAACGGCATCGCTAATGCGGCCGGATGTGCGTCACAAAATCCGTGACCCCAACGACTCTGCATTAGTGATGTCGCAGCGTGTAAAGCCCGCTTAAGGCTCGGTTAAAAATTGAGGGGTTTTCAACCGTTTTTTGCATTCTGGAGTTTTTAGGAAATGGTTGCAGGTGTTTTGATACCCTTCGGTAATTTTGAAGCCTCGGTTGAGCATATTTTTAAGGAATTATCACTGGGCCACATAGCTGGCCCATTTTAGGAACCCTTGCTGGGGTGGTGCCCAAGAAGGACCCTGCAGCGTTTCGGGTGATACATCACCTATTGTGTCCACCGGGCGGCTCCTTGAATGACGAGGTCTCGGATTTACCGGTAACGATGACTTATACTTCTTTTGATGCCGCAGTTTCCATTCTCCAGTGGTTCAAGTTTGGTTGTATGTTGTCTAAGGTAGATATTAAATCTGCATTTTGGCTTTTGCCTGTTGGCCCTAATGACTTCAAGTCATTGGGTTTTGTTTTTGTGATGAGTTCTTCTTTGATAAATGCCTACCGATGGGCTTCAGCTTGTCATGCTTCTATTTCGAATCATTTTATTAATTTTTCAATCGGCGACAGAAGATACCACGAAGTTGGGGGGGTTATCCATTTCTTGGTTAATTTTTTGTTTTTTGGCCACCCAAGTTCGAGCGACTGCGATGCCTTATTGGGTACTTTTGTCAGCTGATGTCTTCTTTTTGTGTTCCGCTGGCGAAAGACACAACGGTAGTGCTGGTGAAATGTTTGGAGTTTCTAGGCATCATTATCAACTTGGCTCACATGGAGCTAAGATTGCCACAGGATAAAGTTGTTGCTGTCCATGCTACGATTTTGGAAGTTCTCCGGAAGAAGAATATACTGAAACAGCTACAATTCTTGTTGAGGTAGAACTTTGCACTGAAGATCATACCCATGGCAAGAGCATTTTGTCGCTGATTGTACAATTGTACTAATTGGTTGTCTTAACCCTTTGCGCATATTCATTCTGACAGCAGAGGCGTTTTGCTGACAACCAATACGCTCACCTCACTTTGTGCTCATGTTTCTAGATTGCTTAGAAAATTGGTTTTGGCTTGTTTGCAGTGGAATTTTTGGTTGAAAGATAGTTTGGTGGATGCTACGTGCAATGAAGTAGATAATTGTTTGTTCAAAATTGGTCATCCCTTTTACAGGAAAGGCCAGACATCGATCAGGAAGGGCTTCTGTGTCCACAGGAAATGTTGGAGCTACTGCGGACGTGATGTTGGATTATAGTCAGCAGTCTGTTTCACCTTCAACTTCAGCAACATACACTGCTGCGTGGCATGAACGCTGTGTTTTTTGTTGATCACACAATGTGGAACCTGTCATGGTGGATTTGGCTTTGACCTTATGGTATCTTAAAGGTCTTGTGGTTAAAAAATACAGCCACTCTTGTATTCGCAAAGCTTTATCTAGTATATCCTTCTTCCCGTTAAGCAATTTAGGAAAGGTTTTCAAAAACAGCACTTCCGTCACGACGGGAGGAGGCCTATTTCGTGTCATATTGTTGGACTTGTTGAATGTTCTAGAAGAAGTTTGTTCTAATAAATTTGAGTGCTTCCTCTTTAAATCGTGTTTTTCTTTGGCTTTTTTTGGAGCATTTAGGGTGATTGAATTACTTAGCCAGAACACCCGTTGGCGTTCAGGTATTTCCGTTCAGAATGTTCAACTCCACTCCTCCGATATTTGTTTGTCCCTTCGGGCATCAAAAGCAGATCAGAAAAACAGAGGATCTTTAATTCGGATCAAGGTGATCCCCGGTTCCTTGATTTGTTTGCATTTATATTTGACAAATTGGCTCTGTATACATCCGGCGGGTGTTGGTCAACGTTTTGTACATGAACGTTTTTTGGCAGTGACCATTTATCAATTTAATGCTGTCCTTTGTCAATGCTTGGGTAAATTGGGCCTTTCTAACTTCTGTTTTTCATCTCACTCCTTTAGAAGAGGGGCTGCCAGGGAGGCGGCTCGGTTTGGCCTCCAGGAAGGGACGATCAGGAAAATTGGGTGTTGGAAATCGCGTAGACTTAATTTGTATGCCCGTCTGGATTTTTGTCTTTAATCTTCTCCTGCTTATTTTCCAGGTCTTCTGTCTGTTTGGATCATTGGACATTCATTCGTCCACTGGGCAAGGAAGACGTCAGCTGCAAGAGTTTACGCAAAGACTCTTTCTTTAGACTCTGATAGGGTTAGGATATGGTGGTTTGGGGAGCGGAGAATGCCTTGGAATTACTATGTTTTACAGTTTTTCAGCTGCTTTTCGTTTTTCCCCCTCTGGTTTTGCTCATGTTCCATTTGGCTGGCAATGACCTCGTTGAGAATCCGTTTAGTGAACCTTATTTGGCAAATTAAATATGATCTTAAAGTGATCAAGTCTATGTGTCCGAAGTGTTCCTTGATTTTCTCCGAGGTCGTTCCCTGGCTGGCTTGGAACACAGTCAATATGCGCTTCATGGAGGCTATTCGCAAGCGCCTCAATAGAACTTTGGAGCGTTTTCTTTCAGACCTAGGGGATTTCTTAGTTTGCCATAGGGAGTTAGAGGGTTTCTTGCCAGGTTTGTATAGAGAGGATGGAGTACATTTATCACCGGTTGGGTTGGATATTTTAATGTTAGTTTAGGTGCTGCAGTGGAGAGATGGTTGTGTGGTCTTGGGGTGGGTAAGTTCTTAAATGGGATCTACAGTCCCATGGAAGGTCCCTGGAATGGATAAAGGAAGGGGCCACATGGGATTGTGGCACCTAAATGAGTATGGGTTTTATAGTTTAGGATCCATAGTTAGTAAATCAATAATTTTCACAGTTTTCTATCCCATTAGAGGTAATGTTTGTGAGGTAATTCTGCTCGTCACTCAAGGGGGCTCGGACCTAACTTTAGTAACAGTGGCTCGTAATCCTTGATTGGCTGAGTCGTCTGACTGGACCTTGGTGCTGATTGGACGCTATTCTGGCAGCAAAGTGGATTATTTATACCCACTCAAAGGTTTGGATCACCTCAGCAGCTGTTTAGCATCTGGAGGAGACACACACATCTCCCCGCACCTTTGTGTATTTTCAGTTTATCTTTTTATGTTGTCTATAGTATGTTTTATTGGAGGGATAAATTAATCTATGTTTTTGGGTGTTTTTTGTAAGTATTTTGATTAATCAAGTCTTCGACTACACTGATTGAGTTGTCTAAAGTGTTTAATTTAATAAAGAGTATTTTAATGATATATAGGTAACCCTCAATAAAGCCTTACAGCCATCTCATGCCAAATAATTGTCTGTAGTCTTTTTTACAGCTGTCTATAGTTAAGTTCTTAAATGTGGTATACAATCCCATGGAAGTAGCAATCCTAAAAGTCACAAGTGACCCTTTACTGAGCCATGTCATATGACTTAGGATTTATGCCAGATCAGGACCTCAATTTCCAGACACAGTGTTTTGGGGTGATTGCCCCCCTCATTAGTGCAAAGTATGAGATCTGATCTGGCAGTATGAAAGGCTAAGACAGGGTCTAAAGGGGAAGCTATTCTCCTCACGTAGACTGACACACCATTCCAGCATGCCAATGAGGACACTTATAGCTGCAATGCTCCTCTGGGAAATAGTCAAATTGTGTCTTCAGGGAGGAAGAAGTCGAACTCTGGTGCCACCTATTGAAGATAGTAATCCTAAAAGTCAAAAGTTACCCTTTAATGAGTCTTGTCGTATGACTTAGGATTTATGCCAGATCAGAACCTCAATTTGCAGACACAGTGTTTCGGGCTGATTGCCCCTCATCAGTGCAAAGTATGAGATCTGATCTGGCTGTATGAGAAGCTAAGATATGGTCTGAGGGGAAAACTTTTCTTCTTGCGAATTGGGACTCTGAGAGGAAGTGCCTCTCAGCCTATCGCTGAGAGGCACGTGGTAGTTAAGGCAATCTCCCATTAGGGGAGTTGCCTCTTCAACACCATAGATTCAGTTTAGTCGGTTGATTCTGTCTAGTCAGTTGTCAGGTCACCTGCTCCATCTAGTCACTTCCCATCCCATTCTGTCCTATTCCTGCGTGTCCCATCTGGTCCCATCCTGTTCCTGCCCGTGCCTGGCTACCAGACTGTCTGCCCTGTTGGCACCTGGTTCTAGTCCTGTACTGCCCTTACCTGGCTACCTGTCTGTCCTACCTGTTGGCATCTGGTTACAGTCCTGTCCTGCCCATACCTGGCTACCAGCCTGTCCTGCCTGTTGGCACCTGGTTCCTGTCCCGTCCTGTCTGTACCTGGACACTGCCTGACCTGTTGGTACTTGAGAATCTGCCAATCCGTCCTGGCTCTGCCATCTGCTTTGCTAGTGACTCTGTCTATCCTTCCTGCCCTGTTAGTGCTAGATACTCTGCCTGTCCGTCCCGCATGTGTTGCCTTCCTTGAGCAACCCTGGTAGTCCCTGTTTGAACTTGAGACTCTGTCCCGTCTGCTCCTGTGTCTGTCCATGAACTGGGGGTTGGCTGCCACAGTCCCAGTCCTCTACCCCACGTAAGGGTACGTTTGGAGTTCCCTTGTGGTCCAGTGGGTCCGCTTCAGCTTGCCGCAGTGCCATCACCCGGCAGTGAGCGTGATAGTGAGAGAGAGGGAGAGAAGTAGAGAGAGCAGGAAAGACTTGACCAATGCATGTAAATATGAGATTCAATTGCAATGCAAATACACTATGAACTAAAGATGAGCAGATTTTTTGAAATTTGAATTTGCGCAAATCTCAAAACTTTAAAGCTTGTAATAGATCAATTATACACATTGTGGAGAGAAGAGAAAAAGGATCCCACTGACTATAAGAGCTTTCAGTTTACAGGAGTAAGAAAGAGAGAACACCGCTGACCATAAGAGCTTACACTCTTCAGCTGAAAGAGAGAGGAGCCAACTGATGACTAGAGCTTTCAGTCTACAGGAGAAAGAAAGAGAGGACCCCCAGTTTACAATCTACAGGAGAGAGAGGACCCAACTGACTATAAGAGCTTAGATTTTACAGGAAATTGAGAGAGCTACACTGACTATAAGAGCTTACACTCTACAGGAAAGAGAGAGAGGACCCACACTGATCATAAGAAATTATGTACCGCCCCGCTCTCAGCAGACGAGCTGCTCGGATCCGGTCCTTCTGTGGGTGGCTCAAGGGTCTCCGGACCCGGGGGTCTCGCGGTCACTTCAATTGAAAAGGGGGTTATGGTGTATGGGATTTTGGAAAGTTTGTACGTGACGCCACCCACGGTATGTGGTAAATGGGGTACCACCGCTACCGTTGAGGGGACTCCCGGGGGGCGTTGGGCTGGCAGCTGGATGTTGTTAATAGACTTAAGCGCGGTTCGTGGTTCGAGGTTCTCCAGTTCGCGGCTCGAGTGATTTTGGGGGCTGTTCTAGATCGAACTAGAACTCGAGCTTTTTTGCTAAAGCTCGATAGTTCTAGATACGTTCAAGAACGGTTCTAGCAGCAAAAAAAACAGCTAATTCCTAGCTGGCTTTCCGCTGTAATAGTGTAAGTCACTCTGTGACTCACACTATTATGACATTTCAGTGTATAGTGTGCGGGAACAGCGCATTCAGATCACTGCTGTATGGATAATGGCGAATGCCATTTTTTTTTTTTTCCTTGTCTCCCTTCCCTAAGCGCGCGCGTGTAGTGGGGCGGGCCAGCATGTCAGCCAATCCCAGACACACACACAGCTAAGTGGACTTTTAGCCAGAGAAGCAACGGCATGTGTGATAGGATGTCCATGTCACATGTCCCTGCATTATAAAACCGGACATTTTCCTCCAGCATGCCATTATCTGCCTTCTGCGTCCTTGGTGTCATACATCACTGGCGCAGCTCCTATCGCCGATACTGCTGTATACGCTCCATACACAGCGCTGGACAGCTTAGGGATAGCACTTTCTATCAGTCCTTTTAAGATCTCATACCGGCAGGGTCAGAGCCATAGGTGACAGAGTTTAACAGCTACACAAGATGACAGCATCTGTGTAGCTAAGGTCAGGGATTTCCTCGCTGCATTTCCCCATTAGGAGGGATAGAAAGGCAGGCTTCCTTTCCTCTACCCAGAGACCCACAACCCTGCCACTGTACCCTCCTGCCCTTTGCACACTCCAACTCATTGTTACTAAGCCCTTATACTAGCAAACACTGAGTGAACTTAGTGGCATCCTAAACGTGGCTGTTGGGCTGCTGTATTGCCCCAGTAGTGCAAAGATATTTGCAGCACGTCTGCCTGCATTGCACACTCAAACTCATTGTTACTAAGCCATTATACTAGCAAATAGGAATAACGTTTGGAACACCATTCTAAGTCCGAACTGGGTGCAAAAACCTAAAAAAACATCACTATGGGGAGATAAGGTATGCACACCAGTGACTATGTAAGGGGAATACATGAAATAGCAGAAACTGCTGTGTGAATACTGACTTGAAAAATCCAATAGCTATATGCAAGAGTGAAAATGTGAAAAATGGAATCTGCATTACTGCCATGAACATATGAATCAAGAGAAATTTAGCTACTGAATTGATCAATGCAATAGAGCCCCAACACTACGCCAAAGTATTTCTCTACGTTGGGGTCCCTAGCTTGTGTGTGTCCTCTCATGCAGTTAAAAAACCTACCGTGTATGGGAAGCTGAGACCCAGGCTATTTATGCGTATGATATGGATTGGCAATAGGTGTGGTTGGGGAGGGTTCACAAACGAAAAAATACTAACAAATAGGAATAACGTTTGGAACACCATTCTAAGTCCGAACTGGGTGCAAAAACCTAAAAAAACATCACTATGGGGAGATAAGGTATGCACACCAGTGACTATGTAAGGGGAATACATGAAATAGCAGAAACTGCTGTGTGAATACTGACTTGAAAAATCCAATAGCTATATGAAGAGTGAATATGTGAAAAATGGAATCTGCATTACTGCCATGAACATATGAATCAAGAGAAATTTAGCTACTGAATTGATCAATGCAATAAAATACTAACAAATAGGAATAACGTTTGGAACACCATTCTAAGTCCGAACTGGGTGCAAAAACCTAAAAAAACATCACTATGGGGAGATAAGGTATGCACACCAGTGACTATGTAAGTAACTGCATGAGAGGACACACACAAGCTAGGGACCCCAAAGTAGAGAAATACTTTGGCGTAGTGTTGGGGCTCTATTGCATTGATCAATTCAGTAGCTAAATTTCTCTTGATTCATATGTTCATGGCAGTAATGCAGATTCCATTTTTCACATATTCACTCTTGCATATAGCTATTGGATTTTTCAAGTCAGTATTCACACAGCAGTTTCTGCTATTTCATGTATTCCCCTTACATAGTCACTGGTGTGCATACCTTATCTCCCCATAATTATACTAGCAAACACTGAGTGTACTTAGTGGCATCCTAAACGTGGCTGTTGGACTTCTGTATCATCCCACAAGTGCAAAGATATTTGCAGCATGTCTGCGTGCATTGCACACTCCATCTCATTGTTACTAAGCCATTATACTAGCAAACACTGAGTGAACTTAGTGGCATCCTAAACGTGGCTGTTGGGCTGCTGTATTGCCTCAGTAGTGCAAAGATATTTGCAGCACGTCTGCCTGCATTGCACACTCAAACTCATTGTTACTAAGCCATTATACTAGCAAACACTGAGTGTACTTAGTGGCATCCTAAACGTGGCTGTTGGACTTCTGTATCGTTGCACTAGTGCAAAGATATTTTCAGCACGTCTGCCTGCATTGCACACTCAAACTCATTATAACTAAGCCATTATACTAGCAAACACTGCTGCCAGTTTAAGGGCCGTAGTTGCATTGTCAGGGATATTTATTCTTTATTATTCTGCTGTTAATAAAGCTAGACCACCGCTGCAATCTACACCACATCTCAATTTTTACTACCACATTTTCAGTGCACAATCTTGTCGCAATCAACATGAGTGGCAAAATGACAGATGCTGGTGGAAAGGGGAAGAGGCGTGGTGGAAAAGGAAAAAAAGGGTTTGTCCGTGGGGAAGGTGGCAAAGCTCCATGAACATCTGCTGAAGATAGACCATCTTCCAGCAAAAGTATGATGTCTACTACTTACCGTGGACAATCCGATGTGCTCCCTTTTTTACGGACACGAACAACAGGAACAAAGGTAGATGATGGCCAAAAAAGGAAAATGCTTGAATGGATCTCAAGTGGTCCAACAAGTGCCCTCTCAGCCACTTCAAGTACCGCATCCAAAAAACACCAGTCCTCTGAGTTGTCATCACAATCAAACTTGATTTCTCCCAGCTCTGAAGTCTCCATCAGCCCTGCACAGTATGGTGGAAGTATCATAGTATCATAGTTTTTAAGGTTGAAGGGAGACTCTAAGTCCATCTAGTTCAACCCGTAGCCTAACATGTTGATCCAGAGGAAGGCAAAAAAAACCCTAATGTGGCAAACAAGTTCCAATGGGGAAAAAATTTCCTTCCTTCGTCCACATCCGGCAATCAGACTAGTTCCCTGGATCAATACCCTGTCATAAAATCTAATATACATAACTGGTAATATTAAATTTTTCAAGAAAGGCGTCCAGGCTCTGCTTAAATGTTAGTAGTGAATCACTCATTACAACATCATGCGGCAGAGAGTTCCATAGTCTCACTGCTCGTACAGTAAAGAATCCTCGTCTGTGATTATGATTAAACCTTCTTTCCTCAAGATGTAGCGGATGCCCCCGTGTTCCAGTCGCAGGCCTAGGTGTAAAAAGATCTTTGGAAAGGTCTCTGTACTGTCCCCTCATATATTTATACATTGTGATTAGATCCCCCCTAAGCCTTCGTTTTTCCAAACTAAATAACCCCAAGTTTAATAACCTGTCTTGGTATTGCAGCCCACCCATTCCTCTAATAATCTTGGTCGCTCTTCTCTGCACCCTCTCCAGTTCAGCTATGTCCTTCTTATATATCGGTGACCAGAATTGTACACAGTATTCTAAGTGCGGTCGCACTAGTGACTTGTACAGGGGTAGAAGTATATTTTTTTCATGAACACTTATACCTCTTTTAATACATCCCATTATTTTATTAGCCCTGGCAGCAGCTGCCTGACACTGTCCACTAAAGTGAAGTTTACCATCCACCCATACACCCAAGTCTTTTTCTGTGTCTGTTTTACCCAGTGTTCTACAATTAAGTACATAATCATAAATGTTATTTCCTCTACCCAAGTGCATGACCTTACATTTATCTACATTAAACTTCAATTGCCACTTCTCAGCCCAATCCTCCAATTTACATAAATCTCCCTGTAATATAAAATTATCCTCCTCTGTATTGATTACCCTGCAGAGTTTAGTATCATCTGCAAATATTGAAATTCTACTCCGCATGCCCCCAACAAGGTCATTTATAAATATGTTGAAAAGAAGCGGGCCCAATACTGACCCCTGTGGTACCCCACTATGAACTGAGACCCAGTCCGAGTACGTACCATTAATAACCACCCTTTGTTTCCTATCACTGAGCCAGTTTTTAACCCAATTACACATATTTTCCCCTATCCCCATTATTCTCATTTTATGTACCAACCTTTTGTGTGGCACCATAGCAAAAGCTTTTGAAAAGTCCATATACACAACATCCACTGCATTTCCCTGGTCCAGGCTTGAACTTACCTCTTCATAGAAGCTGATCAAATTAGTTTGACAGGATCGATCCCTCATAAACCCATGTTGATTCTCTGTCATAAGGTTATTTTTCTTGAGATACTCCAGTATAGCATCTCTCAAGAAACCCTCAAGGATTTTACCAACCGTAGAGGTCTTTATTTTTAATGATTTATTTTTACAGCACTGTCATGTCAGGCAATCAAAATACAGGGAAGCCCATTTTTTTTTAGTTATTTAAATAAATAATAAAAAATATATATGTGGGCTCCTGCTGCATTTTTTGTATTGCTAGATAAGGGTAATCCAAGCAGCTACTGGCTGCTAACCCCCACTGCTTGGTGTTACCTTCACTGTCAATGGAAATTCCAGGGAAGAATTTTTTATTTTTTTTTCCCAAAAAACTAAAAAAAAAAAAATGATGTGATCTTCGCCATATTTTTGTATGCTAGCCAGGTACAGCAGGCAAGTACGGGCTGCCCCCAACCCCCAGCTGCCTATTTGTACCCAGCTAGAAACTAAAAATATAGGGAAGCCCTTTTTTTAATTATTTCATGAATTTTATGAAATAATAAAAAAAAAAAAACGACGTGAGCTTCATCCCATTTTTGTGTCCAGCCGGGTACAACTAGGCAGCTGGGGATTGGAATCTGCAGCACAGGTTAGCCCGAGGTTTCTAGGTGCCTCTGCTGCGAATTGTAGTCCGCAGCTGCACCAGAAAATGGCGCTCTCATAGAAGCGGCATCATCTGGCGCTGTATCCAACTCTTCCAACAGCCCTGAAGCCGGGTGGCTTGCTGGGTAATAATGGGTTAATACTAGCTTTGTTTTACTAGCTAGTATTAAGCCAGAGAGTCTTAATGTCAGGCAAGTTTCACCCGGCCATTAAGAATCTCCAATAAAGGGTTAAAAAAAAGACACCACACAGAGAAAAAATACTTTAATAGAAATAAATACACAGACACACTTAGAGACTCCATGTTTATTACTCCATCTCACCCCTCCACGATCCATGGTCTTCTGTCTTCTTTCTCCTTCAGCCCATGCAGCTCTGCTACATCTGGCTTCACTGCATGGGAGAAAGACGCTGCTGCCCCGTTCAGAAATCACTCAGTGAGAGTGACCACAGGCTGCCGGCTGTTAGCGGTGACTTCACAGCCGGGTTGCCATAGCAACGGTGCTCCGATCACATGATTCCAGGTGCCACTATTCACCGGCTGTGACAGCCAGTCCTTGCATGTGGGCTGACTCTGTAAAGCGCGCCCCATGCAGGAACGGGGAGTCCGAGTGCCAGAGCATCTCGCCAGTACACGGAGATACACAAACGTTCACCGCGTACTGGAGAGATGCAGTGACAGGACCTAGGACAGTTCATGACATCTAGCCATGTGACCAGTCTGTAGTCAATGAGATAATAGACACGTGACTGGTAGAGTTGAGCGCGGTTCGCGGTTCGAGGTTCTCCAGTTCGAGGCTCGAGTGATTTTGGGGGCTGTTCTAGATCGAACTAGAACTCGAGCTTTTTGCAAAAGCTCGATAGTTCTAGATACGTTCGAGAATGGTTCTAGCAGCAAAAACCAGGGCTTTTTACAGCTACAGTGTGCAGGAGCCATCGCTGGCAGCCTGCCAGAAGCTGGTAACCAAGATAAACATCGGGTATCCAAGCAAAGCGCTTTGGTTAGTAACCCGATGTTTATCCTAGTTACGTGCAGGAAGCCCACACTTCCCCGCTCAGCTCACTCCGCCCCCTCCTGCCCACGGCATGTACACACGTACACACACACACACATACACACACGCACACTGCACACATGGACCCGCTCGGCTTACCTGCGGTGATGAAGTCCCGCCATCCCGACCTCAGCGCTGTCACTGTCCTCCATGGCTGCCGCTTGTCACATCACCTTCTCTCGCTTCCGACCCGAGACTGACTAGCGGTGACGTCACGGGCCTCTCGCGATACTTGGCTGTGAAGGCGGCGGTCATTTAACTCAGTGACAGGTGCTGTCAGTGAGCTGGAGATCAGCGCAGGTAATGTACATCGCTGACAGCAGCACTTGTCATGCCCTGCAGTGACCTGGGCTGACCCATTGATGTTAGCTCAGGTCACTGCATTGCTCTCCCAGCCAATGGGGAACATCCTGCTCTTCATTGACTGGGACAGTGTGGATCGTCATGGCAACCCCTTGGATTACACCAGACCTGGATTTGTTTTTCTTTCTAATAAATTGGTTAAAGAGGGAATGTTTTGGGGAGTGTTTTTTCAAATAAAAATGTGTTTGTCATCTATTTTTTTTTTATTACTGACTGGGTTGGTGATGTCGGGTATCTGATAGACGCCTGACCTCACCAACCCCAGGGCTTGATGCCAGGTGACATTACACATCTGGTATTAACCCCATATATTACCCCGTTTGCCACCGCACCAGGGCGCGGGATGAGCTGGGGCGAAGCACCAGGATTGGCGCATCTAATGGATGCGCCACTTCTGGGGCGGCTGCGGCCTGCTATTTTTAGGCTGGGGAGAGTCCAATAACCATGGACCTCCCTAGTCTGAGAATATCAGACCACAGCTGTCTGCTTTACCTTGGCTGGTGATCCAATTTTGGGGGGACCCCTACGGGTTTTTTTTTTTTATTATTTATTTAATTTAAAATAACAGCGTGGGGTGCCCTCAGTTTTGGATTACCAGCCAAGGTGAGGTTGCCAGCTGTGGTCTGCAGGCTGCAGCCGTCTGCTTTACCCTAGCTGGCTACAAAACTAGGGGGAACCCCACGTCATTTTTTTTTTCCATTTTTTTGGCTAAATACAAAGCTAAGCACCCCTTAGTGCCACATGAAAGGCACCAAAGGGTGCAAAATTACAAAATGCAGGATAGTGGGACATTATGTGTCTTTCTGCCATTATAATGACAGAAAAGACTGATATGAAGTGTACAAGCACAAGAAAATCACCAGAGCACTCTACGCTGTGAAAAGCAGTAGAAAATGGCACTGGAGTGAACATGTGACCGCCTCATGTAGGATGAAGCTATGGATCCTGGGTAAATTTATGCATTTACCCTCCTTCAGTTTTTTTGCAGTACACAAAAAAAACGGAAGGCACACGGATGACAAACAGATGACATACGGACCGTCTACAAAACGGAAACGGATGCCACACGGATGCACCCGTGAAAAAAAACGGACTGTTTTTTGCAGACCGCAAAAATGGATCGGTCGTGTTAATGTAGCCTTATTCTGATCTGCCGTTTATAAACAGCAGGCAGAAATAAGTGAATTGCGCCCCCCAGCGTCAGAAAATCTCCGGGGTTTCAGGGCTAGCTGAGACCCTGGAGATCATGATGCAGGACAGTTTTTCCGGTCCCCGCTCACGTGATCACAGGTATACACCGTACACCGATGATTACGTTACAGTAAATGACAGCGCCGGTAAAAAATTATTTATCTCCCATCTGGCATGAACAAACACTTCTTCTCCACTTCTTCTCCACTTTTACTCCACTTTTTCTCCACTTTTTCTCCATTTTTTCTCCACTTTTTCTCCACCTTTTCTCCACTTTTTCTCCATTTTTTCTCCACTTTTTCTCCATTTTTTCTCCACTTTTTCTCCAGTTTTTCTCCACTTTTTTTCCACTTCTTCTCCACTTCTTCTCCACTTTTTCTCCACCTTTTCTCCACTTTTTCTCCATTTTTTTCTCCACTTTTTCTACATTTTTTCTCCACTTTTTCTCCACTTTTTCTCCAATTTTTCTCCACTTTTTCTCCACTTTTTCTCCACTTTTTCTCCACTTTTTCTCCATTTTTTCTCCACTTTTTCTCCACTTTTTCTCCACTTCTTCTCCATTTTTTCTCCACTTTTTCTCCACTTTTTCTCCATTTTTTCTCCACTTTTTCTCCACTTTTTCTCCATTTTTTTCTCCATTTTTTCCTCCACTTTTTCTCCACTTTTTCTCCATTTGTTCTCCACTTTTTCTCTGTTCTTTTTCTATGGTCGGTCTACCCATTAGCTCTGCCATGCATAGTGTAGCTCTACACCTACTGCACATGTTACTTTATGATTGACATCTCTTTCGTACCAGAGCTGTCTAAGCCTACTCTGACCCCATATTTGTCATTACTATATTGTCCTTGTACTGTATTATGACATTTGTATCATGTGTTTCATTTCTTGCTGTGTTGCAATTTTTTTGCTGCATCCCAATTGTACCTCTACATTGTTCGAGTTTATGTTATTGTTCTCTCACTCTTATGTGATACTGATTATTGTCATTTTTCATGATTACATGCAGATAAGTCCAATCTGATGAAGGCTCAGGCCGAAACGTCATTTGTAACTTGTTTTGGACAAAAACATATATGCTTATGAAAAATGTTTTTTTCTTAATACGGACCAATAAAGAGTGATTTTGCATTACTATCCGTTGTGACTTACTGACTTAGTCTGGGAGATTTAGAGTGCCGAGGTTACTCACTAATTTTATCTATTATTACCTCTGAGCACCTATATACCAGTGAGCAGAGCTTCCTCTACAGTAGTTCTCCTGATTAGGCATGCCCTTATCTCATGAGCAGGGCATTGCAGCTTTGGTAGCAACCATTACGACATGGACTCTGCTGCTGTGGACCCGGGGAGAGTGAGTGCAGATTCATTGCACCCACACTCCTCACATGAAGGGTCCGCACTCCTAGAAAATGGGGGATACGTTCCCTGAGTGTCTCCCCTCCATATTCTAGACGGTCCAGAGTCATCGTGGGACCCCTTTATTTTTTTCTTACAATAAATTGGTGAAAGAGGAAATGTTTTGGGGACTGTTTTTTCAACTAAATTTCTTTTGTCGATTTTTTTTTTTTTTGTTAGTACTGACAGTTTATGATGTTGGGTATCTAATAGACGCCATGACATCACAAACTGCTGGGCTTGATCTCAGGTGACTTTACAGCTAGTATCAACCTGATTTATTACCCCGTTTGCCACTGCACCAGGGCACGGGATGAGCTGGGGTGAAGCGCCAGGATTGGCGCATCTAGTGGATGCGCCACGTCTGGGGTGCCTGCGGCCTGCTATTTTTAGGCTGTGAAGGCTCAATAACTATGGACCTTCCCACCCTGAAAATACCAGACCACAGCTGTCCGCTTTACCTTGGCTGGTGATCCAATTTGGGGGGGACCCTACTTTTATTGTGTAATTATTAATATTTATAAAATAATTATAAAAAAGAGCCTGAGGGGACCTCCACATTGGATCCCCAACCACGGTAAAGCTGCCAGCTGTGGTTTTCAGGCTACAGCCGTCTGCTTTACCCTAGCTGGCTATCAAAAATGGGGGGACCCAACGTCATTTTTTTTTTTAACTATTTTTTAAATAGAAAAAATTAATGGGCTTCCCTGTATTTTGATTGCCAACCAAGGTAACGGCAGGCAGATGGGGGTGGCAACCCATAGCTGTCTGCTTTATCTGCGCTGAGAATCAAAAATACCGCGGATCGCTACGTCATTTTTTTTAAAGATTTATTTTTACAGCACTGTGATGTCCAGCAATCAAAATACAGGGAAGCCCATTTTGTTTTTAGTTATTTAAATAAATAATTAAAAAAATATATATGGGCTCCCGCTGCATTTTTTTGTATTGCTAGCTAAGGGTAATCCAAGCAGCTACTGGCTGCTAAACCCCACTGCTTGGTGTTACCTTCACTGGCAATGGAAAATCCAGGGAAGCATTTTTTATTTTTTTTGCCAAAAAACTACAAAAAAAAGGACCTGAGCTTCGCCATATTTTTGCATGCTAGCCAGGTATAGCAGGTAGGTGCTGGAAGAGTTGGATACAGCGCCAGAAGATGGTGCTTCTATGAAAGTGCCATTTTCTGAGGCGGCTGCAGACTGCAATTCGCAGCAGTGGGGCCCAGAAAGCTCAGGCCAACCTGTGCTGCGGATTCCAATCCCCAGCTGCCTAGTTGTACCTGGCTGGACACAAAAATGGGGCGAAGCCTACGTCATTTGTTTTCTAATTATTTCATGAAATTCATGAAATAATAAAAAAAGGGCTTCCCTTTATTTTTGGTTCCCAGCTGGGTACAAATAGGCAACTGGGGGTTGGGGGCAGCCGTACCTGCCTGCTGTACCTGGCTAGCATACAAAAATATGGCAAAGCCCACATAATTTTTTCAGGGGGCAAAAAACGTCTGCATACAGTCCTGGATGGAGTATGCTGAGCCTTGTAGTTCTGCAGCTGCTGTCTGTCTGTATGGAGAAGAGCAGACAGCAGCTGCAGAACTACAAGGCTCAGCATACTCCATCCAGGACTGTATGCAGAAGTTTTTTGCCCACCAAAAAAATGATGTGGATTTCGCCATATTTTTGTATGCTAGCCAGGTACAGCAGGCAGCCACGGGCTGCCTCCAACCCCCAGTTGCCTATTTGTACCCGGCTGGGAACCAAAAATATAGGGAAGCCCGTTTTTTTTAATTATTTCACTTATTTCATGAAATAATTAAAAAACAAATGACGTGGGCTTCGCCCCATTTTTGTGTCCAGCCAGGTACAACTAGGCAGCTGGGGATTGGAATCCGCGGCACAGGTTAGCCCGAGGTTTCTGGGCGCCTCTGCTGCGAATTGCAGTCCGCAGCCGCCCCAGAAAATGGCGCTCTCATAGAAGCGCCATCATCTGGCGCTGTATCCAACTCTTCCAACAGCCCTGGAGCCGGGTGGCTTGTTGGGTAATCATGAGTTAATACTGGCTTTATTTTACTAGCCAGTATTAAGCCAGAGATTCTTAATGTCAGGCACGTTTGACCCGGCCATTAAGAATCTCCAATAAAGGGTTAAAAAAAAGACACCACACAGAGAAAAAATACTTTAATAGAAATAAATACACAGACACATTAGAGACTCCATCTTTATTACCCCCTGTCAGCCCAATAAATCCCCAATAAACCAGCGCTGATAAGAGGTTTTTAATAGAGGCTTAAATTATAAGCAGCAATTTCAGCGTTCCAAGTGCCTTTAAATGAATTTGGAGAAACTGCACTTCAGGATTGTAGTGATGATGAGGTGCCCCAGCTCATTACTTGATGGGCTGGGGCACCTCATCCTCACTACAATCCTCACTAGTGTAGTAGTAGTGACGATTGTAGTGAGGATGAGGTGCCCCAGCCCATCACTTGATGAGCTGGGGCACCTCATCCTCACTACAATCCTCACTACAATCGGGAAGCAGCGTGCAGCCTTCACTCTGTGAGAGATCAGTGCTGCTGACTGTCAGCGGTAACAGCGGTAACGCTGACAGACACGTTACCATAGCAACGGTGCTCTCGGAGCCGCGGTTAGCGGTGACGTCACCGCTAACTGCGTTGCTATGGCAACGGTGATCTCCGTTAATGACCGGCTGTGTCAGCCGGTCCCTAACGGAACGGGGAGTCGACCGTGTGCTAGAGCATGTTGCCGGTACACGGCGATACACATATGTGCACCGTGTACCGGAGAGTGCAATGACAGGTCCTACATGACGCGTCATAGTCATGTGACCAGTCTGTAGCCAATGAGATAATAGCCACGTGACTGGTCACATGGCTATTTTGACGTCACGATAGGTCCTGCATCGCTGCTGGCAGTGCTGGTCACCGGGAGGATTCAGCGATCATCGGATGGAATAGCGGCAGGAGACAGAGTGCAGGAGGGATCGCGGGGACCGGTAAGTGTTATGGCAATGTTTATTAACTGTTTGTGTACATTTATCATGCATTTTTATGTGTTTGTGATTGCCTCCCATTATAGCCTATTGGTTCGAATTCGGTTCGTCGAACGTTCGACGAACCGAACTCGAACGAGACCTCCGTTCGGCGAACCACCTCGAGCCGAACCGCGACCGGTTCGCTCATCTCTAGTGACTGGTCACATGGCTATTTTGACGTCACGATTAGTCCTGCATCACTGCTGGTTACCGGGAAGATGCAGCGATTACCGATGGAAAAGCGGTGGGAGACAGAGTGCAGGACGGATCGCGGGCACCGGTAAGTGTTATGGCAATGTTTATTAACCGTATGTGTACATTTATAATGTGTTTTTATGTGTTTTGATTGCCTCCCATTGTTTCCTATGGGGTTTGAGTGGTTCGCCGAACCGAACTCGAACGGGGCCTCCGTTCGGCGAACCAAGCTCGAGCCGAACCGCGACCGGTTCGCTCATCTCTAGTCATTATCCATCTCCAGAGTCATGGAATAAGTCTCTTCTGTAGAGCATAAGCTCTTGTGATTAGCAGGGTCCTCTCTCTCTACTGTAGAGTGTGCAATAGGTAATATTGTGGTACCGTGTTAGCCAGAAAAATCAATTGAAATACTATGTACCAAGAATGACAAAAGTATATTAGGAGTGATACCTTTATAGGCTGACCAGAAAAATTATATTAGCAAGCTTTCAGAGCACAAAGGCTCCTTCTTCAGGCAATTAATTTGTAATTGCATGAAGAAGGAGCCTTTGTGCTCTGAAAGTTTGCTAATATAATTTTTCTGGTTAGCCTATAAAGGATTCACTCCTAATATACTTTTGTCATTCTTGGGACATAGTATTTCAATTGATCTACTATAGAGTGTCAGCTTTCATGATTAGTAGGGTTCTCTCCTGTAGAGTTTAAGCTCTTATTGTTACGGTTGCTGCGAGCACTGGAGACTATGTCCAGATTTCTTGCTACTGCACATGTGCGAGCGCTGGAGACTAAGTCCAGATTTCGTGCTACTGCACATGTGCGAGCGCTGGAGACTAAGTCCAGATTTCTTGCTACTGCACATGTGCGAGCGCCGGAGACTAAGTCCAATCTTGGAGCCATTGCACATGTGCGGGTGACATCATCGCTGACACGAGGTCACATGTCTCTGACACCTTCTATGCCGATTGGTCGCTGGTCATGTGCTTGTGACGTCTTGCTCGGTGATAGGCCAGCATGACGTCACTCCTGTCGTTCTGGCAGCGGATTGGCTCTGGTGTCCTCCATCTTGGATGAGGCACAGAGTCTATATAAGACCCTGACACACGCCGCATGGTGCTCAGTCCTCTTGGTTCATGCATATGAGTAGACGCTCTGTGCGCGTTCCTCTAGGCATTCCTCTGTCTATGCTAGGTGAGCGCTACCGGCAGGGTAGCGTTCTTATACCTTACAGCTTCGGCTGCTGTCCGTATCCTTACCTCTTAGGGGAGCGGACATAGGCAGGTGCCTGAGGCACATGGTCTGGCTGGGCCTTGTGATTCTACTCGTAGGTGGACGTTGCCGCTAGGGTAACGTTCCTTATACTGCGTCTGGCAGTTGTTCGTATCCTCGCACACTAGGGGAGCGAACAGAGGTAGGAGCTTTGTGCGGCTTACGCTGCTGTTCGTCTCTTTTGCACCACTAGAAGAGCGGGCCTAGGCAGGTGCCATATCTAGTGGTTCGTGTCCTCGCACACTAGTGGAGCGAACGCAGGTAGGAGCTTTGTGCGGCTTACGCTGCTGTTCGTCTCTTTTGCACCACTAGAAGAGCGGACCTAGGTAGGTGCCATTTCGCACACATTGCCTTTGTCTCTGTGATTGTTAACAGAGATCATTCCACACACCCTCCAAGTAAGGGAGGAATTGCTTTACTTACTTATTATATCCTTCTGTGCGTTAACAGAGGTATTGCACTCTGCCATAGTCTGCAGCAAAGTCTTTGCACGGTGGACCCTGACTGTCTGATACTCCTTTCGGTTATTATCAGACAGCCCCCCGTAACATTAGGACTGAGCCAAGGGTCTGGCAGTTATGGCAGAATTTCAGCGGTTACACCGTTACATACAAGTACTTGAGTCACGGCTCAAGAGTATAGAGGATAAACCTCAGACCATGGTGACATCTGCACATGATCCTCGACTTGCTCTGCCAAACAGATATTCTGGCGATGCCAGATCATGTCGTGGTTTCATTAGTCAGTGTCAGATACACCTAGAGGTCAACTCTTCTCGCTTCTCTACGGAGAGGTCCAGAGTAGGCTTTATCATCTCATTACTTCAGGACAAAGCCTTAGAATGGGCGACTCCCCTATGGGAGCGCTCTGATGTGGTTACTCTGAGACATCAAGACTTTCTTGATGCTCTTAAGGCGGTATTCATGGGTCCGCAGGTTACCCATGATGCGGCCCTGAGACTGTTAGATCTATCTCAGGGTTCGTTATCCACTAGTTCTTATGCCATTGCTTTTAGAACTCTGGTGGCAGAACTAGATTGGCCAGAGAAGGTGTTGATTCCTATCTTCTGGAGAGGGTTGGCAGGCTATGTCAAGGATGCCCTTGCTACTCGTGAGGTCCCTGCTTCTCTGGAGGACTTGATCACAGTAGCAACGAGGATCGATGTACGCCATAAGGAACGTAGACTCGAGGTCTCTTCCTCACGCCCTAAGCATCGAGCTATTCCAGTTGTTGAGGGTCCACTACCATCTTCCTCAGCATCTGAAACATCTCCCACTCCTATGGAGTTAGGTCATACGTTCTCCAGACTACGCAAGTCTGGTCCTCCTATATGTTACGTATGTCGTCAGGCTGGGCACTATGCCAACAAGTGTCCTAGTCGTCAGGGAAACTCCCTGGCCTAGTAACCATTAGAGGGGGGTTACTAGAGACGTCTTCTGCACCCTCTAAGTGTTGTATCCCAGGTCAGCTCTCGTTATCTGAGAATACATGGCCTATTATGGCTTTTGTGGATTCCGGAGCTGACGGGATTTTTGTGTCCTCAGGATTTGTAAAGGGACACAATATTCCCTCTATCATGTTAGAGGCGCCTATTCCTGTCCGTGTTGTTAATGGAACTATGTTGTCTGACTCCATTACATTGAGGACAGTTCCCTTGCGCCTTTCCCTGTCTCAGGGTCACATAGAGGAGATTTCTTTTCTTGTTTTGCCTGAGGGTATAGACGACGTCCTTCTGGGTCTTCCATGGCTTCGGACTCATGCTCCTCACATTGACTGGGAGTCTGACAGCATTATTAGTTGAGGTTCGAAATGTCAGTCCCGATGTCTTCCCTTACCACCTAAGGTCGTTGCGGTTGCATCAACTGATCTCTCTCCCATACCTACACCCTATTTGGATTTCGCTGACGTGTTCTCCAAACAGGGTGCTGAGGTTCTTCCACCCCATAGGCCGTATGACTGTGCCATAGACCTTATTCCAGGTTCGGTTCCACCTAAAGGCAGGGTTTACCCCCTGTCGATACCTGAGTCGGAGGCCATGTCGACCTATATAAGAGAGAGTTTAGAGAAGGGGTTCATTCGTAAGTCCGTCTCTCCCGCGGGAGCTGGGTTTTTCTTTGTTCGGAAGAAAGAGGGTGATTTGCGTCCCTGCATAGATTACAGGGGTCTCAACGCAATCACAATAAAGAACAAATACCCATTACCTTTAATTTCGGAGCTCTTTGACAGACTGAGAGGAGCTCAAGTTTTTACGAAGTTGGATCTGCGGGGTGCGTATAACTTGGTACGAATTCGAAAGGGTGACGAATGGAAGACCGCTTTTAACACCCGAGACGGTCACTATGAATACCTCGTCATGCCTTTTGGGTTATGTAATGCACCCGCAGTATTTCAGGACTTCGTAAACGATGTGTTCAGGGATTTACTGTTATCCTCAGTAGTGGTGTATCTGGACGACATCCTGATTTTTTCTCCTGATCTGGAGACTCATCGTCAGGATGTCGTTCGTGTCCTTTCCCGTTTAAGGGAGCACTCATTGTTTGCTAAACTCGAGAAATGTGTATTTGAGCAGTCCTCATTGCCTTTTTTGGGTTACATTATCTCACAAGAGGGTCTGGCTATGGATCCTGCGAAGCTCTCTGCTGTCCTGCAATGGTCCGAACCTCATTCCTTGAAGGCGGTGCAACGCTTCTTAGGATTCATAAATTATTACAGGCAGTTCATACCCCATTTTTCTACTTTGGTGGCCCCTTTGGTGGCCTTGACTAAGAAAGGTGCTAATCCCAAAGCCTGGTCTACTGAGACATCTCAGGCTTTTGAGGCAGTAAAAAGACACTTTTCAACTGCTCCCGTTCTTCAAAGACCCGATGAGAATAAGCCCTTCCTCTTAGAGGTTGATGACTCTTCAGTGGGTGCTGGTGCGGTCTTGTATCAAAAGAACGGTGCAGGTAGAAAAAGGCCGTGTTTCTTCTTTGCTAAAACCTTTTCACCGGCAGAGAGAAACTATACCATTGGGGATAGGGAACTGCTCGCCTTGAGATTAGCCTTGGAGGAGTGGCGTCACTTGCTGGAAGGAGCGAAACATCCTTTCCAGGTCTATACAGACCATAAGAATCTGACGTACTTACAAACCGCTCAGCGTCTGAATCCTCGCCAAGCCCGCTGGTCCTTGTTTTTCTCCCGCTTTCACTTCTCCATCAACTATCTGTCTGGGAGTAAGAATAACAAGGCAGACGCCCTGTCTCGCTCTATGCTTTCTACCCAGGAAGAGATTGACGAACCTCGTCTTATCCTTCCCTCCAGGGTTTTTCATACGCTCTCCCCTGTGACGTTAGACCAAATCCCACCGGGCAAGACCTTTGTTCCGCCTGATCGACAGAATGATATACTGTCATGGGCCCACACCTCAAAGGTGGGTGGGCATTTTGGTATTAGGCGGACACGAGAGTTACTGGAGAGGTGGTATTGGTGGCCACACTTAGCCAGCCACGTCAAGAGATATGTCGGTTCCTGCTACTCGTGTGCTCGCAACCGTCCATTACGGCAGAGACCGGCTGGGCTCTTGCATCCTTTACCAGTGCCAGATAGACCATGGGAGGTGGTAGGCATGGACTTTGTGGGTGATCTTCCATGTTCACAAGGACATAGATTTGTGTGGGTCATTACGGACCATTTCTCCCGGATGGTTCATCTCGTACCGTTATCGAGAATCCCATCTTCCAGGGTACTAGCCAAACTATTCCTCAAGCATGTCTTTAGGCTTCACGGGATGCCAGATCGTATCATTTGTGATAGAGGCCCGCAATTTACTTCCCGTTTCTGGCGAGATCTTTGTAGCCTTCTGCAAATTGAGTTGAATCTCTCTTCGGCATACCATCCGGAGACTAATGGTTTGGTTGAACGTACCAATCAATCTATGATTATATACCTTCGACACTTTGTTGCTGAGAACCACGATAACTGGTCCTCCCTCCTACCCTGGGCAGAATTTGCCCTTAACAATTCGCTGGCTGAGGCCACTGGGCAGACACCGTTCGTACTCAATAATGGGCAACACCCTAGGGTACCGGTACCGTTTCCCGCTGCTGCACCTCCTCCTCTTGTGGCCGACTGGGCAACTAATGCCAGAGAGGTTTGGGATCGGACTCAAGAGTCGATCCAAGCAGCTAAGGACCGTATGAAGACGGTGTCCGATCGGTTTCGTCGCCCGGCTCCTGTCTTTTCTCCAGGGGACTTTGTGTGGCTCTCTGCAAAACACGTGAGACTTAGAGTGAGCTCTGTCAAATTTGCTCCTCGCTTCCTGGGTCCTTATGAGGTTCTTCGACAGGTAAATCCTGTAGTCTATCAATTGAAGTTACCTGTCCATCTTAGGATTCATGACAAATTCCATGTCTCACTGCTAAAGCCGGCTATTTTACCTCACGCTCGTGAAGTGCACTCTCCTGCCTCTGATTCCTCTCGCTCTAGCTATGAGGTACGAGCCATAGTTGGTTCTAAGATGGTTAGAGGGCGCAGGTTCTTCTTGATAGATTGGGAGGGCTATGGCCCGGAACATCGCTCTTGGGAGCCTGAGGAGGCTGTCCATGCTCCCGACTTAGTTGCCGATTACCTGCGTCGCCGGGAGGGGGGCCCTTGAGGGGGAGGTACTGTTACGGTTGCTGCGAGCACTGGAGACTATGTCCAGATTTCTTGCTACTGCACATGTGCGAGCGCTGGAGACTAAGTCCAGATTTCGTGCTACTGCACATGTGCGAGCGCTGGAGACTAAGTCCAGATTTCTTGCTACTGCACATGTGCGAGCGCCGGAGACTAAGTCCAATCTTGGAGCCATTGCACATGTGCGGGTGACATCATCGCTGACACGAGGTCACATGTCTCTGACACCTTCTATGCCGATTGGTCGCTGGTCATGTGCTTGTGACGTCTTGCTCGGTGATAGGCCAGCATGACGTCACTCCTGTCGTTCTGGCAGCGGATTGGCTCTGGTGTCCTCCATCTTGGATGAGGCACAGAGTCTATATAAGACCCTGACACACGCCGCATGGTGCTCAGTCCTCTTGGTTCATGCATATGAGTAGACGCTCTGTGCGCGTTCCACTAGGCATTCCTCTGTCTATGCTAGGTGAGCGCTACCGGCAGGGTAGCGTTCTTATACCTTACAGCTTCGGCTGCTGTCCGTATCCTTACCTCTTAGGGGAGCGGACATAGGCAGGTGCCTGAGGCACATGGTCTGGCTGGGTCTTGTGATTCTACTCGTAGGTGGACGTTGCCGCTAGGGTAACGTTCCTTATACTGCGTCTGGCAGTTGTTCGTATCCTCGCACACTAGGGGAGCGAACAGAGGTAGGAGCTTTGTGCGGCTTACGCTGCTGTTCGTCTCTTTTGCACCACTAGAAGAGCGGGCCTAGGCAGGTGCCATATCTAGTGGTTCGTGTCCTCGCACACTAGTGGAGCGAACGCAGGTAGGAGCTTTGTGCGGCTTACGCTGCTGTTCGTCTCTTTTGCACCACTAGAAGAGCGGACCTAGGTAGGTGCCATTTCGCACACATTGCCTTTGTCTCTGTGATTGTTAACAGAGATCATTCCACACACCCTCCAAGTAAGGGAGGAATTGCTTTACTTACTTATTATATCCTTCTGTGCGTTAACAGAGGTATTGCACTCTGCCATAGTCTGCAGCAAAGTCTTTGCACGGTGGACCCTGACTGTCTGATACTCCTTTCGGTTATTATCAGACAGCCCCCCGTAACACTTATGATCAGGAAGGTTCTCTCTCTCCTGTACAGTGTAAGCTATTATGATTAGTAAGGTACTTTCTCTCTCTCCAGTAGAGTGTAAGTGTGAGTGGCAAAACCAGGTAGTCACAGAAAGAGTTAAACCTCCCTGGTACCACCTGATCCCACACTGGTACAGTGAAGCAGCCAACCCCCCCCACCCCCCCGAGTGTAACTAAAGGAGCAGGAGGGGAGGAGTTGAGTCAGTCGGTGGAATGAGGGAGAGGAGTGCAGACAGGGTTGTAGCCACCTACAGAAGGACCGAATCCGAACAGTTTGGCTGCTGAGAGCGGGGTGGTACACCTCAATTTTTGGCGTCACGAACAGGATACTTACCCATTCACTTACCTAGTGAAGTGCGTCTTGTTCTGGACAGTCAGCGGTGATCCGTTGAAAAAATTTTCAGAAGTCGCTATTTTTGCCGCCATTTTTGGGCACGAAAAACAACAGCCTGTTGTCTTCTTCCCCGAGAAAGAACACAAAGACGAAGCCCCACCCCCTGGGAACACGGCTGGAAGGTAAACCCCGAGGTCGTAAAACGAAACTTACCAGCGGCAGAAGAGAGTGCTGGCAAAAGACCAAGGGGGGGAGGGTGAAGAATCTGCAGCATGTAACGAGAACTGTAAAGTGCAGGGACGCCAGGACTCTGCAAAATTCCGTTCCTGGACACAAGAGCAGCAAGATGTCACAGCAGGCTGCAACCTCGATGACATCCCGTCCGGCCCCGAGCCAGGCTGCAACCCCGATAACATCTCACCCGGCCCCGAGCATGGCCGCAACGGTGATGACGTCGGCTCCGGCAATCCGCCCGGCCGAAACGGTGATGACATCGGATCCAGCAGTCTGCCCAGCCGCAACGGTGATGACGTCGGCTCCGGCAGTCCGCCCGGCCGCAACGGTGATGACGTCGGCTCCGGGAGTCCGCCCGGCCCCAACAATGATGATGTCGGCTCTGGCAGTCCGCCCGGCCGCAACAATGATGACGTCGACTCCGGCAGAAAGCCCGGCCGCAAGCGAGGCAGCCCCCGTCCTGAAATCTCCCCAAGCTGCAGCGCCAGCCACTCCCAAACACCCCGTCCCGGCTGTGGAACAGCGGAGCGGGAATGCACCTGCCGGGAGGAGCAGCAGGTCACTGAGCGTTGGGGCTCTCGGCAGTTAGCAAGGCCGGTTGTAGCCGGCGCCGTGGGCATCCGAGTGGGCCTGGCTCCTGAGCAGGAGGTGGAGCACAGAACCCGTGCCCCGTATTGGGAGCGGCAGCAGTCGTAGAAATGTTGTTTTTTGGACTGGCGGGAAGGACAGTTTAGCAAGTTGTAAGCAAAAATGCCTCCCCTTAGGGGGATAAAATGTTAATGTTTTCCCCGTTTTTCCATTGCAGTTTTCCTGAAAAAAAAAAAACATCGGTGTCTGGACAGCCCGCAGACGGTCTGTGTTTAACCAAGGGGGTATGTGAAGCCCTGGCAAAATCAGGTAGTCACAGAAAGAGTTAAACTTCTCTGATACCACCTGATCCCACACTGGTACAGTGAAGCAGCCGCACCTCCGCCCCCTGAGTGTAACTAAAAGAGCAGGAGGGGAAGAGTTGAGTCAGTCGGTGGAAGGAGGGAGAGCAGTGCAGACAGGGTTGTAGCTCCTGTGCTGCAGGGGAAGTGAAGCAAAGAAAAGCAGAAGTCTTGGAGCTGAAGTGGAGAGTAGGCTGAGGGGAACCTGTAGTGGACCGGGGCAGGGTAGTGGCCCACCGGTAGTCTGCACGGGACCCCGGACTTGTGCAAATAGAGGACTTCCCCCGTCCAAAACAGAGAAGGTGACTCTTAGCTGGAGGGCAGGAGAGAGAGAGGGCCATGCTTCTTGTACCAGGTGTAGGATCCGAACACCTCCGTACCAAAGGCCTACGGACACCGGCAATTTCTGGTTAAGTACTGGACTCTGTGTTTCCTGACCCTACACATGAAAGCAGCCTAATCCAACACCAGGACAACCGAATTGTGAGTTTCCTGCTCCCTGCAATCCCTGCCACCACCACAACCCCCCCTGGGCCCCGGGGCATCTATTCCTACCCACGGAGGGTTAACAACTAGAGATGAGCGAACCGGTCGCGGATCGGCTCGAGGTCGGTTCGCCGAACGGAGGTCCCGTTCGAGTTCGGTTCGTCGAACGTTCGACGAACCGAACTCGAACCGCATAGGAAACAATGGCAGGCATTCACAAACACATAAAAACACAGAGAAAACACCCTCAAAGGTGTCCAAAAGGTGACAAACAACTCACAGCACAACACAAACACATGGGAAAGTGACAAGAACAAATTCTCATGCGAAAACAAAAGAGCGTAACGAGGAAAAAGAGGACGAGACACAGATATAGGCATGGCACGCCCTTCTAAAATCATGTAAAACACCGCAAGGTGACTCCAAGCGGAGTCTCCCTTTTTTCCAAAAATTGGGCCCCACACACACCCACCCATTCAGTGGCAGCACTTGTGCCCTAGTTGTACACTTTACAGCTAGATTTGCATCAAGCACATTCAAAAATACGCCATTCTTAACTGTCCCCAGGATGACACCGGGGTAGGTAGCAAAGTCTTTGCTGAACCATGACTTGTTCATCTTCGCTCCTTTTAAAAAACAATGTAAGCAAGGGTTACTCCAAGCGGAGTCTCCCTTTTTTCCAAAAATTGGGCCACACAGACACCCCATCAGTGGCAGCACTTGTGCCCTAGTTGCAAACATTATGTTTTGATTTGCATCAAGCACATTCCAAATCCACAAGCATTTACTCTCCCCAGGATGACACAGGGGTAGTAAATTCTTTGTGGATCCATGACTTGTTCATTTTGATGAACGTTAGTCTGTCCACATTGTCACTGGACAGACGCGTGCGCTTATCTGTCAGTACACACCCAGCAGCACTGAAGAAACGTTCAGAGACAACGCTGGCAGCTGGACACGACAAAATCTCCAAGGCGTAAGTGGAGAGCTCTGGCCATTTTTCAAGATTTGAAGCCCAAAATGAGCAAGGCTCCATTTGCAAAGTCATGGCATCGATGTTCATTTGGAGATACTCCTGTATCATCCTCTCCAGCCGTTGACTATGTGTTAGACTTGTTGTCTCTGTTGGCCTTGCAAAGGAGGGTCTAAAAAAATTATGAAAAGATTCCATAAAATTGCTGTTACCAGCACCAGATATAGTCCTACTGGTACGGGTAGACTGTTGAAGATGACGAGACCGTCCCATGTTTGTAAAGTTACAGCTGGGAGATTCACTCCCTGCACCTGCACGGTTGTTTGGTGGAAAAGCCGAGCTAAGATCAAGTAACAGCTTCTGCTGATACTCCTGCATATGTGCGTCCCTTTCTATTACTGGAATTATGTCACAAAATTTGGACTTGTACCGGGGATCTAATAGTGTGGCAAGCCAATAGTCATCATCACTTCTAATTTTGACAATACGAGGGTCATGTTGGAGGTAGTGCAGCAAGAAGGCACTCATGTGTCTTGCGCAGCCATGCAGACCAAGTCCACGCTGTGTTTGTGGCATAGAGGTGCTAACCGTTCTTTCTTCCTCTGACATCTCCCCCCAACCTCTTTCAACTGAAATTTGACCAAGGTCTCCCTCATCCGCTGAGTCTTCCATGTCCATGGACAGTTCGTCCTCCATTTCTTCATGTTCTCCTGCACCTTCCTCAACATTTCGCCTGCTACCATGCGCCCTTGTTGATCCCTGTCCCCCATGGTCCCATGCCTGCCGCGTTGGTGATGATGAACGTCTGGACCTTGGAGATATTGTTGTGTCTTGCGCATATGAATCCTCCTGTAGTTCCTCCCCTTCCTGTTGTCCCACCTCCTGACTCCGAATAGTGTTTAGCGTGTGCTCCAGCATGTAAATGACTGTAATTGTCATGCTGATAATGGCATTGTCAGCACTAAACATATTCGTCGCCATGTCGAAACTGTGCAGAAGGGTGCATAGGTCCTTGATCTGAGACCACTCCATCAGGGTAATCTGCCCCACCTCTGCATCTCGTTGGCCCAGGCTATACGTCATGACGTATTGCACCTTGGCTCGGCGGTGCTGCCACAGTCGCTGTAACATGTGGAGAGTCGAATTCCAGCGTGTCGGCACATCGCATTTCAGGCGATGAACCGGCAGGCCGAAAGACTTCTGGAGCAATGCAAGTCGCTTAGCTGCGGCGCTTAAACGGCGGAAGTGAGCAGACAGTTTTCGTGCCCTGGTCAGAAGGCCATCTAGGCCGGGATAGTGTGTTAAAAATTGCTGGACAACAAGGTTCAACACGTGAGCCATACAAGGTACGTGTGTCACCTTGCCCAGTCGAAGGGCCGCACCCAGGTTTGCAGCATTGTCGCACATGGCCTTACCAGGCTGCAGGTTGAGTGGAGACAACCATTTATTAAACTCGGACCGCAGAGCTGACCACAACTCCTCAGCTGTGTGACTCTTATTCCCAAGACATGTCAAGCTAAAGACCGCCTGATGACATTGCGCTCTGCTGCCAGCATAGTAATGAGGGGTGCGTGATTCATTCTGCGCAGTGAGAACACTGGTGGCCTGACCAGGCAGGCTTGGGGCGGAGGTGGAGGACCCAGATGAGGTGGAGGAGGCAGAAGCAGTGGCGGAACTTGGACAGACAGAGGATTGACACACAAGTCGTGGGGACGGCAAGACTTGTGCAGCAGACCCTTCACCATCTATCACCATAGTTACCCAGTGCCCAGTCAGTGACATGGCGGGCAGACGTGCTGCAAATATCTTTGCACTACTGGGGCAATACAGCAGCCCAACAGCCACGTTTAGGATGCCAAGTTCACTCAGTGTTTGCTAGTATAATGGCTTAGTAACAATGAGTTGGAGTGTGCAATGCAGGCAGACGTGCTGCAAATATCTTTGCACTTGTGGGACGATACAGAAGTCCAACAGCCACGTTTAGGATGCCACTAAGTACTGCCTCCCTGAACTGACACACCCCAATAGGTTTGCAAACTTGGCAGATGAGGGGGATGTCATTACAGGGGTAGCATTGCTGCAGCAAGGCATGACCTCTGAACGCCAGAGGAGTGTCTGCTCCAGTAAGGGGGGGAATAGGAGTGCAGGGCAGGCAAGACAGGTACTGGTAGTGGGGGACTCAATTATTAGGGGGACAGATAGGGCAATCTGTCACAAAGACAGGGATCGCCGAACAGTGTGTTGTCTTCCTGGCGCTCGAGTTCGGCACATCGCTGATCGGGTTGACAGATTACTGGGAGGGGCTGGGGAGGACCCAGCTGTCATTGTACACATTGGCATAAATGACAAAGTTAGAGGTAGGTGGAAGGTCCTTAAAGATGATTTCAGGGAATTAGGTTGTAAGCTTAAAGCATGGACCTCAAAGGTGGTATTTTCGGAAATATTACCTGTGCCACGAGCCACACCAGAGAGGCAAAGAGAGATCAGGGAGGTTAACAGGTGGCTCAGGAATTGGTGTAGGAAAGAGGGTTTTGGGTTCCTGGAGAATTGGGCCGACTTTTCAGTTGGCTACAGATTCTATGCTAGGGATGGGCTGCATCTTAATGGGGAGGGTGCAGCTCTGCTGGGGCAGAAAATGGCTAGAAGGTTGGAGGAGTGTTTAAACTAGGAATGGGGGGCGAGGGTATTCACTTTATAGAAGGGGAATGTAGTGCAGATAGTGACCAGGGCACAAGTAATGAAATTGGGGTGGTACGGGGGGAAGGGTTAGGACAGTTAATACAGTAAGCAGGAATACAGGTACAGAGTCATACGTAACGTGCATGTACACTAATGCCCGAAACCTCACAAATAAGGTGGAGGAATTAGAATTAATATTGTTGGAAGAAAATTATGATATAGTGGGGATATCAGAGACATGGCTGGATGAGAGCTATGACTGGGCTGTTAATTTACAGGGTTATAGCCTATTCAGGAATGACCGTACAAATAAGCGAGGGGGAGGTGTGTGTCTATATGTAAAATCATCCTTAAAACCCATCCTGCGTGACAACATATGTGAGGGTACTGAGAATGTAGAGTCCCTATGGGTGGAGATAAGGGGGGGGGAGAATGAATAATAAAATACTGATAGGGGTGTGTTGTAAGACGCCGAATATTATGGAAGAGGTAGAGAATCTCCTCATAAAGCAAATTGATAAAGCAGCGAGTCTCGGAGAGGTAATTATTATGGGGGACTTTAACTATCCTGATATAAATTGGGGAACAGAAACTTGCAGTTCCAGCAAAGGAAATAGATTTTTGATAACAATGAAAGATAATTACCTTTCACAAATGGTACAGGACCCCACAAGAGGGGGAGCACTACTAGACCTTGTACTAACCAATAGGCCAGACCGCATATCAAATATACAAGTTGGGGGTTACTTGGGGAACAGTGATCACAAAATAATAAGTTTTCATGTATTCTTTAGTAAGATGTCTAGTAGAGGGGCTACAAGGACACTAAACTTCAGGAAAGCAAATTTTAAACGGTTGAGAGATGATCTTAGTGCAATAAACTGGGATGATGTACTAAGTAATAAAAGTACACAAAACAAATGGGAGACTTTTATGAGCATCCTGAATAGGGCTTGTGCAGAAAATATACCCTATGGGAACAAACATGCTAGAAATAGGAGGAAACCCCTATGGCTAAATAGAGCTGTAAGGGAAGCAATAAAAGAAAAACAGAAAGCCTTAAAAGAATTAAAGAGGGTAGGTAGTGATGAGGCATTATATAATTATAGAAAATTAAATAAAATATGTAAAAAGCAAATTAAATTAGCTAAGTTTGAGACAGAGAAACTCATTGCGAGAGAAAGTAAAAATAATCCTAAAATATTCTTTAACTACATAAACAGTAAAAAACTGAAAAGCGATAGTGTTGGCCCCCTTAAAAATAGTCTTGGTGAAATGGTGGAAGGGGATGAGGGTAAAGCCAACCTGCTGAATGACTTTTTTTCTACGGTTTTTATACAAGAAAATGCCATGGCAGATGACATGACCAGTCATGCGGTATTTTTCATTCTCAGCGCAGTTAAAGCAGACAGCTACGGGTTGCCACCCCCATCTGCCTGCCGTTACCTTGGCTGGCAATCAAAATACAGGGAAGCCCATTAATTTTTTTTATTTAAAGAAAAAGTTAAAAAAAAAATGACGTGGGGTCCCTTCATTTTTGATAGCCAGCTAGGGTAAAGCAGATGGCTGTAGCCTGAAAACCACAGCTGGCAGCTTTACCGTGGCTGGGGATCCAATGTGGAGGTCACCCCAGGTTCTTTTTTATAATTATTTTAGAAATAATAATAATTACAAAAATAGTAGGGTCCCCCCCAAATTGGATCACCAGCCAAAGTAAAGCGGACAGCTGTGGTCTGGTATTCTCAGGGTGGGAAGGTCCACAGTTATTGGCACTTTACAGCCTGAAAATAGCAGGCCGCAGGCGCCCCAGAAGTGGCGCTTCACCCCAGCTCATCCCTTGCCCTAGTGCGGTGGCAAACGGGGTAATAAATGGTGTTGATACTAGCTGTAAGGTCACCTGACATCAAGCCCAGCAGTTTGTGATGTCATGGCATCTATCAGATACCCGACATCACAAACTGTCAGTACTAACAAAAAAAATAGACAAAAAAATGTATTTGAAAAAACAGTCCCCAAAACATTCCATCTTTCACCAATTTATTGTAAGAAAAAAAATAAGGGGGTCACACGATGACTCTGGACCGTCTAGAATGTGAGGAGTGTGGGTGCAATGAATCTGCACCCAATCTCCCCAGGTCCACAGCAGCAGAGTCCATGTCGTAAATGTTGCTACCAAAGCTGCAATGCCCTGCTCATGAGGTAAGGGCATGCCTAATCAGGAGAACTATTCTACATTTCCAAATATTGGTATTTTCTGATATTATTGCTATTCCACCTACTATATATTGGGAATAGGATCTTGGAGATGGAATACCCCTTTAAGTCCAGTTATTCAGCTGAATGAATACTAAACAACAGAGTTCGCTATTTAGATGTGTTTACTTGTGGCGTATAATGGACTCTCATGTTTGGTAGTCGTTCAGCAGGGCAACTATAAAATCAAATACCTCTATTTGGAAATGTAGTGTAGCTCTCCTGATTAACTATGTTCTTTACCTCATGAGCAGGGCATTGCGGTAGCTTACAGATTCATGGTTACCGCCACTCACTGTGTCTGAACACAGGAAGCTAAGCTGACAGCCGCTCTGTGCATGCGGCAGCGTCTATTGTGAAGGAGGGGGCCGCGGGGGATCAATGCTGCACAGGTACCGTGGGACACCAGGGAACACCGGTGGGGTTATAGGGGGTGACCTGGCTGGGCCTGGGGAGGAGTTTTCTGTCACATGTGTCATGGCACATGCGACAGAAATCAGACGAGTAGGGTGAATGTGGCCAGCGCGCTGCTGTGTGCGTGGCCATCTTGGATTTCCGGGAGGGGGTGCACTTTGGTGACACCAGGGGACCGGGGAGGAGATTTATCTCCCATCTGACATATTTGTTCATATCAGATGGGAGATAAATAATTTTTTACCGGCGCTGTCATTTACTGTAACGTGATCATCGGTGTACGGTGTATACCTGTGATCACGTGAGCTGGAACCGGAAAAAACAGCCTGAATCATGATCTCCAGGGTCTCAGCTACCCCCTGAAACCCCAGAGATTTTCTGACGCTGGGGGGCGCTATTCACTTATTTCTGCCTGCTGTTTATAAACGGCAGATCAGAATAAGGCTACATTCACACGACCGATCCGTTTTTGCGGTCCGCAAAAAAACGGTTCTTTTTTTTCATGGGTGCATCCGTGCGGCATCCGTTTCCGTTCCGTATACGGTCCGTATGTCATCCGTTTGTCATCCGTACGCCTTCCGTTTTTTTGCGTACTGCAAAAAAACTGAAGGAGGGAAAATACATAAATTTACCCAGGATCCATAGCTTCAACCTACATGAGGCGGTCACATGTTCACTCCAGTGCCATTTTCTACTGCTTTTCACAGCGTAGAGCGCTCTGGTGATTTTCTTGTGCTTGTACACTTCATATCAGTCTTTTCTGTCATTATAATGGCAGAAAGACACATAATGTCCCACTCTCCTGCATTTTGTAATTTTGCATCCTTTGGTGCCTTTTCGTGTGGCACTAAGAGTGCTTAGCCTTGTATTTACCAAAAAAACAAATAAATTTTAAAAAAAAATGACGTGGGGTTCCCCCTATTTTTGTAGCCAGCTAGGGTAAAACAGACGGCTGCAGCCTGCAGACCACAGCTGGCAGCTTCACCTTGGCTGGTAATCCAAAACCGAGGGCACCCCATGCTGTTATTTTAAATTAAATAAATAATTAAGAAAACAAAACATGTGGGGGTCCCCCCAAAATTGGATTACCAGCCATGGTAAAGCGGACAGCTGGGGTCTGATATTCTCAGACTAGGGAGGTCCATGGTTATTGGACTCTCCCCAGCCTAAAAATAGCAGGCCGCAGCCGCCCCAGAAGTGGCGCATCCAGATGCGCTAATCCTGGTGCTTCGCCCCAGCTCATCCCGTGCCCTGGTGCGGTGGCAAATGGGGTAATATATGGGGTTAATACCAGATGTGTAATGTCACCTGGCATCAAGCCCTGGGGTTGGTGAGGTCAGGCGTCTATCAGATACCCGACATCACCAACCCAGTCAGTAATAAAAAAAAAGACGACAAACACATTTTTATTTGAAAAAACACTCCCCAAAGCATTCCCTCTTTCACCAATTTATTAGAAAGAAAAACAAATCCAGGTCTGCTGTAATCCAAGGGGTTCCCATGACGCTCCATACCATAGTCAATGTCCCAGTCAATGAAGAACAGAATGTTCCCCATTGGCTGGGAGAGCAATGCAGTGACCTGAGCTAACATCAATAAGTCAGCCCAGGTCACTGCAGGGGATGACAAGTGCTGCTGTCAGGAGCGAGGTACATTACCTGTGGTGACGATCTCCTGCACTGCTGACAGCAGACCTGTCACTGACTTCAATGACCGCCACCTTCACAGCCAAGTATCACAGGAGCCTGTGACGTCACCGCTAGTCACAGTCTCGTGTCGGCAGCGAGAGGAGGGGATGTGACAAGTGGCGGCTATGGAGGACAGTGACAGCACTGAGGTTGGGAGGGCGGGATTTCATCACCGCAGGTAAGCCGAGCAGGGCCATGTGTGCGGAGTGCGAGGTGGGTGGAGCTAAGCGGGGTAATGTGTGCGGAGTGCGAAGTTGGTGGAGCTAAGTGGGGTAATGTGTGCAGAGTTCCAGGTGGGTGGAGCTAAGCGGGGTAATGTGTGCGGAGTGCCAGGTGGGTGGAGCCAAGCGGGGTAATGTGTGCGGAGTGCCAGGTGGGTGGAGCCAAGTGGGGTAATGTGTGCAGAGTGCCAGGTGGGTGGAGCCAAGCGGGGTAATGTGTGCAGAGTGCCAGGTGGGTGGAGCCAAGCGAGGTAATGTGTGCGGAGTGCCAGGTGGGTGGAGCCAAGTGGGGTAATGTGTGCAGAGTGCCAGGTGGGTGAAGCCAAGTGGGGTAATGTGTGCAGAGTGCGAGGTGGGTGGAGCCTAGCTGGGCCATGTGTGGGGGCGGTGCAGTGCAAAGTGGGTGGAGCCTAGTGGGGCCATGTGTGCGGGCGGCGGAGTGTGAAGTGGGTGGAGCCTAGTGGGGCTATATGGCGCTGAGGACGTCAGTGCCGGGGACTGCATGGCTGGGAACAGGTGAATGTGAGTGTGTGTGTGTGTACATGCCGAGTGCAGGAGGGGGAGGAGCTGAGCGGGGAAGTGTTGGCTCCCTGCACACGTAGCTAGGGTAAATATCGGGTTACCAAGCAAAGCGCTTTACTTGGATACCCGATATTTATCTTGGTTACCAGCTTTCCGCAGGCTGCCAGCGATGGCTCCTTGCACACTGTAGCTGTAAAAAGCCCTGCATTTGGTGATCGAACCATTCTCGAACGTAACTCGAACTGTCGAGCTTTTAGCAAAAAGCTCGAGTTCTAGTTCGATCTAGAACACCCCCTAAAATCACTCGAACCGCGAACTGGCGAACCTCGAACCACGAACCGCGCTCAACTCTAATAATAACTCTGCAGTACAAACTGTTCTCCATTTTTGGAACTGCTGATCTGTGATGTCCCCAGTACTGACCACCACTTTACAAGGTGTGATAATCCGTAAGATGTCATAGCTGCAGGGCATTATAGGGAGGACTGCGCAGGAATGTAAAATGACTATAGTCGCTCTCTGATGCTTCAGCAGTGTGGGAAATGGTGCACAGCAAGTTTTTCTTTTGTGAATCGCTTATTAAATCTTAATCAAATCAAATGTTTGAATTTGCTTAAAACCTCAAATTTTAGAAAAATTGAATTGATCGATCTTCCTCAGTTTGCTCAGTTCATCTCTAATCACAACGCAACAGCTATTGTAGAGAATGACTATAGACAATAATTTCTAACAGTGGCAGTTTCATCTATTCTCTTGTTAGAATAAGGATTAAGACTTATTGATCATTATAATGGCAGACATTAGTACTTGGGTAATAAATAAGCATTTTCCTATTTGCATTGCAGCCATGTTAAATAAAGCATTTCCTCCTCTGTTACACAGTACTTTACAAACCCAGTGCTATCTGGCTCCTTATCTCTACAGCCTTATGCTGCTAAAGGCCCCGTCACACTAAGCAACATCGCTAGCAACATCGCTGCTAACGAACAACTTTTGTGACGTTGCTAGTGATGTCGCTGTGTGTGACATCCAGCAACAACCTGGCCCCTGCTGTGAGGTCGTTGGTTGTTGCTGAATGTCCTGGGCCATTTTTTAGTTGTTGCTGTCCCGCTGTGAAGCACAGATCGCTGTGTGTGACAGCGAGACAGCAACAACTAAATGTGCAGGCAGCAGGAGCCGGCTTCTGCGGAGGCTGGTAACCAATGTAAACATCCGGTAACCAAGAAGCCCTGTCCTTGGTTACCCGATATTTACCTTTGTTACCAGCCCCAGCCGCTCTCACTGTCAGTGCCGGCTCCTGCTCTGTGCACATGTAGCTGCAGGACACATCGGGTTAATTAACCCGATGTGTGCTGTAACTAGGAGAGCAGGGAGCCAGCGCTAAGCAGTGTGCGCTGCTTCCTGCTCTGTGCACATGTAGCTGCAGCACACATCGGGTAATTAACCCGATGTGTGCTGTAACTAGGAGAGCAGGGAGCCAGCGCTCAGTGTGCGCTGCTCCCTGCTCTCTGCACGTGTGGCTGGTCACTGGTTGCTGGTGAGCTCACCAGCAACTCGTGTAGCGACGCTCCAGCGATCACTGCCAGGTCAGGTTGCTGGTGGGATCGCTGGAGCGTCGCAGTGTGACATCTCACCAGCAACCTCCTAGCAACTTACCAGCGATCCCTATCGTTGTTGGGATCGCTGGTAAGTTGCTTATTGTGACTGGACCTTAACAGTTCTTCTTCCCGCTATCTGTTCTGGATCCACATGTTGCAGTTTGGTATCTTAAGCTTTGACAACAAATCAAATCTCACAAATTGTGTATAGGTCACCCCTCAGGAAGCATTATAGTAGTCTGCAAATATTCCTACATGAACAGGGTTTTTCCACTTCCCTTTTACAATTTTTCAAGGTTATAATTGACATACTTGATTGTCTCTATAGTGAGGAAGTAGACGAACTCTAGTGCCACCTATTGGAGGTAGCAATCCTAAAAGTCAAAAGTGACCCTTCAATGAGCCTTGTCATATAACTTAGGATTTATGCCAAATCAGAACCTCAATTTGCAGACACTGTGTTTCAGGATGGTCATCCCTCATCAGTGCAAAGTATGAAATGTAATCTGGTTGTATGAGAGGCTAGGACGGAGTCTAACGGGGAACCTATTCTCCTTGTGGAGACTGACATACCAATCCAGCATGCCAGTGGTGAGGAGACTTTAATCCTAAAGCCTGCTTTACACGTTGCAATCTCGCATACGATATCGTATGCGACTTGCAACGCCCCTATCGTATGTGTGGCACGTTCAATTTGTTGAACGTGCCGCACATACGATTAACCCCTGTCACACGTACTTACCCGTCCATACGACCTCGATGTGGGCGGCGAACGTCCACTTCCTGGAGTGGGAGGGACGATCGGCGTCACATCGACGTCACGCGGCAGCCGGCCAATAGATGCGGAGGGGCGGAGCTGAGCGGGACGTAAACAACCCACCCACCTCCTTCCTTCCACATAGCTGGCCGGGAGCCACAGGACGCAGGTAGGATCTGTTCATCGTTCCCGGGGTGTCACACACTGCAATGTGTGCTACCCCGGGTACGATGAACAATCTGACGTGCAATTCTAGAGAAAGGTACGATGTGTATGCGATGAACGTTTTACCGTTCAATCGCAATCGCACGTACCTGTCACACACTGCAATGTACCTTACAATGCCAGATGTTGGTCACTTACGACGTGACCCCGCCGACACATTGTAAGATATATTGCAGCATGTAAAGAGGGCTTAAGTCATATGACAAGGCTTGGTAAAGGGTCACTTTTGACTTTTAGGATTTCTACCTCCAATAGGTGGCACTAGAGTTTGTCTCCTTCCTCACTGAAAGGACAATTTGTATATTTCCCAGAGGAGCATTGCAGCTTAAAGTCTCCTCACCACTGGCATGCTGGAGTGGTGTGTCAGTCTCCGCAAGGAGAATTCCCTCTCCCTGATTCACTGTAATCATACCAACCCACCAAACTTTTATAGTTTTGGAGACTTCTCTTATTTTTTTGTTGTATTTTTACATTGCATTTATAGAGCTGTTGTTTACAGTGACCAATGACTAAATTCATTTAAGGTTGTATCCACACCCCCTACTTCTATTTTCAGGAGCCACACTGGAAGCCGACATGTTACGATCTATACTGATGTGGAGGTACTATACTGATGTGTTGGTACTAAACTAGGAACAATGGGATATATTATAGGAAGTGCTAAAAAACATCAAGTGACCCACAATGGGGAAAACACACAAGAGAGTTAAGTATAAAGTACGTACAGTATACAAGAATAGGTGATGGAGAATCCCTTTAAGACTGGGGTCACACTAATGTGTAGCTTCTGATGTGATATGCTAACGACATTTGACTGAAACTCTGCTGTGAATGTTAGCTGAGTGTTATTTACTGGGCTCCAATTCTATCGCATGTGAGAATCAGATCACAGGTGCGGAGAAGGAGATATTAATTCTCTCCATCTTTTCCATTGCCTGCCTCGGTATATATCGAATTGCACTTGGATGTTATCCGACTGCAGTCCAATGTTTCACACGCCTTCATAGACTTGTATGGGTGCCCGTGAATCGAAATTGCAACCTGCCGACTCATCATGAGAAAAAAAAAAATCACACATCTGCTCTACCTCATAGACTAAAGGGTGCTTTACACGCTGCGACATTGCTAACGATATATCGTTGGGGTCACGTTGTTAGTGACGCACATCCGGCTCTGTTATCGACATCGCAGCGTGTGACACCTAGGAGCGACGATCAACGATCGCAAAAACGTCAAAAATCGTTGATCGTTGACACATCGCTCCTTTTCATAATATTGTTGGTGGTGCATGCCGCTGGTTGTTGCGCCACCTGGTGGAAAACAACGGAGTTAGCATTTTTATTTTGAAAATGGAACAAGATAGAGAAAAAAAGTGAATTACAAAGTTGTAGAGCATCATCAATTCAATACAAATTGACACCTTGCATACAGAAATGCTATGGTTAGAATTTGTAAAACTCACAAGGCTGCGAACGTGAAGAGATACCTCATGGAGACCTTCCTATAAGTCATTGAGTATGGTGGCTGTGTGGAGTGGCCTCCACGCTCACCTACCTGACCCCATTGGACTTCTTTCTGTGAGGTCACATCAAACAGCAGGTGTATGCGACCCCTCCACCAACATTGCAGGACCTACGACGACGTACCACAGATGCTTGTGCAAACATGTCACCTACCATATTGCACAACGTGCAGCAAGATACAGTATGCTGTCCTGAATCCAGATGTGCATTGCAGCTGACGGTGGCCACTTTGAGCATCAAAGTTAAATGAGTGCCATATGCGTGACCAGCATTCGATGTTATGGGGCGGTCATGGGTTTCATATCATAGCATTTCTGTATGCAAGGTGTCGATTTGTATTGAATTGATGATGCCCTACAATTTTTTAATTCACTTTTTTTCTCTATCTCGTTCCGTTTTCGAGATAAAAATGCTAACTCCGTTGTTTTCCACTAGGTGGCGCTACAGGTGCTTTCATTGCATAGCGCATGGCTACTTTACTATACCTAGACACCACTTCTATGCCTATAGCTGCCGCCATTCTAAAGTTAATGGCGGTGGACAGGATATGGGTGGACACACTGTATATGGTAAAATGAGTAGTGGTGAGCAGACCCGTGGATGTTTGGTTTGGCGGGTTCAGCCGGACTTTAGATAAAGATCAGTTTGGGAGCCGGACTTGACCTGAAACCCATTAAAAGTCATTGATTGAGCAGTTTGTGTCTCTGCCCACATGCAGTCAGCCATTAACAGAGCACTTCTGGGGGAGGGTGGTCAGGGTTTTTCCATTTTTTGCTTGGTGCACACTACACCCTATCACGCTGTTGTTACCCCAGTGAGAGCCGATCTAAAGCCGGAGTCACACTTGCGCGTATCTCGTGCGAGTCTCACATCGCATCTCCTGGCACGGCCGCACTCTCCTGACAGACGTGGATCGCCTGCATGTATTTCCATGCAGCTGATACGCTCCTGTCCGGAGAGTATCAGGCCGAGCCGGGTGATGCAATGGGAGACTCGCACGAGAGACGCGCAAGTGTGACTCCTGCCAAACACTGCAAGTGGCTCACACCGGGCTGAGCACCGAGCATACCCGGTAATAAAAATATTGCTTTTGAAAGCTCAAAAACTAAAAATTGCACGGTCCTTAATAGGTTAAAGAATTTCCCTATAATCACTTTTCCAAAATTGTTTTCTCCGCACAGGAGCCATCAGTTTTGCCTCTGCCAGTATTTCAAAATAAACATGAATAACTTCTTAAATCTTGCAGCTCATTTCACCACTATTCATTGATCCTTCTTGATCATGTCCTCCGTAAGACACTCATGTGATACATTTTGTTGATTTTATTAAGAGCTGCGTGATGACATTTATCGTCCCAACTGCGGTCAATAGTTCCCAGTGCTTCTGTTTGTTGTTACCTTTTATCAGTAAGCAGCTCAGATAGCTATTATTTCTTTTTAAGGTGCTACTAACTTACATAAACTCAGCTTGGCAGCCGACCATTGAAATGTTAAGCAGTTTTCAGAGGATAAGACAGATTGCAATGTGTGTCTTTCATGTGTAAATCCAGTTGCATTATCATGAGGCATAATTCAATGTTACAGCAGGTTATAAGTTGTTTGCTAACATCTTGCCATCCCTAAGGATTGGGAAGTTTTTTTTACGCTTTTTAGAAATTTATTCTGTCCCCTATTGTGTCCTCTGTTTTGGTACAATTAAAGTGAACCTGTCAGGTACAAAATGCACCCAGGAGTGGACCATGAGCAGTTCTGGGTGCATATTGCTAATCCCTGCCTAACTGTCACAGCCTATACAAGTAGTGGCATAGATAAAGAGATCTTTAGAAAAAGTATTTCTAAAGATCCTTTATGATATGCTAATGAGCGCAGGGACTTTTTGCAAGGGCATGATTTTCCCCGACTAGTCCGCCCACGGGAGTGTGCCAACATGCTATTCAATGCCTATTGCCCTGCTTCATCAGCGGTGGCGCACATATCTGTGTCTGTTCTCACTAGAGTTGAGCGCGGTTCGTGGTTCGTGGTTCTCCAGTTCGCGGCTCGAGTGATTTTGGGGCATGTTCTAGATCGAACTAGAACTCGAGCTTTTTGCAAAAGCTCGATAGTTCTAGAAACGTTCGAGAACGGTTCTAGCAGCCAAAAAACAGCTAAATCCTAGCTTGGTTTCTGCTGTAATAGTGTAAGTCACTCTGTGAATCACACTATTATCACATTTCAGTGTATAGTGTGCGTGAACAGCGCCTTCAGATCACTGCTGTTTCTATAATGGCGATCGCCATTTTTTTTTTTTTTTTTCTTGTCTTCCTTCCCTAAGCGCGCGCGTCTTGTGGGGCGGGCCAGCATGTCAGCCAATCACAGACACACACACACCTAAGTGGACTTTGAGCCAGAGAAGCAACGGCATGTGTGATAGGATCTGCATGTCACATGTCCCTGCATTATAAAACCGGACATTTTCTTCACGAACGCCATTATCTGCCTTCTGCGTCTTTGGTGTCAGACATCAGTGTCGCAGCTCCGTCCTCCTGAGTCCTATAGCCGATACAGCTGTATGCGCTGCATACACAGCGTTAGACAGCTTAGGGAGAGCACATTCTAGCAGTCCTTTTAAGGGCTCAAAGCGGCAGGGTCAGAGAGCCATAGGTGACAGGTCCTGCAAACAGCAACAGCGTCTGTGTAGCCCAGGTCAGGGATTTCCTCCCTGCATTTCACCATTAGGAGGGAATAGAAAGGCAGGCTTCCATTCCTCTACCCAGAGCACCACAATCCTGCCACTGTACCCTCTTGTCCTCTGCACACTCCAACTGATAACTAAGCCATTATACTAGCAAACACTCAGTGTACCTAGTGGCATCCTATACGTGGCTATTGGACTTTGCTATAGTCCCACTAGTGCCAAGACATTTGCAGAGCGCATCTGCCTGCATTGCACACTACAACTTTTTTAAACTAAGCAATTTTACTAGCAAACACTCAGTGTACCTAGTGGCATCCTATCTGTGGCTATTGGACTTTGCTATAGTCCCACTAGTGCAAAGACATTAGCAGAGCACGTCTGCCTGCATTGCACACTCCAAGTTTTTTAAACTAAGCAATTTTACTAGCAAACACTCAGTGTACCTAGTGGCATCCTATACGTGGCTATTGGACTTTGCTATAGTCACACTAGTGCAAAGACATTTGCAGAGCACGTCTGCCTGCATTGCACACTACAACTTTTTTAAACTAAGCAATTTTACTAGCAAACACTCAGTGTACCTAGTGGCATCCTATACGTGGCTATTGGACTTTGCTATAGTCCCACTAGTGCCAAGACATTTGCAGAGCGCATCTGCCTGCGTTGCACACTCCAACTAATTATAACGAAGCCATTATACTAGCAAACACTCAGTGTACCTAGTGGCATCCTAAACGTGGCTATTGGACTTTGCTATAGTCCCACTAGTGCAAAGACATTAGCAGAGCACATCTGCCTGCATTGCACACTACAACTTTTTTAAACTAAGCAATTTTACTAGCAAACACTCAGTGTACCTAGTGGCATCCTATACGTGGCTATTGGACTTTGCTATAGTCCCACTAGTGCCAAGACATTTGCAGAGCACGTCTGCCTGCATTGCACACTACAACTTTTTTAAACTAAGCAATTTTACTAGCAAACACTCAGTGTACCTAGTGGCATCCTATACGTGGCTATTGGACTTTGCTATAGTCCCACTAGTGCAAAGACATTAGCAGAGCACGTCTGCCTGCATTGCACACTACAACTTTTTTAAACTAAGCAATTTTACTAGCAAACACTCAGTGTACCTAGTGGCATCCTATACGTGGCTATTGGACTTTGCTATAGTCCCACTAGTGCCAAGACATTTCCAGAGCACGTCTGCCTGCATTGCACACTACAACTTTTTTAAACTAAGCAATTTTACTAGCAAACACTCAGTGTACCTAGTGGCATCCTATACGTGGCTATTGGACTTTGCTATAGTCCCACTAGTGCCAAGACATTTGCAGAGCGCATCTGCCTGCGTTGCACACTCCAACTAATTATAACGAAGCCATTATACTAGCAAACACTCAGTGTACCTAGTGGCATCCTATACGTGGCTATTGGACTTTTGTCAATTCACAGTATTGGAACGTTATTTGCATGACATCTGCCTGCATTGCACACTCAAACTTTTTTAAACTCAGCCATTATACTAGCAAACACTCACTGTACCTAGTTGTATCCTAAACGTGGCTATTGTACTTTTGTCAATTCACAGTATTGGAACGTTATTTGCAGGACATCTGCCTGCCTTGCACACTCAAACTTTTTTAAACTCAGCCATTATACTAGCAAACACTCACTGTACCTAGTTGTATCCTAAACAAGGCTATTGTACTTTTGTCAATTCACAGTATTGGAACGTTATTTGCAGCACGTCTGCCTGCATTGCACACTCAAACTTTTTTAAACTCAGCCATTATACTAGCAAACACTCACTGTACCTAGTTGTATCCTAAACGTGGCTATTGTACTTTTGTCAATTCACAGTATTGGAACGTTATTTGCAGGACGTCTGCCTGCATTGCACACTCAAACTTTTTTAAACTCAGCCATTATACTAGCAAACACTCACTGTACCTAGTTGTATCCTAAACGTGGCTATTGTACTTTTGTCAATTCACAGTATTGGAACGTTATTTGCAGCACGTCTGCCTGCATTGCACACTCAAACTTTTTTAAACTCAGCCATTATACTAGCAAACACTCACTGTACCTAGTTGTATCGTAAACGTGGCTATTGTACTTTTGTCAATTCACAGTATTGGAACGTTATTTGCAGGACATCTGCCTGCCTTGCACACTCAAACTTTTTTAAACTCAGCCATTATACTAGCAAACACTCACTGTACCTAGTTGTATCCTAAACGTGGCTATTGTACTTTTGTCAATTCACAGTATTGGAACGTTATTTGCAGGACGTCTGCCTGCATTGCACACTCAAACTTTTTTAAACTCAGCCATTATACTAGCAAACACTCACTGTACCTAGTTGTATCCTAAACGTGGCTATTGTACTTTTGTCAATTCACAGTATTGGAACGTTATTTGCAGGACATCTGCCTGCCTTGCACACTCAAACTTTTTTAAACTCAGCCATTATACTAGCAAACACTCACTGTACCTAGTTGTATCCTAAACGTGGCTATTGTACTTTTGTCAATTCACAGTATTGGAACGTTATTTGCAGCACGTCTGCCTGCATTGCACACTCAAACTTTTTTAAACTCAGCCATTATACTAGCAAACACTCACTGTACCTAGTTGTATCGTAAACGTGGCTATTGTACTTTTGTCAATTCACAGTATTGGAACGTTATTTGCAGGACATCTGCCTGCCTTGCACACTCAAACTTTTTTAAACTCAGCCATTATACTAGCAAACACTCACTGTACCTAGTTGTATCCTAAACGTGGCTATTGTACTTTTGTCAATTCACAGTATTGGAACGTTATTTGCAGGACGTCTGCCTGCATTGCACACTCAAACTTTTTTAAACTCAGCCATTATACTAGCAAACACTCACTGTACCTAGTTGTATCCTAAACGTGGCTATTGTACTTTTGTCAATTCACAGTATTGGAACGTTATTTGCAGGACGTCTGCCTGCATTGCACACTCAAACTTTTTTAAACTCAGCCATTATACTAGCAAACACTCACTGTACCTAGTTGTATCCTAAACGTGGCTATTGTACTTTTGTCAATTCACAGTATTGGAACGTTATTTGCAGCACGTCTGCCTGCATTGCACACTCAAACTTTTTTAAACTCAGCCATTATACTAGCAAACACTCACTGTACCTAGTTGTATCCTAAACGTGGCTATTGTACTTTTGTCAATTCACAGTATTGGAACGTTATTTGCAGGACATCTGCCTGCATTGCACACTCAAACTTTTTTAAACTCAGCCATTATACTAGGAAACACTCACTGTACCTAGTTGTATCCTAAACGTGGCTATTGTACTTTTGTCAATTCCCACTACTGCAAATCTATGTGCAGCACCTCTGCATGACAACCTCGTGCTCTGTTTTTAATAAGCTATAATGATAGCACAAAATACTGCCATTTTGTGGCATCATAGAACTGGCTGTTGTATTCCATTAGTGCCCCACTGGTGACAAGCTATTTCTAGCACCTCTACATCACACCCTCATGCACATTTTGCTACGCTAATGTTATATCAAACTCATGGAATTCATTGCTGCATTTCATAATTCGGAGGGATAGAAAGTCAGGCTTCCTTTAGCTTTTCCTTCTGTTCATAGACAGCATCTCCAAGACAAATTTCCCCTCCACGTCTAAGTGTGGAGAGGCAGCTAGTGCGCATGCGTGTGCCGATGTACCCCAGCTGCAGCATAATTACAGTGTTTCGCCTAGTGAGTATGCTCAGCCTGACTGTGCCATTCCTGACGCTAAGTTTTCATTTCGGGATACAGCGCATGCTCCCACACTAAGTGTGAAAAGCCTCTTTGCACAGGTGCTTGCATTCCGTGCCGGGTATAAGTCCTGTTTTGGGCATAGACACCATGCTAAAGCTGATAGTCTTTTTTCAGAGACTGTATTTCATGCTACTGAGCATGCTCAGGCACTTCCTGCATCAGAGACTAGGTCCGGTAATGAACTCTTTGGCCCTGGCCCTGATGTGGGGGTCCCATATAGACCACAGGGCATCAGGTGTCCTCCCAAATGGCTTGCAGAGGCCCACACCTATGACTTGTCACCGCATTATTGATGCTCAGACGATGACTGGTGAGGTGTTTGGGTCATGGCAGCCTTGAGGTCATCATTGAAGTTGCGTTTCCAAATAGGACGCTAGTTATGCCACTCATGACGTGTCACTCTACTTTTGTCTCCAGGAGGTGCATTGTGGTTCACCCTGGTTTGGGGCGGACCCAGGTTATAAAAGGGGCTGGAGCCAACAAGGAGGTGCGCAGTCTTCTATTATGCTCCGAAAGAGCACACCTCCATGTGTTGAACCCATTGCGGCTTTAGGCCAGAGGTAGGCAGGGATCGGGTGGTGGATGGAGGCCACCACCACAGTTGGTAACGCAGAACGGTTAAGACCAGCTCCTGTCCTAACAGTCCTGCTTGTGCAGCCCAGTGGCATTAACAGGCCTGCTGCTGCTGATGCGCCTGCTGTCCACAGGTGTGGCCCCTACGCACACGGTCAGCGTACTCAATGGCCCCTGTGTTGTTAACAGGGAGTTCCTGGGCTGGGTGGGCATGTGGACCCTGTGACGCTAACAGGGCTCACAGTCTCCAGATCCGAATGGCGTCTAACTCGGTTCAGGCTACTATTAGTTTCATAGCCACACAGCTCTGTATCCTCCACCAAACCTTCAAGTTGCCAACCTCTCCTTTTCCAACTGGGAGCACGGTGGACACTGACTGCTGATGGGGATATATACCTTTCTCTTTCTTTTCTTATTAATTTTCGTTATATAGCGGTCACAGATTATATACCACTTTATCCAAATCTGCCAGTCCCACTGTAACAGATGTTGTTTCTTCAGCAAATGTTACAGTTGCTTAACCACCAAATCCACGGACCAAAACTTTTTTCCCCTTTCCAACACACCTGTTCCCCTTTCCAACAGCATCTGTCCTTTTTCAACTCATTTTGGGATATGACCAAAAGTGCAACTGTGCAGGGACACCGTACTCAACGCCATCTCAGCACAGCAGCCATCCCTCGGTCCCTCCGATGTGGACAAGTAAAAGACCATTTCCTCCTATCCATGACAAAGCGTTGAGATTCACTCTGTGCAGCACTGGTGTTTAGTGGACAAGTAGATCTAAGATTGCGTACCACATTCTGCAGATACTCCTGTATACGTGCGTCTATTTCTATGGCAGGAATTAGTTCGCCAAATTTTGTCTTGTACCGGGGATCTAACAGTGTGGCAACCCAGTATTCAGGATTAGTTCAAATTCATACAATCCGAGGGTCATGTAGGTAGTGCAGCAAGAAGGCGCTCATGTGTCTTGTGCATCCAGGAGGACCAAGTCCTTGGTGTGTTGGTGGCAGAGAGGTGAGAATCGTGCATCCTTCCTCTGCCCTCTCCCCCCAACCTCGCACAACCGAAATGTGAGCAAGCTCTCACTCATCTGCTGAGTCTTCCATGCCCATCGCCAGTTCGTCCTCCATTTCTTCATGGGCTCCTGCACTTTCATCAACACTTTTTGCTGATACTATGCGCCCTTGTTAATCCCTCTCCCTTACCATGACTGCCGCATAGGTGCCGCTGACCATCTGGACCTCGTAGATCTTGTTATCCCTTCCGCATATGACTCCTCCTGTACTTCCTCCCCTTCCTCTTGTCCCAACACCTGACTCCGAATAATAATTACAGTGTGCTCCATCATGTAGATGACCAGAATTGTCACGCTGAGAATGACATTGCCAGTGCTAAACATCTTCGTCGACATTTCAAAACTGTGTAGCAGGGTGCATAGGTCCTTGATCTGACACCACTCCAGCAGCGTGATCTGCACCACCTCTGGATCAAGTTATCCCAGGCTATATGTCTTACCGTATTTCAGCAGGGCTCTGCGGTGCTGCCACACACGCTGCAACATGTGCAGATTCCAATTCCTGCGTGTCGAAACATCGCATTTACGGCGTTTAACTGCCAGACCCTAAGACTTCCGGAGTGATGAAAGTTGTTGAGCTGCTGTGTGCGCACGATGGAAGTGAGCACATAGCGAGCGTGCCCACTGCACAAGGCCATGTAGGCCGTGATGGTGTTTTAAAAATTGCTGGCGAATTCGGTTCAACACGTGAGCCCTAAAAGGCACGTGTGTCACATTGCCCTGAGGATGGCCCGCAGCCAGGTTTGCATCATTGCCGCACACGGCTGTTAAGTCACCAACGGAGTCCGCTCCGTCAATTTGTACTCCGGTCGCCAGGTGACAACGTGTTCCTTTCATGAATAGTGCTGATGATGGGAGAGTAGTCGATGCCAGCGGCGCAGGTGGACGCAGGTTATGCTCACCCACTGGGCTGCATTACCTTGACAGATGCAGAATCTCTGGCTGAATGTAGCTGGTGGGTATCTCACAGATGAAATACCATCATTCAGCTACAACCAATGGGAAGACACCACACCCTTTTTTATGCCCATCCTGTCTGCAGACCACTGCCAGACATAGCTATGAACCTCTGGTTAATTTTACCCCCAGTTCAGTTTTATGATTTTGTGTGCTTGTTATCTGACTACTTTTCCTGCTTGCTGTTTATGTACCTTGTTGGCCGATACGCATTTCACCTCTGCTTGTTTTCTGATTCTTTCCTGGCCGTCCCATTCTGTTCCTGTTCCTCAATTAATGTTTTGACCCTGCCTGACTACTATTCTCTGTAATAGCGGTGTGACTCACATTTCCCATACATTTCAAAGTAAAACTTTGACCGCCTGATGGCATTGAGCTCTGCTGCCAGCATAGTAAGGAGGTGTGTGGTAGTCCTTGTGCGCAGTTGCAAGGAAGGGTGGCCTGACCACACAGGGTTTGCGCCAAGGTAGAGGACCCACACGAGGTTGAAGAGGCAGAAGCAGTGTATTAACTTCTACATACAGAACAAGGATTGAAACAACTCGTGGGGACGGCAAGACTTGTACAGCAGACCCTTCTCCATCTCTCACCATAGTTTGCCAGTGCCCAGTCAGTGACATGTAATGACCCTGTCTATGCTTACTGGTCCAAGTATCTGTGTTGAAATGCACCCTGTCGCACACAGATTTTCTCAAGGAAGTGGTGATGTTGTGTGCGACATGCTGTTGTAGCGCGGGCATGCTTTTCTTGGAGAAGCAGTGGTGATTGGGCATCTGGTACTGGGGCACAGCGACAGACATAAGGTCTGTAAAATCCTGTGTGTCCACTACGCGTAAAGGCAGCATTTCGGTAGCCAACAGCTTACAGAGGGATAGAGTCAACCACTTAGCTTTGTCATGGGTCGCAGTAAGTGGCCTTTTATTTGACCACATCTGAGGGACAGAGATCTGGCTGCTGTCTGTAGACGGTGTTGAGTAGGGTGTCCCTGGAAAAATGCAGGTTTGTGAGAAAAGTGCAGGCGGAGACATGATGTTGCCTTCATCTTGCCTTCAGATCTGTTCATCTTGTATCATTTTTAAAAAACACAGCAAGCAAGGGTTACTCCAAGCGGAGTCTACCTTTTTTCCCCAAATTGGGCACACAGACACCCCATCAGTGGCAGGACTTGTGCCCTAGTTGCAAACAGGATGTTTTGATTTGCATCAAGCACATTCCAAATCCACAAGCATTTACTCTCCCCAGGATGACACAGGGGTAGTAAATTCCTTCTGGATCCATGACTTGTTCATTTTGATGAACGTCAGTCTGTCCACATTGTCACTGGACAGACGCGTGCGCTTATCTGTCAGCACACACCCAGCAGCACTGAAGACACGTTCAGAGACAACGCTGGCAGCTGGACACGACAAAATCTTCAAGGCGTAACTGGAGAGCTCTTGACATTTTTCTAGATTTGAAGCACAAAAGGAGCAAGGCTCCATTTGCAAAGTCATTGCATCGATGTTCATTTGGAGATACTCCTGTATCATGCTCTCCATCCGTTGACTATGTGACACACTTGATGTCTCTGGTGGCCTTGCAAAGGAGGGTCTAAAAAAATTATGAAAAGATTCCATAAAATTGCTGTTACCAGCACCAGATACGGTCCTACTGGTACGGGTAGACTGTTGAAGATGACGAGGCCGTCCCATGTTTGTCAAGTTACAACTGGGAGAATCACTCCCTTCACCTGCACGGTTGTTTGGTGGAAAAGCCGAGCTAAGATCGAGTAACAGCTTCTGCTGATACTCCTGCATACGTGCGTCCCTTTCTATGGGTGGAATTATGTCACAAAATTTGGACTTGTCCCGGGGATCTAATAGTGTGGCAAGCCAGTAGTCATCATCACTTCTAATTTTGACAATACGAGGGTCATGTTGGAGGTAGTGCAACAAGAAGGCACTCATGTGTCTTGCGCAGCCATGCGGACCAAGTCCACGCTGTGTTTGTGGCATAGAGGTGCTAACCGTTCTTTCTTCCTCTGTCATCTCCCCCCAACCTCTTTCAACTTAAATTTGACCAAGGTCCCCCTCATCAGCTGAGTCTTCCATGTCCATGGACAGTTCGTCCTCCATATCTTCATGTCCTCCTGCACCTTCCTCAACATCTCGCCTGCTACCATGCGCCCTTGTTGATCCCTGTCCCCCATGGTCCCATGCCTGCCGCGTTGGTGATGATGAACGTCTGGACCTTGGTGATGTTGTTGTGTCTTGCGCATATGAATCCTCCTGTAGTTCCTCCCCTTCCTGTTGTCCCACCCCCTGACTCCGAATAGTGTTTAGCGTGTGCTCCAGCATGTAAATGACTGGAATCGTCATGCTGATAATGGCATTGTCAGCGCTAAACATATTCGTCGCCATGTCGAAACTGTGCAGAAGGGTGCATAGGTCCGTGATCTGAGATCACTCCATCAGGGTGATCTGCCCCACCTCTGCATCTCGTTGGCCCAGGCTATACGTCATGACGTATTGCACCAGGGCTCTGCGGTGCTGCCACAGTCGCTGTAACATGTGGAGAGTTGAATTCCAGCGTGTCGCCACATCGCATTTCAGGCGATGAACCGGCAGGCCGAAAGACTTCTGGAGCGATGCAAGTCGCTCAGCTGCGGCGGTTGAACGGCGGAAGTGAGCACTGCAGACAGTTTCCGTGCCCTGGTCAGAAGGCCATCTAGGCCGGGATAGTGTGTTAAAAATTGCTGGACAACAAGGTTCAACACGTGAGCCATACAAGGCACGTGTGTCACCTTGCCCAGGCGAAGGGCCGCACCCAGGTTTGCAGCATTGTCGCACACGGCCTTACCAGGCTGCAGGTTGAGTGGAGACAACCATTTATTAAACTCGGACCGCAGAGCTGACCACAACTCCTCAGCTGTGTGACTCTTATTCCCAAGACATGTCAAGCTAAAGACCGCCTGATGCCGTTGCGCTCTGCTGCCAGCATAGTAATGAGGGGTGCGTGATTCCTTCTGCGCAGTGAGAACGCTGGTGGCCTGACCAGGCAGGCTTGGGGCGGAGGTGGAGGACCCAGATGAGGTGGAGGATGCAGAAGCAGTGGCGGAACTTGGACAGACAGAGGATTGACACACAAGTCGTGGGGACGGCAAGACTTGTGCAGCAGACCCTTCACCATCTATCACCATAGTTACCCAGTGCCCAGTCAGCGACATGTAACGTCCCTGTCCATGCTTACTGGTCCAAGTTTCGGTGCTGAAATTCACCCGTTCACACACAGAGTTTCTCAAGGAAGCGGTGATATTGTGTGCGACATGCTGGTGTAGCGCGGGCACACCTTTCTTAGAGAAGTAGTGGCGACTAGGCATCTGGTACTGGGGCACAGCGACAGATATAAGGTCTCTAAAATCCTGTGTGTCCACTAGGCGGAAAGGCAGCATTTCTGTAGCCAACAGCTTACAGAGGGATAGAGTCAACCTCTTCGCTTTGTCATGGGTCGAAGGAAGTGGCCTTTTATTTGACCACATCTGAGGGACAGAGATCTGGCTGCTGTGTGTAGACGGTGTTGAGTAGGGTGTCCCTGGAAAAATGCAGCTTTGGGAGGAAAGTGCAGGCGGAGACATGATGTTGCCTTCATCCAAAGTTGGTGCTATCGATGTCTGAGAGAGCTGTACACACGCACTTGTTTCCCCTTCCAAACCAACTGACGACCTACCAAGCAAACTGCCTGTTGCGGTTACAGTGGTGGAAGCTGTGGGTGGAAAAACAGGTGTGACAGCTGTCCCCACAGTCCTAGAAGATGACGAGCGCGCGGATGCCCTGGAAGGGGCAGGCGGTGGATGGTTGGCTCCACTAGGCCGCATTGCAGCACGGTGAGCTTCCCACCAGGCCATATGATATTTATTCATGTGACGATTCATGGAAGAAGTTGTCAAACTGCTGAGGTTTTGACCTCTACTAAGATAACCATGGCAAATGTTACAGATCACATAATTTGGCCGATCTTTTTTTATGTCAAAAAAGGACCAGGCTAGGCAAGGCTTAGAGGCCATGCGACCTGTTGATCCACCCCGAATAATGCTCAGAGGCAGAGTGGTGGCTGAGGATGCAGTTGTAGACGTGCTACCAGTGCTCCGACTGTGTCCAGGAAGGCGCCAGGTTACTTCGACGTCGGTTGCATCCTCCTCCACCGCCTCTATTGACCTCCTCGAGTGTCTGACTGTGGGTTGACAGTAGGTGGGATCTAGAACTTCATCATCAATTGTTGTGTTTGCACTCCCCTCCCCCTCAGACCGAGTTTCTTCTTGCCCTGACCGAATATTTAAGTTGTCATCCCAATCGGGTATCTGCGTCTCATCTTCATCAGTATGTTCCTCATTGCCTATAACCACAGTTGTTGGAAAGGCAGCATTTTGGTAGCCAACAGTTTGCATTTTATGAAAGTCAACCTCCAAGCCATGTCATGCCCTTCTAAAAGCATATATAACACAGCGAGGGGACTCCAACCACAGTCTCCCTCGTTGCCACTCACTGGGCCACACACACCCCACTTGACTGGCATCGGTTGAGCCCCCTTTTGAAAAAGAAAAAGATGCTTTGCATGAAGCACTCTCAAAAATACGCGTGCCTTTCCCGTCCCCTGGCTGACCCCGGGGAAGAAAAGTCCTCTGAGAGCCATGACTTGTTCATCTTGGTTCTTTTAGAAACACAGCGAGGGGACTCCAACCACAGTCTCCCTCGTTGCCACTCACTGGGCCACACACACCCCACTTGACTGGCATCGGTTGAGCCCCCTTTTGAAAAAGAAAAAGATGCTTTGCATAAAGCACTCTCAAAAATACGCGTGCCTTTCCCGTCCCCTGGCTGACCCCGGGGAAGAAAAGTCCTCTGAGAGCCATGACTTGTTCATCTTGGTTCTTTTAGAAACACAGCGAGGGGACTCCAACCACAGTCTCCCTCGTTGCCACTCACTGGGCCACACACACCCCACTTGACTGGCATCGGTTGAGCCCCCTTTTGAAAAAGAAAAAGATGCTTTGCATGAAGCACTCTCAAAAATACGCGTGCCTTTCCCGTCCCCTGGCTGACCCCGGGGAAGAAAAGTCCTCTGAGAGCCATGACTTGTTCATCTTGGTTCTTTTAGAAACACAGCGAGGGGACTCCAACCACAGTCTCCCTCGTTGCCACTCACTGGGCCACACACACCCCACTTGACTGGCATCGGTTGAGCCCCCTTTTGAAAAAGAAAAAGATGCTTTGCATGAAGCACTCTCAAAAATACGCGTGCCTTTCCCGTCCCCTGGCTGACCCCGGGGAAGAAAAGTCCTCTGAGAGCCATGACTTGTTCATCTTGGTTCTTTTAGAAACACAGCGAGGGGACTCCAACCACAGTCTCCCTCGTTGCCACTCACTGGGCCACACACACCCCACTTGACTGGCATCAGTTGAGCCCCCTTTTGAAAAAGAAAAAGATGCTTTGCATGAAGCACTCTCAAAAATACGCGTGCCTTTCCCGTCCCCTGGCTGACCCCGGGGAAGAAAAGTCCTCTGAGAGCCATGACTTGTTCATCTTGGTTCTTTTAGAAACACAGCGAGGGGCTCCAACCACAGTCTCCCTCGTTGCCACTCACTGGGCCACACACACCCCACTTGACTGGCATCGGTTGAGCCCCCTTTTGAAAAAGAAAAAGATGCTTTGCATGAAGCACTCTCAAAAATACGCGTGCCTTTCCCGTCCCCTGGCTGACCCCGGGGAAGAAAAGTCCTCTGAGAGCCATGACTTGTTCATCTTGGTTCTTTTAGAAACACAGCGAGGGGACTCCAACCACAGTCTCCCTCGTTGCCACTCACTGGGCCACACACACCCCACTTGACTGGCATCGGTTGAGCCCCCTTTTGAAAAAGAAAAAGATGCTTTGCATGAAGCACTCTCAAAAATACGCGTGCCTTTCCCGTCCCCTGGCTGACCCCGGGGAAGAAAAGTCCTCTGAGAGCCATGACTTGTTCATCTTGGTTCTTTTAGAAACACAGCGAGGGGACTCCAACCACAGTCTCCCTCGTTGCCACTCACTGGGCCACACACACCCCACTTGACTGGCATCGGTTGAGCCCCCTTTTGAAAAAGAAAAAGATGCTTTGCATGAAGCACTCTCAAAAATACGCGTGCCTTTCCCGTCCCCTGGCTGACCCCGGGGAAGAAAAGTCCTCTGAGAGCCATGACTTGTTCATCTTGGTTCTTTTAGAAACACAGCGAGGGGACTCCAACCACAGTCTCCCTCGTTGCCACTCACTGGGCCACACACACCCCACTTGACTGGCATCGGTTGAGCCCCCTTTTGAAAAAGAAAAAGATGCTTTGCATGAAGCACTCTCAAAAATACGCGTGCCTTTCCCGTCCCCTGGCTGACCCCGGGGAAGAAAAGTCCTCTGAGAGCCATGACTTGTTCATCTTGGTTCTTTTAGAAACACAGCGAGGGGACTCCAACCACAGTCTCCCTCGTTGCCACTCACTGGGCCACACACACCCCACTTGACTGGCATCGGTTGAGCCCCCTTTTGAAAAAGAAAAAGATGCTTTGCATGAAGCACTCTCAAAAATACGCGTGCCTTTCCCGTCCCCTGGCTGACCCCGGGGAAGAAAAGTCCTCTGAGAGCCATGTCCACATTGTCAGTGGACAGACACGTGTGCTTATCTGCCAGCAGACCCACAGCAGCACTGAAGACAGGTTCCGAGAGAACGCTGGCTGCAGGACACGACAAGATCCCCAAGACGTACGTGGCGAGCTCAGGCAATTTATCAAGATTGGAAGCCAAGAATGAGCAGGGCTCAAGTTGCACAATAATGGCATGTTTCCTTGCATATACTCATATATCTGTGTGTCCTCCTCTTTTTCCTTGTCCAGCTCTTTTGTTTTCGCATGAGTATATGTCCTTGTCACTTTCCCATGTGTTGTGAGTTGTTTGTGACCTTTTGGACACCTTTGAGGGTGTTTTCTAGGTGTTTTTCTGTGTTTGTGATTGCCTGCCATTGTTTCCTATGCAGTTCGAGTTCGGTTCGTCGAACGTTCGACGAACCGAACTCGAACGGGAGGTCCATTTGGCGAACCAACCTCGAGCCGAACCGCGACCGGTTCGCTCATCTCTAGTTCTCACCACTTCAGAACACCAGGTTTAGGGTCAGTGTGCATGATCAGAAGTCGGGGAACTTCTGGTCATGTTTACTACACTTCTCTGAAGCCGGGACACATACACTCAGCTCCATAGTGTGCATGACCAGAAGTGCAAAAACGTCTGATCATGCGCACTGACCCTAAACCCAGCATTCTCAAGTGGTGACAATGGACACAGGTACATGTGTCACCACTGATGGCAATGGGCATTCAATAGCCTGTTAAGAGGGCATACTAGTCAGGGGAAGTAACACCCTTGCGACTAGTCCCTGTATTCTATAAAAGAGAGGAAAAAGAAAGAAAATAAAAATAAAGCAGGCACGTTATACTTACCAAACTCCACGTGGCAGTAACACTGCACTTATTCTACTTCCAGGGCTGCTTATTACCTTTATGCATATGACCTGCTTACCCCACCCACTGGCAGTAGGAAGTCTGTGATTGGTTGCAGTCAGACCGCACTCCCACCCTTTGTGACAGCGGGGTGTGTGAAAATAAATTTAAAAAATTGCCGTAGGGTCCCCCACTATTATGCTACCAGCACAGATAAAGAATACGGCTACAGGTTGCAGCCCTCAGCCATGTGCTTATCTTGGCAATGTATCAAAATAAGAGGGAACCCCATGCGGCTTTTTTAAAAATTATTTATTTAAATAAATAATTTTAAAAGACGTCTTGCGGTGCCCCCAATTTTGATAAAGCCATGATAACACTGACAACTAGGGGCTGATATTCGCAGACTAGGAAGTTCCATGGTTATTGAGCCCCCCATCCTAAAAACAGCAGCCCAGTAAATTGTTGAATCCATTAGGTGTGACAACTACGACACTTTACTCGGCTCATCCTGATTACCCTGCTGCAGTTGTACTCAGAGTAATAAAAGGTTAATGACAGCTCACAACTGTCACTAAGACTTAGATTAGTAATGGGAGGTACCTATGAGACCCCCCTTAACTAATCTTTAAGGGAAAATAAACAAAATCACCTAAAAAAATCTTTATTTGAAATGAAATACAAAAAAAGCACCCTCTTTTTACAATTTATTAAGCCCAAACCCCCAATTTTGTCGTAATCCACACGAGATTTTACAACAGTTTAAGCTCTGCTACATACTAAAATTACACTGCAGGGGCACAAAACATGTTCACACACTCTGGGCTTCAGGCAGAGACTGAGTTAACTGCAGCGAGGAGCAGTGATGTCACTCAATTTATCTGGGGTCAAAGCTGGAGATTCTCATGGTTCACATCCTGTGAAAACACGTAAACTAACCTCAGGTGACCTCACTAAACTCAAGGAGTTGATACACACGGCACTTCTGAGTTGGTGCTCAAGTAGGGTCCAAAACCGTCTCAAGTAGATGTAGAAACTTGGCATTCAAGATAAATGTAAATAGTGGTCAATGTCACATAGACAGCGGTGGACTACACCAGTTGCCAAGTTGCTATACCTTCTGAGTACCCCCTGCACACACACTGATGAAGGTCTTTGACAGAAACGTCTGTGCTTGTGATGGTCCTACAAGTTCTTCTTAATAAAAGACCACTATTCACATTTATCTTGAGTGCCAAGTTTGCCAAGAAAAAATAGAAGAAACAAGCCAAAGAGGAAGACCAGCAACCTGATGGCTTGATAAAATCAGGAAAACAAAAAGAAGAAGAACCTGGTGGACCTATTTAGGCTTGCACAAGATCACTCTTCCTACATAGTGTTCATCCATCAAGTGTCCATGGCTCAAGATTGAGCTAAAATTGGGTCTGTTACAAAGAGAAGCAAAAACAAATGCATATTTTGATGGTTTCCATCTTGTATCCATTTTTGTTCTATTTGTAATGTTATCACTACAGCTGTCCCTAAACAGCTCTAGTGTTCTCAACATGTGTAGCACGTAAAAAAAAATGGAAGACATCACAGATGACCATTACAGTTTAGCAGAAGATCGAGTTTGAATTGAATTTACTGAAATTCACAGTGTCATGCAAATTCAAACTTTTTGAGTTTTGATTTGTGGTTTGAAAAAGAAGAAATAACTTGCACCATTTTCTACATTGCTGAGACATCAGAGAGTGGACCAACATTATTTTGTGTGGTTGTGTTGAGTTCCCTATAGTGCTTTACAGCTATGACACCTTATGGATTATCATACTTTGTACAGTAGCCGTCAGTACCTGGGCCATCACATATATATGGTTCCCAGAGGAGCACAGTTTCTACAGCAGAGTCGTTTTTTATCTCCAGTGTCACTGGGTTAGTCCCTCTCTTCTGTAAAGTGTCAGCTCTTATGGTCAGCAGGGTCTTATCTCTCTTCCTCTCCCTGATATGTATTTCATGAGCAGTTACAAGACACATCCAGTCACTAATCATTTTTTAGGATAGAAAAAAAATTGTGCAGACAGTGTTTTTTTGATCCAGCTAAAAAACAGATTGCAGCTGGATTAATGCGCATTCTTCACTTTGGAACAACTCTCTATTGTGCTTAAAGGCCCCGTCACACTAAGCAACATCGCTAGCAACATCGCTGCTAACGAACAACTTTTGTGACGTTGCTAGTGATGTCGCTGTGTGTGACATCCAGCAACAACCTGGCCCCTGCTGTGAGGTCGTTGGTTGTTGCTGAATGTCCTGGGCCATTTTTTAGTTGTTGCTGTCCCGCTGTGAAGCACAGATCGCTGTGTGTGACAGCGAGACAGCAACAACTAAATGTGCAGGCAGCAGGATCCGGCTTCTGCGGAGGCTGGTAACCAATGTAAACATCGGGTAACCAAGAAGCCCTGTCCTTGGTTACCCGATATTTACCTTTGATACCAGCCTCCGCCGCTCTTACTGTCAGTGCCGGCTCCTGCTCTGTGCACATGTAGCTGCAGCACACATCGGGTAATTAACCCGATGTGTGCTGTAACTAGGAGAGCAGGGAGCCAGCGCTAAGCGGTGTGTGCTGCTCCCTGCTCTGTGCACATTTAGCTGCAGCACACATCGGGTAATTAACCCGATGTGTGCTGTACTAGGAGAGCAGGGAGCCAGCGCTGAGTGTGCGCTGCTCCCTGTTCTCTGCACGTGTAGCTGCGTGAGCTGGTAACCAAGGTAAATATCGGGTTGGTTACCAAGCGCAGCATCTTCCACGCGGCGCTGGGGGCTGGTCACTGGTTGCTGGTGAGCTCACCAGCAACTCGTGTAGCCACGCTCCAGCGATCCCTGCCAGGTCAGGTTGCTGGTGGGATCGCTGGAGCGTCGCAGTGTGACATCTCACCAGCAACCTCCTAGCAACTTACCAGCGATCCCTATCGTTGTTGGGATCGCTGGTAAGTTGCTTAGTGTGACTGGACCTTAAGGCCAAAGTCAGACAGCCTTGTTGAAGCATCCCCATCATCACCGATCCTCCACCAAATTTCACAGTGGGTGCAAGACACTGTGGCTTGTACACCTCTCCAGGTCTTTGTCTAACCATTAGAAGACCAGGTGTTGGGCAAAGCTAAAAATTAGATTCATCAGAGAAGATTACCTTACTCTAGAAATTTGGCAGATTAAACTTTATGAAGGACTTATGAATCAAGCCGCATACAAGGTTATCCTGGAAAAACAGTTGCTTCCTTCTGCTCAGGCAATATCCCCCAACTCTGAGGACTGTTTTTTCCAGCTGGACAATACGCCAGGCCACACAGCTAGGTCGCTCAATGTGTGGATGAAGGACCATCACATCAAAGCCCTGTCATAGCCAGTCTAATCTCTAGACCTGAACCCCATTGAAAACCTCTGGAATGTAATAAAGAGGAAGATGGATAGTCACAAGCCATCAAACAAAGAAGAACTGCTTACGTTTTTGCACCAGGAGTGGCATACGGTCACCCAAAAGCAGTGTGAAAGACTGGTGGAAAACATGCCAAGACGCATGAAAGCTGTGATTAACAATCATAGTTATTCCACAAAATATTGATTTCTGAAACTTCCTGAGGTAAAACATTAGTAGTCTTGTTTCTAAATGATTATGAACTTGTTTTCTTTGCATTATTTGAGGTCTGAAAGCAATGCATTGTTTTGTTATTTTGACCATTTCTCATTTTTAGAAAATAAGTACAACATTTTTTGCTTGGAAATTCGGAGACATGATGTCAGTGGTTTATAGAATTAAAGAACAATTTACATTTTACTGAAAAATATACCTATAAATAGAAAATTAGAAAAACTGACAATTTTGCAGTAATCTCTTAATTTTTGTGAGAGCTCTATATATTTTATATTTAGATTAAATGTTTTTAACTGTATTTTTTAGTTTTATAGGGACCAGAATATGTGATCTTTTATGGCTTGTTCTTTATACTGAAATACAATTGAAGCTCCGACATGGTCAGACCCCATCGACACCACTGGTTGGGATAGTCCAGGTGGAAAGCAAAGTAGATCCCACAAGATATAGACATAATTAGTATTATATTCTTAAAAAGGTACTAAACGTTTTTGAAATAACAAATAGGTAAAAAAAAAGAGATTATAATTATATGTCTAATTTAATACTTTAGAGTAACATTTTAAAAACAAAATTTTAATTTATTTTATATCCCACTGGATCTACTTTGTATTCCATATTGACTTCTCCAACCAGTACGGTCCAAGGCTCAGTTTTTTTTCTCCGGACTTCATGTTAATTATTTGCTCGGATGCCCGGACATCCCAAGCACTGATCCCCACTGTTGTGCCTGATCGCTGCAGTAGCTTGGTAGTAGTCTTGGGTTCCAAACCCATCTTGAAGTTATTATGCTGGGAGGTGCCATGTTTGTCTTTTTGTCTTTCCTTGGCTCATTTTACAGGCAGGACGCTGTGCAGTCATGGTAATCTATTGGCATCCTCACCACCCAACTGCGTAACGGGAAGATGATGAAGGATGGTACATGCACACACTGACCATCGCGTCATTTCCATGGCTGCTACAGACTCCTGACAGCGGTATTTAAATTGTTAAAAAGTAGCGATCAGAGCAAGTTGAGATCTCTGCTGTTACAGGAAGATGTCATCTGTGTAACTTAGCCATTATAGGCAGGATATAGTGCAGGCTCAGCTCCTGTGCCCACTCCGTACATCGACGCTTGATGTAAAACTTACATGGACATCGCAAGCTTATGTTGATGAAAATTAACAATGTTAAGAAAAATGATTGTAAAAATGTAAAGGGAATCTGTCACCATGTTTTTTCCCATCCAATCTGACAGCAGCATACAGTGCCTACAAGTAGTATTCAACCCCCTGCAGATTTAGCAGGTTTACACATTTGGAATTAACTTGGCGTTGTGACATTTGGACTGTAGATCAGCCTGGAGGTGTGAAAAGCACTGCAGCAAAAAAGAATGTTATTTTTTTTTTTTTAAATTGTGAAAAGTTTTTTCAGAGGGTCATTTATTATTCAACCCCTCAATCCACAAGAATTCTGTTTGATTCCCCTAAAGTATTAAGAAGTATTTCAGGCACAAAGAACAATGAGCTTCACATGTTTGGATTAATTATCTCTTTTTCCAGCCTTTTCTGACTAATTAAGACCCTCCCCAAACTTGTGAACAGCACTCATACTTGGTCAACATGGGAAAGACAAAGGAGCATTCCAAGGCCATCAGAGACAAGATCGTGGAGGGTCACAAGGCTGGCAAGGGGTACAAAACCCTTTCCAAGGAGTTGGGCCTACCTGTCTCCACTGTTGGGAGCATCATCCGGAAGTGGAAGGCTTATGGAACTACTGTTAGCCTTCCACGGCCTGGACAGCCTTTGAAAGTTTCCACCCGTGCCGAGGCCAGGCTTGTCCGAAGAGTCAAGGCTAACCCAAGGACAACAAGGAAGGAGCTCCGGGAAGATCTCATGGCAGTGGGGACATTGGTTTCAGTCAATACCATAAGTAACGTACTCCACCGCAATGGTCTCCGTTCCAGACGAGCCCGTAAGGTACCTTTACTTTCAAAGCATCATGTCAAGGCTCGTCTACAGTTTGCTCATGATCACTTGGAGGACTCTGAGACAGACTGGTTCAAGGTTCTCTGGTCTGATGAGACCAAGATCGAGATCTTTGGTGCCAACCACACACGTGACGTTTGGAGACTGGATGGCACTGCATACGACCCCAAGAATACCATCCCCACAGTCAAGCATGGTGGTGGCAGCATCATGCTGTGGGGCTGTTTCTCAGCCAAGGGGCCTGGCCATCTGGTCCGCATCCATGGGAAGATGGATAGCACGGCCTACCTGGAGATTTTGGCCAAGAACCTCCGCTCCTCCATCAAGGATCTTAAGATGGGTCGTCATTTCATCTTCCAACAAGACAACGACCCAAAGCACACAGCCAAGAAAACCAAGGCCTGGTTCAAGAGGGAAAAAATCAAGGTGTTGCAGTGGCCTAGTCAGTCTCCTGACCTTAACCCAATTGAAAACTTGTGGAAGGAGCTCAAGATTAAAGTCCACAAGAGACACCCAAAGAACCTAGATAACTTGGAGAAGATCTGCATGGAGGAGTGGGCCAAGATAACTCCAGAGACCTGTGCCGGCCTGATCAGGTCTTGTAAAAGACGATTATTAGCTGTAATTGCAAACAAGGGTTATTCCACAAAATATTAAACTTAGGGGTTGAATAATAATTGACACACACTTTAATGTTGAAAGTTTATTAAAATTTAACTGAGCAACATAACTTGTTGGTTTGTAAGATTTATGCATCTGTTAATAAATCCTGCTTTTGTTTGAAGTTTGCAGGCTCTAACTTATTTGCATCTTATTAAACCTGCTAAATCTGCAGGGGGTTGAATACTACTTGTAGGCACTGTAATGTTAGGGTCACTTTGCACACTACGATATCGCAGCTGCGATGTCGGTGGGGTTAAATCGAAAGTGACGCACATTCGGCGTCGCAGTCGATATCGTAGTGTGTACATCCTTTTTGATACGATTAAGGAGCGCAAAAATGTCCAAATCGTATCATTGGTGTAGCGTCGGTCATTTCCATAATTTCGGAAGGACCAATGTTCCGATGTTGTTCCTCGTTCCTGCGGCAGCACACATCGCTGTGTGTGAAGCCGCAGGAACGAGGAACATCACCTTACTAGAGTTGAGCGCGGTTCGCGGTTCGAGGTTCTCCAGTTCTAGGCTCGAGTGATTTTGGGGCCTGTTCTAGATCGAACTAGAACTCGAGCTTTTTGCAAAAGCTCGATAGTTCTAGAAACGTTCGATAATGGTTCTAGCAGCAAAAAAACAGCTAATTCCTAGCTGGCTTTCCGCTGTAATAGTGTAAGTCACTTTGTGACTCACACTATTATGACATTTCAGTGTATAGTGTGCGGGAACAGTGCCTTCAGATCACTCCTGTTTGTATAATGGCGATCGCCATTTTTTTTTTTTCCTTGTCTTCCTTCCCTAAGCGCGCGCGTCTTGTGGGACGGGCCAGCATGTCAGCCAATCCCAGACACACACACAGCTAAGTGGACTTTTAGCCAGAGAAGCAACGGCATGTGTGATAGGATGTCCATGTCACATGTCCCTGCATTATAAAAAACGAGTATCTGCCCGTCCGGACGCCATTATCTCTTCTGCGTCCTTGGTGTCAGACATCACTGGCGCAGCTCCGTCCTGAGTCCTATCGCCGATACTGCTGTATGCGCTCCATCCACAGCGCTGGACAGCTTAGGGAGAGCACTTTCTATCAGTCCTTTTAAGGGCTTGTACCGGCAGGGTCAGAGCCATAGGTGACAGGTCCTGAAAACAGAGACAGCGTCTGTGTAGCTAAGGTCAGGGATTTCGTCTCTGCATTTACCCATTAGGAGGGAATAGAAAGGCAGGCTTCCTTTCCTCTACCCAGAGCCCCACAACCCTGGCACTGTACCCTCCTGTCCTCTGCACACTCCAACTCCTTATAACTAAGCCATTATACTAGCAAACACTCAGTGTACCTAGTGTCATCCTAAACGTGGCTATTGGACTTCTGTATAGTCCCACTAGTGCACAGATATTTGCAGCACGTCTGTCTGCATTGCACACTCCAACTCATTATAACTAAGCCATTATACTAGCAAACACTGAGTGTACCTAGTGTCATCCTAAACGTGGCTATTGGACGTCTGTATAGTCCTACTAGTGCAAAGATATTTGCAGCACGTCTGCCTGCATTGCACACTCCAACTCATTATACCTAAGCCATTATACTAGCAAACACTCAGTGTACCTAGTGGCATCCTAAACGTGGCTATTGGACTTCTGTATAGTCCCACTAGTGCAAAGACATTTGCAGCACGTCTGTCTGCATTGCAGACTCCAACTCATTATAACTAAGCCATTATACTAGCAAACACTGAGTGTACCTAGTGGCATCCTAAACGTGGCTATTGGACTTTTGTCTAGTCCCACTAGTGCAAATCTATGTGCAGCACCTCTGCATGACACCCTCCTGCTCTGTTTTTAATAAGCTATAATGATAGCAAAAAATACTGTCATTTAGTGGCATACAAAAAGTGGCTGTTGGACTCCTTTATTGTGCCACTTGTGCCAAGCAATCTCAAGCACCTCTGCATTCTACCCTCATGCACATTTAGCTATGCTAATTTTATAGCAAACTCAGGGAATTCCTTGCTGCATTTGATCATTAGGAGGGAAAGAAAGTGAGGCTTCTTTTACTGTCCTGGTATCCACAGAACACGGCCACTGTACCCATCTGTCCACTTTTGCCACGCTATTTAATATGCCCAAAGAGCTGACTCTTTTTCTGCCATCCTAAAATTGTCTGGAATACTAAGTTAGTGTTCCTTTGCTGCCAAGCAAGGTACAACACATGTGCATTCTACACTCCTTTCCATTTCTGGAATGCAATTATTAACTGCAGGTAGTCCAGCCAATCTGTGACGAAGGTGCAGGCGTGGATATAATGTAGCCTGCATCCAATGATGGTTCTCTCGATGTCTGACAGCTCAACAATATCTTCTGTTTCCACTTCCAAAACAAGTGATGACCTGCCAATCACACTCCCTGTTGCAGGTAAAGGAGTGGAAGTTCAGTGTGAAAAACCATGTGTGACTGCTGTCCCCACAGTCACAGAGGATGAAGAGCACGCAGATGCACTTGATGGGGCAGGCGGTGGTTGCACAGGCACGCTAGGCCGCATTGTAGCACAGTGAAATTCACATTGCGACGTATGCTTCATTTTAAGTTGTGTACAGGGTTTACTACCCAGTATGCAGCAAAACCAGGCAACAGGAAAAGGACTCTAGGCAGTTGGGTTGATAAATGATTGTTTAACTTTACCAAAACAAACAATAAGAACCATGCATACAATTTAAATAATTGAACAATCTATTCTGTTGCCTACTAACTGCTAATCCCTCTGCGTAGCAGTAATTGTGTGTTTGTGCGTGTGTGTGTGTGTGATTGTGTGCTCGAACACGACTTACCAGTGGCGCATCACAAGAGCTTCCAAGTTATCTACCTAAACATAGTCAAAACACATTACCCCCCCGAATACCCTTGTTAGCTAAAGCCTCACAGATAATGCAGATGATAACAGTGTGAATGCAAACCACACAGCTCTGCAACACAGTCATGGAAATCTTGAAAAGCAACAGTCAATGCAAACATGTGTTGCTGTCCCTCTATGATTTAAACTGTACGTGACAATTTGACAGTGCAGAGGCAGCAAGTCTTATTGTCTATAAATAGTCGGCCTACCCAGAACAGATTTGTGTTTTGCTAATAAAACAAAGTGTTGCGTGCCCGCATTATTGTCTGGGCACAGCCTACCGTACCCGTACTCTGATGTCCAGTTTCCAGAAATACAGACAGACTTTACGCTCCTCTCACGGTAAACAGCATAGACAGCACTGTAAGATTGTTGGTCTGTGGCTCAGGATGTTGCTCACTGGCATTACGGGGCTCATCATCAAAGTACAACATGACTCCCCTCACAATTCAACGAAGTGTTTCCGCGGTGGCTCCTTGCTGTAACACACACCTTTAGCTTTTCCTTCTGTTCATAGACAGCATCTCCAAGTCCACATCCGAAGAGCAATTTGATATTGCTATAGTGACCAAACCAAGGCAGATCCAAAAAAACAGCAGCCCCTTGTGTGTAGTCTGCAACAATGCATGCAATGGCAAATAAGCATGTTGCATTGACAGTGGCTAAAGCTGAGCAATACACCTTCACGCTATCAATTCATATCCATGTGACACTTCAAGGAGGAACTACTCAAAGGTGTGAGTTTTTGCCTTCTACTTACAGATTGTTGACAAATCTTACAGATTCCATGACTTGGGTGATCCTTTGCGATGTCCATAAATTCACAGGCTAGGCAAGGCTTACAGCCCATGCGACCTGCATAGCCAACACGACTTCTGCTCAGAGTCAAAGTTTTGGTCCAGGATTCAGTTGTTGACTTGCTTCCAGTACTTTGTCTCTGGCCAGGAAGATGCAACGTAACCTCGTCTCCAGTAGCATCCTCCTCCACCTCCTCTGCTGACCTCATCGACTGGCTGACTTTGGTTTGACAGTAGGTGTGGTCTCCAACCTCATCAATAACCCTGTGTGTTTTCATTCCCCTCGTCCTGAGTCCTCCGAGAAAACCTCTTCCTGCCCTGACCGAATAGTAAAGTTGTCATTCCAATCAGGTATCTGTGCTCCTCATCATGTTCCCCATTGTCTCCACCAGGAGGATTGACTTTTTGGAAAAGAGGGTGTAGATTAGGCTCAGCACCTTCTTCATCGGGGCCTGGATCCCACTCACAAAGCTTCTGGCTATCTGCGCAGATCATTTCCCCTGTCTCATGGAACTCGCTACCTCAACACGTCAGATTATCTGCTACACCCGCAAGCTTCAAACTGAATCTGAAAACTCATCTGTTCAGAAATGACTATAACCTTCAATGAAACCACCACCATACGTACTTGACGCTCAACCTACACCACTCCTACTGTCTCCTCCCAAAAATCCTTTAGAATGTAATCCCGCAAGCGCAGGTCCCTCTTCCCTCTGTACCAGTCTGTCTATAGTTACTTGTATATGTATTCTGCATGTAACCCCCTTCTCATGAACAGCACCATGGAATCAATGGTGCTCTATAAATCAATCTATAATAATAATTATACTATAAATCAATAATAATAAAAATAATAATAACTTCCTTGTCTGTACTCATTGCAGCTTTGGAGCAGACCTCTGATTCGCAGGCTATAGTGAGACTGAACAGCTATGCAAAATCAACCATCTCTGTTACCCCATACTCAGCAGGGCTGGTGGAAACTTGAGAGCTGTTAGGAAGCAAGTGCGATTGGATTGACACCACAGAGGAATGGAGTATTTGGGATCTTGAAATTGGGGTGGAGGAGAGGCCACTTTATGGAGCACTTCAGATCCATTGAAGCAGCTGCTGTTTTGGCCTCATCTACATTTGTTTGCGATGGTTGTGTCCGTGAAAAAAAAGATCATATCATATTATCCATGGGAAGAAGTACACCTGTTCTTTTGGATGGTATTTGTTGTTACAAAACCTGTAACCTGAAGCCTGCTGCGGTTTCATTTGCGCCCAGGCGTCAGCTGCCATTTAGGGCTGGGCCTTGGGTTGTCCAGCTGGCTGCTTTCTCCTCCACGTCTAAGTGTGGAGAGGCAGCTAGTGCGCATGCGTGTGCCGATTTACTCCAGCCGCAGCCTAACTACAGTGTTTCGCCTAGTGAGTATGCTCAGCCTGACTGTGCCATTGCTGAGGCTAAGTCTTCGTTTCGGGATACAGCGCATGCTCCCACACTTAGTGCAAAAAGCCTCTTTGCACAGGTACTTGCACTCCGTGCCGGGTCTAGGTCCTGTGTTGTGCCTAGACACCATAAAGCTGATAGTCTTTTTTCAGACACTGTATTTCATGCTACTGAGCATGCTCAGGCACTTACTGCATCAGAGACTATGTCCGGTAATGAACTCTTTGGCCCTGCCCCTGATGTGGGGGTCCCATATAGACCACAGGGCATCAGGTGTCCTGACAATGTTGCCAGGCCACTCCCAAATGGCTTGCAGAGGCCCGCCCCTATGACTTGTCACCTCATTATTGATGGTCAGACGATGACTGGTGAGGTGTTTGGGTCATGGCAGCCATGAGGTCATCATTGAAGTTGCGGTTCCAAATAGGACACTAGTTATGCCACTCATGACGTGTCACTCTGCTTTTGTCTACAGGAGGTGCATTGTGGTTCACCCTGGTTTGGGGCGGACCCAGGTTACAAAAGGGGCTGGAGCCAACAAGGAGGTGCGCAGTCTTCTATTATGCTCCGAAAGAGCACACCTCCATGTGTTGAACCCATTGCGGCTTTAGGTCAGAGGTAGGCAGGGATAGGGCGTCGATGCAGGCCGCCACCACAGTTGGTAACGCAGAACGGTTAAGACCAGCTCCTGTCCTACCAGTCCTGCTTGTGCAGCCCAGTGGCATTAACAGGCCTGCTGCTGCTGATGCACCTGCTGTCCACAGGTGTGGCCCCTACGCACACGGTCAGCGTACTCAATGGCCCCTGGGTTGTTAACAGTGATTTCCTGGGCTGGGTGGGCATGTGGACCCTGTGACACTAACAGGGCTCCCAGTCTCCAGATCCGAATGGCGTCTAACTCGGTTCAGGCTACTATTAGTTTCATAGCCACACAGCTCTGTATCCTCCACCAAACCTTCCAGTTGCCAACCTCTCCTTTTCCATCTGGGAGCACGGTGGACACTGACTGCTGATGGGGATATATACCTTTCTCTTTCTTTTCTTAATAATTTTTGGTATATAGCGGTAACATAGTATATCCCACCTTATCCAAATCTGCCAGTCCCACTGTAACAGATGGTGTTTCATCAGCAAATGTTACTGTTGCTTAACCACCAAATCCACGGACAAAAACTTTTTTCCCCTTTCCAACACACCTGTTCCCCTTTCCACCAGCATCTGTCCTTTTTCAACTCATTTTGTATATGACCAAAAGTGCAACTCTGCAGGGACACCGTACTCAATGCCATCTCAGCCCAGCAGCCATCCCTCGGTCCCTCCGATGTGGACAAGTAAAAGACCATTTCCTCCTATCCATGACAAAGCGTTGAGATTCACTCTGTGCAGCACTGGTGTTTAGTGGAAAAGCAGATCTAAGATTGCGTACCACCTTCTGCAGATACTCCTGTATACGTGCGTCCATTTCTATGGCAGGAATTATTTTGCCAAATTTTGTCTTGTACCGGGGATCTAAGGCTATGTGCACACGGTGCGTTTTTCTCGGCGTTTTTGCGCGTTTTTCGGGTGCGTTTTTGGCCTCAAAACTGCATGACTTTGCTTCCCCAGCAAAGTCTATGAGTTTTCATTTTTGCTGTCCCCACACAGCGTTTTTTTTTCAGCTGCGTTTTTGTGGTGACCACAAAAACGCAGCATGTCAATTATTCCCGCGTTTTTCACTGCGCTTTTCATCCATTGAGTTCAATGGGATGTTGAAAGACGCAATGAGAAACGCAAATAGCTGCGTTTTGGTGCGTTTCTAAGACCAAAAACGCAGCTATAAGCGCAGGAGGTGGGTAGTAAAGTGACGTGTACAGGAAGAGGATTCCTTCTGTCAGTATAGACAGAAGCGTGAATCCTCCCGGTACCGTCACCGCCGCGTCCATCTCCCGTCCTGTGCATGTATGCTGCCGTGCGGCGCCATGTACAGGCAGGAGGTGGAAGCGGCTGCGAAAACAAAAGTTAACAGTAGAATAAAAAAAAAAAAAGTTATACTCACCTGTCTGCAGCCTCGCGGTGCCATGCCCGCTCCCAGCTCCTGTCACGGTATCGCCGCTCCCGCTCCGGCTGTGTGCAGTCTCCCCGGGGCAGGACCTTGCTTGCAGGACCTGGCGATGGATCACCTGATGCAGTCACCTGACGCATCAGCTGATCGAGTCTCGGGCTGACGCGGGCGCCCGGCCGGTATCAGCGGATGCGTCAGGAGACTTCATCCCTGATTACCGGCAGCTGCTGCAGCGATCGGACAGGATCAGACTCCCGCCCCATCGCTCCGGGAGCTGCCGGTAATTCAGCACATAAGTGAGTATTATTTTTTTTTTTTTCTACTGATGCATCTGCTGATTGTATAACCGGCTTTTATACAATCAGCTGATGTGTGATGGGATTCACATCCTTTAACCTGACACATCATCTGATCGCTTTGCCTTCCAGCAAACCGATCAGATGATATTGGATCCGGATTGGACGGCGCGGGACCCTGACCCAGGATTACTGCGGAGGGGGGTTTATTTCAATAAAGATGGAGTCACTAATTGTGTTGTGTTTTATTTCTAATAAAAATATTTTTCTGTGTTGTGTTTTTTTTTTATCTTTACTAGAAATTCATGGTGGCCATGTCTAATATTGGCGTGACACCATGAATTTCGGGCTTAGGGCTAGCTGATAATATACAGCTAGCCCTAACTCCATTATTACCTGGCTAGCCACCCGGCATCAGGGCAGCCGGAAGAGTTGGATACAGCGCCAGAAGATGGCGCTTCTATGAAAGCGCCATTTTCTGGGGTGGCTGCGGGACTGCAATTCACAGCGGGGGTGCCCAGAAAGCATGGGCACCCTGCACTGTGGATTCCAATCCCCAGCTGCCTAGTTGTACCCGGCTGGACTCAAAAATGGGGCGAAGCTCACGTCATTTTTTTTTTTAAATTATTTCATGAAATTCATGAAATAATTTAAAAAAAAGGGGCTTCCCTATATTTTTGGTTCCCAGCCGGGTACAAATAGGCAGCTGGGGGTTGGGGGCAGCCCGTACCTGCCTGCTGTACCCGGCTAGCATACAAACATATGGCGAAGCCCACGTCATTTTTTTTTTTTGGGGGGGGCAGAGAAATCCTGCATACAGTCCTGGAAGGAGGATGCTGAGCCTTGTAGTTCGACAGCTGCTGTCTGCTCTCCTGCATACACTATTGGATGGAGGATGCTGAGCCTTGTAGTTCGACAGCTGCTGTCTGCTGTCCTGCATACACTATTGGATCGAGGATGCTGAGCCTTGTAGTTCTGCAGCTGTCTGCTCTTCTGCATACACTAGTGGAGAATGAAGAACACATTGAAGAAGGAAATGACATCAGACCTTTTTTTTTTTTGTTCACTGATAAAAAACGCATAAGGACGCAGTGAGCAAAAACGCAGCAAAACGCAGCAAAAAAACGCACCAAATCGCGGCAAAACGCGTGCGTTTTTTGCCGCGTTTTTTCGACGCAGGTGCGTTTTTGTGCGTTTTTAGCGGCCAAAAACGCACAAAAACGCAGCGCCAAAAAAACGCAGCGTGTGCACATAGCCTAACAGTGTGGCAACCCAGTAGTCAGGATTACTTTGAATTCGTACAATCCGAGGGTCATGTTGTAGGTAGTGCAGCAAGAAGGCGCTCATGTGTCTTGTGCATCCAGGAGGACCAAGTCCTTGGTGTGTTGGTGGCAGAGAGGTGAGAATCGTGCCTCCTCCCTCTGCCCTCTCCCCACAACCTCGCACAACCGAAATGTGAGCAATCTCTCACTCATCTGCTGAGTCTTCCATGCCCATCGCCAGTTCGTCCTCCATTTCTTCATGGGCTCCTGCACCTTCCTCAACACTTTTTGCTGATACTATGCGCCCTTGTTAATCCCTCTCCCTCACCATGACTGCCGCCTAGGTGCCGCTGACCATCTGGACCTCGTAGATCTTGTTATCCCTTCCGCATATGACTCCTCCTGTACTGTCTCCCCTTCCTCTTGTCCCAACACCTGACTCCGAATAATAATTACAGTGTGCTCCATCATGTAGATGACCAGAATTGTCACGCTGAGAATGGCATCGCCAGTGCTAAACATCTTCGTCGACATTTGTAAACTGTGTAGAAGGGTGCATAGGTCCTTGATCTGACACCACTCCAGCAGCGTGATCTGCACCACCTCTGGATCAAGTTATCCCAGGCTATATGTCATAACGTATTGCAGCAGGGTTCGGCGGTGCTGCCACAAACGCTGCAACATGTGCAGATTCAAATTCCTGCGTGTGGGCACATCGCATTTCAGGCGTTTAACCACCAGACCTAAAGACTTCTGTAGCGACGAAAGTTGTTGAGCTGCTGTGTGCGCACGATGGAAGTGAGCACATAGCGAGCGTGCCCGCTGCACAAGGCCATGTAGGCCGGGATGGTGTTTTAAAAATTGCTGGAGAATTAGGTTCAACACGTGAGCCATACAAGGCACGTGTGTCACATTGCCCTGATTATGGCCCGCAGCCAGGTTTGCATCATTGCCGCACACGGCTGTTAAGTCACCAACGGAGTCCGCTCCGTCAATTTGTACTCCGGTCGCCAGGTGACAACGTGTTCCTTTCATGCATAGTGCTGATGATGGGAGAGGAGTCGATGCCAGCGGCGCAGGTGGACGCAGGTTATGCTCACCCACTGGGCTGCATTACCTTGACAGATGCAGAATCTCTGGCTGAATGTAGCTGGTGGGTATCTCACAGATGAAATACCATCATTCAGCTACAACCAATGGGAGGACACCACACCCTTTTTTATGCCCATCCTGTCTGCAGACCACTGCCAGACATAGCTATGAACCTCTGGTTACTTTTACCCCCAGTTCAGTTTTATGATTTTGTGTGCTTGTTACCTGACTACTTTTCCTGCTTGCTGTTTATGTACCTTGTTAGCCGATCCGCATTTCACTTCTGCTTGTTTTCTGATTAAGTCCTGGCCGTCCCATTCTGTTCCTGTTCCTCAATTAATGTTTTGACCCTGCCTGACTACTATTCTCTGGAACTGCAGCCTTCCACAGGTATTGATCACCTTGGGCCCTGTGTAATTCCTAATCCCTGTATAGGGGTTAAAGGGTTTCAGGATTCTAGGGGTCCTGCTTGGTGAGTGGCTTCCCTCTAGCCTATCATTTACAGCCCATCTGAGTGTGTGGATCAAGGAAGGCGTTACACCGTGCTCTTTGCAGAAGGCCATGTGGGCCAGGATAGTGCTTTAAAAATTGCTGGACAACCAGGTTCAACAAGTGAGCCACACAAGGCACGTGTGTCACATTGTCACAGCGAAGGGCCGCACCCATGTTTGCATCATTGTCGCACCCGGCCTTCCCTGGCTGCTGGTTGAGTGGAGACAACCATTGATGAAACTCGGTCTCCAGAGCTAACCGCCCACAACTTCTCAGCGGTGTGACTCACATTTCCCATACATTTCAAAGTAAACCTTTGACCGCCTGATGGCATTGAGCTCTGCTGCCAGCATAGTAAGGAGGTGTGTGGTATTCCTTGTGCGCAGTTACAAGGAAGGGTGGCCTGACCACACAGGGTTTGGGCCAAGGTGGAGGACCCACACGAGGTTGAAGAGGCAGAAGCAGTGTATTAACTTCTACATACAGAAGAAGGATTGACACAACTCGTGGGGACAGCAAGACTTGTACAGCAGACCCTTCTCCATCTCTCCCCACAGTAACCCATTGCCCAGTCAGCGACATGTAACGCCCCTGTCCATGCTTACTGGGCCAATTATCTGTGGTGAAATGCACCCTGTCACACAGAGTTTCTCAAGGAATCAGTGATGTTTAGTGCGACATGCTGGTGTAGCGCGTGCACGCCTTTGTTGGAGAAGGAGTGGCGCCTGGGCATCGGCTCTTGGGGCACTGCGATGGGCATAAGGTCTCAAAAATCCTCGGTTAAAAAGGTTGGAAAGGCAGCATTTTGGTAGCCAACAGTTTGCAGATGCTGAAAGTCAACCTCCAAGCCATGTCATGCCCTTCTGAAAGCATGTAAAACACAGCGAGGGGACTCCAACCACAGTCTCCCTCGTTTCCACTAACTGGGCCACACACACACCCCACTTGACTGGCATCAGTTGACCCAATTTTCAAGATGAAAAAGATGCTTTGCATGAAGCACTCTCAAAAATACGCGTGCCTTTCCCGTCCCCTGGCTGACCCATGGGAAGAAAAGTCCTCTGAGAGCCATGACTTGTTCATCTTTTTTGTCTTTTAGAAACACAGCGAGGGGACTCCAACCACAGTCTCCCTCGTTGCCACTAATTGGGCCACACACACCCCACTTGACTGGCATCGGTTGACCCCCCTTTTGAAAAAGAAAAAGATGCTTTGCATGAAGCACTCTCAAAAATACGCGTGTCTTTCCCGTCCCCTGGCTGACCCATGGGAAGAAAAGTCCTCTGAGAGCCATGACTTGTTCATCTTTTTTGTCTTTTAGAAACACAGCGAGGGGACTCCAACCACAGTCTCCCTCGTTGCCACTAATTGGGCCACACACACCCCACTTGACTGGCATCGGTTGACCCCCCTTTTGAAAAAGAAAAAGATGCTTTGCATGAAGCACTCTCAAAAATACGCGTGCCTTTCCCGTCCCCTGGCTGACCCAGGGGAAGAAAAGTCCTCTGAGAGCCATGACTTGTTCATCTTGGTTCTTTTAGAAACACAGCGAGGGGACTCCAACCACAGTCTCCCTCGTTTCCACTAACTGGGCCACACACACACCCCACTTGACTGGCATCAGTTGACCCAATTTTCAAGATGAAAAAGATGCTTTGCATGAAGCACTCTCAAAAATACGCGTGCCTTTCCCATCCCCTGGCTGACCCAGGGGAAGAAAAGTCCTCTGAGAGCCATGTCCACATTGTCAGTGGACAGACACGTGTGCTTATCTGCCAGCAGAACCCCAGCAGCACTGAAGACAGGTTCCGAGAGAACGCTGGCTGCAGGACACGACAAGATCCCCAAGGCGTACGTGTCGAGCTCAGGCAATTTATCCAGATTGGAAGCCTAAAATGAGCAGGGCTCAAGTTGCACAGTAATGGCATCGATGTTTCCTTGCATATACTCATATATGTGTCTCCTCTTTTTCCTTGTCCAGCTCTTTTGTTTTCGCATGCGTATATGTCCTTGTCACTTTCCCATGTGTTTGTGTTGTGAGTTGTTTATCACCTTTTGGACACCTTTGAGGGGGTTTTCTAGGTGTTTTTCTGTGTTTGTGATTGCCTGCCATTGTTTCCTATGTAGTTCGAGTTCGGTTCGTCGAACGTTCGACGAACCGAACTCGAACGGGAGCTCTGTTCGGCGAACCGACCTCGAGCCGAACCGGGACCGGTTCGCTCATCTCTACACCTTACCTGCGTCCTGTGGCTCACGCCGGCTATGCGGAAGGACAGAGGTGGGCGGGATGTTTACGTCCCGCTCAGCTCCGCCCCACCGCTTCTATTGGCTGCCTGCCGTGTGACGTCGCTATGACGCCGCACAACCCGCTCCCTTAATAAGGAGGCGCTTCGCCGGCCAGAGCGACATCGCAGGGCAGGTCAGTGCATGTGAAGCTGCCGTAACGATAATGTTCGCTACGGCAGCTATCACCATTATATCGCAGCTGCGGCGGGGGCGGGGACTATCGCGCTCGTCATCGCAAGCATCGGCTTGCCATGTCGTAGTGTGCAAAGTGCCCCTAAGGGCAGAGAGCTTGATTCCATCAATGTGTCACTTGCTGGGCTGCTATCATCTAATCAGGAGACTAGTGAACCTGCTGCCAGGTAGTCTTCCATATTGAAGAGCTCTGAATATTCCCTCCCCCATCAATGACTGGCAGCTTTCTGCCTATGCACAGTGTACACAGAAATGAGCCAATCAGTGGGTGGGGTTATATAGCACTCACCATTCAGATAAATTAGATTTTTAATCAAAGCTGCAGCACCCATGAATGTAAGTGACATATCTCTGGAATCTGGGTCTCTGTCCCTACATATTGCTGGTCTCAGATTGAGTGGCAAAAACCTGGTGACTGTCACGGTCTTTCCTCTGCTGCAGAGTTTTGTGACAGGTTCTGAGTCAGAATCTCACTTTGTCTTGTGGGATTCTGCTGATTAAATGGATTCCCTTTTCTTTGGGGAGGACGGGGGGGGGGTTAATGTCATTTTACCTTCCAGCATATCCTGACTCCTGATCAGGAGATTCTGGTTTGGACCACTCCCAGGTCCCATATATACCCTCTACTTCCACCAGAGGGTGCCGGTTATTTTCATTCATTTGGAAGCTTGGCCAGGAGGAGGAAGGAGCTGGGGAGACCCTCTCTCTGTTCTGCTTTTGGCTTCAGCATTAGTGCAGGCTGCAGCATTTCTAGGTGTGCTTGTGCTTATTAAGGTATGTAAGTTACCCCGTAATCTGTTTACTCCCCCCCTTTTATGTTGTTTCCACTCGTGCACTGTTAGTGGCTCTTTTTTGTGTGGTTGCCATGTGTCTGAGTTGTAGTTGTTACCACTGTTTTGTCCATATTTGCTGGTGGAGTGTTGTCTTTTGTTCTTGCCCCTTCCCCCAGGTGGTGGGTTGTGGAGGAGGGGGGGGCTTATCATCAGTGAACAGGACAGGAGATAGGGCCTAGGTTGGAGGCCCAGACCTCCCTACCTTCAAGGGTACCTCCGGGTGTTAGGTTGAGTGCAGGGGCCCCAGCCTTAGGGCTAGCATAGACTTCTCTGTGTTCCCCTAGTCTTTCCGTGGCAGTGGCATAATACTTTTAAGAACAAACAATCTTTTTTATTGATTGATTTTAGACTATTAGCATTTAAAATCAAGTTGTTTGATTTTATGTACAAAATTTAGATGAAAGATATTTTGCTCAAAGAAAAATCAGTTGTCCACGAACCATCTATCATTGACAGAATATTACCAGAGAGATCGTTTGTTGGTTGCCTGGTGTTACTAAACACATTTTCATGGAAAAAATATTTTAGAGGTATAGTGGGCGCTGCAGGTAACAGGGAGCCAAGATGTATAAAAATATCAAAATTTATTGGGCACAACGCGTTTCCAGGACATCAGTCCTCTTCATCAGGTGCTGATAAAATATCCTTACAAGAATCTTTTTATATGTTTAACAGTACATCATTAATTCAACATAATTAAAACAATTGACAACTAGTGATGAGCGAGTACTAAAAAGCTCGGGTGCTCGAAGCTCGGGCCGAGCCTCCCAAGATACTCGTGTACTCGGCCCGAGCAATGAGCCCAATGTTATCCTATGGGAGACCCGAGTATTTTGTGAAATGACCCCCCGGCAGCATGGAGAAACCCTAAAAATGTCACAAAAGTCTCAGAAGAGTGCTCAAATGACATGGCAACAGCATGGGGAAGACCCCTTGAAGCATTTATCACTGAAAAGTCACAGCTGTGAACAATTTTGTCCGCGTTTTACGCCATTTTTACGGACTCACCAGAAAACCTTCCAAAATGACCCCAAAATGATTTTTCATGGCGGAAATGTTAAGGGCACATACCCAATAGTGAGATAGAGCTGGTGTATGTTACTTTTTGAGATTAATACATGAAAGATTTTACGTGAAAACATTGTGTGGCACTCCGATGTCCCTGAGAAGAGACATACATGAAGGCCTCTTGAGTCTAATGTGCCCATTTTGAGGAAGTGAGTCTTTGTAGTAATTTCCTTTGCCAGGGCAGTCCAAAATTGTGAGGTTCACCAATGCCCCTGCATACAGACGTGCATGAGGGCCTCAAAACATTAAGTGTCCATTGTCAGGAAGTGGGTGTATTATAGTATAGCCCTTAGGCAGGGCAGCCAAAAATTGGGAGGCTCCACGTTGTCCCTGGATAGAGACGTGCATGATGGCCTGTAAACCTGAAGTGCCCATTGTAAGGAAGTGGGTCTATTGTAGTATAGCCCTTAGGCAGGGCAGCCAAAAATTGGGAGGCTCCACGTTGTCCCTGGATAGAGACGTGCATGAGGGCCTGTAAACCTGAAGTGCCCATTGTAAGGAAGTGGGTGTATTATAGTATAGCCCTTAGGCAGGGCAGCCAAAAATTGGGAGGCTCCACGTTGTCCCTGGATAGAGACGTGCATGAGGGCCTGTAAACCTGAAGTGCCCATTGTAAGGAAGTGGGTCTATTGTAGTATAGCCCTTAGGCAGGGCAGCCAAAAATTGGGAGGCTCCACGTTGTCCCTGGATAGAGACGTGCATGAGGGCCTGTAAACCTGAAGTGCCCATTGTAAGGAAGTGGGTGTATTATAGTATAGCCCTTAGGCAGGGCAGCCAAAAATTGGGAGGCTCCACATTGTCCCTGGATAGAGACGTGCATGAGGGCCTGTAAACCTGAAGTGCCCATTGTAAGGAAGTGGGTGTATTATAGTATAGCCCTTAGGCAGGGCAGCCAAAAATTGGGAGGCTCCACGTTGTCCCTGGATAGAGACTTGTTAGGTTCTTAGTGCCTCCGTGCTTGCATTTAAAAACCGCACGTGTGTGCCTGTTGGTGGCAGCTTTCCGCTGCATTTGTGTGAGTTTTGCAAAAACTTGGATATAACGCACAAGTCTAGTGAATACACATCAGCACAGCATTGCAAAATGCGCAAGGGCGTTGTCAACGAACAAGGAAGTGGACGTGATGGTGGTGCAGGCAGAGACCGAGGTTGTGTGCAAGCTCTAATTTCGCCACAACAAAGGGCCACATCTAGTCGCTCGCACGTCCTGTCCCAAATTCTTGGGGACCGCAGCAGTACACCGCTCTTGAACCAAGACCAGTGTCAACAGGTTGTTACTTGGATAGCGGATAATGCTTCCAGTCAGATTGGCACCACCACAAACACTCTGTCTTCCACACGGTCAAGTGTCAGTAGCCGTGATACTGCACCGTACATTTCAGAACCTGATCCTCCTTCCTACCACCAGGCCGAGTACACGTCCACGGACATTACTGATCCCACACTTGGACACTCGGAAGAGCTGTTCGTTCATGTTTCCATTCACAAATTCTGGCCTCTCGCCAGCTCCTGTTGAAGTGGGCCATGACGAGATTGTATGTACAGATGCCCAAATATTTGAGCAGCCACGTTCTCACGAAGTTGGCAACGTGTCTCAACAAGGGGTGGACGATGATGAGACACAATTGTCAGGAAGTCAGGAGGAGGAGCAGGGTGCGGAAGAGGAAGACGACGTGGTGGATGATCCAGTAACTGACCCAACCTGGCAGGAGGATATGCAGAGCGAGGACAGCAGTGCACAGGGGGAGGGAGGCGTAGCATCACAACAGGCAGTAAGAAGCAGAGTGGTGGCCCCAGGCAGACGTCAGGCAACTGTTCCCCGGGACAACACGACACAAGGTGCCTGTACAAATGTTAGGTCTTCCCGAGTCTGGCTGTAATACTATTGTATGTATTGAGGATTTCGATTGCGTTAGGGCAATGACAACCAGAGACGAGTTCTTGGTGCAAGACGTTTATAATATGCAACCAGCAAATATGTACATAAACGGAACAAAAACACAGTAGAACATAAATACAGGAAATACCTTCCAGGGACGGAGCGAAAGGGAATTCCCGGGACCGCGCACCGGACTCCCCCAGGGAGACCACCAAGAGCGAACCCCTATACAGGGATTGTCTGGCAATCACCCCAGAAGCCCTAAATGCGCAGCAGCCGGGACACAAAAGGGCAATAGGTAAGTCCAAAAATGTCCGTATGTGATGTGAGTCCAGAGTGGTATTAAACGGAAGGAACCGGGCAGAAGTGCCGACCAAAGACGGCAAACGGAGTCCGGGCACAGCTAGATGATACCAGATGAAGTCCAGAGTCGGTGTCGGTTGTTTTCCAAGAGGATCCGAATAACAATCAGGAACCAAAAGCAGCAGGGCAGGAGCACACAGGAAGCAGTATACTCAGGCACTGGACTAAGCTTTAGGGGCGGCTTTTAAACAGATGGACAGGAAGTAGGGCAACAGAACAGAAAACTCCATGTTAACAAAGGGCAAGCTCTTTCAAAAGAAAACTGGAAAACCCGGAACTCTGACACTGTCAGTTTTTTAAGTTGGCTCCAGATGATTCTAAAAAGGCCATTTGCAACACCTGCCATGCCAGCATCAGCAGGGGTACCAAAACTAGCAGCCTGACCACCACCAGCATGATCAGGAACATGTCAGCCAAGCACCCGACTTTGTGGGAAGTACAACAGAGTCGAGGAGCAGTGCTTGCTGATGTCACTGCTACGTCTCCGCTGGTTGTGCATGCGAGCCAATCCCCTGTCCATGCTGCCTGCGAACAAGCCTCCTCCACTCCTGCACCTGCAGTTGCCTACGCAGAAAGAATACCATCATCAAGCACGTCCTTGTCCCAGCGCAATGTTCAGTTATCCATTCAGCAAACCTTTGAACGCAGGCGCAAATACACTGCCAACACCCCACATGCCACAGTTCTAAATGCTAACATTTCGCAAATGCTTGCGCTGGAAATGTTGCCTTTTAGGCTGGTTGAGACAGAAGCATTCCGCGACCTGATGGTGGCAGCTGTCCCACGTTACTCGGTCCACAGCCGCCACTATTTCTCCCGGTGTGCCATCCCCGCATTGCATAACCACGTGTCACAAAACATCACACGTGCCCTGAACAACGCTGTTTCAGCCAAAGTCCACCTAACCACAGACACGTGGACAAGTGCATGTGGGCAAGGCCGCTACATCTCGTTGACGTCACACTGGGTTAATATTGTGCAAGCTGGGACCCAGTCTGAGCGAGGGACGGAACACGTCCTTCACACACCAAGTTTTGCAGGCCCTACCTCAGTCAGGGTTTCACACACACTCTACAGCTCCGGAATGTCATGCTCCTCAGCCTCCTCCTCCTCCTGCGCATCCTGATCCACTTTACCCTCCACACCAGTCCCAAGCTGGAAGTGTCGCGGGCGGAGGAGGGGACGGTGCGCTCTCCCACTGCTCGGGTCCGGCTGACGCTGCTCTACGGCTGCTGCTGCTCGTTGGCTCGAGCGATGGCCGGATCCCGGGGACTCGTGCGGCGCTACTCGCCCGTGAGTGAAAAGGGGTGGTTTGGGTTTTGGGGATATTGGCCGTGACGCCACCCACGGTTGTGGTGATTGTGTGGACACCACCGCTGCTCTGGACGGGGATCCCGGGAGCCTGTGACAGGGAGCAGCTTTGTTGTTATTTCTTCCCTCCGTGGGTAGGGGGGTTGGTTGTCCCGGGGCCTGTTGATGGGGTAGACATGGATGACAGGCGGGTTGCGGGGCCTGATGAGGTGCAGGGTCGCAGGGGCAGCGCTGTGCCGCACGGCACGGAGGTACTCACTCAGCCCAATGATGATGACACAGTTCACGGTAAAACAAGTGGCTGGATGGACGGGTCACTCAGACGGCTGCGGTTGTTCCTCCCTGCAGGTTAGTGATGACTGTCTCTCCCTGCACCTAAGTTAAGTGTTGGTAGTGATGGTTTCCCAACGGTAACCCGCTCCCCGACCTGGATATGGGCCGGAGGAGCCCCTTTTGCCCACAGGTGCTGGCCCTGGGAGACGGTTGCCCTTGGCGGTGGCTGTGTCTCCCCTTCACGGTTGTACGGTTGCCTTCTATCTGGACTTGGCTGTTTGGAAACCCTGAGGTTCCCTTCACTAACGGATTTGTCAAATTCACGGCGACACCAAGCCTTGCCGGGATCCGAAATTCCTCTGCCAATGGTGCTGGCTTCTCTTTGTATACCGGTCCGGTACGGCCGGGTCACCACCCGTCCACGGTCCTTACGGCAGACTCCAATCGGCCTCCACTGCAGACGGTCACCACATCCTGCCAACCTTGCTGTCCTGTCCGGGCCACACAGCCGGACCAACTTCAGGCTCTTTGCTGTCACTTTTCTCCTCTCTACTACTTTCCTCCTTCCACTTCCTTAGCTTAACTCTCACTGCCTGTGTTTTCCCTCCTCCTCGGTGGGTGGAGACCAACCGCCTGGCTCCACACCCTGGTGTGGACAACAGCCCCTGGGGAAGGCAACAAGGATTTTGTGTTTTGACTATGATATGCCTGCAGGGAGTGTGGGGTGTTTAAGTGTTGTGCTCTGTGGCCCCTGGCTTGTCCAGGGCGACACAGAAGCACTGCAGCACTGCCTCGGCGAAGCGGCAACAGGCAGTGCTGAAGCTAATCTGCATAGGTGACAAACCCCACAATGCAGAAGAGGTGTGGACAGCTCTGAAACAGCAGGCAGATCACTGGCTCACAACTCTGAACCTAAAGCCAGGAAAGGTCATGTGTGACAATGGCCGGAACCTGGTGGCGGCTTTGAGGCGAGGCCAGCTGACACATGTTCCATGCGTGGCCCATGTGCTCAACCTCGTGGTTCAGCGGTTTCTAAAGTCATACTCAGAGCTGTCTGATCTGCTGGTAAAAATTCGCCGCCTGTCTGCACATTTTCGAAAGTCACCTACTGCTTCAGCCGGCCTTGCCGGCTTAAGACGCCGTTTGCATCTTCCGGCACACAGACTGGTGTGTGATGTCCCCACGCGTTGGAATTCAACTCTGCACAAGTTGGTCAGGATATGTGAGCAGAAGAGGGCAGTTGTTGAGTACCTGCATCACCTAAGCCGTCGGGAAATGGGTCAAACTCCACACATAACACCTGAGGAGTGGAGATGGATGTCCGACCTATGCACCATCCGCCAAAACTTTGAGGACTCCACCAAGATGGTGAGCGGCGATGACGACATTATTAGCGTCACCATACCGCTTCTCTGCCTTCTAAAATGGTCTCTGCTCAAAAAACAACCATGATGCATTGCAGGCGGAGCGCGATGAGTTTGAGCAAGAAACAGTAGTGGGTGTGGGTGATGATAACACACAGCCCAGCCTCGTCTCATCACAACGTGCAGTGGAGGACTATGACGAGGAGGAGGATGAAGACATAGAGCAACTCTCTGGCCAAATTGAGGATATGACATGCAGTCATATCCTCGGTTCAGCGTGGCTGGCCAGAGGACAGGGTAGATGATGAGGAGGAGGAGGAGGAGGACAGCATGTTCAGTCATCGTGTTGGTCAGGATACTGAAGTGATGGCTGTTAAGAGTCTGGCACACATGGCTGACTTTATGGTAAGCTGCCTGTCTCGTGACCCTCGCGTTAAGAACATCTTGGCCGACAATCATTACTGGTTGGTAACACTGTTAGACCCACGCTAAAAGGAGAACTTTATGTCTCTTATTCCCGAGGCGGAGAGGTCAGGCAAAATGCAGCAGTTCCAGAAGGCCATAGTCACGGAAGTAGGCAAAGCATTCCCCTCACAAAACGCTAGCGGCATAGGTCAGGAATCAGTGGACAACCAAGGCGTACAGCCGAGAGGGGCACAAGTCCAATCCGCCAGAGGTAGGGGAACAGTCTTTAAGATGTGGGACAGTTTTCTCAGCCCCTCACATACCACAGCCCCTGAGGTGAGGGGTAGTGCCACAAGAAATCCTAAGTTTGCCCAGATGCTCAAGGAGTACCTTGCAGATCAAACAACTGTACTCCGACATTCCTCTGTGCCTTACAATTAATGTGTATCCAAGCTGGACACGTGGCATGAATTGGCTCTCTACGCCTTGGAAGTCCTGGCCTGCCCTGCCGCTAGCGTTTTGTCAGAGCGTGTTTTTAGTGCCGCAGGTGGAATCATTACAGATAAACGCACCCGCCTGTCAACTGTAAATGCTGACAGGCTGACTCTGATCAAGATGAACAAGGGTTGGATTTGGCCAGACTTCACCACACACACCAACAGCAAATTACAGCGGAATTTAAAGTTTGTAACGGGAATTTGCCATGTACCTCCACTCACCCATGGTAACACACTTCTGGACTTTGGCTACTCGCTGGACTGCTCCTCCTTCTCCTCATGCGCCATCATGGTGACCGTTACAATAGTTAAGACGTTGTTTCAGGTATACCCCCAGTGGTAAATTTTTTCGCCCATTCTTTCTGAATGGGCATTACAACGACAGGAGACCCGCTCCTTTGCAATGGGAACAATGTTTTGAGGCCCTCATGCACATCTCTATCCAGGGACAATGTGGAGCCTCCCAATTTTTGGCTGCCCTGCCTAAGGGCTATACTACAATAGACCCACTTCCTTACAATGGGCACTTCATGTTTACAGGCCATCATGCACGTCTGTATCCAGGGACAATATGGAGCCTGACGCTGCCACCGACTGCCACACACATGCTGTTTTTAAATGCAAGCACGGACGCAATAAGAACCTAACTGGTTTTTAGGAGCGACAATTACTGAGAAGTCTGACACTATCTGACACTGCTGACTGACGTGTATTATACACTAGACTTGTGCGTTATATAATAGTTTGTGCAAAACGCGCACCTGTACCCTGCCACCGACTGCCACACACGTGCTGTTTTTAAATGCAAGCACGGACGCAATAAGAACCTAACTGTTTTTTAGGAGCGACAATTACTGAGAAGTCTGACACTATCAGACACTGCTGACTGACGTGTATTATACACTAGACTTGTGCGTTATATAATAGTTTGTGCAAAACGCGCACCTGTACGCTGCCACCGACTGCCACACACGTGCTGTTTTTAAATGCAACCACGGACGCAATAAGAACCTAACTGGTTTTTAGGAGCGACAATTACTGAGAAGTCTGACACTATCTGACACTGCTGACTGACGTGTATTATACACTAGACTTGTGCGTTATATAATAGTTTGTGCAAAACGCGCACCTGTACCCTGCCACCGACTGCCACACACGTGCTGTTTTTAAATGCAAGCACGGACGCAATAAGAACCTAACTGGTTTTTAGGAGCGACAATTACTGAGAAGTCTGACACTATCAGACACTGCTGACTGACGTGTATTATTATAGACTAGACTTGTGCGTTATATAATAGTTTGTGCAAAACGCGCACCTGTACCCTGCCACCGACTGCCACACACGTGCTGTTTTTAAATGCAACCACGGACGCAATAAGAACCTAACTGGTTTTTAGGAGCGACAATTACTGAGAAGTCTGACACTATCAGACACTGCTGACTGACGTGTATTATACACTAGACTTGTGCGTTATATAATAGTTTGTGCAAAACGCGCACCTGTACGCTGCCACCGACAGGCACACACGTGCTGTTTTTAAATGCAACCACGGACGCAATAAGAACCTAACTGGATTTTAGGAGCGACAATTACTGAAAAGTCTGACACTATCAGACACTGCTGACTGACGTGTATTATACACTAGACTTGTGCGTTATATAATAGTTTGTGCAAAACGCGCACCTGTACCCTGCCACCGACTGCCACACACGTGCTGTTTTTAAATGCAAGCACGGACGCAATAAGAACCTAACTGGTTTTTAGGAGCGACAATTACTGAGAAGTCTGACACTATCAGACACTGCTGACTGACGTGTATTATTATACACTAGACTTGTGCGTTATATAATAGTTTGTGTAAAACGCGCACCTGTACCCTGCCACCGACTGCCACACACGTGCTGTTTTTAAATGCAAGCACGGACGCAATAAGAACCTAACTGGTTTTTAGGAGCGACAATTACTGAGAAGTCTGACACTATCAGACACTGCTGACTGACGTGTATTATACACTAGACTTGTGCGTTATATAATAGTTTGTGCAAAACGCGCACCTGTACCCTGCCACCGACTGCCACACACGTGCTGTTTTTAAATGCAAGCACGGACGCAATAAGAACCTAACTGGTTTTTAGGAGCGACAATTACTGAGAAGTCTGACACTATCAGACACTGCTGACTGACGTGTATTATACACTAGACTTGTGCGTTATATAATAGTTTGTGCAAAACGCGCACCTGTACCCTGCCACCGACTGCCACACACGTGCTGTTTTTAAATGCAAGCACGGACGCAATAAGAACCTAACTGGTTTTTAGGAGCGACAATTACTGAGAAGTCTGACACTATCAGACACTGCTGACTGACGTGTATTATTATACACTAGACTTGTGCGTTATATAATAGTTTGTGCAAAACGCGCACCTGTACCCTGCCACCGACTGCCACACACGTGCTGTTTTTAAATGCAAGCACGGACGCAATAAGAACCTAACTGGTTTTTCGGAGCGACAATTACTGAGAAGTCTGACACTATCAGACACTGCTGACTGACGTGTATTATACACTAGACTTGTGCGTTATATAATAGTTTGTGCAAAACGCGCACCTGTACGCTGCCACTGACTGCCACACACGTGCTGTTTTTAAATGCAAGCACGGACGCAATAAGAACCTAACTGGTTTTTAGGAGCGACAATTACTGAGAAGTCTGACACTATCTGGACTGTTTTACACTGTGTACACCAGCCCCAGATATGATGAAGGCTGGTATACGGTCACCACTACCCTGCCTGCCTGCCTGCCTGTATACTGCTACAATAGTCCTGACAAGGACTCTTCTGGTCACTAGCCTGTATTCCGACCTGGCTATACCCTGCCTGTATATAGCAACAATAGTCCTGAGAAGGACTCTGCTACTGTACTCCGACCTGGCTATACCCTGCCTGCCTGTATACAACTAGAATAGTCCTGAGAAGGACTTCTGGTCACACTGTTTGCAGCCCTGCTCCGGAACTAACTATAAAGGGCCGCAAAGCTTTCCCTGAATCAGCGACACTCTCCCTGCACTGACTGTCTGGATAGTTGTGAGCAGAGCACAGCGCGCCGGCCGGTATAAAGGCTCGGTCACGCTGTGCAGGCCGGCCAATCACTGCAATTCCACAACTAACAGGGCTGTGGCATTGCAGTGGTCTGCCAGCCAATCCCTGCATGAGGCCTGGCTCTCAAAAGAGCGCCAACATGCAGAAATGAAGACCACGAGTACAGCACGAGTATCGCGAGATTACTCGGTCCCCGCCGAGCAGCCCGAGTACAGCGATACTCGTGCGAGTACCGAGTAGTTACAAGCATGCTCGCTCATCACTAGTAACAACAAATGGTCAATTACTCAATCCTGCAACAGCAAAATAAAGAAATACCAAGAAAGCCGATTCATTCTACAATTTACATACAATTAAATATACATATTGCTTGTATCCTCCATTAATTACACAGGCATAATACAAAAACATTTTTTGTAGCTCCAAGTATAAGAAGTTTATCCTTCAATGTAAATTGTCAGACATTTGGGTCCGTAGACAAACCCCTTAGAGGACTGTCCCGATGCGGTAACCCTAAAGGGGGCTTTACACGCTACGATATCGTTAATGTTTTATCGTCGGGGTCACGTTGTTAGTGACGCACATCCGGCTTCATTAATGATAACGCAGCGTGTGACACTTACCAGCGACCTTAAGCGACCTAAAAAATGGTAAAAAACGTTCACCATGGAGAGGTCGTCCCAAAACCAAAAATCGGTAATGGTTGATTATCGATGTGGTTCGTCGCTCCTGTGGCAGCACACATCGCTGTGTGTGACACCGCAGGAGCGAGGAACGTCTCCTTACCTGCCGCCGGCCACAATGCGGAAGGAAGGAGGTGGGTGGGATGTTACGTCCCGCTCATCTCCGCCCCTCCGCTTTAATTGGCCGGCCGCTTAGTTACGTCGCGGTGACGTTGCTGTGATGCCGAACATCCTTCCCCCTTGAGGGAGGGATTGTTTGGCAGTCACAGCGACGACGACGACCAGGTAAGTGCGTGTGACGCTGCTGCAGCGATAATGTTCGCATGCACGACGGGGGCGGGTGCTTTTGCGTACAATATCGCTAGCAATTGCTAGCAATATCGTAGGTGTAAAGCCCGCTTAAATGTCTGTGTTGTAGGACTATTGTACATGGAGCCCAACATATCACCTTTGGGGTTACTGGTGAAACTCTTCTGATTTATCAGAATCTCAACTGTAATTCACAATATGTTATATATTTGTTGGAATGCAGATGCAATCAGCAGTACATCGGCAGAACAGTTCAACTGATACACTGCAGACTAAATAAAGACCGCTATAATATAAAACAAGGTGTCGTTAATAACAGCGTATCTAAGCATTTTCTTAATGTACACCAAAAGGATCCAAATTTTTTGAGGCTATATATTATTGAACAAATTTCTAGTTTAGCACAGGATAGATACGGGGAGTTAATTAACAGGGAAATAATAATAATCATAATAATAATAATAATAATAATTATTCATTTATATAGCGCTATTAATTCCACAATGCTTTACATACATTGGCAATACTGTCCCCATTGGGGCTCACAATCTAAGTTCCCTATCAGTATGTTTTTTGGAGTGTGGGAGGAAACCGGAGAACCCAGAGGAAAGCTACTGGATGTATAAATTGGCCACCCTTAAGCGGGCTTTACACGCTACGATATCGTTAATGAATTATCGTCGGGGTCACGTTGTTTGTTACGCACATCCGGCGTCATTAACGATAGAAAGGAGGCGGGTCGCTGGCCAGAGTGACGTCGCAGGACAGGTAAGTCCGTGTGACGGGGGTAAGCGAGATTGTGCACGACGGGCAGTGATTTGCCCGTGTCTCACAACCGACGGGGGCGGGTACGCTAGCGAGATCGCAGCGTATAAAGCCCACTTAACACCAGAGGGCCTCAATATTCGCATAGAGAATACCATCCAGTAGCACTAAATTGTGATCCCATTGCCATTTGTTTGGAGTTCAAAAACAAAAATTTTTTAGAAACCATCAAAATGGCTTTTAATGATACATGTAGACTAAGTATACAAATATTATTAGATGAGGTCTGTATTTGACATTCAAAAATAAAGAATATTATATATAATTTCTATTATTATATTAATATAGTAGATAAGGTATTTTTAACATAGAAAATTTCCAACAACATGAATTTGCGATCTTGTTGTGTGAGCACCGTATTTTGTTTGTAGCTCAAATTTTCAAAAATCAGCATAAATGCTTCTTGATAATGTGTAGATCATGTTTATAACCAAATTTTATTGGGGACTAGCATTCAAAAATATTCAATTTTATAAAAATAATTATTGTTATATTAATATTATTATATAGGCCAAAAAAAATTGTATTATGCCTGTATAATTAATGAAGGATACAAGCAATATATATTTATTTGTATGTAAATTGTAGAATGAATCAGCTTTCTTGGTGTTTCTGTATTTTGCTGTTGCAGGATTGAGTAATTGACCATTTGTTGTTACCAATTGTTTTAATATGTTGAATTAAAGGGAACCTGTCACCAGTATTTTGCCCTATAAGCTGCAGCCACCACAACTGGGCTCTTATATACAACATTCTAACATGCTGTATATAAGAGCCCAGGCCGCTGAGTATAACATAAAAAACACTTTATAATAGTCACCTAGAAGGTCGCTCCGGAGCACAACAGTCGGATGGGTGGCGCCGTTCTCCGGGACCGGCGCCTCCCCTTTTGGCCATCTTGGTCTTCCTTATTCTCAAGCCGCGGTGCATGACGCATCATACACACACGCTAGCATTGACGTCCTGCGCAGGTGCACTACAATATGTTGATCTGCCCTGAGCAGAGAGTGTGTATGACATAGACGCGTCATGCACTCCGGTTTCAGAAAAAGGAAGACCAAGATGGAGGCGCTGGTCTTGGAGAACGGCGCCACCCGTCCGAACGTTGTGCACTGGAGCGACCTTCTAGGTGAGTATTATAAAGTGTTTTTTATGTTATACCCAATGGCCTGGGCTCTTATATACAGCATGTTAGAATGCTGTATATAAGAGCCCAGTGGTGGTAACCGCAGCTTATTGGCCGAAAAAGTGGTGACAGGTTCCCTTTAATGATGTACTGTTAAACATATAGAAAGATCTTGTAAACACATTTGATAAGCACCTGATGAAGAGGACTGAGGTCCTGGAAACGCGTTGTGCCCAATAAAGTTTGATATTTTTATACATCTTGGCTCCCTGTTACCTGCAGCGCCCGCTATACCTCTAAAATATTTTTTCCATGGATTCAGTATCCCCCAGCACCTGTGCTGCAGGAGAGGATGGATCTGCAGCAGGCTAAGGTTATGTGCACACAGTGCGTTTTTCTCGGCGTTTTTGCGCGTTTTTCGGGTGCGTTTTTGGCCTCAAAACTGCATGACTTTGCTTCCCCAGCAAAGTCTATGAGTTTTCATTTTTGCTGTCCCCAGCATGAAATTCATGAAATAATTTAAAAAAAAAGGGCTTCCCTATATTTTTGGTTCCCAGCCGGGTACAAATAGGCAGCTGGGGGTTGGGGGCAGCCCGTACCTGCCTGCTGTACCCGGCTAGCATACAAAAATATGGCGAAGCCCACGTCATTTTTTTTGTTTGGGGGGGCAAAGAAATCCTGCATACAGTCCTGGAAGGAGGATGCTGAGCCTTGTAGTTCGACAGCTGCTGTCTGCTCTCCTGCATACACTATTGGATGGAGGATGCTGAGCCTTGTAGGTCTGCTCCCCCTGACTCTCCCTCAAGCATACAGTCCTGGATGGAGCATGCTGAGCCTTGTAGTTCTGCAGCTGCTGTCTGCTCTCCTGCATACACTATTGGATGGAGTATGCTGAGCCTTGTAGTTCTGCAGCTGTCTGCTCTTCTGCATACACTAGTGGAGAATGAAGAACACATTGAAGAAGGAAAAGACATCAGACCTTTTTTTTTTGTTCACTGATAAAAAAGGACGCAGTGAGCAAAAACGCAGCAAAAAACGCACCAAATCGCGGCAAAACGCGTGCGTTTTTTGCCGCATTTTTTCGACGCAGGTGCGTTTTTGTGCGTTTTTAGCGGCCAAAAACGCACAAAAACGCAGCGTCAAAAAACGCAGTGTGTGCACATAGCCTTACAGGAGACGTCAATGATCTCACCGCTTAGTGGACATCACAAGCCCCAGTCTGGACAGCATCCAGTGGTCAGCACAAGACGATTACCGGTCTCTGTACCTAATACCCACACTATAACCGGGGTTGTGCAGGGGTGCACAACTCCGTAAGGTGAGTGCAGTCTCTCCTTGCCTGATCGCTGTATTCTTTGCGATTTTACACAGGAGCGCTCCTGTCTCTTTTTTCCACTGAACATATTTTGGAACACTGAAAGGCTATAAGTGGCAATATGGACTAAAATAGTTGGTGCTACAAGTTACACCTTTGTGTTTACTGGGAAATGGCCAGTAACACTATGTAGCAAAGACATAGATGAGAAGTTTGAGGCAAATAAAACAGTCATCAAGATGGAAGTAATCAACACCACTAGTCCTATACAAAGCAAGCACCCATTTGTTAAGAGAATAAAATGGTTCTTGTTATGCAACAATGCAAAATTAAGAAAAAAAAATTCCTTCCCTCACCGGCTCAAAAACAGCAAATTTTACCCCCGTTCATTACCAGGCACTATATTGTTTTTTGTACATGTGGTTTTAAAGAGCTCAACTTTTCTTTGGCTCATTCGGTTATTCGAATAATTATTTTATTTTTATATTGGCCTAAATTTTATACTGTTTCCATTTTTTTGCCAATAACGGAGGAAATAATGAAACTTTTTTTTTTTTCGAACCAGTAAAATATAGTTCCAACATCCATAATTCAGTCATGGACAAAGGTGATGATATCCTTGAAAGTTTTCCAGAAAATGAAGCGTTTCTCCCAGAAATTGTTTGCAATTATACACGTTTTGTTATACACATATTCATTTACTTTGTGTGTTGGAACAACACAAAAAAAACCTGAGAAAATACGCAAATTGGACATAATTTCACATAGAACTTCAAAAAAGCTTTGGACAAAATTGTTGCTACCCTCACCTTAATATTTGGTTGCACACCCTTTAGAATAAATCACTGCAATCAGTCACATTCTATAACCGTTATGAAACTTCTTATACAGTTAGGTCCAGAAATATTTGGACAGTGACACAAGTTTTGTTATTTTAGCTGTTTAAAAAAACATGTTCAGAAATACAATTATATATATAATATGGGCTGAAAGTGCACACTCCCAGCTGCAATATGAGAGTTTTCACATCCAAATCGGAGAAAGGGTTTAGGAATCATAGCTCTGTAATGCATAGCCTCCTCTTTTTCAAGGGACCAAAAGTAATTGGACAAGGGACTCTAAGTCTGCAATTAACTCTGAAGGCGTCTCCCTTGTTAACCTGTAATCAATGAAGTAGTTAAAAGGTCTGGGGTTGATTACAGGTGTGCGGTTTTGCATTTGGAAGCTGTTGCTGTGACCAGACAACATGCGGTCTAAGGAACTCTCAATTGAGGTGAAGCAGAACATCCTGAGACTGAAAAAAAAGAAAAAATCCATCAGAGAGATAGCAGACATGCTTGGAGTAGCAAAACCAACAGTCGGGTACATTCTGAGAAAAAAGGAATTGACTGGTGAGCTTGGGAACTCAAAAAGGCCTGGGCGTCCACGGATGACAACAGTGGTGGATGATCGCCGCATACTTTCTTTGGTGAAGAAGAACCCGTTCACAACATCAACTGAAGTCCAGAACACTCTCAGTGAAGTAGGTGTATCTGTCTCTAAGTCAACAGTAAAGAGAAGACTCCATGAAAGTAAATACAAAGGGTTCACATCTAGATGCAAACCATTCATCAGTTCCAAAAATAGACAGGCCAGAGTTAAATTTGCTGAAAAACACCTCATGAAGCCAGCTCAGTTCTGGAAATGTATTTTATGGACAGATGAGACAAAGATCAACCTGTACCAGAATGATGGGAAGAAAAAAGTTTGGAGAAGAAAGGGAACGGCACATGATCCAAGGCACACCACATCCTCTGTAAAACATGGTGGAGGCAACGTGATGGCATGGGCATGCATGGCTTTCAATGGCACTGGGTCACTTGTGTTTATTGATGACATAACAGCAGACAAGAGTAGCCGGATGAATTCTGAAGTGTACCGGGACATACTTTCAGCCCAGATTCAGCCAAATGCCGCAAAGTTGATCGGACGGTGCTTCATAGTACAGATGGACAATGACCCCAAGCATACAGCCAAAGCTACCCAAGAGTTCATGAGTGCAAAAAAGTGGAACATTCTGCAATGGCCAAGTCAATCACCAGATCTTAACCCAATTGAGCATGCATTTCACTTGCTCAAATCCAGACTTAAGACAGAAAGACCCACAAACAAGCAAGACCTGAAGGCTGCGGCTGTAAAGGCCTGGCAAAGCATTAAGAAGGAGGAAACCCAGCGTTTGGTGATGTCCATGGGTTCCAGACTTAAGGCAGTGATTGCCTCCAAAGGATTCTCAACAAAATATTGAAAATAAAAATATTTTGTTTGGGTTTGGTTTATTTGTCCAATTACTTTTGACCTCCTAAAATGTGGAGTGTTTGTAAAGAAAATGTGTACAATTCCTACAATTTCTATCAGATATTTTTGTTCAAACCTTCAAATTAAATGTTACAATCTGCACTTGAATTCTGTTGTAGAGGTTTCATTTCAAATCCAATGTGGTGGCATGCAGAGCCCAACTCGCGAAAATTGTGTCACTGTCCAAATATTTCTGGACCTAACTGTACCTCTCAACTGGAATGCTGGACTCTTCTTTTGCATACTGCTCCAGGTCTCTCATATTTGAAGGCGTCTTCTCCCAACAACAATTTTAAGATCTCTCCACAGATGTACAATGGGATTTAGATTCGGACTCTTTGCTGCCACTTCAGAACTCCCCAGCGCTTTGTTTCCATCCATTTCTGGGGGCTTCTTGAAGTATGTTTGGGTCATTGTCCTGCTGGAAGACCCATGACCTAGTATCAATAACCCAGCTTTCTGACACTGAACACTACATTGCAACCCAAAATGCTTTGGTAATCTTCAGATTTCATAATGCCTTGCACACAGTCAAGGCCCCAGTACCAAAGGAAGCAAAACAACCAAAATGAACCTCCACCATATGTAACTGTAGTAACTTCTTTTCTTTGTAGGCCTCATTCCATTTTCAGTAAACAGTAGAATAATGTGCTTTCCCAAAATGCTTTATGTTGGACTCATTTGTCCACAAGATGCTTTCCCAGAAGCATTTTGGCTTACTTATGTACATTTTAACAAACTGCAGTCTAGGTCTCTGTGTCAACAGAGGGGTCCTCTTGGATCTCCTGCCATAGCGTTTCATTTAATTCAGATGTTGACTGATGCACTTGATCTATTCATTCATTCATTCATTCATTCATTTATTTCACATATTGTGCCCCTATAAGGTCATAAGAGACTTCTAATTACTCCCTAATATATCTGATTTTCCCTAGAACTAGGGCTGGTATTTTGGCCCAATCTACAGATGAAATTGAGTCTCCTGGCTTCACAGCAGAGCTGATCTGGGTTTGTCATGACCCAGCAGCTCCTGCTCCCTCCTGGCACCTGACGATCACATGATTATTGGGACTTAAGGCCCAGTCACACACAATGACTTACCAACAATCCTGACAACTATACGACCTGATAAGGATCGCTGGGAAGTCGCTGGGAAGTCGCTGGGAGGTCGCTGGTGAGATGTCACACAGTCAGACCTACCAACGACACAGTAACGATGAGCGACCTGTATAACGATTTCGACGGATCATTATATATGTATAACGACCCTGTTAGGAGGTCTTTGGTAGGCATGAAACACAGCGATGCGTCCTGCACAGCAGGACATCGCCTTTGAAGAAAATGGTCTGGACTATTCGGCAACGACTAGCGATCTCACAGCAGGGGCCTGATCGCTGGTAGGTGTCACACATAACGAGATCGCTGGCGAGATCGCTGCTGCGTCACAGAAACTGTGACTCAGCAACGATCTCGTTAGCAATCTCGTTGTGTGTGACGGGGCCTTTAAGGAGAAAGGGCTGTTAGAACTTCCTATAATGTATACTCAGTGTTTGTTCAATGCTATGTATATAGTGATTAGGAAGGCAGAGATGGTAACAAACAATCTCTGGCTTCTCAATTTGGAGTCAGACTTTGACAGCTGACAATTTGTTCCTGTTTACTCTAAAATAACCTTTTACAATGTCACTACAGAGTTAAATGTGGACTTCCTAGACATTTCATGTCTATTGGTGACCTTAAAGCAGTTAACATCCAAAATAAGGTTTTTCACAAAGGTATATTACACATTAAAGGGGTCCCTTTCAACTAACTTTATCCTATAGACTTAGTTACAGGTAAAGTAACAAACTGAGCATTCACTTACCGTGATCGGGTACAGCACTGTTTGTCCACCTGTCACGCTAGGTATGGGGAAGTATCAAGCAAACGGCAAAAAGGGAAGGTGTGGGAAACTCTGTGTCTAGGGAAAGGGAAAATTGTGACCCCTGACCAAACCTACTGCTGGTCCCTGGAGTCCCTCACTACCCTAGATAGGTTCCGCAACTAGGCACTGAATCAGATATATGACCCTAGATATTTCTAGTGCTTGTCGCTAAATAGGGAACGGATATGAGGGTCAACCCCAGTAAACACTATAGAAGACACCAGGAGGACACACAGGGGGAAAATGCATGAACTACTGCATGACACAAGTAGAAGTTCAGCAAAGTTAGTTTTCAGTAACAATACCACAGAGGAGTGCAAGCTACCTGGAGTATCAAGGCTTAAATAGACTGAAAATATCACCAACACCAGTCCAAGGAAGAAAGGGGTATTTAAGCACCAAGATAATGCTGATGATCAGCACATGGGAGGAATTCAAGCTTCTTATGGGTCCAAAACAGGGAGTGATGAATCCAGCAGGAAAGCTACCTATACCAATGAATACTGAAAGCAGGAACAATGGAAAGTCAGGAAGCATTCTGCACAGCCAAACGCTGTGACCTTCTATGGCCAGAAACCACATGACTGTGTGACACCACCACTGCTCGTGTCTTTGTTGATCAGTTGGAGCAGTACTGTCACATCAATAGCACTGCAGCCAATCGCTGAGCTTAGCTGAACTGCTCATAATGTTGATATGAGTCGATGAAGTGATTGGCTGCAGCGCTCTCAAATAGATGAGCCAATAAGTTAAATTAGAAGAATAAAAAAAAATCCTTTAACATAAGGAGCACTTACTGAAGCTTCCATTGAAAGAATTGATACTATCATTACTGTGAGATATTTACTTATTTTTTCACATACTGTATGTAGTACTATCATCCCTTAGTTTATCATTGTGCTATTTTATTTATCTCGTCATTAGCCATTTGCAGGCTTCAGTTTGTGTTTCGGTTTATTTATTGCAGCTTCGCAGGGGCCTTTGCCGCATTATTTGCTTTTATCACACCATCTAATGCCTAATTGCTCACCTCATTGGAATATAAACAGTCTGACTAAAATAAACAAGCTGGAAACTATTTTGAGGCTTCCCATATAGTCTGTTTGGTTCTTACTAATAGAAAAAGCCTTGAACCCAAAAGACGACCAGATGTTTTATGTTACTTTTTGGGCATGTGATGTGGAAAAAAAAACAAGAAGCCATAGACAGAAAATAAAAATAGTAAAACAGTGAGAATCCCTGTGCTCGTGTCTGTAGTGCGTTGGTCTAATTATATAGAAAGTTTTTAGAAACTTTTTCCTCCTGTATCCATTAAAACTTCAAAAAAAAGTGATCTTATTCCAGAAATCGCTCATTGGGTGGCATCAAAGTAGTAAGGAACAAATTAGATAACTATAGCTGGGTCTGCATTGGTGCTTTTTGATCTTTTCTGAAAAATATCAGCTCCATAAAATTTAGGTTTACTTTTTTAATATTATTTTATGTTTAATTGTTCTTTTTTTTATAGATACTTTAGCCTATAAAATACATAAGCATGATAAGGATCAGTGGTGTAGTTATTCTTTCAACTGGGGACAGCATTTTCATATGGCTGTCCTTACTGCACTGGCTCTAAAGATACGGTAACTGCCTCTATACTAAAAAGTCTGAAGGGGCATGACGCAATCTTTTTGTTGGTTTTATGCAGAAAAACTCTATGCATAACTTTTGTATGAAATTAGATTTACATTATAGGGCTCATACTCCTCCTCTGAATATCACGCTTGGAGTAGGAGCAGTTCGATAACACGGTGTGATAGTTGCAATCTCTGTGATAGTTGCAATCAGACCTACGGACTACTTGCACAATACAAAAACTCCACATATAGAGGGGGGACACTGGGGACACTTTAACAACGGTGGATCCTGGCGCTAGGGAGAGGGAAGATTTTAGACCTCCTGTACTCACCTGCGGCTGTACCCGGCACTCCATAGACCTATACGACCTATTTCAACCCCTTGCCGGGAAGGATAAACTAATGCCTTCGCAAAGCCCTGTACTCATCCTCACTAGTGAGATGGCCAGCAAGGAACACTAGTCCCACCGCTGCACTAATACAACATGAAGGGTCGGAAGACAAACAGGTAGAAATAGGATACAAGCACCAACTCTACTGCTGCAGCCAGACTCCGAGGCAGCAGATGGATAGGCTCAGGTCAGAACACTGGCAGCTCCTTCCACCTAGGTGGCCAGGACAGAATGAATTCTATCAACAGAAAAGTTTGATGAGTATTGCCACTATTTGAAGGTAAGGGGCATGCTAACAGAGCAGCTGCATCTGACATCAACTGCTAGAAAGCTGCTAGCAACAAAATTGACATTAACCCTTAATACACCAAAGGAAAGAAAAACACATGTAAACATAAGGGTGCGTGCCTGCGATCAGTGTTCACAATGTTTTGGCCACAGCATGTTTCAGCTGCATCCAAATGCTGTGAAGTACAGTACAAGGACAGTGAATAGGATTTCCTAGAAATCCCATGCCCATTGTGCGTGCACTGCCCACAGCGTAAACTGACTTTTGGTGTGGTTTCCCAAACCGCAAGCATGTCAATTGTTTGCTGCGGAGTCACAAGCGTTCTCCACATGAAGAACAGAAGAGAGAGACCGCAACTACCTGAGCCTGGATCGTGGGCTTGGGCAGCTGTGGACTCCTGTGGAGGAGACTCGCGGCCCTGCAGGTCAGGACCCACCACGTCCAGGATACAGCGGGTCCGGATGGTGGGGATGTACCCTAAGAGTCTCAGAGCACAGTGAAACTCCGGACCTGAACCTGTCACAAGTCTCTAAATGCGGAAAGGCGGCTTTGACTTTGAAACTCTCTTTTGGGGCAGTATAAAACATAGATGTAAGGCTGAGTTCACATGTCCAGTAATCATCCATTAGAACGGATCCTTTAGAGATCTTTGGCAAAATTATTTCTGTCCTATCTGTTTTTTTTAACATGGTAGTCTATGGAAAATAGATCCGTTAACAAATTGCTATTTATCTTCCATTTGAAATGGATCAGGGAAGAAAAAAAATGGATCCGTTACAAATACAAATAGCATCCATTAACAGATCCGTACTCCACAGACTCCCATGTTAAACTAAACGGATCCAGCAGATATCAGTTATTTAGCAACAGACAAACCTGTTTTCTCAATGGATCTCTGCAGGATCCATTGTAACAGATGATTACTGGACAAGTGAGCTTAGCAATTGCAACATTGCAACATTGCAATAGGCATGAGCTCTTTTGTGGATCACTTTTTGATCTGATTTATCTGCTTTGATCATTTGGCTATTTCCATGTTGCCATTATCAATTTCTGCAATCACAATGCTTAATCTTGTGATTTTCAACTTATCTGAATTCTAGTTTTGCTCTTTTTTTTCTACATTTCCTGGGAAATTAATTTCCGTATTGCTTTTCATTGCAAATGTATTCGACCAAAATTATTGGGGAAAATCTGGATAACCCAGCAAAATTGAATTTTAAAAGGTCTGCTCATCTTTAGCTTTTGTTGCCAATTTCCAGAACGAAAGTGCTGTAAGGGGTACTTTGCACACTGCGACATCGCCAGCCGATTGTAGCGATGACTGAGTGCGATAGTCCCCGCCCCCATCGAAGATGCGATCTCTTGTGATAGCTGCCGTAGCGAACATTATCGCTACGGCAGCTTCACATGCACATACCTGCTCTGCGACATCGCTCTGGCCGGTGACCCGCATCATTCCTAAGGGGGCGGGTCGTGCGGCGTCACAGCGACGTCACACGGCAGGCGGCCAATAGAAGCGGAGGGGCGGAGATGAGCGGGACGTAAACATCCCGCCCACCTTCTCCCTTCCTCATTGCAGGCGGGACGCAGGTAAGGAGATGTTCCTCGCTTCTGTGGCTCAACATCGTACCTGTCGCTGCAGCGAAATTATGGAAATGACTGACACTACACAGATCACCGATTTACGACGCTTTTGCGATCGTTTATCGGTGCTTCTAGGCTTTACACATTGCGACGTCGTTACCGACACCGGATGTGCGTCACTTTCCATTTGACCCTGGCGATATCGCAGTAGCGATGTCGCAACATGCAAAGTACCCCTAAGACTAAAACCCAAACTCTATAAAACCTGCAAAGATTTGTGTGCCAGTTCATTTTTTTTAAATCAGTGGTCGAAAGTCATAATTCTTTATGTCAGAAGATAATGAATGATTTTCCTCTTTTGACACATTCATGTTACATCTTTACGGCTCACTCACACTGGCATATAAAAACAAATTGGTCTCATTCTCATCCAGAAAAGTTGGATGAGTGAAATCCATTTGGCATTCCATATGTTGTGCTGTTGTGCAATTTTTTTCTTACCAACATTCGTATGACACGTTTTTGATCTCAGCAACTCTTATTCTATAGTCATTTATATGGCCATTTACAGAGTTCTATGCTAAATAAGGGTAATGTATGTGTAAAAAATGGATGTCACCTAAATGCCACATGGACATGTCTGTGGAGTCCAATTTTTTTTCTCGCACCCATTGACGAATTGTGTCCGATACACTAGTGTCATCGCAGCATGCTGCGATTTTTTTCCTCAGTCCAAGACAAAATATCAAACACAATATTGACAGGGACCCCATGCAACCCAACCACATTATTAATAAGCACATGTACCATATCACGAGATCAGGGCAACCAAGGAAGAGAGATAAATTGACACAGGCAGGCGAAACAGTTAACAATAAAGCTGGTGTCACACATAACGACGACGACAACGACGTCGCTGCTACGTCACCATTTTCTGTGACGTTGCAGCGACGTCCCGTCGCTGTCGCTGTGTGTGACATCCAGCAACGACCTGGCCCCTGCTGTGAGGTCGCCGGTCGTTGCTGAATGTCCAGCTTCATTTTTTGGTCGTCACTCTCCCGCTGTGACACACACATCGCTGTGTGTGACAGCGAGAGAGCGACGAAATGAAGCGATCAGGAGCCGGCACTGGCAGCTGCGGTAAGCTGTAACCAGCGTAAACATCGGGTAACCAAGGGAAGACCTTTCCCTGGTTACCCGATGTTTACGCTGGTTACCAGCCTCCGCCGCTCTTGCTGCCAGCGCCGGCTCCTGCACTGTGACATGTGGCTGCAGTATGCATCGGGTAATTAACCCGATGCATACTGTAGCAAGGAGAGCAAGGAGCCAGCGCTAAGCAGTGCGCGCGGCTCCCTGCTCTCTGAACTGTGACATGTAGCTGCAGCACACATCGGGTTAATTAACCCGATGTGTGCTGCAGGAGAGCAAGGAGCCAGCGCTAAGCGCGGCTCCCTGCTCTCTGAACATGTAGCACAGCGACCTTATGATCGCTGCTTCTGCTTTGTTTGACAGCTAAGCAGCGATCATAACAGCGACTTACAAGGTCGCTGTTACGTCACCGAAAATGGTGACGTAACAGCGACGTCGTTGTCGCTGTCGTTTAGTGTGACACCAGCTTAACCCAGATAACTGTTGTATCTTCAGAGATGGAGAGATCTGTAATGAAATTTATTGAAATGTGCTACCAGGGTCAGTACGGGATACGAAGAGGGAGAAGCTTACCAGCCTGAACAGACTGCATGTGGTATCTTATTCCTGGTGCAGACCTCACAGGACTGAATGAACATCTCAATGTCCGAACATAAGGAAGGCCATCTACACTCTCATTTAGCCAAATGTGTGGTGCCCTCACCCCTGGGAAACCATCGAATATGGAATCACAAAAGCTCTGTATAATGCGGAGCCTAAAGTTAACTGGCGCAAACTATTTATCCAGTGTAGTGTTTGTAGGGGCCATATGTTGTGATTTAACTAGTTCCCCCTAGATGTTGGTAGAAGCAACTACAGTGCCCAAGGAAAGAACAGGGAATGACCTAAGCTCCTCCTACTGAACAGGGCATAGACGCCGAGAAAAAGCATCCGTATTAGTATTTTTAGACCTAGGAATATAAAAAATAGAAAAATTTAATTGTGCAATAATTTAATTCAGTAGAAGAGAATTTTCTAGAGAAAAAGGCACAATCCCGAAGGTGGGTGAAAGAAGACCCCCTGGGACAATACCACCTCTACTCCCACTTCAGATGCATCCACCACCACAACAAACAGCCTATCAAGATCGAGCTGAACAAGAACCAGGGGCTTTGGAAAACACCTCTTTAATGACCGAGGATGTACTGGTATGTCCTTGGTCACCTTCTTCTGGTTAGAGATCTGATCAGCAGACATGTGTGGCTAACTGGCGCGGATGGATCAGAGATCCATCCTCTCCTGGTAGCCTCTTTGATTGCGCTCTCAAACACTGACAGTTCAATTTATATGGTCACGGCGGGGATTGCTCCATTCCCTGCCGCTATCGGCGGCTCCGTGATGCGATCATGGGGTGCTATGGTGTTGCCATGGTAGCGCAGGGTCAGCTTCCAACAGAAAGCCAACAGAGCACCGTCACTCACAGGGAAGCTTCATTTCTGCAGATCAGAGTGATGCTGGTCTGATCAGCAAAAATCCACAGGTGATCGGATAGTGCAGGCATAAAGTCCCCTAGGGGGACCAGTAAAGTCAATAAAAAGTGTAAAAAAAAAGTTTTAAAAAATGTGAAAAAAATAAAAAAAAACTAGAAGTCCAAATCACCCCCCCTTTTGCCCTGTTGAAAATAGTTAAAAAAAACAAACATATTTGGTATCGCCGCTTTCAAAAATGTCCGATCTATCAAAATATAAAATCAATTATTCTGATCAGTACACGACGTGGCAAGCAAAATATTCCAAACGCCAAAACTATGTTTTCTTGTCGCTGTCATTTCTTTAAAATGCAATAACAGGCGATCAAAACAGTGCATTTCCACAAACATGGTATAATTAAAAACGCCAGCTCAAGACACAAAAAATAGGCCATCCCGAAAAATGAGAACGCTACAGGTCTTGGAAAAATGCGGCAAAGGCAAAATTTTATTTTAGGTCAAACTTCTGATTTTTTTTTCCATCACTTAGAGAAAAACAAACATATACATATTTGGTATCTACAAACTCTTATTAATGTGAGATATCATATGGACACATAATAATGAAAGTAGTAAATAAAAGACCCCCAAACAATCGTGCAATTGCACTTTTTTTACAAATTCACTGCACTTCAAATTTTTTCCAATTTTTAGTACACTATATGGTAAAACTAATGGGTTCATTCAAAAGTATAATTTGTCCCGCAAAAAATAAGCCCTCACATAGCAATATGGACAGAAAAATAAAAACGTTATAGCTCTTGGACGGAGAGGAAAAAATGAAAATGAAAAACAGAAAATCACCCAGGGGTGAAGGGGTTAAGACAAGAAAATGCCTGCCCCAGTGGCCTCAACCCCCCCACCTAGACATATCTGCTTAGTTGCAGGAGAAATCAGTAAGGGGTTTAACAATGTTTGAAAATCCCTTAAAGAACCTTCTAAAGTAGTTAGCCAAACCCAAGAGCTTTTGAAGAGCCTTAAGGCTCCTGGGTTTGACCCAGTCCCATATAGCTAACACCTTGACGAGCTCCATCCAGAAACTGGCAGACAGCAAGATAACCCCAAGAAATCCAAACTTCTCCCCCTCAAAAGGAACATTTGGGTAAATTAACATACAATGAATTATCCTTGAGGCTACTGAGGACAATGCAAACATGATCCCTGTGGGACTGCACATCCTTAGAAAAAATTAAAATATCATCAATATACACAAGGATGAACACACCCAAAATATCCCTAAATATGCCATTAAGTAAGCCTGAAATATAGCAGGAGGATTACAAAGCCCAAATGGAATGACTAGATGCACATAATGCCCTTTAGATGTATTAAAGGCTATCTTCCACTTGTCCCGAGCCTCGATATGGACAAGGTTGTAGGTCCCCTTAAGGTCTAATTTACAAAAATCTTGACCTCAATAAACTGGTTAAGCAAGTCAGGGAAGGGGTTACTATTTTGTAACCATGATCTTATTCAGGTCCCGATAATCAAGAATTGGCTTTAAACCCCCATCCTTTTTAGCCAAAACAGAAAACAGCTCCCACAGAGGATTTTGAGGGATGGATGAAATCTTTGGAGATATCTTCCCGTTAGATATCTAACCGTTGGACTCCTAGGGGATCTGCAAGGAGGAGAGGGAAGGGAAACACAGGAAGGGAGGAGGAGGGGGAAGATACAACCAGGACAATTATTATGGGGGAATAGATGGACCAAGTTCATCTGCCTCTGGACAGCCCTCGGCCTCTGCAGTTCAACCTTCCCCCCTCCCACCTCCTCTTTTTTAGAAAGGAGAGAGATGAGACCCTACGATCTGAGGGAAAGAATACCACAAGGAGTGAACAAGTGTTAGGGCCAGGTGGACGGGCAGACCCAGGAGGTGGATCCACTGGGCCGAACTCCTTGATGATGGTAAGGGATCCGGTAGCTGGAGCGCTAGAGGTAGCAGGACAGTCCGTGCACACGAGTATAATGGAGAAGTCCCTGGGACCACGGAGTCACGGATGGTAGTCCGGGTGACGGAGCTCAGGTTCGGAAGCCGAGATGATGTCAGGCGGAGTCCGGAACCGTTGGAGCGAGATGACGGGTCACCGCAGGGATCAGAGATGGTACGAACTGTCAGGATGGCAGATAGACAGCGTTCGGGCTTCGGGGTTCGGCAGGACCGGATGGCAAGACAGGATCGGCTCTAGAAGAGAGAGAGGTGAGTATGTCACAGGAACACAAGGAGACCTGACTCCTAGCTTGGGAAACACGAAGAACAGGCCCCGCCCACTTGGACACTAAACCCCTTTATACCCTGTACCTGTGAGCTTCATTTCCTGTCAGTGGATGCTGGCCCTTTAAGAAAGGGTCAATGACCGCGCGCGCGCCCTAATGCGCATGCGCGCGGCCCGGGAGCCAGAAGCCAGAGCAGGAAGCTGAGAGGAGGAAGCAGCAGAGCCGGGCTGGGGCTGGGAAACCGACGGGCGCCGGGAGCGGGGACCAGGAGGCCTGGGAAGTGCAGGACATGGAGGCTGGAGAGCGGGGAGCGTGGCAGGTGAGCCGGGGATCAGAGCAGGGGACCCGGGGAGCGTGACAGTACCCCCCCCATGCCCCTCTCCCCGCAACCGGGACAGGAAGGCACGGATCAGAGGAGTGCCCACATTCTCCCGGGGCTCCCAGGACCTATCCTCAGGACCATACCCTGCCCAGTCCACCAGGAAGAACTGTCGACCCCGTACGGTCTTCATGGCCACGATATCCCTTACCGCATAGATGTCGTCATCGGCAATAGGAGGAGGAGCCGAACTGGCAGCAGCGGAGAAGGGACCAAGGACAACCGGCTTGAGCAGGGAGACGTGGAAGGAGTTGGGTATCTTCATCGTGGCCGGGAGCTGTAGCTTGTAGGAAACCTCATTGATCTTGCTGAGGACTTTAAACGGCCCGATGTACCGAGGTCCCAGCTTGTAGGATGGTAGCTTCAATTGGACGTACTTGGAAGCAAGCCAGACGAGATCTCCTGGAGAGAAACACGGAGGGTCCAGACGTCTCTTGTCTTCGTGTCTCTTCATCCGCAGGGAGGCACGTGCAAGGGACGCCTTAACCGAGTCCCAAATGGTTGTGAAGTCACGGGCTACAGCATCAGCAGCAGGGACATCCGAGGAAGAGGATACAGGCAATGGGACGGTAGGCTGAAGTCCGTAAACGACATGGAAGGGAGAGCTGGAGGAGGACTCACTGACGTGGTGATTATGGGAGAATTCAGCCCAAGGAAGAAGCGTGGACCAGTCGTCATGATGGGCGTTAACGTAGTGACGTAAGAAGGAGGTCAATATCTGATTGACCCGTTCCACTTGGCCGTTCGACTGAGGATGGTAGGCTGAAGAAAAGTCCAGAGTCACTCCCAGATGTTTGCAGAGAGCCCTCCAGAAGCGGGAGGTGAACTGAGTTCCTCTGTCGGACACAATGTGTGATGGAAAGCCATGCAAGCGGAAGATGTGATGTATATAGGCGTCCGCGAGTTCCTGGGCAGAGGGCAGTCCTGCCATAGGGACGAAATGAGCCATTTTAGAGAACCGATCCACCACGACCCATATGACTGTGTGTCCGGAGGACAATGGCAAGTCCGTAATAAAGTCCATCGCAATGTGTTGCCACGGAACTGAGGGTATAGGCAGAGGCAGAAGACGGCCATATGGCAGATGTTTGGGCGTCTTGTTCCTGGCACAAGAGGAGCAGGCAGAGACAAAAGAGGCGACGTCCGTGCGAAGGGATGGCCACCAGTAATGACGTACAATAGCACTCCATGTTCTCTTCTGACCAGCATGACCGGCTGTTTTCGAGGCATGGCCCCAGTGTAACACTTTGTGCCTGTCAGTCTCAGAGACATAGGTCTTCCCGGGCGGTATCTGGGCCAGGGTGACAGGGGCCACTGGAACGATTTTACTAGGACAGATGATGGGTTGGGATGTCTCCTCCTCCTGCTCCTTGGGCATGAAAGACCTGGACAAGGCATCAGCGCGTACATTCTTGTCCGCGGGTCGGAAATGGAGCTGGAAATCGAATCTGGCAAAGAACAAGGACCACCTGGCTTGCCGAGGGTTCAGTCGCTGAGCAGACCGCAGGTATTCCAGGTTCTTGTGGTCCGTGTAAATAATAACGGGGTACACTGCTCCTTCCAGAAGGTAGCGCCATTCCTCCAGAGCCAGTTTGACTGCCAATAGCTCTCGGTCACCGATGGTGTAGTTGCGTTCAGGCGCTGAGAAGCTCTTGGAGAAGAAACCGCAAGTCACCATCTTCCCGGAGGAGGACTTCTGCATGAGCACTGCTCCGGCTCCCGAGGAGGAGGCATCCACCTCCAAGGTGAACTGTCGGTTTAACTCCGGACGGTGGAGTACAGGAGAGGAGGCAAATGCCCGCTTCAGAGAGCCAAACGCGGCGTCGGCCGCAGGTGACCAGTCCTTTGGATTAGCCCCCTTCTTGGTCAAGGCGGAGAGAGGAGCAGTCAGAGCAGAGAAGTGAGGGATGAACTGGCGGTAATAGTTGGCGAATCCCAGAAAGCGTTGGATTGCCTTCAGTCCAGAAGGGGGAGGCCAGTTGAGAATGGAGGAGACCTTCTTTGGATCCATCTGCAGTCCGGTATCGGAGATGAGGTAACCCAGGAAGGGGAGAGAAGACTGCTCAAAGACACACTTCTCGTACTTGGCGTACAGACGATTCTCTCTCAGTCTTTGTAGAACCAGCTGCACGTTCTCTCTGTGGGTTTGGAGGTCCGGAGAGAAGACAAGGATATCATCCAGATACACCACCACACAGACGTAGAGAAGGTCCCGGAAAACGTCGTTCACCAATTCTTGAAAGACTGCTGGTGCATTACACAGGCCGAAGGGCATCACGCAATATTCATAGTGCCCATCGCGGGTATTGAACGCGGTCTTCCATTCGTCCCCAGAGCGGATGCGGACCAGGTTGTAGGCGCCCCGAAGATCCAACTTGGTGAACACACGAGCTCCTCTAAGCCGATCAAACAATTCGGCGATGAGCGGCAGGGGGTACTTGTTTTTCACGGTGATTTGGTTCAATCCCCGGTAGTCTATGCATGGGCGTAAGTCGCCTTCTTTCTTCTTAACGAAGAAGAAACCTGCTCCAGCAGGAGAGGAGGATCTCCGAATGAATCCCCTTGCCAGGCTCTCTGTGATGTAAGTAGACATGGCCCTTGTTTTGGCTGGAGACAGTGGATATATCCGTCCTCGAGGTGGTGTAGTTCCCGGGAGCAGGTCGATGGCACAATCGTAAGGACGATGTGGCGGAAGTACCTCTGACTCCTTTTTATCAAAGACGTCCGCGAAGGACCAATAGGCCGAGGGCAGTCCCGGTAGGGACTCTGGAACCAGAGGTCGCCGGATGGATTGTATGGTCTTCAGACAGTTCTCATGGCAAGAAGAGCCCCATCGGGTGATTTCACCAGTGCCCCAGCTGACTGATGGTTCGTGTGTCCGTAACCAGGGAAGTCCCAGCAGGATTTGATGGGACATGTGTGGAAGGACGTAGAGAGCGATGTTCTCGGTGTGCAGGGCACCGATACGCAGTTCGACCGGCCTGGTGATCCAGGAGATGGTGTCAGAGAGGGGTCTCCCATCCACAGAGGCTATCACGAGGGGTTTGTCAAGTGGAGTAACAGGCACCTGGTATTTGTCCACCGTGGCCTGCTGGATGAAATTGCCTGCTGCCCCAGAATCGAGGTACGCCTCAGCCGTGAACCGCGTCTCTCCTGTTGTCACTTGCACAGTCCATGTAACCGGGTCTGAGAGAGTCCCAGCACCTAGGGTGGCCTCTTCTACCAACCCTAGGCTTTGGAGTTTCCCGGCCTCTCTGGACAGGAGCGTAGCAGGTGTGTGCCCTCTCCGCAGTAGAAGCAGAGGCCCTTGGCGAGCCGCTCTGCTCGACGTTGTTCAGACTGCCGCATGCGGTCGATCTGCATGGGCTCGTGGACAGAGACATCAGATGCCGTTGACTGGAGTACAGCGGGCTTCTGCGGAGGAGAGGAATGCCGTACCGGACGTCTCTCACGGGACACCTCTTTGGATCGCTCCTGAAAGCGAATGTCCACTCGAGTCGCTAGGGTAATCAGGGCATCCAGGGTGGACGGTACGTCATGACCAGCCAGCTCATCTTTAATTCGACCCGAGAGTCCTTCCCAGAAGGCGGCGGTTAGGGCTTCGTTGTTCCACCCGAGTTCCGAAGCCAAGGTGCGAAAACGGATGGCGTATTGACCCACAGTCAGAGTCCCCTGACGTAACCGGAGAAGAGATGAGGCAGATGCGGAGGCGCGTCCGGGCTCTTCAAAGGTGCCACGAAAAGCCTGCAGGAACTCCTGGATGTTCTTGGTCACCGGATCCTCCCTTTCCCACAAGGGGTTCATCCACGCCAGTGCCTCACCCTCTAGATGGGACATGATGAAGGCGACCTTGGCTTGGTCGGAGGCAAACAAATGCGGCAGCTGCGTGAAATGGAGGGAGCATTGGTTTATGAATCCCCTGCAGGTCTTGGGGTCTCCGGTGTACCGGGGTGGTGAGGCCAAACGAAGTCTGGAAGCATCCGAAGAGGCTGCCACGGGAGCTGGAACCGTGGATTGACTAGTGGAGGCCCGAGATGCAGAAGATGTAACTGACGCTTGTAGCGTGTTCAGGCGGGCGTCCACAGAAGACATGAATTGCAGCATGCGGGTCTGAGTCTCACGCTGGCGTGAGAGTTCCTCCTGTAAGGCTGCTAGTGCTGCAGCGGGATCCATGGCCTGTTCTTACTGTTAGGGCCAGGTGGACGGGCAGACCCAGGAGGTGGATCCACTGGGCCGAACTCCTTGATGATGGTAAGGGGTCCGGTAGCTGGAGCACTAGAGGTAGCAGGACAGTCCGTGCACACGAGTATAATGGAGAAGTCCCTGGGACCACGGAATCACGGATGGTAGTCCGGGTGACGGAGCTCAGGTTCGGAAGCCGAGATGATGTCAGGCGGAGTCCGGAACCGTTGGAGCGAGATGACGGGTCACCGCAGGGATCAGAGATGGTACGAACTGTCAGGATGGCAGATAGACAGCGTTCGGGCTTCGGGGTTCGGCAGGACCGGATGGCAAGACAGGATCGGCTCTAGAAGAGAGAGAGGTGAGTATCTCACAGGAACACAAGGAGACCTGACTCCTAGCTTGGGAAACACGAAGAACAGGCCCCGCCCACTTGGACACTAAACCCCTTTATACCCTACACCTGTGAGCTTCATTTCCTGTCAGTGGACGCTGGCCCTTTAAGAAAGGGTCAATGACCGCGCGCGCGCCCTAATGCGCATGCGCGCGGCCCGGGTGCCAGAAGCCAGAACAGGAAGCTGAGAGGAGGAAGCAGCAGAGCCGGGCTGGGGCTGGGAAACCGACGGGCGCCGGGAGCGGGGACCAGGAGGCCTGGGAAGTGCAGGACATGGAGGCTGGAGAGCGGGGAGCGTGGCAGGTGAGCCGGGGATCAGAGCAGGGGACCCGGGGAGCGTGACAACAAGGCATAAGTGGGTTTCATGATGACACATCCACAAAGGCACAGGTCATTAACTTATTAAATTATAAACTATCCGAAATAGAATTTTTGGTACTGAGGGCAGGTTTAGGCTTTGTGCCAACTATGAGGTATGATGCGTTCACCTGGGTGAAAGATTTAAATCTCTTTGTACGAAAGCTTAGGTGGAAAAAACACTTTGCGATAAATAATCGGAATAGAAGTCAACATTGGATATTCCAATTGATATGATAAACGACTTGGACAACTTAATAGTCTTGGAGGAGGAGGGTAGAAGGAACCCGGGTGAAGGCCCCTTTTTATCACTCAAGAACAAAAGCACAAAGATGCCACCTCAGGGAGAACAGGATAGCACCGAAATATTTTGTAAATTAGTTACTATGGAATTGATGAGAATTAATCCAAAACGTAATCCCGCCCCAGAGAACTTAACCAGACAAGAAAAAGAGGCTTTAAATAATCTCGGAAAAAAATCAGGAGATTATAATAAAACCGTCTGATAAAGGCGGGAACACAGTCGTTATGGATAGATGTAAGTATTTGCAAATGTGTTCGGTGCTACTTAAAGATAAAGAAACCTATGAGGTGCTCAAATCTGATCCGACAGATATTTACAGTGGAGAACTAAGGTCACTACTAATGGAGGCTAAGGAATACAAACTCATTTCAGAGGAGGAAATGGATTACCTCTTACCTAAATATCCCAGAATAGCTACATTATATACAGTACCCAAAGTACACAAGGGATGTGATCCCCTAAAAGGACGACCAATCGTCTCTGGGATCGATGCCTTGTGTCAGAGCAGCAGTACTTATATTGACCATATTCTACGTTCATTCGTGACAGCCCTCCCTTCACATATTCAAGATACCATGGATTTACTTAGGAGATTAGAAGGGATGACGGTGGATAGAGGGGCCATATTAGCATCAATTGATGTTGAGTCGCTATATAGTCGAATCCCCCATACCTGTGGCCTTAGAGCCATTGAATATTTCCTCTCATCTCGTGGGATTCAATACAACCTCCACAATGAATTCATGTTAAAACTCATGAAATTCGTCCTCACCAGAAACTACTTTGTATTTAATTCTCAATTTTTCCACCAGCTCAGGGGCACCGCGATGGGGAACCCCTGTGCTCCCACTTATGCAAATTTGTTCCTGGGCTGGTGGGAGGATACGGTAGTTTTTGGTGATGAGGATACAGAGTGGAGCCCCCAGATAAATTTCTGGGGGCGATACATTGACGATGTCATTGTGGTATGGACCGGGACCAACTGACGTATGAGATAGGAGGGGTTATAATCTCATTTTTGGATATATTTATCCAAAAGGATATTAATGGGAGGCTAAAGATGGATATTTATAGAAAGCCCAACTGTACAAACAGTCTGCTACATTGGAAAAGCTACCATCCCCCCCCCCGCTGAAAAGAGGCATCCCCAAGGGACAGTTCCTGAGGTTGCACAGGAACTGTTCCTTGGCTGATGACTTCGAAAAGCAGGCAAGGCATCTAAAAAACAGATTTCTACAGAGGGGATACCCTTTGGATACCATAAATAGAGCCCATAACCATGCTTGGAATTGCCAGAGGACAGAATTGTTGGCCCCGAGACTTAGGGGTGAGAGTGAAGGCAAAACAAGGTTAATTGGCACCTTTGATGACCAGAACAATAAAGTAATGGAAATCTTAAGAAAATATTGTGGGATACTACTAAGTGACTCGGACATTAATGCCTCAATAACAGGTACCCCATCAGTGACATATAGAAGGGGACGAACGATCGGGGATCAGGTGGTACACAGCTTGTATACACCGCTACACAGGGCAGGAACATGGTTAGATCATAGAGAAACAGGCACGTTTAAATGTGGAAGATGTTCCTTCTGCAAATATATAACCCCATCGAGGGAATTTAGCAGTGTAAGTATGGGCAGAACCTATAAAAACAGGAATTTTGCGAACTGCAGGACGAAGGGGTGGTGTATTTATGCACATGTACCTGCCCATTGAATTACATAGGCAAAACGAAGAGACAGCTAAGGACTAGAATTAGTGAACATCTGGGAGATGTAAGGAATAAGAGGGACACCCCCATCGCCCGCCATGTAAATGGTTGTCATGGTGGGGACGTAGGATCCCTCTCTTTTAGAAGTATAAAGACAATTCCGAAATCCATAAGAAGAGGTGACTGGGACAAATCTATCATACAAAGAGAGACACAATGGATTTTCTGGTTACAATCGACCCACCCTAAAGGGCTAAATGAACAGCTCAGTTTTGTGAGCTTTATTTAAGAATAATCGTCATACAGGAATTTTTTCAGCAGACACAGAGAGCACCTTCTAAGGAAGGGGAGTGTCACCTCAATAAAAGGCTGCTGTATAAAAATAGCCATGACATTATTAACAACCTTTAATTTTTAGATTAAAGAGTGTAGGTTGGAATCCATTTATAAAATATTCTATACTGGTCTAGTTATGCCATGACTCCTGGTTTTCTCCCCTCAACTAAAACACCCCTCCCCATTTCTTATCAATAAATACGGCTAAATACTGGAGTATAATATCAGCTTATTAACTTAGTCTGAGCAGGAAATATTTGGATCAGTGATATTTATTCACTTTTCTAAAATAATACAGTAAACAGAAATCCCTATATTTAGGTTCTGTCAGTATCAAACCAACAAAATGGCCACCAGTGGGGGTGGAGTTACCAGCCACCCCCTATGGCATAAGCAGACCTATTAGCTGCAGGCATGCCCCGGCTCTTGGATGCAAGAGGGCAGTGTATGACAACTTCCGCCCACAACATGGTTTGTTAGGAGAGGAAGTGACGATTAGCCTATCCCCATGGTAATAGAAGCGTGCAGGGACCGGAAATGACGTATCGCGACAATTGAGAAACCGGATATGAGGTAACTGAGCCTGTCATATGATTCCTCCTGCAGCCTGATTGGCTGCTTGGAGTGACAATCAGGCAATAACACATCCGAGACCGGAAATGAATTAATAATACGCCCAGATGGAGGGATATTTAAACCCCATAGTGGCGATAAGGGTCAGGCGTTCACCATCTACTGACCTTATCACCAGACGTCTAGCACACACATCCATGCAGCCGGACCTGCAAGTAAGTACTCTAATGAGAGGGGAGTTGTATTTAGATGAGGAGGGGAATATCCAGTACTAATGCCTATGCATTGTAATAACGGAAGGTGAAAATCATCCCCTGCATCACTAGCAGACGCCCAGCAAATGCATTCTTGCAGGCTTTATTGGCTAGTAAGTACTTTGATTTATGGGGAGCTTTTCCTTCAAAGGAAGGGGATATCAGTGTAATTTATATGCATATATATGTGTTCACAGTGATTAAGAAATCCCTCACTGAAGGACTAAACCTATTTCTTGATGTTGTAAACGAAATGTGAGTACTGATTTACTGGGGAGAAAATCGAGAATCTAGGCATAATGTTGACCAGACCACTGATTGATTAAAACAAATTGTTGTTTCAGTATATCGTGTTTATGACCCCATTATGGACAGCGCCTGAGGAACCTCCGTTTGATTGGAAGTCCTGGAGGGAAAACGCGTTGGGCAGAGAGCCGTGGTTTACGGCAAAGGACAGGCCATTGAGCTGATTTATCACAGATGATACATCCAGGATAAGGCTGCATAGGAGCTTAGACTGTGCCCTTGATTAGTTCCCCTTATCTGAATAACTGTATTTTACATCTGCTATACTGAGCATATATATATATATATATATATATATATATATATATATATATACATATATGTATATGTATAGATAAGGGGGGAATCTGATATTATATCTGTCAGTATCCCTGATCTGAACGAATCATATTGTGAGTGGCATGTGTGTGAATCACCATATATTATGTAAGTTCCCTCACCTGAGCATAGCAGCACCAATTTGTTTGTAGTAAAGGGACATCCAGGGCCAGTCTACGTTGAGTGGGGGCACCACGGCGTCCACATTAGGGTGTCGACCTCCACAGTCAGGAAGGGGGAGACTAGGGAATGAGCCCAGGGACCCACTCCTGAATAATAATCCATGCACCCAATTTTTTAACTTGCACCTATGTTTATGAGAATTAATAAAGTATATACATTTTATAAGGGGCTCTTATGGTTTTTACAGATATCTTCCTGAGCATAATCCTTCATGGCAACCCTCTCAGTCACTGAAAGATTAAATGTCTAGATGTTTAGCTGATCTGCAGAGAAGGCATAGTCTCAATTCCCAATGGTGTCATCTTTTGTCCTCAGAAGGGGTGACTCTCCCATCTGCATAGGTTCCTGGGGCAATTCTGGAGCGGCAACCTTCATCTAATGGAGTTCTTCTGCCATAGATGTTCACATCACTTCCTGTCAAGGCATAAAGTAAGAGTCATGGTGGCCTCTAAACTTTGAAGTGGTGAGTGATGAATCAACATGTCCTTAAGGGCGTACACCAGACTGTCCAAAAACATGCTTCGCAAAGTCGCATCGTTCCTCCCTGCTTCAATAGACCACCACCTAAATTGTGAGAAATTTTTCTCCCCAGGATGGTGCCCCGATGAAGTGCTCTGAACTTACACTCTGTAATTTTGACCCCATTTGTTTCATCATAAATAAGCTCTACAGCCCCCAAAAATTCCTCTACAGAGATACTGGGGAGAAAATCAATAGTTAAGGTGATGGCCCATGTCTGTGAATTCCCTCTGAGCAAGCAGATGAGTAAACCCACCGTAGTCTTCTTGTCCCCCAACAAAATGGGTCTAGGTTGGAAATATAATTTACAGCTTTTACGAAAATTAAAAACCTGCCTGCAATCGCCAGAAAAATATTCTGGTAGGGGAACCTTTGGCTCAGGGGATGCCTTAGCCCCAAACCCAGTACTTCACATAGGAGATAATGAAGCTGTCAGGGCTAATTGAGCTAAAGAATGGTGCTCCACCATCGCAGACATAACCTGAAACACACCCAATAGGTTCTGCATGTGCTCGACCAGCTACTTAGTGGGATCCATGTTAGTATGCACTGATAATTATGTGATGCTTGAGTAGTGATGAGATTACCGGACTGTGAACTAGCAACAGCAGTATGCCAAACACATTTAGTGCAAGCCTTCACTCTAATGCACATCCTTGAGTGCTGGGGTAATTTTCACCTGCTCCCACTAAAGGGAGGTGTACTTTTGCAGAGCACTTCCCAGGTGTCAATAGTGGGGAGGCTGATGTCTGGGCATACTGGCCACAGTTGAGTCAAACATACCAGTAAACTATAAAGGTAAAACAGTGGATAAACTAACTAATAAACAAGAAAGGTTAGGGAGCAAAGTCAGGGACAAAAGAATCAGAAGCACAATAAACCAGAGCCAGAGATTCATCACAGACACACACCAAAGACCTACCAACCATACCACTTAAGCACCACTGTATGATCAGCAGGGAACAAGCAGATATGGTAGGTATAAACATCCCTCTCTTGGATCACCTGACACCTCTGAGGTAGCACCCAATTTCCAGTCTCTGCCCAAAGAGACAGAGGTAAGGGCAAGAAGAGTAGAGAGGGAGGGACCTACTCTACCGCCTAATACCTGAGCCATGAAACAGCATCCCATCTGTTATAGCAACAGCTAACACTGGCGAACCCAGCATCCCAGAATCCCTAAACAGCGTCAATGCTGGGAGTGATGGAGTCCTGCCTCCCAACCACACCAACACCTGAGCAGCAGATCCCTGACAAAAAAGTGCACATGCAAGGTGAAGGCCTATGCCAGAACCCTCCCAGGTAAGACCACAACTGTCTACCTGACTGCCTGACAACGGGGCAGCATTGTGGTCATGGGTTCAATTCCCACGAAGGACAACATTGGTAACGAGCTTTTATGTTGTCTCAATGTTTGCATGGGTTTCCTCTGGGTTCTCCAGTTTCCTCCCACGCTCCAAATACTGATAGGAAATTTTGATTGTGAGACACAATGGGCTAAGTAAGGCCAGATGCCCAAATTGAGTATTTGGTTGAAACAGTAAGCTGCTGCGTTTTTCGCAACTAAAATGTATATAAAAAAAATCCAATATGTAAATATACATGAATTACATCACAATGATGAGTATTTGGTGAGTTTTTGCTATTTTAGCAAGTTTACACATATTGGCTAAATTAGGTTACTTGCATTTTTTACTACATTTCTTTTACATGTGTATTTTTTGGGAACGCTGAAGTTTTTGTCTCTTTTTGGACTGTCATGCCTTAAATAAAGTTTTTCTTTTTGTCACATCTTTTTAATTAGTTTTGACAAAACATTATTGAAACAGTCAAACTGATTGGCGACCCTAAAGGTCCAGTCACACTAAACAACTTACCAGCGATCCCAACAACGATAGGGATCGCTGGTAAGTTGCTAGGAGGTCGCTGGTGAGATGTCACACTGCGACGCTCCAGCGATCCCACCAGCAACCTGACCTGGCAGGGATCGCTGGAGCGTCGCTACACAAGTTGCTGGTGAGCTCACCAGCAACCAGTGACCAGCCCCCAGCGCCGCGTGGAAGATGCTGCACTTGGTAACTAAGGTAAATATCGGGTAACCAACCCGATATTTACCTTTGTTACCAACGCACGCAGCTACACGTGCAGAGAGCAGGGAGCAGCGCACACTGAGCGCTGGCTCCCTGCTCTCCTAGTTACAGCACACATCGGGTTAATTACCCGATGTGTACTGCAGCTAAATGTGCACAGAGCAGGGGGCAGCGCACAATGCTTAGTGCTGGCTCCCTGCTCTCCTAGTTACAGCACACATCGGGTTAATTAACCCGATGTGTCCTGCAGCTACATGTGCACAGAGCAGGAGCCGGCACTGGCAGCTGAGAGCGGCGGAGGCTGGTAACAAAGGTAAATATCGGGTAACCAAGGACAGGGCTTCTTGGTTACCCGATGTTTACTGTGGTTACCAGCCTCCGCAGAAGCCGGCTCCTGCTGCCTGCACATTTAGTTGTTGCTCTGTCGCTGTCACACACAGCGATGTGTGCTTCACAGCGGGAGAGCAACAACTAAAAAATGGCCCAGGACATTCAGCAACAACCAGCGACCTCACAGCAGGGACCAGGTTGTTGCTGGATGTCACACACAACAACATCGCTAGCAACATCGCTGCTACGTCACAAAAGTTGTTCGTTAGCAGCGATGTTGCTAGCGATGTTGCTTAGTGTGACGGGGCCTTTACTGTAAAGGTCTGGATCTGCGCGGTTTCAATTGTACCCAAGTGCCGGGCCTGGTATTCCAGATATTAATCCAGCTCTGGCACTCAGGAAATTGAAAAAAAATAAAATAAATAAAGGAAAAATAAAGAAAATATGAATGAAGCAAGCACTTCTTACTTTCAAAGGCTCCGGTGCGGCTGTAACTGATTCCGTGGCCTCTCCTTCACTTCCTGGACCACTCATCATTGCTCATCCATATGTACTGCTTTTCCCGCCCTTGGGCTGTCCAGGCGTCTGTGATTGGTTGCAGTCAAACTCGCCCCCAGGCTGTGTGACAATCTGCATAAAAAAATCCATCAAAAAATGCAAAAAAAGTTCAGCCTAAGGGAGATCTGCATTTAAAGAATTGACATAGCGCACATTTATATCTGCAATGAGAACCTACTCTACATATGCACGAGACATCAGGATTCGACTCATTGACTTTGCTGGCATCAGGAGACCCTTCAGCTTAAGTGAGAAATCTGTGCACAAATAAAAACGTGACAAATCTGGAAAGTGTGCACAGGCCTTAGGTTGTTGCGTTTTTTTGTTAGCGAAAATACTCACCAAAAACTAGTTATGGGATCTTAACCTTCTTCACTAATCTGTGTTTCCAATGGTGTGGGACATCTGTTTTTCTGACAGATACCAAACCTACCTTCATAACCTGTGGGTCTGCTCACATGTCCATCTCTTTGTGCCCGAGAAGTTGTATCTCTTTTCTGAACTGTTTTGGGGAACTTATAAATTAGTGTTAACTTTTTTTATTTTCAATTTCTAAGCAAATGTTAAAGAAAGTTACTTTATGGTTCCATTTTTTTATGTTCAAGGTTTAAACTAAAAAAAAGAAATTAAACTATGTTTTCGTGTTATTTTGAGTAATCCGGGTTGAGAAGCTTTTTTTAAAAAAAATAGTAATAAAGCTTTAAAATAAAGTATCACTCCTAGAATACGTTTTTCATTTTTTGACATATAAGTATTTACATAAAAAAAAAGGAATTTTTGTGTCGCTATGCTAAGAGTAAAGCAGAAGTTTATTTTTTTTGTCAAAGCCGTCCATCCGGTGCCGCTCCTCTCACCTTATCTCCAGCCAAGAGGAAAGGTAAGGAAGTGCATATCAGTACATCTATAAAGTGTGTTTTTTGCCACTCACACAATGTCATAAAGTGATCCCTAAATTGGTGAGTTAACCAGAGTTTAGGATTTTGGTGGCTGTCTGAAAACAAATCCTTGAAACAGAAAACCTCCTCCCTTGTAACTTGGGTTTGCATAGTTCACACAGGTTCAACAATCACCTCCCCCATTGTAAATATCTCCTGATTTTGCTGTGTTTTTCTAACATAGCTGTAAAACGCCTCCTTAAACATTTTCTTGCTTCCACCTAGAACATGACCCAACACCACCTTGTAGACACTCATTCTCCATAATGAAGCCGTCCTGGACTTTAGTTACTATGCACAAGGGAAATTAAAGTGCTAGTTTCACCGGCTTCACATGTCTGTGTTTTTAATTGAACCATCTTCAATATTTTCAATTTGGAAACTAATAGTTGTAACTGGAGCAAAATGTCAATATACTAATCATTAATTACGTGAGTAAAATGTCATTATTGGTGTGTTTTATACACTTAAAAAAGAGCAAATTGAGTGTGTTTCAGAATTTCCAAAATTAGGCTATGTTCCCTGGATGAGCTTTGGTAAGTTTTTGATATTGCAATCTTCCTGCACCTTTTATGTAAATTAAGTTACTTGCATCTTTAGTATGACTTTTTTGTTGCATTTTTAAGTTTGCATTTTATGTCTCTTCTTGGTCTCTGGTGTTTTATATAAAGCCGTTTTGTTTATGATACTTCCTGGAATTTGACTTTGACTTACAGTCATATGAAAAAGTTTGGGCACCCCTATTAATGTTAACCTTTTTTCTTTATAACAATTTGGGTTTTTGCAACAGCAATTTTAGTTTCATATATCTAATAACTGATGAATTGAGTAATATTTCTGGATTGAAATGAGGTTTATTGTACTAACAGAAAATGTGCAATCCGCATTTACACAAAATTTGACCGGTGCAAAAGTATGGGCACCTCAACATAAAAGTGACATTAATATTTTGTAGCTCCTCCTTTTGAAAAAATAACAGCCTCTAGTCACTTCCTGTAGCTTTTAATGAGTTCCTGGATCCTGGATGAAGGTATATTTGACCATTCCTGTTTACAATTCAATTCCAGTTCAGTTAAATTTGATTGTCGCCGAGCATGGACAACACGCTTCATATCATCCCACAGATTTTTAATGATATTCAGGTCTGGGGACTGGGATGGCCATTCCAGAACATTGTAATTGTTCCTCTGCATGAATGCCTGAGTAGATTTTGAGCAGTGTTTTGGATCATTGTCTTGCTGAAATATCCATCCCCTGCGTAACTTCAACTTTGTCACTGATTCTTGCACATTATTGTCAAGAATCTGCTGATACTGAGTTGAATCCATGCGACCCTCAACTTTAACAAGATTCCCGGTGTCGGCATTGGCCACACAGCCACAAAGCATGATGGAACCTCCACCAAATTTTACTGGGGGTAGCAAGTGCTTTTCTTGGAATGCCGTGTTTTTTTGCCTCCATGCATAACGCCTTTTTGTATGACCAAACAACTCAATCTTTGTTTCATCAGTCCACAGGACCTTCTTCCAAAATGTAACTGGCCTGTCCAAATGTACTTTTGTATACCTCAGGTGACTCTGTTTGTGGCGTGCTTGCAGAAACGGCTTCTTTCGCATCACTCTCCCATACAGCTTCTCCTTGAGCAACGTGCGCTGTATTGTTGACCGATGCACATTGACACCATCTGCAGCAAGATGATGCTGCAGGTCTTTGGAGGTGGTCTGTGGATTGTCCTTGACTGTTCTCACCATTCTTCTTCTCTGTCTTTCTGATATTATTCTTGGCCTGCCACTTCTGGGCCTAACAAGAACTGTACCTGTGTTCTTCAATTTCCTTACTATGTTCCTCACAGTGGAAACTGACAGTTTAAATCTCTGAGACAATTATTTGTATCCTTCCCCTGAACAACTATGTTGAATAATCTTTTTTTTTCAGATCATTTGAGAGTTGTTTTGAGGAGCCTATGATGCCACACTTTATAGGAGGTTCAAATAGGAGAACAACTGTCATTTTTATGTTCAGGTGCCCATACTTTTGCAGCGGTCAAATTTTGTTTAAATGCGGATTGCACATTTTCTGTTAGTACAATAAACCTCATTTCAATCCGGAAATATTACTCAGTCCATCAGTTATTAGATATATGAAACTGAAATAGCTGTTGCAAAATCCCAAATTGTTATAAAGAAAAAAGGTTAACATTAATAGGGGTGCCCAAACTTTTTCATATGACTGTATGTATGGATCACGTGTGTGATGCATTTCCTCAATGGCAAAGCGCTAAAAATGCATGTGTTTTTTTTCCCCCGTAGATTGTAAAGGCCCCGTTACACGCAACGACGTATCTAATGATATATCGCTGGGGTCACGGATTCCGTGACGCACATCCATCATCGTTAGTGATGTCGTTGCATGTGACAGCAAGGAACGACCGTTAACGATGGAAAATACTCACCTTATCGTCCATCGTTGACACGTTGTTCCTTTTCAAATTATCGTTGATTGTAGAGGACGCAGGTTGTTCATCGTTCCCGAGGCAGCACACATCGCTACGTGTGACACCTTGGGAGCGACGAACTACAGCTTACCTGTGACCGCCGGCAATGCGAAAGGAAGAAGGTGGGCGGGATATTACATCCCGCTCATCTCCGCCCCTCTGCTTCTATTGGGCGGCCGCTTAGTGACGCCACTGTGACGCCAAACAAACCACCCCCTTAGAAAGGAGGCGGTTCGCCGGACACAGCGACGTCGCTAGGCAGGTAAGTCCGTGTGCCAGCTCCTAACGATTTTGTGCGCCACAGGCAGTGATTTGCCCGTGACGCACAAACGACGGGAGCTGGTGCTTTCACCAGCGATATCGCTAGCGATATCACTGCGTGTAACACCCCCTTTAGTCTATAGGGAAAATCTACACCGAAAGCTCTGTGTACATGCAAGAGAAAGTGACATATTGAGGATTTGAAACATGTACTGCAGGTCAGGTTATGCTGAGTAAGAAGAAGCACAGTGGGCAAGAAATTTTTATAAATCCAATCTTTTTTGCAGGAAGTATAACAGGCTGCGTTTTTGACATAGTGAAGACATGCAACATCTCATTAAAACAAACATGTTAACAATTCATTAAAACTAGTAATGAATAAGCACTACCATGCTCAGGTGTCCGGTACTTGCTACAACAGTTGGACACTTGGATGGGTGGGACTCGAGTGCCTTAGTATATTAGAAGTCAATGGGGAACGGAAGCATTTTCCAAAAGATTTCACAGAAACATGCTTGAGTTCCCCTTTGACTTCCATTATACTTGGGTACTCAAGTCTCATCCTTCCGAGCATTAAAGGGAACTTGTCACTGGATGTTTATAATACTTACCTAATGGTCGGCGTGGAGCAGATGGGTCGGGTGGGCGTCTCTGTTTTCTGTATCCCACTTCTCCTCTTTCGGCCATCTTTGTCATCCAATCTGATGCTAGTGTGGATGACGCGTTCTACGTCATCTACACTAGCCAACAGTGAGGTCCTGCACAGGCGCACTTTGATCTGCTCAGAGAACCAGAGAACGGAGATGCCCATCTGACCCATCTGCTCCTCGCCGATCGTTAGGTGAGTATTATAAACATCCGGTGACAGGTTCCCTTTAACTGCTTGTAACGAATACGAACACCTGAGCACTAGAGATGAGCAAACTTGTTCAATAAAGGTTCTCAAATCTCCTTTCAGACTTGGGTTTGGATTCCCGTACACTTAACAACATCTGTAACATTCGGCCTTTGTTCAATAACTGTTCACGTTTACACTATTGCAGAAACTATCCACTTCCAACCCATCACAAACATATTAAGTATTGGCATGTTTGTGATTGGCCAGGGAAAAAGAAAGGAAGCAAAATGATTAAAGCAGGACATATTAACGATTCTCCGCACGGCTGTAACACTGCTTTCGGGTCTGCTCATTATCCCTCATGCCTATTCAATACGTTCCCCACCCACGATCTGTGACAGTGTCTGTGATTGGCTGCAGTCAGACTGCTGGCATTCTAGCGTCTCTGATCTGTTGCCCTCACAGTAGCTGTCTGTCTGCATGAGTGAAGTGTAAAAATAAAAAACAAAAAATGAGCACTGTCTCGTTCCGTACATTGATACCCAGTGCAGATAAAGCTGATGGCTACAGGCTGCACCACCCAGCTGTGTGTTATTCAGTGTTTGTGTTTTATTTCTTTTCACTTACAGGATTAGTAATGGAAGAGTTCTCATAGACTGCTCCCCAGCGAGTGGTCATGTTTTGTGTCTGTGCGCTGTGACTTCAGTATGTAGCATAGTCGGGATCATCGTAGGGACCTTAAGTGGATTACGTCGGAACTGGGTGTTTTGGGTTAATACATTTTGAGAAAGGATGTTTTTTTGTATTATTTTTCAAAGAATGGATTTTTTCGGTGTTTGTGTTAATTTCTTTTCACTTACAGGATTAGTAATCGGGGGTCTCATAGACCCTTCCCATTGCTAATCTAGGGCTTAGTGACAGCTGTGAACTGACATTAACTCCTTATTTTACCACAATTGCCACCGCACCAGGGCAATCGGGAGGAGCCAGGTAACATGATGGGATTGTTACATCTAATGGATGCAATAATTCTGGGCAGCTTCAAGCTGCTATTTTTAGGCTGGGGGCAATAACCATGGGCCTTCCCAATTTGAAAATACCAGACACCAGCTGTCAGCTTTATATTGACTCGGTATCAAATGGGGTCCGCACGCCGTTTTTTTAAATTGTTTAAATAATTTAAAAAAAAATACATCTGCAAGCAGTGACATCACTCAGTTTATCTATAGTCACAGCTGGAGGTTCCCATGATACCCCACCTCTGAACACATGGAAACTGACCTCAATGAACTCAGTGACCTCACCTCAGGTGAACTCATTCACTTCAATGAGACCTGCAACTCATGGCAGAAAACCTCTTTTTTTGCCAAGAAATACAGATATGGTGCTAAAATTTATACACCAAATTCCTGTACCAATACTGCATCTTGTTGCAAAAAAAAACATCCAAATGTGATTTGCTTTTGATGCGATATTGATGAGTTTTTTGTCAGATGCAGATTTGGTGCTGAAATTTATACACCATATTTATGCACCAAATCTGCATCTCTTGGCAAAAAAAAATTGCTTCAGTTCCGCATCAAAAGCACATCATGTTTTGATGCTTTGTTTTTGCCAGAAGATGCAGATTTGGTGCAGTAATATGGTGTAAAAATGTCATCACCAAATCTTCTTAACTTAGCAAAAAACTGCACAAAAAGAGTTTTAATGCCATTTGGGTGCGGTTTTCTGCTAGGAGATGCAAAGTTGGTATTATTGCATCAAATCTGCATCTCCTGGCAAAAAAGCGCATCGATGCCACATCAAATTTGATTCACGTCGATTTGTTTTTTTGCTAGAAGATGTAGATTTGGTGCAGGAATATGATATATAAATTTCAGCACCAAATTTGCATCTCTTTGCAAAAAACTCAGCTGTTTTCTGCCAGGAGTTGCTGGTCTAATTGAACTCTGTTCACCTGAGGTGAGGGCATTGAGTTCAATCAGTTCACCTGAGGCGTGTTTTCCTATGCTCCCAAATGGGATACTGTGGGAACCTCCAGCTGTGATCGCATATAAACTCAATAACATCATAGCTGCGGCTCAGTCAGTCTCTGCCTAAAGCCGAAGCGGGGGATCATATTCTGTGCCCGCACGCTGTCACTGCAAAATGTAGCAAAGCAGGATCATCGTGGGTCTTCATGTGGATTATGTCAGACCTGGGCGTTTTGTGGGTTAATAAAGGGGTGAAAGAGGATGGGATTTTTTGTCTTTTATTTCAAATAATGGATTTTTTTGGTATTTGTGTTTATATTATTATTATTATTATTATTATTATTTATTATTATAGCGCCATTTATTCCATGGCGCTTTACAAGTGAAAGAGGGTATACGTACAACAATCATTAACAGTACAAGACAGACTGGTATAGGAGGAGAGAGGACCCTGCCCGCGAGGGCTCACAGTCTACAGGAGGAGAGAGGACCCTGCCCGCGAGGGCTCACAGTCTACAGGGAATGGGTGATGGTACAATAGGTGAGGACAGAGCTGGTTGCGCAGTGGTCTACTGGGCTGAGGGCTATTGTAGGTTGTAGGCTTGTTGGAAGAGGTGGGTCTTGAGGTTCCTCTTGAAGCTTTCCACGGTCGTGGAGAGTCTGATGTGCTGAGGTAGAGCGTTCCAGAGTATGGGGGATGCACGGGAGAAATCTTATACACGATTGTGGGAAGAGGGGATAAGAGAGGAGCAGAGAAGGAGATCTTTTGAGGATCTAAGGTTGCGTGCAGGTAGGTACTGGGAGACTAGGTCACAGATGTAGGGAGGAGACAGGTTGTGCATGGCTTTGTATGTCATGGTTAATGTTTTGAACTGGAGTCGTTGGGCGATGGGAAGCCAGTGAAGGGATTGGCAGAGTGGCGAGGCTGGGGAGTAGCGAGGGGAGAGGTGGATTAAGCGGGCCGCAGAGTTTAGGATAGATTGGAGGGGTGCAAGAGTGTTGGAAGGGAGGCCAGAGAGCAGGAGGTTGCAGTAGTCGAGGCGGGAGATGATGAGGGAATGCACTAATGTTTTTGCAGATTCTTGGTTAAGAAAAGCACGTATCCGGGAGATATTTTTGAGTTGTAATCGGCATGAGGTGAAGAGGGCTTGGATGTGTGGCTTGAAGGATAGAGCAGAGTCGAGGGTCACTCCAAGGCAACGAGCTTGTGAGACTGGGGTGAGTGAGCAACCATCAAGTGTGATGGAAAGGCTTGTTGGAGGAGATGAGTGAGGAGGAGGAAAGACAATGAACTCTGTTTTGTCCATGTTAAGTTTTAGGAATCGCGCCGAGAAGAAGGATGAAATAGCAGACAGACATTGTGGAATTTTGGTTAGTAGGGAGGTAATGTCAGGTCCAGAGAGGTAGATCTGTGTGTCATCGGCATAGAGATGATACTGGAAGCCGTGGGACTCTATGAGCTGTCCCAAGCCGAAGGTATAGATGGAGAACAGCAGGGGTCCAAGAACTGAGCCTTGAGGGACACCGACAGATAGGGGGCGAGATGAGGAAGTGGTGTGAGAATGGGAGACGCTGAAAGTTCGGTCGGTTAGGTATGAGGAGATCCAAGATAGGGCCAAGTCTGTGATGCCCAGAGATGAGAGAATCTGTAGTAGGAGGGAATGGTCTACTGTGTCGAAGGCAGAGAACAGGTCCAGGAGGAGGAGGACAGAGTAGTGTCGCTTGGCTTTGGCGGTTAGTAGATCATTGGTGACTTTGGTTAGGGCAGTTTCGGTAGAATGATGTGGTCGGAAGCCAGATTGAAGCCGGTCAAAGAGGGAGCAGGAGGAGAGGTATGAGGACAATTCAAGATGGACATGCTGTTCCAGTAGTTTTGAGGCGTAGGGGAGAAGGGATATGGGGCGATAGTTTGACACAGAGGATGGGCCAAGGGAGGGCTTTTTGAGGATGGGTGTAATAGAGGCATGTTTAAAGCATGAAGGGACTACACCACTTGCTAGTGATAGGTTGAAGAGATGGGTTAGGGCTGGGATGAGGACTGCGGTGATGTTGGGGATGAGGTGTGATGGGAGCGGGTCCAGTGCACAGGTGGTTAGATGTGATCTTGAGAGTAGAGTGGAGAGATTGTTTTCTGTCATGGTGGAGAAGCTGGATTTGGAGGAAGATGGCTGAGTAGCTATGATGAGGGGCTGTGGTGATTGTGGGCCAAAGCTTGCTCTGATGTTGTCAATCTTCCGCTTGAAGAAAGATATATCTTTTCACTTACAGATTAGTAATGGCTGGGTTTCATAGACACCTCCCATTACTAATCTATGGCTTAGTCGCAGCTGTGAGATGTCATTAGCCCCTTGTATTACCTTGATTGCTACCACACCTGGGAAATCTGCATGAGCTGGGTAAAGTGCCGGGATTGTCATATATAATGGATGTAATGATTCTGGGCAGCTGAGGGCTGCTATTTTTGCTCTGGGGAGGCTCAATAACCATGGGCCTCCCCAGCTTTAGAATATCAACCTCCAGCTGTCGGCTTTATCTTGGCTGGGTAACAAAATTGGGGGCACCATATGCTGTTTTTTCAAATAATTTCTTTAAATATTTAAAAAATAGATGCAAGGAGCCGAATTTTGATGCACAGCCAAGATAAGCACATGGCAGGGGGTTGCAGTTTGTAGCCATCTGCTTTATCTGCGCTGGGTATCAATACACGGGGGACCATACGCCAATTTTTTTATTTATGTATTTTTACACTTCATTAGGGTGTGATTCCAACCAATCAAAAACACTATCGCACAGGTTGTGGTCACGGCCTGACTGCAACCAGAGATGCTGGGATTGCCAGTGGGCATGGGAAGCAGTGAATACATATGAGAGTTAATGAGCGGACCTAGAAGCAATGTGACAGCCATGCCGGAGACTCGTTAAGTATAACTGTCCTGCTTTATTCCTTACTTTATTTCTTTTGCAGCCTCCCTAGCCCTTACTAACACCAGTCGCCCTAGCCCTTTTTAACACATACATTTTGCCTCCCATTGAATTCAATGGTGTTTGGATATAGTTGTTGAGCTGTTTGTCGAACATCGGGAAAGTTGGAGAACATGAAGTGAAGCAAACTGTGACAGGTTCGCTCATCTCTATAACCAATTTAATTCCTATTGGAGATTATATAAATTCTAAATTGTCTATAATTCCTAATATTATTGATGAACCTATAAATGGCACATCAATAAATATGCTTTATTTAAGATAGCATTCCGGAATACCTTCTGAATAATATAGTTAATTACACATGCATATACGCCTCTTCGTGAATCAGGGCCGCCAAAGAATTGGTGTGCACTTCCTTGTATCTGGTCGCTGATAGAGTAAAATTTGTAAATAAAAATATAGAAAAAAGAAATGTGGAAAAAAAGTTTGAACTCCCAAAGAGAATTATTTAAATACTTTATTAACATGTAATACTGAAAAGGCACACACATTAAAAACAATCAAAAATACAACAGATGTACGATAATCAAACTTGGTGTTTTTTTTGTTTTCATCATATTTTCTATAAATAGATTTATGCAGACAAAAGCTGCACTTTGCGCTCCCTCCTATGCCAACCTATTTCTAAGTTAGTGGGAAAAGACACATGTATGTCCCTCTGCATCCTTTCAGGCACATGTGTTACGATGGTATAGGTATATTGATGATATCCTTTTTTTTAGACTGGATCTCTAGTTCAATATAAGAGTTTTATATCTACTAATAATAATAATATTAATAAAAATAATAAATCTTTATTTCTATAGTGCCAACATATTCCGCAGTGCTTTACAATTCAGGAGGTTCATATAAAAAACAAGCAACAGTTATAGAAAATACAATAATTAGAGAAAAAAGAAGACAACCATGCTCGTGAGAGCTTACAATCTACAATGAGGTAAAGGGGGGGCAAGGTACAAGTGCTTATTTACAATGACAATCCAGCCATCTCAAAGAAATAGGAGATAGATAATGGCTGCCTGAACCAGTCAGCCAAAACTTTGAGATGCTTTTGGGTGTGGTGGAGTTTGATGGGGAGTTATGTTCTGAGAAGTTGTGGAGTGGCTATGTGAATTTAGTTTGGCTGGGGAGTGTGATAGGCCACCCAAAAAAGATGCATTTTTAGGGTGCGTCTGAAGCTGAGTAAGTTGTGATTCGTCCTAGCTTCTTGGGGTACAGCATTCCAGAGGATTGGTGCAACTTGGGAGAAGTCTTGGATCCGGGAGTGGGAGGTTCAGATTAGTGTGGATGTTAGTCGAACATCGTTTACAGAATGCAGAGAATGGCTAGGATGATAGATCAAGATAAGGGTGGAGATGTAGGGGGTGCCGCACTGTGGAGAGCTTTATGGATGAGAACAAGCAATTTGAATTGGATCCTGTGATATATGGGCAGCCAGTGTAATGACTGGCACAGAGTGGAAGCATCCAAGTAATGGTTAGCCAGATAGGTGACCCTGGCTGCTGCATTAAGGATGGACTATAAAGGAGAGAGTTTAGTTAAGAGAAGACCAATTAATAGAGAGTTACAGTAGTCAAGGCGGGAGTGAATCAGGACCACGGTGAGCATTTTCGTAGTTTCCATGGTGAGAAAGGGGCAGATTCTAGAGATGTTCTTGGGGTGCAGACAACAAGACTGGGCAAGAGATTGTACATAGGAGGTGAAGGAGAGATTCCCACACAGCAAGCCTGCGGCCTAGGAGATATTGACAGGGAGATGTCAGGTTTAGGGAGATTAGTAGATAGAGGGAATATAAGAAATTCAGTTTTAGAAAGGTTAAGTGTAGCGTTGAGCCAGCCCCCTACTGTTCGAGTTCGGTTCTGTTCGTCGAACGGCGGGTTAGTTCAGCGAACGTTCGACAAGCACCTTTGAACACCATTGAAAATAATGGCAGGCAAACGCAAACACATACAAACACATTATACATATACACATACAGTTAATAAACATTGCCATTATACTTACAGGTCCCCGCTAGAGTTGAGCGCGGTTCGCGGTTTGAGGTTCTCCAGTTCTAGGCTCGAGTGATTTTGAGGCCTGTTCTAGATCGAACTAGAACTCGAGCTTTTTGCAAAAGCTCGATAGTTCTAGAAACGTTCGAGAATGGTTCTAGCAGCAAAAAAACAGCTAATTCCTAGCTGGCTTTCCGCTTTAATAGTGTAAGTCACTCTGTGACTCACACTATTATGACATTTCAGTGTATAGTGTGCGGGAACAGTGCGTTCAGATCACTGCTGTTTCTATAATGGTGATCGCCATTTTTTTTTTTTTTCCTTGTCTTCCTTCCCTAAGCGCGCGCGTCTTGTGGGGCGGGCCAGCATGTCAGCCAATCCCAGACACACACACAGCTAGGTGGACTTTTAGCCAGAGAAGCAACGGCATGTGTGATAGGATGTCCATGTCACATGTCCCTGCATTATAAAACCGGACATTTTCCTCCAGGACGCCATTATCTCTTTTGCGTCTTTGGTGTCAGACATCACTGTCGCAGCTCCGTCCTGAGTCCTATCGCTGATACAGCTTTATGCGCTCCATACACAGCGCTGGACAGCTTAGGGAGAGCACTTTCTATCAGTCCTTTTAAGGGCTCAAACCGGTAGGGTCAGAGCCATAGGTGACAGGTCCTGAAAACAGCAACAGCGTCTGTGTAGCCAAGGTCAGGGATTTCGTCGCTGCATTTCAACATTAGGAGGGAATAGAAAGGCAGGCTTCCATTCCTCTACCCAGAGCCCCACAATCCTGGCACTGTACCCTCCTGTCCTCTGCACACTCCAACTCTTTTTAACTAAGCCATTATGCTAGCAAACAGTCAGTGTACCTAGTGGCATCCTAAACGTGGCTATTGTACTTTTGTCTAGTCACACTATTGCAAAGATATTTGCAGCACGTCTGCCTGCATTGCACACTCAAACTCTTTTTAACTAAGCCATTATACTAGCAAACAGTCTGTGTACCTAGTGGCATCCTAAACGTGGCTATTGTACTTTTGTGTAGTCAAACTAGTGGAAAGATATTTGCAGCATGTCTGCCTGCATTGCACACTCCAACTCTTTTTAACTAAGCCATTATACTAGCAAACAGTCAGTGTACCTAGTGGCATCCTAAACGTGGCTATTGGACTTTTGTGTAGTCAAACTAGTGGAAAGATATTTGCAGCATGTCTGCCTGCATTGCACACTCCAACTCTTTTTAACTAAGCCATTATACTAGCAAACAGTCAGTGTACCTAGTGGCATCCTAAACGTGGCTATTGTACTTTTGTCTAGTCACACTATTGCAAAGATATTTGCAGCACGTCTGCCTGCATTGCACACTCCAACTCTTTTTAACTAATCCATTATACTAGCAAACAGTCAGTCTACCTAGTGGCATCCTAAACGTGGCTATTGTACTTTTGTCTAGTCACACTATTGCAAAGATATTTGCAGCACGTCTGCCTGCATTGCACACTCCAACTCTTTTTAACTAAGCCATTATACTAGCAAACAGTCAGTGTACCTAGTGGCATCCTAAACGTGGCTATTGTACTTTTGTGTAGTCAAACTAGTGGAAAGATATTTGCAGCATGTCTGCCTGCATTGCACACTCCAACTTTTTTTAACTAAGCCATTATACTAGCAAACAGTCAGTGTACCTAGTGGCATCCTAAACGTGGCTATTATACTTTTGTCTAGTCACACTATTGCAAAGATATTTGCAGCACGTCTGCCTGCATTGCACACTCAAACTCTTTTTAACTAAGCCATTATACTAGCAAACAGTCAGTGTACCTAGTGGCATCCTAAACGTGGCTATTGTACTTTTGTCTAGTCACACTATTGCAAAGATATTTGCAGCACCTCTGCCTGCATTGCACACTCAAACTCTTTTTAACTAAGCCATTGTACTAGCAAACACTCAGTGTACCTAGTGGCATCCTAAACGTGGCTATTGTACTTTTGTGTAGTCAAACTAGTGCAAAGATATTTGCATCACGTCTGCCTGCATTGCACACTCAAATTTTTTTTAACTAAGCCATTATACTAGCAAACAGTCAGTGTACCTAGTGGCATCCTAAACGTGGCTATTGGACTTTTGTGTAGTCTAACTAGTGGAAAGATATTTGCAGCATGTCTGCCTGCATTGCACACTCCAACTCTTTTTAACTAAGCCATTATACTAGCAAACAGTCAGTGTACCTAGTGGCATCCTAAACGTGGCTATTGTACTTTTGTCTAGTCACACTATTGCAAAGATATTTGCAGCACGTCTGCCTGCATTGCACACTCCAACTCTTTTTAACTAAGCCATTATACTAGCAAACAGTCAGTCTACCTAGTGGCATCCTAAACGTGGCTATTGGACTTTTGTGTAGTCAAACTAGTGGAAAGATATTTGCAGCATGTCTGCCTGCATTGCACACTCCAACTCTTTTTAACTAAGCCATTATACTAGCAAACAGTCAGTGTACCTAGTGGCATCCTAAACGTGGCTATTATACTTTTGTCTAGTCACACTATTGCAAAGATATTTGCAGCACGTCTGCCTGCATTGCACACTCAAACTCTTTTTAACTAAGCCATTATACTAGCAAACAGTCAGTGTACCTAGTGGCATCCTAAACGTGGCTATTGTACTTTTGTCTAGTCACACTATTGCAAAGATATTTGCAGCACCTCTGCCTGCATTGCACACTCAAACTCTTTTTAACTAAGCCATTGTACTAGCAAACACTCAGTGTACCTAGTGGCATCCTAAACGTGGCTATTGTACTTTTGTGTAGTCAAACTAGTGCAAAGATATTTGCAGCACGTCTGCCTGCATTGCACACTCAAACTTTTTTTAACTAAGCCATTATACTAGCAAACAGTCAGTGTACCAAGTGGCATCCTAAACGTGGCTATTGGACCTTTGTGTAGTCAAACTAGTGGAAAGATATTTGCAGCATGTCTGCCTGCATTGCACACTCCAACTCTTTTTAACTAAGCCATTATACTAGCAAACAGTCAGTGTACCAAGTGGCATCCTAAACGTGGCTATTGGACTTTTGTGTAGTCAAACTAGTGGAAAGATATTTGCAGCATGTCTGCCTGCATTGCACACTCCAACTCTTTTTAACTAAGCCATTATACTAGCAAACAGTCAGTGTACCTAGTGGCATCCTAAACGTGGCTATTGTACTTTTGTGTAGTCAAACTAGTGCAAAGATATTTGCAGCACGTCTGCCTGCATTGCACACTCAAACTTTTTTTAACTAAGCCATTATACTAGCAAACAGTCAGTGTACCAAGTGGCATCCTAAACGTGGCTATTGGACTTTTGTGTAGTCTAACTAGTGGAAAGATATTTGCAGCATTTCTGCCTGCATTGCACACTCCAACTCTTTTTAACTAAGCCATTATACTAGCAAACAGTCAGTGTACCTAGTGGCATCCTAAACGTGGCTATTGTACTTTTGTCTAGTCACACTATTGCAAAGATATTTGCAGCACGTCTGCCTGCATTGCACACTCCAACTCTTTTTAACTAAGCCATTATACTAGCAAACAGTCAGTCTACCTAGTGGCATCCTAAACGTGGCTATTGGACTTTTGTGTAGTCAAACTAGTGGAAAGATATTTGCAGCATGTCTGCCTGCATTGCACACTCCAACTCTTTTTAACTAAGCCATTATACTAGCAAACAGTCAGTGTACCTAGTGGCATCCTAAACGTAGCTATTGGACTTTTGTGTAGTCAAACTAGTGGAAAGATATTTGCAGCATGTCTGCCTGCATTGCACACTCCAACTCTTTTTAACTAAGCCATTATACTAGCAAACAGTCAGTGTACCTAGTGGCATCCTAAACGTGGCTATTATACTTTTGTCTAGTCACACTATTGCAAAGATATTTGCAGCACGTCTGCCTGCATTGCACACTCAAACTCTTTTTAACTAAGCCATTATACTAGCAAACAGTCAGTGTACCTAGTGGCATCCTAAACGTGGCTATTGTACTTTTGTCTAGTCACACTATTGCAAAGATATTTGCAGCACCTCTGCCTGCATTGCACACTCAAACTCTTTTTAACTAAGCCATTGTACTAGCAAACACTCAGTGTACCTAGTGGCATCCTAAACGTGGCTATTGTACTTTTGTGTAGTCAAACTAGTGCAAAGATATTTGCAGCACGTCTGCCTGCATTGCACACTCAAACTTTTTTTAACTAAGCCATTATACTAGCAAACAGTCAGTGTACCAAGTGGCATCCTAAACGTGGCTATTGGACCTTTGTGTAGTCAAACTAGTGGAAAGATATTTGCAGCATGTCTGCCTGCATTGCACACTCCAACTCTTTTTAACTAAGCCATTATACTAGCAAACAGTCAGTGTACCAAGTGGCATCCTAAACGTGGCTATTGGACTTTTGTGTAGTCAAACTAGTGGAAAGATATTTGCAGCATGTCTGCCTGCATTGCACACTCCAACTCTTTTTAACTAAGCCATTATACTAGCAAACAGTCAGTGTACCTAGTGGCATCCTAAACGTGGCTATTGTACTTTTGTGTAGTCAAACTAGTGCAAAGATATTTGCAGCACGTCTGCCTGCATTGCACACTCAAACTTTTTTTAACTAAGCCATTATACTAGCAAACAGTCAGTGTACCAAGTGGCATCCTAAACGTGGCTATTGGACTTTCGTGTAGTCTAACTAGTGGAAAGATATTTGCAGCATTTCTGCCTGCATTGCACACTCCAACTCTTTTTAACTAAGCCATTATACTAGCAAACAGTCAGTGTACCTAGTGGCATCCTAAACGTGGCTATTGTACTTTTGTCTAGTCACACTATTGCAAAGATATTTGCAGCACGTCTGCCTGCATTGCACACTCCAACTCTTTTTAACTAAGCCATTATACTAGCAAACAGTCAGTCTACCTAGTGGCATCCTAAACGTGGCTATTGGACTTTTGTGTAGTCAAACTAGTGGAAAGATATTTGCAGCATGTCTGCCTGCATTGCACACTCCAACTCTTTTTAACTAAGCCATTATACTAGCAAACAGTCAGTGTACCTAGTGGCATCCTAAACGTAGCTATTGGACTTTTGTGTAGTCAAACTAGTGGAAAGATATTTGCAGCATGTCTGCCTGCATTGCACACTCCAACTCTTTTTAACTAAGCCATTATACTAGCAAACAGTCAGTGTACCTAGTGGCATCCTAAACGTGGCTATTATACTTTTGTCTAGTCACACTATTGCAAAGATATTTGCAGCACGTCTGCCTGCATTGCACACTCAAACTCTTTTTAACTAAGCCATTATACTAGCAAACAGTCAGTGTACCTAGTGGCATCCTAAACGTGGCTATTGTACTTTTGTCTAGTCACACTATTGCAAAGATATTTGCAGCACCTCTGCCTGCATTGCACACTCAAACTCTTTTTAACTAAGCCATTGTACTAGCAAACACTCAGTGTACCTAGTGGCATCCTAAACGTGGCTATTGTACTTTTGTGTAGTCAAACTAGTGCAAAGATATTTGCAGCACGTCTGCCTGCATTGCACACTCAAACTTTTTTTTAACTAAGCCATTATACTAGCAAACAGTCAGTGTACCAAGTGGCATACTAAACGTGGCTATTGGACTTTTGTGTAGTCAAACTAGTGGAAAGATATTTGCAGCATGTCTGCCTGCATTGCACACTCCAACTCTTTTTAACTAAGCCATTATAATAGCAAACAGTCAGTGTACCTAGTGGCATCCTAAACGTGGCTATTGGACTTTTGTGTAGTCAAACTAGTGGAAAGATATTTGCAGCATGTCTGCCTGCATTGCACACTCCAACTCTTTTTAACTAAGCCATTATACTAGCAAACAGTCAGTGTACCTAGTGGCATCCTAAACGTGGTCATTGTACTTTTGTCTAGTCACACTATTGCAAAGATATTTGCAGCACGTCTGCCTGCATTGCACACTCCAACTCTTTTTAACTAAGCCATTATACTAGCAAACAGTCAGTGTACCTAGTGGCATCCTAAACGTGGCTATTGGACTTTTGTGTAGTCAAACTAGTGGAAAGATATTTGCAGCATGTCTGCCTGCATTGCACACACCAACTCTTTTTAACTAAGCCATTATACTAGCAAACAGTCAGTGTACCTAGTGGCATCCTAAACGTGGCTATTGGACTTTTGTGTAGTCAAACTAGTGGAAAGATATTTGCAGCATGTCTGCCTGCATTGCACACTCCAACTCTTTTTAACTAAGCCATTATACTAGCAAACAGTCAGTGTACCTAGTGGCATCCTAAACGTGGCTATTGGACTTTTGTCTAGTCACACTATTGCAAAGATATTTGCAGCACGTCTGCCTGCATTGCACACTCAAACTTTTTTTAACTAAGCCATTATACTAGCAAACAGTCAGTGTACCTAGTGGCATCCTAAACGTGGCTATTGTACTTTTGTCTAGTCACACTATTGCAAAGATATTTGCAGCATGTCTGCCTGCATTTTACACTCAAACTCTTTTTAACTAAGCCATTATACTAGCAAACAGTCAGTGTACCTAGTGGCATCCTAAACGTGGCTATTGTACTTTTGTGTAGTCAAACTAGTGGAAAGATATTTGCAGCATGTCTGCCTGCATTGCACACTCCAACTCTTTTTAACTAAGCCATTATACTAGCAAACAGTCAGTGTACCTAGTGGCATCCTAAACGTGGCTATTGGACTTTTGTGTAGTCAAACTAGTGGAAAGATATTTGCAGCATGTCTGCCTGTATTGCACACTCCAAATCTTTTTAACTAAGCCATTATACTAGCAAACAGTCAGTGTACCTAGTGGCATCCTAAACGTGGCTATTGGATTTTTGTCTAGTCACACTATTGCAAAGATATTTGCAGCACGTCTGCCTGCATTGCACACTCCAACTCTTTTTAACAAAGCCATTATACTAGCAAACAGTCAGTGTACCTAGTGGCATCCTAAACGTGGCTATTGTACTTATGTCTAGTCACACTATTGCAAAGATATTTGCAGCACGTCTGCCTGCATTGCACACTCAAACTCTTTTTAACTAAGCCATTATACTAGCAAACAGTCAGTGTACCTAGTGGCATCCTAAACGTGGCTATTGTACTTTTGTGTAGTCAAACTGGTGCAAAGATATTTGCAGCACGTCTGCCTGCATTGCACACTCAAACTTTTTTTAACTAAGCCATTATACTAGCAAACAGTCAGTGTACCTAGTGGCATCCTAAACGTGGCTATTGGACTTTTGTGTAGTCAAACTAGTGGAAAGATATTTGCAGCATGTCTGCCTGCATTGCACACTCCAACTCTTTTTAACTAAGCCATTATACTAGCAAACAGTCAGTGTACCTAGTGGCATCCTAAACGTGGCTATTGTACTTATGTCTAGTCACACTATTGCAAAGATATTTGCAGCACGTCTGCCTGCATTGCACACTCAAACTCTTTTTAACTAAGCCATTATACTAGCAAACAGTCAGTGTACCTAGTGGCATCCTAAACGTGGCTATTGTACTTTTGTGTAGTCAAACTGGTGCAAAGATATTTGCAGCACGTCTGCCTGCATTGCACACTCCAACTTTTTTTAACTAAGCCATTATACTAGCAAACAGTCAGTGTACCTAGTGGCATCCTAAACGTGGCTATTGGACTTTTGTGTAGTCAAACTAGTGGAAAGATATTTGCAGCATGTCTGCCTGCATTGCACACTCCAACTCTTTTTAACTAAGCCATTATACTAGCAAACAGTCAGTGTACCTATTGGCATCCTAAACGTGGCTATTGTACTTTTGTCTAGTCACACTATTGCAAAGATATTTGCAGCACGTCTGCCTGCATTGCACACTCAAACTCTTTTTAACTAAGCCATTATACTAGCAAACAGTCAGTGTACCTAGTGGCATCCTAAACGTGGCTATTGTACTTTTGTGTAGTCAAACTAGTGGAAAGATATTTGCAGCATGTCTGCCTGCATTGCACACTCCAACTCTTTTTAACTAATCCATTATACTAGCAAACAGTCAGTGTACCTAGTGGCATCCTAAACGTGGCTATTGGACTTTTGTGTAGTCAAACTAGTGGAAAGGTATTTGCAGCATGTCTGCCTGTATTGCACACTCCAACTCTTTTTAACTAAGCCATTATACTAGCAAACAGTCAGTGTACCTAGTGGCATCCTAAACGTGGCTATTGGATTTTTGTCTAGTCACACTATTGCAAAGATATTTGCAGCACGTCTGCCTGCATTGCACACTCAAACTTTTTTTAACTAAGCCATTATACTAGCAAACAGTCAGTGTACCTAGTGGCATCCTAAACTTGGCTATTGTACTTTTGTCTAGTCACACTATTGCAAAGATATTTGCAGCACCTCTGCCTGCATTGCACACTGAAACTCTTTTTAACTAAGCCATTATACTAGCAAACAGTCAGTGTACCTAGTGGCATCCTAAACGTGGCTATTGTACTTTTGTGTAGTCAAACTAGTGCAAAGATATTTGCAGCACGTCTGCCTGCATTGCACACTCAAACTTTTTTTAACTAAGCCATTATACTAGCAAACAGTCAGTGTACCTAGTGGCATCCTAAATGTGGCTATTGGACTTTTGTGTAGTCAAACTAGTGGAAAGATATTTGCAGCATGTCTGCCTGCATTGCACACTCCAACTCTTTTTAACTAAGCCATTATACTAGCAAACAGTCAGTGTACCTAGTGGCATCCTAAACGTGGCTATTGGACTTTTGTGTAGTCAAACTAGTGGAAATATATTTGCAGCACGTCTGCCTGCATTGCACACTCCAACTCTTTTTAACTAAGCCATTATACTAGCAAACAGTCAGTGTACCTAGTGGCATCCTAAACGTGGCTATTGTACTTTTGCCTAGTCACACTATTGCAAAGATATTTGCAGCACGTCTGCCTGCATTGCACACTCAAACTCTTTTTAACTAAGCCATTATACTAGCAAACAGTCAGTGTACCTAGTGGCATCCTAAACGTGGCTATTGTACTTTTGTGTAGTCAAACTAGTGGAAAAATATTTGCAGCATGTCTGCCTGCATTGCACACTCCAACTCTTTTTAACTAAGCCATTATACTAGCAAACAGTCAGTGTACCTTTTGGCATACTAAACGTGGCTATTGGACTTTTGTGTAGTCAAACTAGTGGAAAGATATTTGCAGCATGTCTGCCTGCATTGCACACTCCAACTCTTTTTAACTAAGCCATTATACTAGCAAACAGTCAGTGTACCTAGTGGCATCCTAAACGTGGCTATTGTACTTTTGTCTAGTCACACTATTGCAAAGATATTTGCAGCACCTCTGCCTGCATTGCACACTGAAACTCTTTTTAACTAAGCCATTATACTAGCAAACAGTCAGTGTACCTAGTGGCATCCTAAACGTGGCTATTGTACTTTTGTGTAGTCAAACTAGTGCAAAGATATTTGCAGCACGTCTGCCTGCATTGCACACTCAAACTTTTTTTAACTAAGCCATTATACTAGCAAACAGTCAGTGTACCTAGTGGCATCCTAAACGTGGCTATTGGACTTTTGTGTAGTCAAACTAGTGGAAAGATATTTGCAGCATGTCTGCCTGCATTGCACACTCAAACTCTTTTTAACTAAGCCATTATACTAGCAAACAGTCAGTGTACCTAGTGGCATCCTAAACGTGGCTATTGGACTTTTGTGTAGTCAAACTAGTGGAAAGATATTTGCAGCATGTCTGCCTGCATTGCACACTCCAACTCTTTTTAACTAAGCCATTATACTAGCAAACAGTCAGTGTACCTAGTGGCATCCTAAACGTGGCTATTGTACTTTTGCCTAGTCACACTATTGCAAAGATATTTGCAGCACGTCTGCCTGCATTGCACACTCAAACTCTTTTTAACTAAGCCATTATACTAGCAAACAGTCAGTGTACCTAGTGGCATCCTAAACGTGGCTATTGTACTTTTGTGTAGTCAAACTAGTGGAAAGATATTTGCAGCATGTCTGCCTGCATTGCACACTCCAACTCTTTTTAACTAAGCCATTATACTAGCAAACAGTCAGTGTACCTTTTGGCATACTAAACGTGGCTATTGGACTTTTGTGTAGTCAAACTAGTGGAAAGATATTTGCAGCATGTCTGCCTGCATTGCACACTCCAACTCTTTTTAACTAAGCCATTATACTAGCAAACAGTCAGTGTACCTAGTGGCATCCTAAACGTGGCTATTGGATTTTTGTCTAGTCACACTATTGCAAAGATATTTGCAGCACGTCTGCCTGCATTGCACACTCAAACTTTTTTTAACTAAGCCATTATACTAGCAAACAGTCAGTGTACCTAGTGGCATCCTAAACGTGGCTATTGTACTTTTGTCTAGTCACACTATTGCAAAGATATTTGCAGCACCTCTGCCTGCATTGCACACTGAAACTCTTTTTAACTAAGCCATTATACTAGCAAACAGTCAGTGTACCTAGTGGCATCCTAAACGTGGCTATTGTACTTTTGTGTAGTCAAACTAGTGCAAAGATATTTGCAGCACGTCTGCCTGCATTGCACACTCAAACTTTTTTTAACTAAGCCATTATACTAGCAAACAGTCAGTGTACCTAGTGGCATCCTAAACGTGGCTATTGGACTTTTGTGTAGTCAAACTAGTGGAAAGATATTTGCAGCATGTCTGCCTGCATTGCACACTCCAACTCTTTTTAACTAAGCCATTATACTAGCAAACAGTCAGTGTACCTAGTGGCATCCTAAACGTGGCTATTGTACTTTTGCCTAGTCACACTATTGCAAAGATATTTGCAGCACGTCTGCCTGCATTGCACACTCAAACTCTTTTTAACTAAGCCATTATACTAGCAAACAGTCAGTGTACCTAGTGGCATCCTAAACGTGGCTATTGTACTTTTGTGTAGTCAAACTAGTGGAAAGATATTTGCAGCATGTCTGCCTGCATTGCACACTCCAACTCTTTTTAACTAAGCCATTATACTAGCAAACAGTCAGTGTACCTTTTGGCATACTAAACGTGGCTATTGGACTTTTGTGTAGTCAAACTAGTGGAAAGATATTTGCAGCATGTCTGCCTGCATTGCACACTCCAACTCTTTTTAACTAAGCCATTATACTAGCAAACAGTCAGTGTACCTAGTGGCATCCTAAACGTGGCTATTGTACTTTTGTCTAGTCACACTATTGCAAAGATATTTGCAGCACCTCTGCCTGCATTGCACACTGAAACTCTTTTTAACTAAGCCATTATACTAGCAAACAGTCAGTGTACCTAGTGGCATCCTAAACGTGGCTATTGTACTTTTGTGTAGTCAAACTAGTGCAAAGATATTTGCAGCACGTCTGCCTGCATTGCACACTCAAACTTTTTTTAACTAAGCCATTATACTAGCAAACAGTCAGTGTACCTAGTGGCATCCTAAACGTGGCTATTGGACTTTTGTGTAGTCAAACTAGTGGAAAGATATTTGCAGCATGTCTGCCTGCATTGCACACTCAAACTCTTTTTAACTAAGCCATTATACTAGCAAACAGTCAGTGTACCTAGTGGCATCCTAAACGTGGCTATTGGACTTTTGTGTAGTCAAACTAGTGGAAAGATATTTGCAGCATGTCTGCCTGCATTGCACACTCCAACTCTTTTTAACTAAGCCATTATACTAGCAAACAGTCAGTGTACCTAGTGGCATCCTAAACGTGGCTATTGTACTTTTGCCTAGTCACACTATTGCAAAGATATTTGCAGCACGTCTGCCTGCATTGCACACTCAAACTCTTTTTAACTAAGCCATTATACTAGCAAACAGTCAGTGTACCTAGTGGCATCCTAAACGTGGCTATTGTACTTTTGTGTAGTCAAACTAGTGGAAAGATATTTGCAGCATGTCTGCCTGCATTGCACACTCCAACTCTTTTTAACTAAGCCATTATACTAGCAAACAGTCAGTGTACCTAGTGGCATCCTAAACGTTGCTATTGTACTTTTGTCTAGTCACACTATTGCAAAGATATTTGCAGCACGTCTGCCTGCATTGCACACTCCAACTCTTTTTAACTAAGCCATTATACTAGCAAACAGTCAGTGTACCTAGTGGCATCCTAAACGTGGCTATTGTACTTTTGTCTAGTCACACTATTGCAAAGATATTTGCAGCACGTCTGCCTGCATTGCACACTCAAACTTTTTTTAACTAAGCCATTATACTAGCAAACAGTCAGTGTACCTAGTGGCATCCTAAACGTGGCTATTGGACTTTTGTGTAGTCAAACTAGTGCAAAGATATTTGCAGCATGTCTGCCTGCATTGCACACTCAAACTTTTTTTAACTAAGCCATTATACTAGCAAACAGTCAGTGTACCTAGTGGCATCCTAAACGTGGCTATTGGACTTTTGTGTAGTCAAACTAGTGGAAAGATATTTGCAGCATGTCTGCCTGCATTGCACACTCCAACTCTTTTTAACTAAGCCATTATACTAGCAAACAGTCAGTGTACCTAGTGGCATCCTAAACGTGGCTATTGGATTTTTGTCTAGTCACACTATTGCAAAGATATTTGCAGCACGTCTCCCTGCATTGCACACTCAAACTTTTTTTTAACTAAGCCATTATACTAGCAAACAGTCAGTGTACCTAGTGGCATCCTAAACGTGGCTATTGGACTTTTGTGTAGTCAAACTAGTGGAAAGATATTTGCAGCATGTCTGCCTGCATTGCACACTCCAACTCTTTTTAACTAAGCCATTATACTAGCAAACAGTCAGTGTACCTAGTGGCATCCTAAACGTGGCTATTGGACTTTTGTGTAGTCAAACTAGTGGAAAGATATTTGCAGCATGTCTGCCTGCATTGCACACCCCAACTCTTTTTAACTAAGCCATTATACTAGCAAACAGTCAGTGTACCTAGTGGCATCCTAAACGTGGCTATTGTACTTTTGTCTAGTCACACTATTGCAAAGATATTTGCAGCACGTCTGCCTGCATTGCACACTCAAACTCTTTTTAACTAAGCCATTATACTAGCAAACAGTCAGTGTACCTAGTGGCATCCTAAACGTGGCTATTGGACTTTTGTCTAGTCACACTATTGCAAAGATATTTGCAGCACCTCTGCCTGCATTGCACACTCAAACTTATTGTTACTAAGCCATTATACTAGCAAACACTCAGTGTACCTAGTGGCATACAAGAAGTGGCTGTTGTACTCCATTAGTGCCCCACTGGTGCAAATCTATGTGCAGCACCTCTGCATGACACCCTCCTGCTCTGTTTTTAATGAGCTATAATGATAGCAAAAAATACTGCCATTTAGTGGCATCATAGAACTGGCTGTTGTATTCCATTAGTGCCCCACTGGTGCCAAGCTATTTCTAGCACCTCTACATGACACCCTCCTGCTCTGTTTTTAATAAGCTATAATGATAGCAAAAAATACTGCCATTTAGTGGCATCATAGAACTGGCTGTTGTATTCCATTAGTGCCCCACTGGTGCCAAGCTATTTCTAGCACCTCTGCATGACACCCTCCTGCTCTGTTTTTAATAAGCTATAATGATAGCAAAAAATACTGCCATTTAGTGGCATCATAGAACTGGCTGTTGTATTCCATTAGTGCCCCACTGGTGCCAAGCTATTTCTAGCACCTCTGCATGACACCCTCCTGCTCTGTTTTTAATAAGCTATAATGATAGCAAAAAATACTGCCATTTAGTGGCATCATAGAACTGGCTGTTGTATTCCATTAGTGCCCCACTGGTGCCAAGCTATTTCTAGCACCTCTGCATGACACCCTCCTGCTCTGTTTTTAATAAGCTATAATGATAGCAAAAAATACTGCCATTTAGTGGCATCATAGAACTGGCTGTTGTATTCCATTAGTGCCCCACTGGTGCCAAGCTATTTCTAGCACCTCTGCATGACACCCTCCTGCTCTGTTTTTAATGAGCTATAATGATAGCAAAAAATACTGCCATTTAGTGGCATCATAGAACTGGCTGTTTTATTCCATTAGTGCCCCACTGGTGCCAAGCTATTTCTAGCACCTCTGCATGACACCCTCCTGCTCTGTTTTTAATAAGCTATAATGATAGCAAAAAGTACTGCCATTTAGTGGCATCATAGAACTGGCTGTTGTATTCCATTAGTGCCGCACTGGTGCCAAGCTATTTCTAGCACCTCTGCATGACACCCTCCTGCTCTGTTTTTAATAAGCTATAATGATAGCAAAAAATACTGCCATTTAGTGGCATCATAGAACTGGCTGTTGTATTCCATTAGTGCCCCACTGGTGCCAAGCTATTTCTAGCACCTCTGCATGACACCCTCCTGCTCTGTTTTTAATAAGCTATAATGATAGCAAAAAATACTGCCATTTAGTGGCATCATAGAACTGGCTGTTGTATTCCATTAGTGCCCCACTGGTGCCAAGCTATTTCTAGCACCTCTGCATGACACTCTCCTGCTCTATTTTTAATGAGCTATAATGATAGCAAAAAATACTGCCATTTAGTGGCATCATAGAACTGGCTGTTGTATTCCATTAGTGCCCCACTGGTGCCAAGCTATTTCTAGCACCTCTGCATGACACCCTCCTGCTCTGTTTTTAATAAGCTATAATGATAGCAAAAAATACTGCCATTTAGTGGCATCATAGAACTGGCTGTTGTATTCCATTAGTGCCCCACTGGTGCCAAGTTATTTCTAGCACCTCTGCATGACACCCTCCTGCTCTGTTTTTAATAAGCTATAATGATAGCAAAAAATACTGCCATTTAGTGGCATCATAGAACTGGCTGTTGTATTCCATTAGTGCCCCACTGGTGCCAAGCTATTTCTAGTACCTCTGCATGACACCCTCCTGCTCTGTTTTTAATAAGCTATAATAATAGCAAAAAATACTGCCATTTAGTGGCATCATAGAACTGGCTGTTGTATTCCATTAGTGCCCCACTGGTGCCAAGCTATTTCTAGCACCTCTGCATGACACCCTCCTGCTCTGTTTTTAATAAGCTATAATGATAGCAAAAAATACTGCCATTTAGTGGCATCATAGAACTGGCTGTTGTATTCCATTAGTGCCCCACTGGTGCCAAGCTATTTCTAGCACCTCTGCATGACACCCTCCTGCTCTGTTTTTAATAAGCTATAATGATAGCAAAAAATACTGCCATTTAGTGGCATCATAGAACTGGCTGTTGTATTCCATTAGTGCCCCACTGGTGCCAAGCTATTTCTAGCACCTCTGCATGACACCCTCCTGCTCTGTTTTTAATAAGCTATAATGATAGCAAAAAATACTGCCATTTAGTGGCATCATAGAACTGGCTGTTGTATTCCATTAGTGCCCCACTGGTGCCAAGCTATTTCTAGCACCTCTGCATGACACCCTCCTGCTCTGTTTTTAATGAGCTATAATGATAGCAAAAAATACTGCCATTTAGTGGCATCATAGAACTGGCTGTTGTATTCCATTAGTGTCCCACTGGTGCCAAGCTATTTCTAGCACCTCTGCATGACACCCTCCTGCTCTGTTTTTAATAAGCTATAATGATAGCAAAAAATACTGCCATTTAGTGGCATCATAGAACTGGCTGTTGTATTCCATTAGTGCCCCACTGGTGCCAAGCTATTTCTAGCACCTCTGCATGACACCCTCCTGCTCTGTTTTTAATAAGCTATAATGATAGCAAAAAATACTGCCATTTAGTGGCATCATAGAACTGGCTGTTGTATTCCATTAGTGCCCCACTGGTGCCAAGCTATTTCTAGCACCTCTGCATGACACCCTCCTGCTCTGTTTTTAATAAGCTATAATGATAGCAAAAAATACTGCCATTTAGTGGCATCATAGAACTGGCTGTTGTATTCCATTAGTGCCCCACTGGTGCCAAGCTATTTCTAGCACCTCTGCATGACACCCTCCTGCTCTGTTTTTAATAAGCTATAATGATAGCAAAAAATACTGCCATTTAGTGGCATCATAGAACTGGCTGTTGTATTCCATTAGTGCCCCACTGGTGCCAAGCTATTTCTAGCACCTCTGCATGACACCCTCCTGCTCTGTTTTTAATGAGCTATAATGATAGCAAAAAATACTGCCATTTAGTGGCATCATAGAACTGGCTGTTGTATTCCATTAGTGCCCCACTGGTGCAAAGCTATTTCTAGCACCTCTGCATGACACCCTCCTGCTCTGTTTTTAATAAGCTATAATGATAGCAAAAAATACTGCCATTTAGTGGCATCATAGAACTGGCTGTTGTATTCCATTAGTGCCCCACTGGTGCCAAGCTATTTCTAGCACCTCTGTATGACACCCTCCTGCTCTGTTTTTAATAAGCTATAATGATAGCAAAAAGTACTGCCATTTAGTGGCATCATAGAACTGGCTGTTGTATTCCATTAGTGCCCCACTGGTGCCAAGCTATTTCTAGCACCTCTTCATGACACCCTCCTGCTCTGTTTTTAATGAGCTATAATGATAGCAAAAAATACTGCCATTTAGTGGCATCATAGAACTGGCTGTTGTATTCCATTAGTGCCCCACTGGTGCCAAGCTATTTCTAGCACCTCTGCATGACACCCTCCTGCTCTGTTTTTAATAAGCTATATCGATAGCAAAAAATACTGCCATTTAGTGGCATCATAGAACTGGCTGTTGTATTCCATTAGTGCCCCACTGGTGCCAAGCTATTTCTAGCACCTCTGCATGACACCCTCCTGCTCTGTTTTTAATAAGCTATAATGATAGCAAAAAATACTGCCATTTAGTGGCATCATAGAACTGGCTGTTGTATTCCATTAGTGCCCCACTGGTGCCAAGCTATTTCTAGCACCTCTGCATGACACCCTCCTGCTCTGTTTTTAATGAGCTATAATGATAGCAAAAAATACTGCCATTTAGTGGCATCATAGAACTGGCTGTTGTATTCCATTAGTGCCCCACTGTTGCAAAGCTATTTCTAGCACCTCTGCATGACACCCTCCTGCTCTGTTTTTAATAAGCTATAATGATAGCAAAAAATACTGCCATTTAGTGGCATCATAGAACTGGCTGTTGTATTCCATTAGTGCCCCACTGGTGCCAAGCTATTTCTAGCACCTCTGTATGACACCCTCCTGCTCTGTTTTTAATAAGCTATAATGATAGCAAAAAATACTGCCATTTAGTGGCATCATAGAACTGGCTGTTGTATTCCATTAGTGCCCCACTGGTGCCAAGCTATTTCTAGCACCTCTGCATGACACCCTCCTGCTCTGTTTTTAATAAGCTATAATGATAGCAAAAAATACTGCCATTTAGTGGCATCATAGAACTGGCTGTTGTATTCCATTAGTGCCCCACTGGTGCCAAGCTATTTCTAGCACCTCTGCATGACACCCTCCTGCTCTGTTTTTAATGAGCTATAATGATAGCAAAAAATACTGCCATTTAGTGGCATCATAGAACTGGCTGTTGTATTCCATTAGTGCCCCACTGGTGCAAAGCTATTTCTAGCACCTCTGCATGACACCCTCCTGCTCTGTTTTTAATAAGCTATAATGATAGCAAAAAATACTGCCATTTAGTGGCATCATAGAACTGGCTGTTGTATTCCATTAGTGCCCCACTGGTGCCAAGCTATTTCTAGCACCTCTGTATGACACCCTCCTGCTCTGTTTTTAATAAGCTATAATGATAGCAAAAAATACTGCCATTTAGTGGCATCATAGAACTGGCTGTTGTATTCCATTAGTGCCCCACTGGTGCCAAGCTATTTCTAGCACCTCTGCATGACACCCTCCTGCTCTGTTTTTAATGAGCTATAATGATAGCAAAAAATACTGCCATTTAGTGGCATCATAGAACTGGCTGTTGTATTCCATTAGTGCCCCACTGGTGCCAAGCTATTTCTAGCACCTCTGCATGACACCCTCCTGCTCTGTTTTTAATAAGCTATAATGATAGGAAAAAATACTGCCATTTAGTGGCATCATAGAACTGGCTGTTGTATTCCATTAGTGCCCCACTGGTGCCAAGCTATTTCTAGCACCTCTGCATGACACCCTCCTGCTCTGTTTTTAATAAGCTATAATGATAGCAAAAAATACTGCCATTTAGTGGCATCATAGAACTGGCTGTTGTATTCTATTAGTGCCCCACTGGTGCCAAGCTATTTCTAGCACCTCTGCATGACACCCTCCTGCTCTGTTTTTAATAAGCTATAATGATAGCAAAAAATACTGCCATTTAGTGGCATCATAGAACTGGCTGTTGTATTCCATTAGTGCCCCACTGGTGCCAAGCTATTTCTAGCACCTCTGCATGACACCCTCCTGCTCTGTTTTTAATGAGCTATAATGATAGCAAAAAATACTGCCATTTAGTGGCATCATAGAACTGGCTGTTGTATTCCATTAGTGCCCCACTGGTGCCAAGCTATTTCTAGCACCTCTGCATGACACCCTCCTGCTCTGTTTTTAATAAGCTATAATGATAGCAAAAAATACTGCCATTTAGTGGCATCATAGAACTGGCTGTTGTATTCCATTAGTGTCCCACTGGTGCCAAGCTATTTCTAGCACCTCTGCATGACACCCTCCTGCTCTGTTTTTAATTAGCTATAATGATAGCAAAAAATATTGCCATTTAGTGGCATCATAGAACTGGCTGTTGTATTCCATTAGTGCCCCACTGGTGCCAAGCTATTTCTAGCACCTCTGCATGACACCCTCCTGCTCTGTTTTTAATAAGCTATAATGATAGCAAAAAATACTGCCATTTAGTGGCATCATAGAACTGGCTGTTGTATTCCATTAGTGCCCCACTGGTGCCAAGCTATTTCTAGCACCTCTGCATGACACCCTCCTGCTCTGTTTTTAATAAGCTATAATGATAGCAAAAAATACTGCCATTTAGTGGCATCATAGAACTGGCTGTTGTATTCCATTAGTGCCCCACTGGTGCCAAGCTATTTCTAGCACCTCTGCATGACACCCTCCTGCTCTGTTTTTAATAAGCTATAATGATAGCAAAAAATACTGCCATTTAGTGGCATCATAGAACTGGCTGTTGTATTCCATTAGTGCCCCACTGGTGCCAAGCTATTTATAGCACCTCTACATGACACCCTCATGCACATTTTGCTATGCTAATGTTATAGCAAACTCAGGGAATTCATTGCTGCATTTGATAATTTGGAGGGATAGAAAGTCAGGCTTCCTTTAGCTTTTCCTTCTGTTCATAGACAGCATCTCCAAGAGCAATTTCTCCTCCACGTCTAAGTTTGGAGAGGCAGCTAGTGCGCATGCGTGTGCCGATTTACCCCAGCTGCAGCCTAATTACAGTGTTTCGCCTAGTGAGTATGCTCAGCCTGACTGTGCCATTCCTGACGCTAAGTCTTCATTTCGGGATACAGCGCATGGTCCCACACTAAGTGTGAAAAGCCTCTTTGCACAGGTGCTTGCATTCCGTGCCGGGTCTAAGTCCTGTTTTGTGCCTAGACACCATGCTAAAGCTGATAGTCTTTTTTCAGAGACTGTATTTAATGCTACTGAGCATGCTCAGGCACTTACTGCATCAGAGACTAGGTCCGGTAATGAACTCTTTGGCCCTGCCCCTGATGTGGGGGTCCCATACAGACCACAGGGCATCAGGTGTCCTCCCAAATGGCTTGCAGAGGCCCACCCCTATGACTTGTCACCGCATTATTGATGGTCAGACGATGACTGGTGAGGTGTTTGGGTCATGGCAGCCATGAGGTCATCATTGAAGTTGCGGTTCCAAATAGGACGCTAGTTATGCCACTCATGACGTGTCACTCTACTTTTGTCTCCAGGAGGTGCATTGTGGTTCACCCTGGTTTGGGACGGACCCAGGTTATAAAAGGGGCTGGAGCCAACAAGGAGGTGCGCAGTCTTCTATTATGCTCCAAAAGAGCACACCTCCATGTGTTGAACCCATTGCAGCTTTAGGCCAGAGGTAGGCAGGGATAGGGTGTCGATGCAGGCCACCACCACAGTTGGTAACGCAGAACGGTTAAGACCAGCTCCTGTCCTACCAGTCCTGCTTGTGCAGCCCAGTGGCATTAACAGGCCTGCTGCTGCTGATGCGCCTGCTGTCCACAGGTGTGCCCCTACGCACACGGTCAGCATACTCAATGGCCCCTGTGTTGTTAACAGGGAGTTCCTGGGCTGGGTGGGCATGTGGACCCTGTGACGCTAACAGGGCTCCCAGTCTCCAGATCTGAATGGCGTCTAACTCGGTTCAGGCTACTATTAGTTTCATAGCCACACAGCTCTGTATCCTCCACCAAACCTTCCAGTTGCCAACCTCTCCTTTTCCAACTGGGAGCACGGTCCGCACTGACTGCTGATGGGGATATATACCTTTCTCTTTCTTTTCTTATTAATTTTCGTTATATAGCGGTAACATAGTATATACCACTTTATCCAAATCTGCCAGTCCCACTGTAACAGATGGTGTTTCTTCAGCAAATGTTACTGTTGCTTAACCACCAAATCCACGGACCAAAACTTTTTTCCCCTTTCCAACACACCTGTTCCTCTTTCCACCAGCATCTGTCCTTTTTCAACTCATTTTGGTATATGACCAAAAGTGCAACTCTGCAGGGACACCGTACTCAATGCCATCTCAGCACAGCAGCCAGCCCTCGGTCCCTCAGATGTGGACAAGTAAAAGACCATTTCCTCCTATCCATGACAAAGCGTTGAGATTCACTCTGTGCAGCACTGGTGTTTAGTGGAAAAGCAGATCTAAGATTGCGTACCACATTCTGAAGATACTCCTGTATACGTGCGTCCATTTCTATGGCAGGAATTATTTTGCCAAATTTTGTCTTGTACCGGGGATCTAACAGTGTGGCAACCCAGTATTCTGAATTACTTTGAATTCGTACAATCCGAGGGTCATGTTGTAGGTAGTGCAGCAAGAAGGCGCTCATGTGTCTTGTGCATCCAGGAGGACCAAGTCCTTGGTGTGTTGGTGGCAGAGAGGTGAGAATCGTGCCTCCTTCCTCTGCCCTCTCCCCACAACCTCGCACAACCGAAATGTGAGCAAGCTCTCACTCATCTGCTGAGTCTTCCATGCCCATCGCCAGTTCGTCCTCCATTTCTTCATGGGCTCCTGCACCTTCCTCAACACTTTTTGCTGATACTATGCACCCTTGTTAATCCCTCTCCCTCACCATGACTGCCGCATAGGTGCCGCTGACCATCTGGACCTCGTAGATCTTGTTATCCCTTCCGCATATGACTCCTCCTGTACTTCCTCCCCTTCCTCTTGTCCCAACACCTGACTCCGAATAATAATTACAGTGTGCTCCATCATGTAGATGACCAGAATTGTCACGCTGAGAATGACATTGCCAGTGCTAAACATCTTCGTCGACATTTGTAAACTGTGTAGCAGGGTGCATAGGTCCTTGATCTGACACCACTCCAGCAGTGTGATCTGCACCACCTCTGGATCAAGTTATCCCAGGCTATATGTCATAACGTATTGCAGCAGGGTTCGGCGGTGCTGCCACAAACGCTGCAACATGTGCAGATTCAAATTCCTGCGTGTGGGCACATCGCATTTCAGGCGTTTAACCACCAGACCTAAAGACTTCTGTAGCGACGAAAGTTGTTGAGCTGCTGTGTGTGCACGATGGAAGTGAGCACATAGCGAGCGTGCCCGCTGCACAAGGCCATGTAGGCCGTGATGGTGTTTTAAAAATTGCTGGAGAATTAGGTTCAACACGTGAGCCATACAAGGCACGCGTGTCACATTGCCCTGACGATGGCCCGCAGCCAGGTTTGCATCATTGCCGCACACGGCTGTTAAGTCACCAACGGAGTCCGCTCCGTCAATTTGTACTCCGGTCGCCAGGTGACAACGTGTTCCTTTCATGTATAGTGCTGATGATGGGAGAGGAGTCGATGCCAGCGGCGCAGGTGGACGCAGGTTATGCTCACCCACTGGGCTGCATTACCTTGACAGATGCAGAATCTCTGGCTGAATGTAGCTGGTGGGTATCTCACAGATGAAATACCATCATTCAGCTACAACCAATGGGAAGACACCACACCCTTTTTTATGCCCATCCTGTCTGCAGACCACTGCCAGACATAGCTATGAACCTCTGGTTACTTTTACCCTCAGTTCACTTTTATGATTTTGTGTGCTTGTTACCTGACTACTTTTCCTGCTTGCTGTTTATGTACCTTGTTGGCCGATCCGCATTTCACCTCTGCTTGTTTTCTGATTAAGTCCTGGCCGTCCCATTCTGTTCCTGTTCCTCAATTAATGTTTTGACCCTGCCTGACTACTATTCACTGGAACTGCAGCCTTCCACAGGTATTAATCACCTTGGGCCCTGTGTAATTCCTAATCCCTGTATAGGGGTTAAAGGGTTTCAGGGTTCTAGGGGTCCTGCTTGGTGAGTGGCTTCCCTCTAGCCTATCATTTACAGCCCATTTGAGTGTGTGGATCAAGGAAGGCGTTACACCGTGCTCTCTGCAGAAGGCCATGTGGGCCAGGATAGTGCTTTAAAAATTGCTGGACAACCAGGTTCAACACGTGAACCACACAAGGCACGTGTGTCACATTGTCACAGCGAAGGGCCGCACCCATGTTTGCATCATTGTCGCACCCGGCCTTCCCTGGCTGCTGGTTGAGTGGAGACAACCATTGATGAAACTTGGTCTCCAGAGCTAACCGTCCACAACTTCTCAGCGGTGTGACTCACATTTCCCATACATTTCAAAGTAAACCTTTGACCGCCTGATGGCATTGAGCTCTGCTGCCAGCATAGTAAGGAGGTGTGTGGTAGTCCTTGTGCGCAGTTACAAGGAAGGGTGGCCTGACCACACAGGGTTTGCGCCAAGGTGGAGGACCCACACGAGGTTGAAGAGGCAGAAGCAGTGTATTAACTTCTACATACAGAAGAAGGATTGAAATAACTCGTGGGGACGGCAAGACTTGTACAGCAGACCCTTCTCCATCTCTCCCCACAGTAACCCATTGCCCAGTCAGCGACATGTAACGCCCCTGTCCATGCTTACTGGGCCAATTATCTGTGGTGAAATGCACCCTGTCACACAGAGTTTCTCAAGGAATCAGTGATGTTTGGTGCGACATGCTGGTGTAGCGCGTGCACGCCTTTGTTGGAGAAGGAGTGGCGCCTGGGCATCGGCTCTTGGGGCACTGCGATGGGCATAAGGTCTCGAAAATCCTCGGTTAAAAAGGTTGTTAAGGCAGCATTTTGGTAGCCAACAGTTTCCAGATGCTGAAAGTCAACCTCTAAGCCATGTCATGCCCTTCTAAAAGCATGTAAAATACAGCGAGGGGACTCCAACCACAGTCTCCCTCGTTTCCACTAACTGGGCCACACACACCCCACTTGACTGGCTTCGGTTGAGCCCCCTTTTGAAAAAGAAAAAGATGCTTTGCATGAAGCACTCTCAAAAATACGCGTGCCTTTCCCGTCCCCTGGCTGACCCAGGGGAAGAAAAGTCCTCTGAGAGCCATGATTTGTTCATTTTGGTTCTTTTAGAAACACAGCGAGGGGACTCCAACCACAGTCTCCCTCGTTGCCACTAATTGGGCCACACACACCCCACTTGACTGACATCAGTTGATGCCCCTTTTCAAAATGAAAAAGATGCTTTGCATGAAGCACTCTCAAAAATACGCGTGCCTTTTCCCGTCCCCTGGCTGACCCAGGGGAAGAAAAGTCCTCTGAGAGCCATGACTTGTTCATCTTGGTTCTTTTAGAAACACAGCGAGGGGACTCCAACCACAGTCTCCCTCGTTTCCACTAACTGGGCCACACACACCCCACTTGACTGGCATCACTTGACCCCCCTTTTGAAAAAGAAAAAGATGCTTTGCATGAAGCACTCTCAAAAATGCGCGTGCCTTTCCCGTCCCCTGGCTGACCCAGGGGAAGAAAAGTCCTCTGAGAGCCATGACTTGTTCATCTTGGTTCTTTTAGAAACACAGCGAGGGGACTCCAACCACAGTCTCCCTCGTTTCCACTAACTGGGCCACACACACCCCACTTGACTGGCATCGGTTGAGCCCCCTTTTGAAAAAGAAAAAGATGCTTTGCATGAAGCACTCTCAAAAATACGCGTGCCTTTTCCATCCCCTGGCTGACCCAGGGGAAGAAAAGTCCTCTGAGAGCCATGACTTGTTCATCTTGGTTCTTTTAGAAACACAGCGAGGGGACTCCAACCACAGTCTCCCTCGTTTCCACTAACTGGGCCACACACACCCCACTTGACTGGCATCAGTTGAGCCAATTTTCAAGATGAAAAAGATGCTTTGCATGAAGCACTCTCAAAAATACGCGTGCCTTGTCCCGTCCCCTGGCTGACCCAGGGGAAGAAAAGTCCTCTGAGAGCCATGACTTGTTCATCTTGGTTCTTTTAGAAACACAGCGAGGGGACTCCAACCACAGTCTCCCTCGTTGCCACTAATTGGGCCACACACACCCCACTTGACTGGCATCAGTTGACCCCCCTTTTGAAAAAGAAAAAGATGCTTTGCATGAAGCACTCTCAAAAATACGCGTGCCTTTCCCGTCCCCTCGCTGACCCAGGGGAAGAAAAGTCCTCTGAGAGCCATGTCCACATTGTCAGTGGACAGACACGTGTGCTTATCTGCCAGCAGACCCCCAGCAGCACTGAAGACAGGTTCTGAGAGAACGCTGGCTGCAGGACACGACAAGATCCCCAAGGCATACGTGGCGAGCTCAGGCAATTTATCAAGATTGGAAGCCTAAAATGAGCAGGGCTCAAGTTGCACAATAATGGAATCGATGTTTCCTTGCATATACTCATATATCTGTGTGTCCGCCTCTATTTACTTGTCCAGCTGTTTTGTTTTCGCATGAGTATATGTCCTTGTCAGTTTCCCATGTGTTTGTGTTGTGTTGTGAGTTGTTTGTCACCTTTTGGACACCTTTGAGGGTGTTTTCTAGGTGTTTTTATGTGTTTGTGATTGCCTGCCATTGTTTCCTATGCAGTTCGAGTTCGGTTCGTCGAACGTTTGACGAGCCGAACTCGAACGGGACCTCCGTTCGGCGAACCGACCTCGAGCCGAACCGGGACCGGTTCGCTCATCTCTATTCCCCGCAACGTGTTCTGCACTCTGTCTCCCGCCGCTTCTCCTTCCGATTATTGCTGCATCCTCCCAGTAACCAGCACTGATGATAGGACCTTTCCGTGATGTCATAGCATGTGACCAATCAATGTGTATTATCTCATTGGCTACAAATTGGTCACATGGCTAAACATCATGCTAGGTCCTGTCAGTGCATCTCTCTGGTACGCGGTGCTCATTTGAGCATCTCCGTGTATCAGCGAGATGCTTGGACAAATGCTTGGCTCCCTGTTCCTGCATGTCGGCGCTCTTTACATAATAAGCCCACATGCAAGGACTGGATGCCACAGCCGGTGAATAGCGGCACCGGGAATCAGGTGATCGGAGATCACCGTTGCTATAGTAACCGCCTGTCAGATTACTATTTCAACGGTTGCAGCGATGACGTCACCGCTTACAACCCGCAGCCTCTGCTCACTCATTAAGTGATTAGACTGCACGGGAGCAGCAGCGTCTTCCTCCCATGCAGTGCTGTCTGATATTGCAGAGCTGCATGGGTTGAAGGAGAAAGAATACAGAAGAGCAGGATCATGGAGGGATGACAGGGAGTAATAAACATGGAGTCTCTAAGTGTGTCTGTGTATTTATTTCTATTAAAGTATTTTTTTCTCTGTGTAGTGTCTTTTTTTAAACCCTTTATTGGAGATTCTTAATGCCCGGGTCAAACTTGCCTGACATTAAGAATCTGTGGCTTAATACTAGGTAGTAAAACAAAGCTAGTATTAACCCATTATAACCCAGCGAGCCACCCGTCACCAGGGCAGCTGGAAGAGTTGGATACAGTGCCAGATGATGGTGCTTCTATGAAAGCGCCATTTTCTGGGGCGGCTGGGGACTGCAATTCGCAGCAGAGGGGCCCAGAAACTTCGGGCCAACCTGTCCTAGTTGTACCTGGCTGGACACAAAAATGGGGCGAAGCCCATGTCGTTTTTTTTTTAATTATTTCATGAAATTCATTAAATAATTAAAAAAAAGGGCTTCCCTATATTTTTAGTTCCCAGCCGGGTACAAATAGGTAGCTGGGGGTTTGAGGGCAGCCGTACCTGCCTGCTGTACCTGGCTAGCATACAAAAATATGGTGAAGCCCACGTCATTTTTTTGGTGGATAAAAAACTCCTGCATACTGTCCTGGATGGAGTATGCTGAGCCTTGTAGTTCTGTATCTGCTGTCTGCTCTCCTGTATACACTAGTGAATGGAGCATGCTGAGCCTTGTAGTTCTGCAGCTGCTGTCTGCTCTTCTGCATACACTAGTGAATGGAGCATTCTGAGACTTGAAGTTCTGCTCCCCCTGTCTCTCCCTCCAGCATACAGTCTTGGATGCAGCATGCTGAGCCTTATAGTTCTGCAGCTGCTGTCTGCTCTGCTGCATACACTAGTGGATGAAGTATGCTGAGACTTGCAGTTCTGCTCCCCTTGCCTTTCCCTCCAGCATACAGTCCTAGATGGAGGATGCTGAGCCTTGTAGTTCTGCAGCTGTTGTCTGCTCTCCTCCATACAGACAGACAGCAGCTGCAGAACTACAAGACTCAGCCTACTCCATCCAGGACTGTATGCAGAGTTTTTTGCCCCCCCAAAAACTTACGTGGGCTTCGCCATGTTTTTGTATGCTAGCCAGGTACAGCAGGCAGCTACAGGCTGCACCCAACCCCCAGCTGCCTATTTGTACCCGGCTAGGAACCAAAAATATAGGGAAACCCTTTTTTTTCTAATTATTTCATGAATTTCATGAAATAATAAAAAAAAAAAAATGACGTGGGCTTCGCCCAATTTTTGTGTCCAGCCAGGTACAACTTGGCAGCTGGGGATTGGAATTCGCAGTGCAGGGTGCCCAAGCTTTCTGGGCACCCCTTCTGCCAATTGCAGTTCAAAGCCACCCCAGAAAATGGCGCTTTCACAGAAGCGCCATCTTCTGGCGCTGTATCCAACTCTGCCAGCTGCCGTGGTGACGGGTGACTCGCTGGGTAATAATGGGGTTAGGGCTAGCTGTATATTATCAACAGGCCCTAAGCCCGAAATTCATGGCGTCACGCCAATATTAGACATGGCCATTATGAATTTCTAGTAGAGATAAAAAAAATACACAACACAGAAAAATATTTTTAGTAGAAATAAAACACAACACAATTAGTGTATTGAAATACAGAACCCCCCACCACAGTAATCCTAAGAGAAAAAAGAGAGAAAAGAGATAGGAGAGAGAAGAGAGAGAAAAGAGAGAGAAAAGAGAGAGAGAAAGACAGAGAAAGAAAGAGAGAAAAAGAGAGAAAGAGATAAATAGAGAGAAAAAGTGAGAAAGAGAGAGAAAAAGAGCGAAAAGGAGAGAGAAAAAAGAGAGAGAAAAAGAAAAGAGAGAAAAATAGAGAAAAAGAGAGAAAGAAAGAGAAAGAGAAAAAGAGAGAAAGAGGGGAAAAAGAGAGAAAGAGAGAAAAAGAGAGAGAGAGAAAAAGAGAGAGAGATAGCAGCCTCATTCCGTTAACTGCTCCGATTTTAGAGGTGTGTCCCGCGGCTCACAGCTGATGTCCGGCTCCTCCCCTCAGTGCATAATTAAATTAAATTATAAATAAATAATTATAATTTAAAATTATAAATAAATTAAATGAAATTCTTTACTGGGACGGCTGGGTCCCGAACTCGTGAACTAATTCTCCTTATGCAGTAGCTCTACCCATTGAGCCAATGCCTGTAATGAAAAGCATAGGAAGATTTGGTAATCGTGACCTCTGTATTGTAGTAGAGAATCCAGAAGTGGATTATTCAGCTACAAAGAGGAGAGAGAGAGGGAGAAAGAGAGAAAAGGAGAGAAAGAGAAAGAGAGAAAAAGAGAGAAAGAGAGAAAAAGAGAGAAAGAGAAAGAGAGAGAGAAAGAGAGAGAGATCACACACAGGCACTACCTGAGTGAAGTCTCCGGTGACAGCGCGGCTCACTTCAGTTGCTGCATGGAGCTGACACAGAGCACTCGTGTTCTAAGGCGCTCCCTGTCAACTTCATGTAGCAGAGCTGAAAGCGTCGTGTGGATTACTTCGGACCTCGATTGTTGTTTGGGGATTAATAAAGAGGTAAATGAGGGGTTTTTTTGTCTTTTATTCCAAATAAAGGATTTTTGGTTGTGTGTGTTTATTTACTTTCACTTACACGTTAATCATGGAAGGTATCTCGGGGAGACGCCTGTCATGATTAACCTAACCTTATTACCCTGATTGCCACCGCACCAGGGCAATTCGGGATGAGCCAGGTAGAGTCCCGGGACTATCGCATCTAATGGATGTGGCAATTCCGGGCGGCTGCTGGCTGATATTGTTAGGGTGGTTGGCTCTCCATAACGTGGCTCTCCCCATCCTAGCAATACCAACCTCCAGCCGTGTGGCTTTATCTTGGCTGGTATCAAAATTGGGGGGGGGGGACCGCACATTTTTTTTTTTAATTATTTATTTATTTTACTGCACGGAATAGACCCGCCTGCCAGCGGCTGTGATTGTTTGCAGTGAGACAGCTGTCACTCAGCGTGGGGGCGTGTCTGACTGCAACCAATCATGGGCGCCGGTGAGCGGGGAAAGCAGGGAATACCAGATTAAATAATGAGCGGCATCCATTTTCAAAAGAGGAAAAGCCACCGGAGCTTTGTGACAGCTGTACAGCGCCGCGCCAGTGATCAGTGAGTAGGAAAGAGAGAGGGATTGTGCTGGGGACGCAGGACGCATGCAAACACACAATGTGCGCACATAGCCTTACTTTGAAAAGCCACGCTTTTGGTGATCGAACCTTTATCGAACAGTAACTCGAACGGCCGAACTTGAAGCAAATCATTCGAGTTCGTTGAACGACACGAACACCGCCCAAAATCACTCGAATTTGAAATTGGTGAACGGTTCAAATCGAACATCGTTCATTTCTAGTTAAGGGGTACTTCTCACATAGCTAGATCGCTAGCAAGATCGCTGCTGAGTCACAGGTTTTGTGACGTACCAGTGACCTCATCAGCGATCTCGCTGTGTGTGACACTAAGCAGTGACCTGGCCCCTGCTGTGAAATCGCTGATCGTTACACACTGTTCTGGTTCAATTTTTGCTCATTGGTCTCCCGCTGTGCAGCACACATCGGTGTGTTTGACGGCAGGAGACCAAAAAGCATTGACTCTGTGTAAGCGGTGTACGCAGGATAAATATCAGGTAACTAGGCAAAGTGCTTTGCTTGGTTACCTGATATTTACCCTGGTTACCAGCATACACCGCTTAGCACTGGCTCCCTGCACACGTAACCAGGGTATACATCGGGTTACTAAGCAAAGCGCTTTGCTTAGTTACCTGATATTTTCCCTGGCTACGTGTGCAGGGAGATAGCGCTAAGTGGTGTACGCTGGTAACTAGGGTAAATGTCGGATAATCAAGCAAAGTGCTTTGCTTAGTTACCCGATATTTACCCTGGCTACGTGTGCAGGGAGCTAGCGCTAAGCGTTGTGTGCTGGTAACCAAGGTAAATATCAGGTAATCAAGCAAAGCGCTTTGCTTAGTTACCTGATATTTACCTTGGTTAGCAAGCGCAGAGTCGCTGGTGGCTAGTCGCTGGTGAGATCTGCCTGATTGACAGCTCATGACAGACCATTTAGCGACTCTCCAGCGATCCTAACCAGGTCATATCGTGGTCGGAATCACTGGTACGTCGTTTAGTGAGACGGTATCTTAAGTTTCAGATAGAGGGCAGTCATGATGTTGGAAACTGCAGTCAGACAATTACTATTGTTCTGTAGTACAGCGGGGGTGAGGTCAGAGGAGGAAATGTATAATTGTGTGTCATCAGCACAACTGATCTTATAGTTTCTAATATTTCCACTTCTTCTGTGGAATTCTTGGATATAAAAATCACACTTAATGTTGGTCTTATCTGCACTTCATTATTTTATAAGTCCACAGCTACCAATAGCTTTTTGTATTATGGTAGCTTCCATCCACCTCATGTATGAAATGGCATCCCCAAGACTCAATTCCTGCGAGAAAGCTACAACTGTAGTAATTGGATGATTTTTGTGCTGAAGATAGGGAACTCTAAACCCTGTTTGAGGGCCAAGGGATATCCACGAAGGATTGTGTGGCAGGCTTTTAGACATTCTGCACAGAGTAATCACATATACAAGGCATCATGCCAACCATCAATTTGATTACTATATACAACAATCACTGGACTGATATTTATCAAATTATCAAATTCTCCAATGAAAAAATAGAATATTCTGCTCAGTGAGTAAAAGTCCATTCATCAATGATCACCCAAAAATAGTAGCAAAAAGGGTAAAACAAATTTAAAGATTTTCTTTCACAAAGTCATTTCAGACAACCCATCCAGTCTTTGGGCAGGAGCTCAAAATTGGTGGGCTCATATTCATGTGGTAATTGTACCATCTGCCCAGTTATGATTGCAGACAAAAGGGTCAACTTTCCTCTTTTTCCAGAACAGATCACCACGTGGCTATATGCTAATTACAATACAAAAAAATGTTTTGTTTATTCTTATTTGCACTTGCCCAATGGTCTATTTTAGACAGACAACCCTGGAGTTCGGCTGCAGGACCCAACAATCACTTATCAAACAAAGCATGTGCCCGTAAAGAAAAAGCACAAGGTAAAACAGCTCATTTTTGAAACTTCCATAGTGGATCACCCATACAATTAGGTATCATGGCAGTGGATAAATTGCACATGACAATTAGAGGGGGAAAAATTGCTGTGGGGAGGGGAGGCTGAGAGCTGGGTAATTTTAACATGCAATAACAGAGAATGCTCTAAATGTCTCAAATAGGGCACACTTGCAACATATAATCTAATAATCCATAGATATATTTAAAGTGGTTTTTTTGGTTTATTTATTTATTTTTATTTCACTATTAGGCTACATAGGGGCCGGTAGGTAGATACCATACCAACTACCTGTACCTGCTCTGTTGTCTACCCCTTTCCCCCGGCTTAGAGTGGTCATGTGACTGCTCCTGCCGTGATTTTGGAGGGGTAGGAGCGCACGCGGTGTACTCACCGATGCTCTGTGATGGTGGCAAGCTGCTTCCAGGTTACGCTTTCCCTTCTGAAGCCAACAATTAATCCTCATTAAATATTCACTGCTTTCCCAGCCCACCGCGCATGTAATTGGTTGCACTTAGACGCGTCCCCACCCTAAGTGGCAGTGTGTCAGCTGATTGCAACCAATCACAGGCGCCAGGATGACCGGTGGGTGGGGAAAGCAGTCTGAAAATGTCTGTGGGTGAGTATCATGGTATAAAAATAAATGAATAAATAAAACAATCGGTGCAGGGTCCCCGCATTCTGATACTAGTATAGATAAAGCCCATGGCTGCAGCCCCCAGCTGTCGGGCTTAAGTCTTGGCTGTCTATCAAAGTAAGGCAGGAGTCACACACTCGTGCCAGTCTTGCATCGCATCCCCCCTCAGCTGCACATGTAACTCTTTGACACCGCCAGGTGGTCACACAGAATGGGCCCCCGCATAACACCTTACCACACAGGGTTACACTCAGCCAACAAAACCCTTGTCACCCCCCCAGGGTAGGAAAGGCACACCAGTGGGCGGGACCAGGTGGATGGAGAACGCCCACCTAGGGGTCTGGAGAACCCAGGGCGGGAAAAAGTGGAGTTGAAGTTAAGGTTCAGTCTGGAGTGGAGTGGAGCAGTTGAGAGGAGAAAGTGAAGTGTTGAATCGGAAAGGAAAGGCGTCGGAGTTGGAGCCCCAGCGTACTGGCTAGGTGGCAGATGGTGGTCCGTGTCTGTCAGGAGACGGGAAGACGGCTGCCAGAGATCCGAGGTGGACGGGGACAGGGTAGGAGCCCGCCGGTACCGACAACGGAGAACCGACCTGGAAACCGTGCACAGAGGGGGTACTTGGACCCTGAAGCCAGGACCGGAACCAACGGCCTAGCTAATTAACCAATTGAGGGCAGGATTATAGGTCCTGACCCAACCAAAGTCCCAAAAGCAGACAACCACCCACCAGAGGGATAGGGCATCCGCCAGGGCCTGGTAGATCCCAAGGGTCAGAGTCAGCGGGCACGGCTCCCAACAAAAGTAACGGGAGCGGACTCCCATGTTTCACACCGGGAAGTCCAACACACCAAAAACACAGTGCAGAGGAAAGTGACACAGACCATCAGCACGGGTGTGGGACTAGAATACACCCGGCTGCGGCGGCCGGCCACCAGCATCTTGGATTACCATTGGACTTGTGTGATTCATTCAATCGTGAGTAAACTAACATCCCCTGGTCTGACCGGGCGCGCCGGCCCCTGCAATCACCACCCTCAGCACAGAGACACTGGGCCCTGGGGCATCCATCCCTACCCACGGAGGGGTTAACATCCTGCTGCCATCCCATCGCCCCCGGGTGCCCCATAACAGCAGCGGTGGTGCCACACTTCACCACACACCGTGGGTGGCGTCACAGACTGTTTACGGCAAGTCCCGTACAAACACATCCCCTTTTATTTGAAGTGTCCGCGCGACCCCCGGGTCCGGTAGAATCCCTCGAGCCACACTGCGGATCCAGATCCGAGCAGCCCAGCTTCTGGCACGGGGGCAGCACACACACTCCCCTGATAGGAGCGTGCAGCTGCAAAGACATACATGTAGAACTACATGCAGCCGACCCGCTCCTGTGAGGAGAGTGTGTGCGGCCATGCTGGGTGATACAATTCGAGACTCGTGAAAGTCCCTCGCAAGTGTGACTCCAGCCTAACAGGAACCGCATGTGTTTTTTCTTTTATTATTTAACTAAATTAATAAAATAACCGACGTGCGGTCCCCCAATTTTGATACCCAGCCAAGATAAAGGTAACAGCTGGGGCTGTATTCTCAGGCTGGAGAGGTCCAGCCTAAAAAAATATCAGCTTCCAGCTGCCTGGAATTTTCCATCCATTAGATGTGACAATCCCGTAGGTTTACCTCGCTCTTCCTGATTTCCCTGATGTGGTGGTAATCGGGGTAATAAGGAGTTTATGGCAGCTCACAACAGCCACTAAGTCCTGGATTAGTAATGGCCGTTTCTATGACACTAATCAGTAAGTAACAGTAAATAAACACAGACACCGAAAAAATCCTTTATTTAGAATAAAATAAAAAAACACCGTCTTTCACCACTTTATTAACCTCAACACACCCCTGCTGGTCCAATGTAATCCACACAAGGTCCCACGATGATTCCGGCTCTGAGACATTTCTGTCACAGCAAGCAGCTATAGAGCATGACCGCTCACTGTGCGCTCCAAAGAATGAATTAGCCGCAATGACTGATTGGAGTCAGACGCGGTCACACAGGCTGGGGGCACGTCTGACTGCGACCAATCACAGAGGACAGTGCTGAGTACATATGGACGAGCAATGAGCAATTGTGAGCGGAGGGCACAGAAGCAGCATACAGCCGCGCGGGTGCAGTGCACAGCCGTGGCGCAGGCTCGGTAAGTATGAAGCTCTCGCTTCATTCATTTTTTTCTTTATTATTTTTATCTTCTCAAGTGCCAGATCCGGATCAAACAGCCGGAATTCCGGGCACGGGCCCATCAACCTTGAAACTTTGAAACCGCGCAGATCCGGACTTTTACAGGCTTGGTCCACCCAGTTCTAAAGATAATATTATATATATATATATATATATATATATGTCCGTGCTATGTAACTTCTGTGTAATGGCCATGTCTGACCATACAGGGACATGGTCTGAGCATACCACATATCCTGGGTAGGGGACTACGAAAAAGAGTATATACAGACAGGATAGCACAACGCCATGCCTGTGTCTTTTGTGAGGTGAAACATTTCCCTGGTTGTTTTTTAAAAAATGTTTTATTTCTAAGAAAGAATAATTTGCTATCCCATGCTGTAATATCTGTATACTTTTTTGCTTCCTCTCTTGCCCAGGTGTGATATGATCAGACCATGACCCTGTAAAGTCAGGCATGAACATTACACAGTATATCACAGGGACACATATATAAGATTATCTCAGCACAGGAACATTTTTTTTTAAACACATCCAATTGTGGAAATTATTATTATTTCAAGGTCTATCGATTAATATGAACTATGTGCAAAAACTCTTTAATGTGTATAATGGGTTCCCAATGTAAGATAACAGTATAAAACAAAGGTTGTGAGGTTGGAATTCATTATTCCCTATCCTTTTGTTCTTAAGTAGATAATCCACCAATATAGGAATCTGGTATAGTTTAGTCCTTATTCAGAACACATAGATGTTCACTTAAAGTGTGTGCACAGCCTTTTGGTACATTTTGTTGAGCAGGAAGTTAGTGAATGAATGTTTATAGGAATGACAGCTCCTATAGATCATGCAGGCATGCCAGCCATTGTCTAACGGATAAGCACATTGCTTGTTCATTGGGTGATTGAATTGTATATGCCAGCTGTTACACACCTGTATCACCTTGCCATGGCTAGGCCCCCTCCTGCTCTATGGCCACAGCTTTTTGCTATGTTACAGAATGGGTTTTACAAGGCCTGGCGTGTCCCCATGATGTCATCTCCCTAGGCCAGGCCAATTTGGACACACTTCAGTGTCTGAGCATTAAACCAGACCTATGTCCTACAGACATATATTTGCACTCTGACTTTGTCCAAGTCCTCAATTCCCATTATCGGATCAGATTTCTGTAAACTCTTCCATTAGTGCCTTGTGTCAGTTTATCTGCTGTCTGCATTGGCAGTTATCTGTGTCCTCATCGTACCATGTGTCTGACAACCTTCTGTGTCGATGCTAGGGGTCTGCCTTTACATACTGACCTGCTGGTTCATGGGTCCATCTTACCAGGTGAGCCCAACACCAACAAAAAAGTAATTATTGGCACAATCTCACAGCAAAATGGGGATAAAATTATTATTCTGTCCCCCATCATTCATTAACATGTGCTTTTGAATTCATGGCAGGATGGGATCATGTAGTCTCATATGTATACTTTCTTCCAACACAAATGATGGGGCTCGGTGGTGATCCTACAGTTATAGCAAAGGTTTATTTTTTACACTCATCAGGTAGAATTGAAAGATTGTATCACAGGGTGGCACAGTGGCTCCGTGGGTCCTGGGTTCAAATCCCACCAAGGACAACATCTGCAAGGAGCTTGTATGTTTTCCCTGTATTTGCGTGAGTTTCCTCCTACACTCCAAAGACATACTGGTAGGGGATTTAAATTGGGAACCCCAATGCAGACAGCGATGATGATGTATGTAAAGCACTGTAGAATTAATGGTGCTATGTGTTTCGGGGGAATCGGCAGATTAGGACCAGAGGGTATATATCCTAATCGCCAGTTGGGGCCCACCGTGCTCCAGATGGCAATGGAGCTGCTGGCACCCTGTGGGTTAGACGGAGACTATAGAGCTGGATGGCTCTGAGATAAACCAGGGAACCAGTCACGTGTGTAGTGACACGTCAGACCGGACGACAACCCAGTTAGCATTTCGGTGGAATTGGCGCAACCCCGACCACGTGTTCAGGGAACACGTCAGGCCAGATAGTAACCAGGTAGCGTTGACCGAGAAGACAGCTGCGACAGCGCCCTGTCGGCCACGTGTGTCAGACACGACAGACCGAGCGGTCCTTCGATTAGCGTTTCTGGTCTCTACTAGAATAGCCATGTGTGTAGAGGACACGTTAGGCCAAGATATCACACCAGTAGCGTTGACTGGGAAGCCAAGGAGGATAATAGGTTCACACACCCAATCCTGGAACACCCTGTTAACTTCACAGGGGTCCTGGGGTATGCTGTCTGTGCGCGTAGGAGGCACAACCGGAAAGGTGGCGCAACAGGTGCATTGTCCATGTGCGTAGAGGACACTCTTGGACAGGTGACGCAGCAGGTATGCTGTCCGTGTGCGTAGGAGGCACAACTGGACAGGTGACGAAGCAGACGCAGCCCAGTTAACGCCACTGGACTGCTATAGCACAATAGGAATGGTAGCAAGGAAGCACGGCGCCTGACCCTCATGTGCTGAGCCACGAATCTTGGTGTGACAGGCACCGTTCGCCTAGCCCTTCCTACCGCTTCCAACAAGGCTTATGCCACCATGAATTCTAAGTGAATGAGTGAAGACTGCGCACATCTATGTTGTCTCCAGTGCCTTTTATAACCTAGATCCACCCCAAACATAGGCTGGAACCACTAAGGTCCAATAGCAGAGTGCCATGTCATCAGTGATGTCACCGGCGGCCTATCCGGAACCGCCACGTCATTGATGACCTCATGGCAGCCACGCCCCAACCACTTCCCCAGTCATCGTCTGACGACCAATGGTGAGGTGCCAGATCATAGGGGCGGGCCTCTGCGAGCCAGTCTGGAGTTGCCACGTCATCAGGACACCTGACACCCTCTGCCCTTTCAGGGCCTGCCACCTCACGGACATGCTCAGTGAGGTCCTTACCGGACCTAGCCTCTGATGCACTAAGTGCCTGAGCATGCTCAGTAGCCTGAACAACAGACTCAGAAATCAGACTCTCTGCTTGAGTATGCTAAGTAGGCACATCCCAGATCTTAGACACAGCACGAAGTCCAAGTACCTGTGCAAAGAGGCTCTTAGAATTAATTGTGGGCGCATGCTCAGTAGCCTGAACTGAGGACTAAAGGCCCCATCACACACAGAGATAAATCTTTAGCAGATCTGTGGTTGCAGTGAAATCATGGACATATTGTTCCATTTGTAAACAGCCACAAACCTGGCACTGATTGTCCACAATTTCACTGCAACCACAGATCTGCTGCAGATTTATCTCTGTGTGTGACAGGGCCTTTAGTCTCAGAAATGACACAATCAGGCTGAGCATGCTCACTAGGCAAAACACCGGGCTTAGGCTCTGGCTGGGGTAAATCGGCGCGTGCATGCGCACTAGCCACCTCTCCACACTTAGACGTGGTGGAAGGAGCAGCCAACTGGACGACCTGAGGCATGGCCAAGAACGGCAGACGGCTCCTGGGCGCAACAGGAACCACAGCAGGCTGCTTGCGGCTATGGCGGCGCCGGTTCGTAACACTATGTAAGTGAATAATTATTATTATTACTACATTAATTCATGGGTACAACTAATGGGAGATACCTATGTTGGTGTATTTAGATACAAGATGGAAGCAGTGCTTTGATTCTTTTCCTTCATGTTTGATTGATAGTCTAGCTATGACTGTACATTAGCTTATGTCACTGAGATGGTACAATGATGTCATCTGTAGAAGCCTCATCTCAGGGTATAAGAAAGGATACAGATGAAAGGTTTATAGATGGTGTTGACTACTTGACATGACTAAGAAGGTCCAACCCACCTCTATTATTCTGAACATATGTGGCCAATAAATCTAATTGATTCTGTAACACAGCAACAGGCCCAGGTCATCTCTAGGACTGATCGCTTAGAAGAGCCCATAAGAGAATGAATTAGAAGCAGTCAAGTGAACTGATCTTCAACCCTTTTCTCAGCATGACCCTTCTGTTAATTTATAGGTGGGAAGGTACATGAAGAAGGGTCCGAATTCAGTTATTTGTTCTATGAACAGTATGGTAATAACACTTCTTTTACTCTTTCACCAGAATACGGTGTCTTTTCACTGAGATCTGAAGCGTCAGTGTTTAACTGTGTTTGTTTGCCAAGGTAAATACAATTAGAGACTGTTCTAATATTAATTTAATTGTCAGCTTCCTTTTTCCATTGTGGCTCAAGAATGAGGAAAGTAGAGCAGGGCTGTAATCATGACTAAGCAATGACTTTTCAAGATCACATATCTAATGATAGACCAATAAGATAACCACAGATTATTTCTGAGTACTTAAGAAGTCGTCTTATCCTGTTTGTATCATTCACTTAACTGCAGAACAAACAGCAAAAAAAGAGTCTGGAAATGTAAAATCCATACCAGGGGAAAGAGGAAATTGACTGAAAATGGTATCTTCTCACATGTCATATCTGCAGAGTGCTGTGGCCCATTAGGCCAGACTCACATTCATATTCATATATACCTAAATCAATTTTCACAGCACTTTTTACAGACATTATCATCACTGTCCCCATTGGGAGTCACAATGGAGTGTGATAGGAAATTCTCACGCAAAGGTCTAATGAAAATCGGACCGAGTGGAATGCAATGAAACATCTCATTCCACTCGGACCAATATTAGCCTATGTCCCAGCACCCATGAGCAATTATTTTCTCGAATCCAATCAGACTGAGAGAACAATCGCAGCATGCTGCGGGTGCAATGCGAGATTCTTTCTCTCGCACCCATTCAAGTCTATGGGGTGAGAGAAAGATTGCACTGCACTCGCGGAACACCAGTGTACCACGAGTGCAGTGCGAGAATGTCAATAGCTGGCTACGAAGGAGAGAGGGAGATAAATCCCTCCCTCTCCTCCTCCATGGCAGCCCACCCCTCCTCAGCGCTGGCCCACCCCTCCTCAGTGCCGGCCCATCCCCCGCAGCTGAGGTCCGAGTGTCATGCGAGGATCACACTAGTGCCCCATGTGGCCCCGGCCAAACACAGAGAGAACAAACACAAAGAGAACCCAAGACCCCAGTGCTGTAAATGCTAACCACCGAGCCACAGTACAGCCAACCTGAATTATAAAATATATGGCAGCATATACTACATAGACTAAATACATACTCAAAAATGATAAAAATTATCTATTGTCTACATTTTATCAGGTTCACATCACATTGCTTGTGTTTGTAATCTGGGGTTAAGTGAAGTCTTATTTTTTGCACCCTGAGCTGACATGGTGTAGATGTCATTATTTGATCATCCCATTGCATTTTATTGCAATATTCCGGCAACTAAAAAACCCCGTAATTCTGGCATTTTGATTTTTTTTTTCTTGTTATGCCTTTTATCAATTAGATTAATTTATTTTAGATTTTGATAGGTCGGGCATTCCTAATTGTGTCGATACCAAATATGTGTAATTTTTTTTGTAATTGTTTTTATTTAAAATGGGGCAAAAGGTTTGAATTTTTGTGTTTCTTAAATGTTTTCTTATTTTTAAAAACTTTTTTACACTTTTATTGTTTTTACGAGTCCCTTTATGAGACTTGAAGCTGCGAGCTTCTGAATGCTTGTGTATTGCAGAGCATGGGATCAGCAATAGCACCACTCTGTCTTCCTATGAACGCCAGTGCTCAGTTCCCCCCTCTTTCTCTCTCTTTCACTCCCGTATCCCCCACATGTATTTTCCAACCAATTACAAGATATCTAGTATTCAGTGTTGCACAAATTTTGTTCCCCAAATCAAATTTTTGGGAAAATTAGGCAAAGTAGACAAATTTGAATTCCAAAAGATCCGTTAATCTCTATTGCTTAGGCCACCACTTGCCCGAGCAGTGACATGCCTCCATCGATTGGCTGAATAGGCATTTCATGTCATTTCTGATCTGTCACCATGAGCTGAGACCAAGAAGGAGAAACTTTTGGCCCTTGGAAATGTGATCTCAATGACCCTATAACTTTTTATTTTTCTTAATACCATTCTACATGATTTTTAGCCATTGGGCAACCCTGTAGACTAGAAAAAATATTGACCATCAAACCTAGGCAACATCAAAAAAGATATATTCATTATATTATCATACACAAAATATTGTTATAAGACAGTCCCTGGTAGATGCAAATACGATAACTAAAACTAAAAGTTTTTTCCTTTGCGCATATATAATTTTTTTTATATAAATGCTCTTCATCAGTTGGCTTCATAGCTTTATCAAGCTCCAGATTTAGTACTAAGAGTCAGTGGACAAAGCTGTACTCCGTGTAATTTACACGGAGCGAGGTCATGTGAAGATTAAAATGCATTTGCAGGGAATAGAATTTTTCATACAATTAAATTAAAAAGTACCATAGACTGTTTTGCACAATTCTAACAAAAAATGTAAATCAGTGTACCCCTTTTAGCTCTATTTTTTTATTCTGTCCAGTTTCTCTAAATGCATTTGTGTATTAGCGATGCTTTCCAAGGTTCCATAGTCAGTAGTGAGTGTGGTACACTAGTGTGCAGACATCGTTGCTCAACACAGCGACACTTGTCTTATGAGAATTATTGGCAAGTCTTGATTTAATGGATTTCCACTAAGGCTATGTGTCCACGGTAGAATGTACCTGCGGATTTTTCTGCCTGAAAATCCGCGACTTTCGCGGCAAATCCGCACCCGCGGATTTTCCGCGGATTTGACGCGGATTTACCGCGGATTTTGATGCGGATTTTGATGTGGATTTTTTTTTTTTCCCCATTCAAAACCAAAAATCCGCACCAAATCTGCACCAAACAATTGACATGCTGCAGATTTTTCCGGATCAAAATCCGCGGCAAATCCGCAGCGGAAAAATCCGCAGCATGGACACAGCATTTCCAAAATGCCATTGAAATGGCTTGGAAGTGCCGCTGCTGCAGATTTTCGGGAAATCCGCGGCAAATCCGCGGCAAAATCCGCGGTAAATCCGCAGCGTGGGCACATAGCCTTAATCACCCAGCAACTGTGTCTGACTACGGAAAGAAATCATTGGGTGAATGAGATCCTGTAATATTACTGAACATTGATTTGGCAATGTCGTTCATGTGTTCTCATAATTTATGGGGAGTGTTCCAACAAGGTTTCTCCATGGAAATGAAAATATTATCTCAACACATCTTGGGGCACAAGGTTGGTTTAGATATGGCTTACTTTCCTTAGTCAAGTGGTGGTGATGGGGCCCATCCAGCTGAAGTGCATTGCGGCGCAGAGAATACGCCACACCCCGTGGAAGCTGGAGAGGGTAAGTTAATTTATTTTTTTGTTTGTTTTTGCATTTGACATAACTGAGATATATTTACCAGGATGGGGACATATATACCAGGAGGGAGACATATATACCAGGAGGCAGACATATATACCAGTGGGACATATATTCTAGGAGGGGCCCAGGAGGGGAGACTTATATACCAGGAGGGAAATATATACCAGCAGGGGATATACGCCAGGAGGGGCCTTGGAAGGCGACACATATACCATGATGGGGACAAATAAATCAGGATGGGGAGATATATATACGAGAAGGATTGATTACTGCTTTGCACACTCTTGACATTCTCTTGATGAACTTCAAGAGGTAGTCACCGGAAATGGTCTTCCAATAGTCTTGAAGGAATTCCCAAAGATGCTTAGCACTTGTTGGCCCTTTTGCCTTGACTCTGCGGTCCAGCTCACCCCAAACCATCTCGATTGGGTTCAGGTCTGGTGATTGTGCAGTCCAGGTAGCACCCCATCACTCTCCTTCTTAGTCAAATAGCCCTTACACAGCCTGGAGGTGTGTTTGGCATCATTGTCTTGTTGAAAAATAAATGATGATCCAACTAAACGCAAACAGGATGGCATAACATGTCGCTGCAAGATGCTGTGATAGCCATGCTGATTCAGTATGTCTTCTATTTTGAATAAATCCCCAACAGTGTCACCAGCAAATAACCTCTACACCATCACACCTCCTCCGCCATGCTTCATGGTGGGAACCAGGTATTTATAGTCCATCCGTTCACCTTTTCTGTGTCACAAAAGACACAGTGGTTGGATCCAAAGATCTCAAATTTGGACTCATCAGACCAAAGCACAAATTTCCACTGGTGTAATGTCCATTCCTTGTGTTATTTAGCCCAAACAAGTCTCTTCTGCTTGTTGCCTGTCCTTAGCAGTGGTTTCCTAGCACCATGAAGGTTTTCTGCACAAAGTCTCCTCTTAACAGTTGTTCTAGAGATGTGTCTCCTGCTAGAACTCTGTGTGGCATTGACCTGGTCTCTAATCTGAGCTGCTGTTAACCTGTCATGTCTGAGGCTGGTGACTCGGATAAACGTATCCTCAACAGCAGAAGTGACTCCTGGTCTTCCTTTCCTGGGGTGGTCCTCATGTGAGCCAGTTGCTTTGTAGCATTTGATGGTTTTTGCCACTGCACTTGGGGACACTTTAAAAGTTTGCCCAATTTTTCTGACTGACTGACCTTTATTTCTTAAAGTAATGATGGCCACTCGTTTTTCTTTACTTAGCTGCTTTTTCTTGCCATAATACAAATTCTAACAGTCTATTCAGTAGGACTATCAGCTGTGTATCCACCAGACGTCTGCACAACACAACTGATGGTCCCAACCCCATTTATAAGGCAAGAAATCCCACTTATTAAACCTCACAGGGCACACCTGTGAAGTGAAAACTATTTCCGGTGACTACCTCTTGAAGCTCACCAAGAAAATGTCAAGAATGTGCAAAGCAGTAATCAAAGCAAAATGTGGCTACTTTGAAGAACCTAGAATATAAGACATATTTTCAGTTGTTTCACAATGTTTTGTTAAGAATTTCATTCCACATGTGTTAATTCATAGTGTTGATGCCTTAAATGTGAATCTACAATTTTTCAGAGTCATGAAAATAAAGAAAACTCTTTGAATGAGAAGGTATGCCCAAACGTTTGGTCTGTACTGTATACAAGAATGGGAATATAAATACAGTGGGGGAAAAAGTATCTAGTCACCCACCAATTGTGCAAGTTCTCCCACTTAAAAAGATGAGAGAGTCCTGTAATTGACATCATAGGTAGACCACAACTATGATAGACAAAATGAGGAAACAAATCCAGAAAATCACCTTATCTAATTTGGCAAGATTTTTTTTGCACATTATGGTGGAAAATAAGTATTTAGTCACCTAACAATATGCAAGATTTATGGCTCTCACAGACCTGTAACTTCTTCCTTAAGAAGGTCCTCTGTCCTCCACTCATTATCTGTAGAAATGGCACCTGTTTGAACTTGTTATCAGTATAAAAGACACCTGTCCACAATCACAAACAGTCACACTCCAAACTCCACTATGGTGAAGACCAAAAAGCTGTCAAATGACACCAGAAACAAAATTGTAGCCCTGCACCAGGCTGGGAACACTGAATCTGCAATAGGCAAGCAGCTTGGTGTGATGAAATCAACTGTGGGAGCAATAATAAGAAAATGGAAGACATACAAGACCAATGATAATCACCCTTGATCTGCGTCAAGATCTCATCCTGTGGGGTCAAAATGCTCACTAGATCGGGTACAAAAATCCCAGAACTACACAAGGGGGCCTAGTGAATGACCTGCATAGAGCTGAGACCATCATAACAAAGGCTAACACCAGTAACACATCACACCTCCAGGGACTCAGATCCTGCAGTGCCAGATGTGTCCACCTGCTTCAGCCAGTACATGTCCGAGCCCATCTGAAGCTTGCTAGAGAGCATTTCGATTATCCAGAAGAGTATTGGGAGAATGTCATATGGTCTGATGAAAACAAAGTAGAATTGTTTAGTAGAAACACAACTCATCATGTTCGGAGGAGACAAAATGCTGAGTTGCATCCAAAGAACACCATACCTACTGTGAAGCATGGGGGTGGCAACATCATGCTTGGGGCTGTTTCTCTGCAGGGGGACCAGGACGACTGCTCCGTGTACATGAAAGAATGATTGGGGCCATGTATCGTGAGATTTGGGGTGCAAATGTGGCACCCTGGCCTAGCCAGGTCGTCACAGATAACACACAAACACCCCACCCCCATTAGACAGGGACATTAGCCAAACACAAAACCCTTGTTGCCTCCCTCCAGTGTCTGATGTCCACACCAGGTGGGGTGGAGCCAAGCGGTTGGCCTCACCCACCAATGAGTTCACAGGCATGGAGGCGGGAAAGTGTCGGAGAGTAGTTTTGGAGTTTGAGGAGTGAGGAGTAAACACTTGGGTGTCTGGGTTTGTGGCCCAGGCACTGACAGCAAGGTTGGCAGACGATGGTGGCAGTCTGCAGAAGTGGTGAAGCAACGCGGAACCGTAGGACCGGGGTCGGGCGACGGCCCGCCGGTACCGACCGGGGAGCGAAGTGAAGCCAGCACACACAGGCAGGACCATCGGACCCCGACCAGGCTAGGAGCCGCCGACAATAGTCAAATCCGAATGTGACAGGAACCCCAGGGGTTTCCTAACAGCAAAAGTCATGATTGAAGGCAACCGCCCACACCGTGAGGGTATACAGCTACCGCCTAAGGCTAGAGACCCAAGGGCCAGCGCCTACGGGCAAACGGGCTCCTCCGGTACCCATACACCGGGGAGCGGACTACCATTGGGGATCCATAGTAGTCAAACGAGAACATCAAGGTGCAGGGAAAGACAGCCGCCATCACCTGTCCGGGGAGAGACACTGCAGCCGGCTGCGGGACCCGTCCATCCAGCTGTTTGGTTTACCGAGGACTTTGTGCATCTCTTACTGAGTGAGTACACCCGTGCCATCCGGCACCGCACCGCGCTGTCCCTGCAACCCTGCACCTCACCAACCCTGCCTCCCCATCACATCATCGGGCCCCAGAACCACCGACCCCTACTCACAGAGGGGGAAAACAACATCCCAGCTGCTTCTTACCATCGCTCCCGGGATCCCCGTCACCAGCAGCGGTGGTGCCCATCTTCACCACGACCCGTGGGTGGCGTCACAGACTAAATCCCTCAGACCAACCACCCCTTTCACTCACGGGCGAGGAGTGCCGCTCGAGTCCCCGGATCCGGCCCACCGCTCGAGCCACCGAGCAGCAGCAGCATCCGCAGCAGCGTCGGACCCGATCGTTAGCGAGAGCGCAGCAGCGGCGGCGTCCTCCCCGGCCGTGACAACTTTGCGTCACGAACAGGATTGAACCCCTCCACTTACTTGGAGGAAGTGCGCCTTGTTTTGGACTGTCAGCGGTGCTCCGCTGTAAAATTTTTGAAAGTCGCCATCTTTGCCGCCATTTTTGGGTGCGAAAATCTCCCGCCCAGTGCCTTCTTCCCCAAGCGGTGGGCGCAAAAAGCGAAGCCCCGCCCCCTGGGAACAGAGAGTGTCAGAGAGCACGTGGCTGCAAAAGAAGCCGTGCAGAAGGTATGCTGTGAAAAAACCAAGGGGGGGCGGGTGAAGATCTCATTCCATGTGACCAAAGGGATAAAAGGCAGGGACACCAGGACTTTGCCTAATTCCATTCCTGGACAAGCGAGCCGCAACCCTGATGAAGTTATCCCCGGCCCCGGCAGGCCACCGGGCCGCAACAGCAACAGAGATGACGTCGGCTCCGGAAATCCGCCCGGCCGCAACGGTGATGATGTTGGCCCCGGCAGTCCGCCCGGTCACAACGGAGATGACGTCGGCTCCGGCAGTCCTCCTGGCCACAACGACGGCAGCACCCGACCGGACGTCTGCCCCAGATGCGGCGCCAGCCGCTCCCAGGTACCCTGTCCCGGCTGTGGAACAGCAGGAGTGCACCTGCAGAGAGGAGGAGCAGGCCACTGAGCGATGGGGCCCTCGGCAGTTGGCGAGGCCGGTTGTAGCTGGCGCCGAGGGCATCCGAGTGGGCCTGGCTCCATGCCCCACACTGGGAGCGGCGGCAGCAGCAGCAGTAGCGGAATATGGACGGCTGCCCGCAAGTTGACAGTTAAAAGTTAAATGTTTTAAAGTTTAAAGGACCAGATGAATACAAGCCGACAGCATGTACTAACGCCTTTTTAGGGGTATTAGACCTATCACCAGCACAGAGTAAGGTGGAATGAGGGCATTTAAAGACACAAAGGGAAGTGCTGAGGATTAACGTCTGAAAAGGTGAGGAAATCTGCAGGGTACTAAAGAGAGAAGGATAAAACTCAAGTAAGGAAAAAGGGAAAGTTAGAGAGAAGCTTGTGTAGCCAAATACTGCAACCTTTTACAGCCAGAAACTACAGGATTGTCGTCACGTTTGACACACCCATGACAGATGTGCCCAGGAGAAGGACATATATACCAAGTGGGGGACACCTATACCAGGAGTGAGACATATATACCATGAGGGGGACATATATACCAAGAGGGGCCCAGGAATGGGGGCATATATATCAGAATGGCGACAAAAAAAACAGGATGTAGACATATATATCAGGATGGGGACATAAATACCAGAATTTACCTATGAGGGGGTCATATATGTGTGGCCTAGGATTGGGCCATATATACCTGGAGGTGGACATTATACCAGGAAGGGGAAAAATAAAGGATGGGGACATATATACCAGGAGGGGTTCAGGAGGGGGCATATATACCAGGATAGGAACAAATAAACCAGGATGTAAACATATATCAGGAGAGGGATATATATACCAGAAAGAGGAGATATTTACCTGGATGGGGACATATACCAGAAGGGGAAAATACATTTATATGTAAGCTTGGCTTTTATGTTTTGTATCAATAAAAGCCATGTTTACATATAAATAGCCGGGTGTGCACATTTTTTAATATCCAGCTATTTCCTTACATGTTACAATTCATTTTTTTGCATATATTTTTGTTAGCACCCTTCTCTTTATTTATATTTATTACACTGTGGTGCCCACTACGTCTTTTTTGACAAAGTGTTGTGAGGAGCAATGTGCGTGGGGGATATTATACAGAGGGACAATGAGTGTATGAGGGGATATTATACAGAAGGGCAGTTTATATGGGGCGATATTATAGAAAGGAAGTGTGTGCAGGGTGATATTATACAGGGGGCAGTGTGCGAGGGATATTATACATTGGGACAATGTATGGGGGATATTACACAGGGCAGTGTGTGGAGGATATTATACAGAGGGGCAGTGTGTGGGAGAGATATTGTACAGAGGGTCAATGTTTGTGGGGGATATTATACAGAGGTGTAGTGTGTGGGAGGATATACAGAAGGGCAGTATGTGTGTGGAGATATTATACAGAGAGGCAGTATGTGGGGGGATATACATAGGGGCACTGTGGAAGAAATATTATGGAGAGGGGCGGTGTACAGGGTGTATTATGGAGCAGGGCAGTGTAGGGGTTGTATTATTAATTTTATGGAACAAATTCAAGGGTGCTAACACTTTCTGTCATGACTGTGTGTTTCTTGTGTGCGTGTGTGTGTGTGTGTGTCTGTATATATATGTATATGTATATATATGTATATATATAGATAGATAGATATACAGTAGATATAGATATATATATAGGTAAAAAGATCTATAGCGGAGGGACTATGGAAGGTTTGAGTGTTGGAGGTGGAGCTGGGGGTGGCCCTGAAATCTCTGATGGCAGCCCTGCTCTGCTCCGCTCTATAGCTCCTAGGCCCTCTACAGAGGTGTAGTGTGTGGGAGGATATACAGAGGGGCAGTATGTGTGTGGAGATATTATACAGAGAGGCAGTATGTGGGGGGATATACATAGGGGCACTGTGGAAGAAATATTATGGAGAGGGGCGGTGTACAGGGTGTATTATTGAGCAGGGCAGTGTAGGGGTTGTATTATTAATTTTATGGAACAAATTCAAGGGTGCTAACACTTTCTGTCATGACTGTGTGTTTCTTGTGTGCGTGTGTGTGTGTGTCTGTATATATATGTATATGTATATATATGTATATATATAGATAGATAGATATACAGTAGATATAGATATATATATAGGTAAAAAGATCTATAGCGGAGGGACTATGGAAGGTTTGAGTGTTGGAGGTGGAGCTGGGGGTGGCCCTGAAATCTCTGATGGCAGCCCTGCTCTGCTCCGCTCTATAGCTTTCAAGGACCTCCCTATCTTCTGGTTCTCCTCCTTCCTCACTGACTGCTCCTGCACTGTATCCTTTGCTGGCTCCTCTTCCTCCCCTGTTCCTCTTACTATCGGCGTTCCTAACAGTTCAGTCCTAGGCCCCCTTCTCTTCTCGCTATATATCACTCCTATTGAACTAACCAGCAGATTTGGTTTTAGTACTATTTCTATGCTGATGGTACCCAATTATACACAACTTCTCCTGAGATCTCTCATGCAGTGGGCGGCATGGTGGCTCAGTGGTTAGTACTGCAACTGTGTAGCAATGGGGTCCTAGGTTCGAATCCCACCAAGGACAACATCTGCAAGGAGTTTGTTTGTTCTCCCTGTGTTTGCGTGAGTTTCCTCCTACACTCCAAAGACATACAGATAGTGAATTTAGATTGTGAGTGTTCCTGATGTATGTAAAGCACTGCAGAATATGTTAGTGCTATATAAACATAAAGATTTATTTATTGCAGTGCTACAGAATAACTGTGTCTTATCTGCCATCTATCTGAATTTGAATAGGTCTAAAGGATACTTTACACGCTGCAATCTCACTAGCGAGATCGCAGGCGATCGTACCCACCCCCGTCGGTTGTGTGACATGGGCAAATTGCTGCCCGTGCCGCACAACCTCGCTTACCCCCGTCACATGCACTTACCTGCCCTGCGACGTCGCTCTGGCCGGCGATCCGCCTCCTTTCTAAGGGGGAGGTTCGTGCGGCGTCATAGCGACGTCACACAGCAGGCATCCAATAGAAGCAGAGGGGCGGAGATGAGCGGGACGTAACATCCCATCCACCTCCTTCCTTCCTCATTGGAGTTGAAGGCAGGTAAGGAGATGTTCGTCGCTCCTGTGGTGTCACACACAGCGATGTGTGGTGCAGCAGGAACGAGGAACAACATCGCTAATAAGCAGAAAATGATTTTTAGTTTCAGGACGACTTCTCCGCGGCAAACGATTTTGACTGCTTTTGCGATCGTTTAAGGTCGGTCGTACTTGTCACACACTGCGATATCGTTAATGACTAGAGATGAGCGAACCGGTCCCGGTTCGGCTCGAGGCCGGTTCGCCGAACGGAGGTCCCGTTCGAGTTCGGCTCGTCGAACGTTCGACGAACCGAACTCGAACTGCATAGGAAACAATGGCAGGCAATCACAAACACAGAAAAACACCTAGAAAACACCCTCAAAGGTGTCCAAAAGGTGACAAACAACTCACAACACATGGGAAAGTGACAAGGACATATACTCATGTGAAAACAAAAGAGCTGGACAAGGAAAAAGAGGAGGACACACAGATATATGAGTATATGCAAGGAAACATCGATTCCATTATTGTGCAACTTGAGCCCTGCTCATTTTAGGCTTCCAATCTTGATAAATTGCCTGAGCTCGCCACGTACGCCTTGGGGATCTTGTCGTGTCCTGCAGCCAGCGTTCTCTCGGAACCTGTCTTCAGTGCTGCTGGGGGTCTGCTGGCAGATAAGCACACATGTCTGTCCACTGACAATGTGGACATGGCTCTCAGAGGACTTTTCTTCCCCTGGGTCAGCCAGGGGACGGGAAAGGCACGCGTATTTTTGAGAGTGCTTCATGCAAAGCATCTTTTTCTTTTTCAAAAGGGGGGTCAACCGATGCCAGTGAAGTGGGGTGTGTGTGGCCCAGTTAGTGGCAACGAAGGAGACTGTGGTTGGAGTCCCCTCGCTGTGTCTCTAAAAGAACCAAGATGAACAAGTCATGGCTCTCAGAGGACTTTTCTTCCCCTGGGTCAGCCAGGGGACGGGAAAGGCACGCGTATTTTTGAGAGTGCTTCATGCAAAGCATCTGTTTCATTTTCAAAAGGGGGCTCAACCGATGCCAGTCAAGTGGGGTGTGTGTGGCCCAATTAGTGGAAACGAGGGAGACTGTGGTTGGGGTCCCCTCGCTTTTGAAAAAAGAACCAAGATGAACAAGTCATGGCTCTCAGAGGACTTTTCTTCCCTTGGGTCATCCAGGGGAGGCGAAAGGCACGCGTATTTTTCAGAGTGCTTCATGCAAAGCATCTTTTTCTTTTTCAAAAGGGGGCTCAACCGATGCCAGTCAAGTGGGGTGTGTGTGGCCCAGTTAGTGGAAACGAGGGAGACTGTGGTTGGAGTCCCCTCGCTGTGTCTCTAAAAGAACCAAGATGAACAAGTCATGGCTCTCAGAGGACTTTTCTTCCCCTGGGTCAGCCAGGGGACGGGAAAGGCACGCGTATTTTTGAGAGTGCTTCATGCAAAGCATCTTTTTCTTTTTCAAAAGGGGGGTCAACCGATGCCAGTCAAGTGGGGTGTGTGTGGCCCAGTTAGTGGAAACGAGGGAGACTGTGGTTGGAGTCCCCTCGCTGTGTTTCTAAAAGAACCAAGATGAACAAGTCATGGCTCTCAGAGGACTTTTCTTCCCTTGGGTCATCCAGGGGAGGCGAAAGGCACGCGTATTTTTCAGAGTGCTTCATGCAAAGCATCTTTTTCTTTTTCAAAAGGGGGCTCAACCGATGCCAGTCAAGTGGGGTGTGTGTGGCCCAGTTAGTGGAAACGAGGGAGACTGTGGTTGGAGTCCCCTCGCTGTGTCTCTAAAAGAACCAAGATGAACAAGTCATGGCTCTCAGAGGACTTTTCTTCCCCTGGGTCAGCCAGGGGACGGGAAAGGCACGCGTATTTTTGAGAGTGCTTCATGCAAAGCATCTTTTTCTTTTTCAAAAGGGGGGTCAACCGATGCCAGTCAAGTGGGGTGTGTGTGGCCCAGTTAGTGGAAACGAGGGAGACTGTGGTTGGAGTCCCCTCGCTGTGTTTCTAAAAGAACCAAGATGAACAAGTCATGGCTCTCAGAGGACTTTTCTTCCCCTGGGTCAGCCAGGGGACGGGAAAGGCACGCGTATTTTTGAGAGTTCTTCATGCAAAGCATCTTTTTCTTTTTCAAAAGGGGGCTCAACCGATGCCAGTCAAGTGGGGTGTGTGTGGCCCAGTTAGTGGAAACGAGGGAGACTGTGGTTGGAGTCCCCTCGCTGTGTCTCTAAAAGAACCAAGATGAACAAGTCATGGCTCTCAGAGGACTTTTCTTCCCCTGGGTCAGCCAGGGGACGGGAAAGGCACGCGTATTTTTGAGAGTGCTTCATGCAAAGCATCTTTTTCTTTTTCAAAAGGGGGGTCAACCGATGCCAGTCAAGTGGGGTGTGTGTGGCCCAGTTAGTGGAAACGAGGGAGACTGTGGTTGGAGTCCCCTCGCTGTGTCTCTAAAAGAACCAAGATGAACAAGTCATGGCTCTCAGAGGAGTTTTCTTCCCCTGGGTCAGCCAGGGGACGGGAAAGGCACGCGTATTTTTGAGAGTGCTTCATGCAAAGCATCTTTTTCTTTTTCAAAAGGGGGCTCAACCGATGCCAGTCAAGTGGGGTGTGTGTGGCCCAGTTAGTGGAAACGAGGGAGACTGTGGTTGGAGTCCCCTCGCTGTGTCTCTAAAAGAACCAAGATGAACAAGTCATGGCTCTCAGAGGACTTTTCTTCCCCTGGGTCAGCCAGGGGACGGGAAAGGCACGCGTATTTTTGAGAGTGCTTCATGCAAAGCATCTTTTTCTTTTTCAAAAGGGGGCTCAACCGATGCCAGTCAAGTGGGGTGTGTGTGGCCCAGTTAGTGGAAACGAGGGAGACTGTGGTTGGAGTCCCCTCGCTGTGTTTTACATGCTTCTAGAAGGGCATGACATTGCTTGGAGGTTGACTTTCATCATCTGCAAACTGTTGGCTACCAAAATGCTGCCTTTCCAACAACTGTGGTTATAGACAATGAGGAACATACTGATGAAGATGAGACGCAGATACCCGATTGGGATGACAACTGAAATATTCGGTCAGGGCAAGAAGAGGCTCGGTCTGAGGGGGAGGGGAGTGCAAACACAACAATTGATGATGAAGTTCTAGATCCCACCTACTGTCAACCCACAGTCAGACACTCGAGGAGGTCAACAGAGGCGTTGGAGGAGGATGCAACCGACGACGAAGTAACCTTGCGCCTTCCTGGACACAGTCGGAGCACTGGTAGCACGTCTACAACTGCATCCTCAGCCACCACTCTGCCTCAGAGCATTATTCAGGGTGGATCAACAGGTCGCATGGCCTCTAAGCCTTGCCTAGCCTGGTCCTTTTTTGACATAAAAAAAGATCGCCCAAATTATGTGATCTGTAACATTTGGCATGGTTATCTTAGTAGAGGTCAAAACCTCAGCAGTTTGACAACTTCTTCCATGAATCGTCACATGAATAAATATCATATGGCCTGGTGGGAAGCTCACCGTGCTGCAATGCGGCCTAGCGGAGCCAACCATCCACCGCTTGCCCCTTCCAGTGCATCCGCGCGCTCGTCATCTTCTAGGACTGTGGGGACAGCTGTCACACCTGTTTTTCCACCCACAACTTCCACCACTGTAACCGCAACAGGCAGTTTGCTTGGTAGGTCGTCAGTTGGTTTGGAAGGGGAAACAAGTAATTGTGTACAGCTCTCTCAAACATCGATAGCACCAACGTTGGATGAAGGCAACATCATGTCTCCGCCTGCACTTTCCTCACAAACCTGCATTTTTCCAGGGACACCCTACTCAACACCGTCTACACACAGCAGCCAGATCTCTGTCCCTCAGATGTGGTCAAATAAAAGGCCACTTCCTGCGACCCATGACAAAGCTAAGAGGTTGACTCTATCCCTCTGTAAGCTGTTGGCTACCGAAATGCTGCCTTTCCGCCTAGTGGACACACAGGATTTTAGAGACCTTATGTCTGTCGCTGTGCCCCAGTAGCAGATGCCTAGTCGCCACTACTTCTCTAAGAAAGGTGTGCCCGCGCTACACCAACATGTCGCACACAACATCACCGCTTCCTTGAGAAACTCTGTGTGTGAACGGGTGCATTTCACCACCGATACTTGGACCAGTAAGCATGGACAGGGACGTTACATGTCGCTGACTGGCCACTGGGTAACTATGGTGATAGATGGTGAAGGGTCTGCTGCACAAGTCTTGCCGTCCCCACGACTTGTGTGTCAATCCTCTGTCTGTCCAAGTTCCGCCACTGCTTCTGCATCCTCCACCTCATCTGGGTCCTCCACCTCCGCCCCATGCCTGCCTGGTCAGGCCACCAGCGTTCTCACTGCGCAGAAGGAATCACGCAACCCTCATTACTATGCTGGCAGCAGAGCGCAACGGCATCAGGCGGTCTTTAGCTTGACATGTCTTGGGAATAAGAGTCACAGAGCTGAGGAGTTGTGGTCAGCTCTGCGGTCCGAGTTAAATAAATGGTTGTCTCCACTCAACCTACAGCCTGGTAAGGCCGTGTGCGACAATGCTGCAAACCTGGGTGCGGCCCTTCGCCTGGGCAAGCTGGCACACGTGCCTTGTATGGCTCACGTGTTTAACCTTGTTGTCCAGCAATTTTAACCCACTATCACGGCCTAGATGGGCTTCTGCACAGGGCATGGTCACTCTCTGCTCACTTCTGCCGTTTAAACGCCGCAGCTGACTTGACTTGCATTGCTCCAGAAGTCTTTCAGCCTGCCGGTTCATCACCTGAAATGCGATGTATCGACACGCTGGAATTCGACTCTCCACATGATACAGAGACAGCACCAACGAGCCCTGGTGCATTACGTCATGACGTATAGCCTAGGCCAATGAGATGCAGAGGTGGGGCAGATTACACTGCTAGAGTGGTCTCAGATCAAGGACCTATGCACCCTTCTGCACAGTTTCGACATGGCGACGAATATGTTTAGCGCTGACAATGCCATTATCAGCATGACGATTCCAGTCATTTACATGCTGGAGCACACGCTAAACACTATTCGGAGTCAGGGGGTGGGACAACAGGAAGGGGATGAACTACAGGAGGATTCATATGCGCAAGACACAACAACATCACCAAGGTCCAGACGTTCATTATCACCAAGGCGACAGGCATGGGACCATGGGGGACAGGGATCAACAAGGGCGCATGGTAGCAGGCGAGATGTTGAGGAAGGTGCAGGAGGACATGAAGATATGGAGGACAAACTGTCCATGGACATGGAAGACTCAGCAGATGAGGGGGACCTTGCTCAAATTTCAGTTGAAAGAGGTTGGGGGGAGATGTCAGAGGAAGAAAGAACGGTTAGCACCTCTATGCCACAAACACAGCGTGGACTTGGTCCGCATGGCTGCGCAAGACACATGAGTGCCTTCTTGTTGCACTACCTCCAACATGACCCTCGTATTGTCAAAATTAGAAGTGATGATGACTACTGGCTTGCCACACTATTAGATCCCTGGTACAAGTCCAAATTTTGTGACATAATTCCAGCCATAGAAAGGGACGCACTCATGCAGGAGTATCAGCAGAAGCTGTTACTCGATCTTAGATCCGCTTTTCCACCAAACAACCGTGCAGGTGCAGGGAGTGAATCTCCCAGTTGTAACTTGACAAACATGGGACGGTCTCGTCATCTTCAACAGTCTACACGTACCAGTAGGACCGTATCTGGTGCTGGTAACAGCAATTTAATGGAATCTTTTCATAATTTTTTTAGACCCTCCTTTGCAAGGCCACCAGAGACAACAAGTCTGACACATAGTCAACGGCTGGAGAGGATGATACAGGAGTATCTACAAATGAACATCGATGCCATGACTTTGCAAATAGAGCCTTGCTCATTTTGGGCTTCAAATCTAGAAAAATGGCCAGAGCTATCCAGTTACGCCTTGGAGATTTTGTCATGTCCAGCTGCCAGCATTGTCTCTGAACGTGTCTTCAGTGCTGCTGGGTGTGTGCTGACAGATAAGCGCACGCGTCTGTACAGTGACAATGTGGACAGACTGACGTTCATCAAAATTAACAAGTCATGGATCCAGAATGAATTTACAACCCCTGTGTCATCCTGGGGAGAGTAAATGCTTGTGGATTTTGAATGTGCTTGATGCAAATCTAGCTGTGAAGTGTACAACTATGGCACAACTGCTGCCACTGAATGGGTGGGTGTGTGTGGGGCACAATTTTTGGAAAAAAGGGAGGCTCCGCTTGGAGTAACCCTTGCTTACATTGTTTTTAAAAGGAGCCAAGATGACCAAGTCATGGTTCAGCAAAGACTTTATCTACCTACCCCGGTGTCATGCTGGGGACGGTTAATTATGCCGTATTTTTGAATGTGCTTGATGCAAATTAAAACATCCTGTTTGCAACTAGGGCACAAGTGCTGCCATTGATGGGGTGTCTGTGTGCCCAATTTTTGGAAAAAAAGGGAGACTCCGCTTGGAGTAACCCTTGCTTGCTGTGTTTTTTAAAAATGATACAAGATGAACAGATCTGAAGGCAAGATGAAGGCAACATCATGTCTCCGCCTGCACTTTCCTCACAAACCTGCATTTTTCCAGGGACACCCTACTCAACACCGTCTACAGACAGCAGCCAGATCTCTGTCCCTCAGATGTGGTCAAATAAAAGGCCACTTCCTGCGACCCATGACAAAGCTAAGTGGTTGACTCTATCCCTCTGTAAGCTGTTGGCTACCGAAATCTTGCCTTTCCGCCTAGTGGACACACAGGATTTTAGAGACCTTATGTCTCTCGCTATGCCCCAGTACCAGATGCCCAATCACCACTGCTTCTCCAAGAAAAGCATGCCCGCGCTACACCAGCATGTCGCACACAACATCACCACTTCCTTGAGAAAATCTGTGTGCGACAGGGTGCATTTCAACACAGATACTTGGACCAGTAAGCATAGACAGGGTCATTACATGTCACTGACTGGGCACTGGCAAACTATGGTGAGAGATGGAGAAGGGTCTGCTGTACAAGTCTTGCCGTCCCCACGAGTTGTTTCAATCCTTCTTCTGTATGTAGAAGTTAATACACTGCTTCTGCCTCTTCAACCTCGTGTGGGTCCTCCACCTTGGCGCAAACCCTGTGTGGTCAGGCCACACTTCCTTGCAACTGCGCACAAGGACTACCACACACCTCCTTACTATGCTGGCAGCAGAGCTCAATGCCATCAGGCGGTCAAAGTTTTACTTTGAAATGTATGGGAAATGTGAGTCACACCGCTATTCCAGAGAATAGTAGTCAGGCAGGGTCAAAACATTAATTGAGGAACAGGAACAGAATGGGACGGCCAGGACTTAATCAGAAAACAAGCAGAGGTGAAATGCGGATCGGCCAACAAGGTACATAAACAGCAAGCAGGAAAAGTAGTAAGGTAACAAGCACACAAAATCATAAAACTGAACTGGGGGTAAAATTAACCAGAGGTTCATAGCTATGGCTGGCAGTGGTCTGCAGACAGGATGGGCATAAAAAAGGGTGTGGTGTCTTCCCATTGGTTGTAGCTGAATGATGGTATTTCATCTGTGAGATACCCACCAGCTACATTCAGCCAGAGATTCTGCATCTGTCAAGGTAATGCACCCAGTGGATGAGCATAACCTGCGTCCACCTGCGCCGCTGGCATCGACTACTCTCCCATCATCAGCAATATTCATGAAAGGAACACGTTGTCACCTGGCGACCGGAGTACAAATTGACGGAGCGTACTCCGTTGGTGACTTAACAGCCGTGTGCGGCAATGATGCAAACCTGGCTGCGGGCCATCCTCAGGGCAATGTGACACACGTGCCTTGTATGGCTCACGTGTTGAACCGAATTCTCCAGCAATTTTTAAAACACCATCACGGCCTACATGGACTTGTGCAGCGGGCACGCTCGCTATGTGCTCACTTCCATCGTGCGCACACAGCAGCTCAACAACTTTCATCACTCCGGAAGTCTTAGGGTCTGGCAGTTAAACGCCGGAAATGCAATGTTCCGACACGCAGGAATTGGAATCTGCACATGTTGCAGCGTGTGTGGCAGCACCGCAGAGCCCTGCTGAAATACGGTAAGACATATAGCCTGGGATAACTTGATCAAGAGGTGGTGCAGATCACGCTGCTGGAGTGGTGTCAGATCAAGGACCTATGCACCCTGCTACACAGTTCACAAATGTCGACGAAGATGTTTAGCACTGGCAATGTCATTCTCAGCGTGACAATTCTGGTCATCTACATGATGGAGCACACTGTAATTATTATTCGGAGTCAGGTGTTGGGACAAGAGGAAGGGGAGGAAGTACAGGAGGAGTCATATGCGGAAGGGATAACAAGATCCACGAGGTCCAGATGGTCAGCGGCACCTATGCGGCATTCATGGTGAGGGAGAGGGATTAACAAGGGCGCATAGTATCAGCAAAAAGTGTTGATGAAAGTGCAGGAGCCCATGAAGAAATGGAGGACGAACTGGCGATGGGCATGGAAGACTCAGCAGATGAGTGAGAGCTTGATCACATTTCGGTTGTGCGAGGTTGTGGGGAGAGGGCAGAGGAAGGAGGCACGATTCTCACCTCTCTGCCACCAACACACCAAGGACTTGGTCCTCCTGGATGCACAAGACACATGAGCGCCTTCTTGCTGCACTACCTACATGACCCTCGGATTGTATGAATTTGAAGTAATCCTGAATACTGGGTTGCCACACTGTTAGATCCCCGGTACAAGACAAAATTTGGCGAACTAATTCCTGCCATAGAAATGGACGCACGTATGCAGGAGTATCAGCAGAAGGTGGTACGGATTCTTAGATCTACTTTTCCACTAAACACCAGTGCTGCACAGAGTGAATCTCAACGCTTTGTCATGGATAGGAGGAAATGGTCTTTTCCTTGTCCACATCGGAGGGACCGAGGGCTGGCTGCTGTGCTGAGATGGCGTTGAGTACGGTGTCCCTGCACAGTTGCACTTTTGGTCATATCCCAAAATGAGTTGAAAAAGGACAGATGCTGTTGGAAAGGGGAACAGGTGTGTTGGAAAGGGGAAAAAAGTTTTGGTCCGTGGATTTGGAGGTTAAGCAACTGTAACATTTGCTGAAGAAACACCATCTGTTACAGTGGGACTGGCAGATTTGGATAAAGTGGTATATAATCTGTGACCGCTATATAACGAAAATTAATAAGAAAAGAAAGAGAAAGGTATATATCCCCATCAGCAGTCAGTGTCCACCGTGCTCCCAGTTGGAAAAGGAGAGGTTGGCAACTGGAAGGTTTGGAGGAGGATACAGAGCTGTGTGGCTATGAAACTAATAGTAGCCTGAACCGAGTTAGACGCCATTCGGATCTGGAGACTGTGAGCCCTGTTAGCGTCACAGGGTCCACATGCCCGCCCAGCCCAGGAACTCCCTGTTAACAACACAGGGGCTATTGAGTACGCTGACCGTGTGCGTAGGGGCACACCTGTGGACAGCAGGCGCATCAGCAGCAGCAGGCCTGTTAATGCCACTGGGCTGCACAAGCAGGACTGGTAGGACAGGAGCTGGTCTTAACCGTTCTGCGTTACCAACTGTGGTGGTGGCCTGCATCGACACCCTATCCCTGCCTACCTCTGGCCTAAAGCCGCAATGGGTTCAACACATGGAGGTGTGCTCTTTCGGAGCATAATAGAAGACAGCTTTAGCATGGTGTCTAGGCACAAAACAGGACTTAGACCCGGCACGGAATGCAAGCACCTGTGCAAAGAGGCTTTTCACACTTAGTGTGGGAGCATGCGCTGTATCCCGAAAAGAAGACTTAGCGTCAGGAATAACACATTCAGGCTGAGCATACTCACTAGGCGAAACACTGTAATTATGCTGCAGCTGGGGTACAATCGGCACACGCATGCGCACTAGCTGCCTCTCCACACTTAGACTTGGAGGGGAAATTGCTCTTGGAGATGCTGTCTATGAACAGAAGGAAAAGCTAAAGGAAGCCTGACTTTCTATCCCTCCGAATTATGAAATGCAGCAATGAATTCCATGAGTTTGCTATAACATTATCGTAGCAAAATGTGCATGAGGGTGTCATGTAGAGGTGCTAGAAATAGCTTGTCACCAGTGGGGCACTAATGGAATACAACAGCCAGTTCTATGATGCCACTAAATGGCAGTATTTTGTGCTATCATCATAGCTTATTAAAAACAGAGCAGGAGGTTGTCATGCAGAGGTGCTGCACATAGATTTGCAGTAGTGTGAATAGACAAAAGTACAATAGCCACGTTTAGGATGCCACTAGGTACACTGAGTGTTTGCTAGTATAATGGCTTAGTTTAAAAAAGTTTGAGTGTGCAATGCAGGCAGACGTGCTGCAAATATGTTTACAATAGTGTGAATAGACAAAAGTACAATAGCCACGTTTAGGATGCCACTAGGTACACTGAGTGTTTGCTAGTATAATGGCTGAGTTAAAAAAAGTTTGAGTGTGCAATGCAGGCAGACGTGCTGCAAATATGTTTACAATAGTGGGAATAGACAAAAGTACAATAGCCACGTTTAGGATGCCACTAGGTACACTGAGTGTTTGCTAGTATAATGGCTGAGTTAAAAAAAGGTGGAGTGTGCAATGCAGGCAGGCGTGCTGCAAATATGTTTACAATAGTGTGAATAGACAAAAGTACAATAGCCACGTTTAGGATGCCACTAGGTACACTGAGTGTTTGCTAGTATAATGGCTTAGTTTAAAAAAGTTTGAGTGTGCAATGCAGGCAGACGTGCTGCAAATATGTTTACAATAGTGGGAATAGACAAAAGTACAATAGCCACGTTTAGGATGCCACTAGGTACACTGAGTGTTTGCTAGTATAATGGCTGAGTTAAAAAAAGGTGGAGTGTGCAATGCAGGCAGACGTGCTGCAAATATGTTTACAATAGTGTGAATAGACAAAAGTACAATAGTCACGTTTAGGATGCCACTAGGTACACTGAGTGTTTGCTAGTATAATGGCTTAGTTAAAAAGAGTTTGAGTGTGCAATGCAGGCAGATGTGCTGCAAATATCTTTCCACTAGTGTGACTACACAAAAGTACAATAGCCACGTTTAGGATGCCACTAGGTACACTGAGTGTTTGCTAGTATAATGGCTGAGTTAAAAAAAGGTGGAGTGTGCAATGCAGGCAGACGTGCTGCAAATATGTTTACAATAGTGTGAATAGACAAAAGTACAATAGCCACGTTTAGGATGCCACTAGGTACACTGACTGTTTGCTAGTATAATGGCTTAGTTTAAAAAAGTTTGAGTGTGCAATGCAGGCAGACATGCTGCAAATATGTTTACAATAGTGTGAATAGACAAAAGTACAATAGTCACGTTTAGGATGCCACTAGGTACACTGAGTGTTTGCTAGTATAATGGCTTAGTTAAAAAGAGTTTGAGTGTGCAATGCAGGCAGATGTGCTGCAAATATCTTTCCACTAGTGTGACTACACAAAAGTACAATAGCCACGTTTAGGATGCCACTAGGTACACTGAGTGTTTGCTAGTATAATGGCTGAGTTAAAAAAAGGTGGAGTGTGCAATGCAGGCAGACGTGCTGCAAATATGTTTACAATAGTGTGAATAGACAAAAGTACAATAGTCACGTTTAGGATGCCACTAGGTACACTGAGTGTTTGCTAGTATAATGGCTTAGTTAAAAAGAGTTTGAGTGTGCAATGCAGGCAGATGTGCTGCAAATATCTTTCCACTAGTGTGACTACACAAAAGTACAATAGCCACGTTTAGGATGCCACTAGGTACACTGAGTGTTTGCTAGTATAATGGCTGAGTTTAAAAAAGTTTGAGTGTGCAATGCAGGCAGACGTGCTGCAAATATGTTTACAATAGTGTGAATAGACAAAAGTACAATAGCCACGTTTAGGATGCCACTAGGTACACTGAGTGTTTGCTAGTATAATGGCTTAGTTTAAAAAAGTTTGAGTGTGCAATGCAGGCAGACGTGCTGCAAATATGTTTACAATAGTGTGAATAGACAAAAGTACAATAGCCACGTTTAGGATGCCACTAGGTACACTGAGCGTTTGCTAGTATAATGGCTGAGTTAAAAAAAGTTTGAGTGTGCAATGCAGGCAGACGTGCTGCAAATATGTTTACAATAGTGGGAATAGACAAAAGTACAATAGCCACGTTTAGGATGCCACTAGGTACACTGAGTGTTTGCTAGTATAATGGCTTAGTTAAAAAGAGTTTGAGTGTGCAATGCAGGCAGATGTGCTGCAAATATCTTTCCACTAGTGTGACTACACAAAAGTACAATAGCCACGTTTAGGATGCCACTAGGTACACTGAGTGTTTGCTAGTATAATGGCTGAGTTAAAAAAAGGTGGAGTGTGCAATGCAGGCAGACGTGCTGCAAATATGTTTACAATAGTGTGAATAGACAAAAGTACAATAGCCACGTTTAGGATGCCACTAGGTACACTGAGTGTTTGCTAGTATAATGGCTTAGTTTAAAAAAGTTTGAGTGTGCAATGCAGGCAGACGTGCTGCAAATATGTTTACAATAGTGTGAATAGACAAAAGTACAATAGCCACGTTTAGGATGCCACTAGGTACACTGAGTGTTTGCTAGTATAATGGCTGAGTTAAAAAAAGGTGGAGTGTGCAATGCAGGCAGACGTGCTGCAAATATGTTTACAATAGTGTGAATAGACAAAAGTACAATAGCCACGTTTAGGATGCCACTAGGTACACTGAGTGTTTGCTAGTATAATGGCTGAGTTAAAAAAAGTTTGAGTGTGCAATGCAGGCAGACGTGCTGCAAATATGTTTACAATAGTGTGAATAGACAAAAGTACAATAGCCACGTTTAGGATGCCACTAGGTACACTGAGTGTTTGCTAGTATAATGGCTGAGTTAAAAAAAGTTTGAGTGTGCAATGCAGGCAGACGTGCTGCAAATATGTTTACAATAGTGTGAATAGACAAAAGTACAATAGCCACGTTTAGGATGCCACTAGGTACACTGAGTGTTTGCTAGTATAATGGCTGAGTTAAAAAAAGGTGGAGTGTGCAATGCAGGCAGACGTGCTGCAAATATGTTTACAATAGTGTGAATAGACAAAAGTACAATAGCCACGTTTAGGATGCCACTAGGTACACTGAGTGTTTGCTAGTAGAATGGCTGAGTTAAAAAAAGGTGGAGTGTGCAATGCAGGCAGACGTGCTGCAAATATGTTTACAATAGTGTGAATAGACAAAAGTACAATAGCCACGTTTAGGATGCCACTAGGTACACTGAGTGTTTGCTAGTATAATGGCTTAGTTTAAAAAAGTTTGAGTGTGCAATGCAGGCAGACGTGCTGCAAATATGTTTACAATAGTGTGAATAGACAAAAGTACAATAGCCACGTTTAGGATGCCACTAGGTACACTGAGTGTTTGCTAGTATAATGGCTGAGTTAAAAAAAGTTTGAGTGTGCAATGCAGGCAGACGTGCTGCAAATATGTTTACAATAGTGTGAATAGACAAAAGTACAATAGCCACGTTTAGGATGCCACTAGGTACACTGAGTGTTTGCTAGTATAATGGCTGAGTTAAAAAAAGGTGGAGTGTGCAATGCAGGCAGACGTGCTGCAAATATGTTTACAATAGTGTGAATAGACAAAAGTACAATAGCCACGTTTAGGATGCCACTAGGTACACTGAGTGTTTGCTAGTATAATGGCTGAGTTAAAAAAAGTTTGAGTGTGCAATGCAGGCAGACGTGCTGCAAATATGTTTACAATAGTGTGAATAGACAAAAGTACAATAGCCACGTTTAGGATGCCACTAGGTACACTGAGTGTTTGCTAGTATAATGGCTTAGTTAAAAAAAGGTGGAGTGTGCAATGCAGGCAGACGTGCTGCAAATATGTTTACAATAGTGTGAATAGACAAAAGTACAATAGTCACGTTTAGGATGCCACTAGGTACACTGAGTGTTTGCTAGTATAATGGCTTAGTTAAAAAGAGTTTGAGTGTGCAATGCAGGCAGATGTGCTGCAAATATGTTTACAATAGTGTGAATAGACAAAAGTACAATAGTCACGTTTAGGATGCCACTAGGTACACTGAGTGTTTGCTAGTATAATGGCTGAGTTAAAAAAAGGTGGAGTGTGCAATGCAGGCAGACGTGCTGCAAATATGTTTACAATAGTGTGAATAGACAAAAGTACAATAGTCACGTTTAGGATGCCACTAGGTACACTGAGTGTTTGCTAGTATAATGGCTTAGTTAAAAAGAGTTTGAGTGTGCAATGCAGGCAGATGTGCTGCAAATATGTTTACAATAGTGTGAATAGACAAAAGTACAATAGTCACGTTTAGGATGCCACTAGGTACACTGAGTGTTTGCTAGTATAATGGCTGAGTTAAAAAAAGGTGGAGTGTGCAATGCAGGCAGACGTGCTGCAAATATGTTTACAATAGTGTGAATAGACAAAAGTACAATAGTCACGTTTAGGATGCCACTAGGTACACTGAGTGTTTGCTAGTATAATGGCTTAGTTAAAAAGAGTTTGAGTGTGCAATGCAGGCAGATGTGCTGCAAATATCTTTCCACTAGTGTGACTACACAAAAGTACAATAGCCACGTTTAGGATGCCACTAGGTACACTGAGTGTTTGCTAGTATAATGGCTGAGTTAAAAAAAGGTGGAGTGTGCAATGCAGGCAGACGTGCTGCAAATATGTTTACAATAGTGTGAATAGACAAAAGTACAATAGTCACGTTTAGGATGCCACTAGGTACACTGAGTGTTTGCTAGTATAATGGCTTAGTTAAAAAGAGTTTGAGTGTGCAATGCAGGCAGATGTGCTGCAAATATCTTTCCACTAGTGTGACTACACAAAAGTACAATAGCCACGTTTAGGATGCCACTAGGTACACTGAGTGTTTGCTAGTATAATGGCTGAGTTTAAAAAAGGTGGAGTGTGCAATGCAGGCAGACGTGCTGCAAATATGTTTACAATAGTGTGAATAGACAAAAGTACAATAGCCACGTTTAGGATGCCACTAGGTACACTGAGTGTTTGCTAGTATAATGGCTTAGTTTAAAAAAGTTTGAGTGTGCAATGCAGGCAGACGTGCTGCAAATATGTTTACAATAGTGTGAATAGACAAAAGTACAATAGCCACGTTTAGGATGCCACTAGGTACACTGAGTGTTTGCTAGTATAATGGCTGAGTTAAAAAAAGGTGGAGTGTGCAATGCAGGCAGACGTGCTGCAAATATGTTTACAATAGTGTGAATAGACAAAAGTACAATAGCCACGTTTAGGATGCCACTAGGTACACTGAGTGTTTGCTAGTATAATGGCTGAGTTAAAAAAAGTTTGAGTGTGCAATGCAGGCAGACGTGCTGCAAATATGTTTACAATAGTGTGAATAGACAAAAGTACAATAGCCACGTTTAGGATGCCACTAGGTACACTGAGTGTTTGCTAGTATAATGGCTGAGTTAAAAAAAGGTGGAGTGTGCAATGCAGGCAGACGTGCTGCAAATATGTTTACAATAGTGTGAATAGACAAAAGTACAATAGCCACGTTTAGGATGCCACTAGGTACACTGAGTGTTTGCTAGTAGAATGGCTGAGTTAAAAAAAGGTGGAGTGTGCAATGCAGGCAGACGTGCTGCAAATATGTTTACAATAGTGTGAATAGACAAAAGTACAATAGCCACGTTTAGGATGCCACTAGGTACACTGAGTGTTTGCTAGTATAATGGCTTAGTTTAAAAAAGTTTGAGTGTGCAATGCAGGCAGACGTGCTGCAAATATGTTTACAATAGTGTGAATAGACAAAAGTACAATAGCCACGTTTAGGATGCCACTAGGTACACTGAGTGTTTGCTAGTATAATGGCTGAGTTAAAAAAAGTTTGAGTGTGCAATGCAGGCAGACGTGCTGCAAATATGTTTACAATAGTGTGAATAGACAAAAGTACAATAGCCACGTTTAGGATGCCACTAGGTACACTGAGTGTTTGCTAGTATAATGGCTGAGTTAAAAAAAGGTGGAGTGTGCAATGCAGGCAGACGTGCTGCAAATATGTTTACAATAGTGTGAATAGACAAAAGTACAATAGCCACGTTTAGGATGCCACTAGGTACACTGAGTGTTTGCTAGTATAATGGCTGAGTTAAAAAAAGTTTGAGTGTGCAATGCAGGCAGACGTGCTGCAAATATGTTTACAATAGTGTGAATAGACAAAAGTACAATAGCCACGTTTAGGATGCCACTAGGTACACTGAGTGTTTGCTAGTATAATGGCTGAGTTAAAAAAAGGTGGAGTGTGCAATGCAGGCAGACGTGCTGCAAATATGTTTACAATAGTGTGAATAGACAAAAGTACAATAGCCATGTTTAGGATGCCACTAGGTACACTGAGTGTTTGCTAGTATAATGGCTGAGTTAAAAAAAGGTGGAGTGTGCAATGCAGGCAGACGTGCTGCAAATATGTTTACAATAGTGTGAATAGACAAAAGTACAATAGCCACGTTTAGGATGGCACTAGGTACACTGAGTGTTTGCTAGTATAATGGCTTAGTTTAAAAAAGTTTGAGTGTGCAATGCAGGCAGACGTGCTGCAAATATGTTTACAATAGTGTGAATAGACAAAAGTACAATAGCCACGTTTAGGATGCCACTAGGTACACTGAGTGTTTGCTAGTATAATGGCTTAGTTTGAAAAAGTTTGAGTGTGCAATGCAGGCAGACGTGCTGCAAATATGTTTACAATAGTGTGAATAGACAAAAGTACAATAGTCACGTTTAGGATGCCACTAGGTACACTGAGTGTTTGCTAGTATAATGGCTGAGTTAAAAAAAGGTGGAGTGTGCAATGCAGGCAGACGTGCTGCAAATATGTTTACAATAGTGTGAATAGACAAAAGTACAATAGCCACGTTTAGGATGCCACTAGGTACACTGAGTGTTTGCTAGTATAATGGCTGAGTTAAAAAAGGTGGAGTGTGCAATGCAGGCAGACGTGCTGCAAATATGTTTACAATAGTGTGAATAGACAAAAGTACAATAGCCACGTTTAGAATGCCACTAGGTACACTGAGTGTTTGCTAGTAGAATGGCTGAGTTAAAAAAAGGTGGAGTGTGCAATGCAGGCAGACGTGCTGCAAATATGTTTACAATAGTGTGAATAGACAAAAGTACAATAGCCACGTTTAGGATGCCACTAGGTACACTGAGTGTTTGCTAGTATAATGGCTTAGTTTAAAAATGTTTGAGTGTGCAATGCAGGCAGACGTGCTGCAAATATGTTTACAATAGTGTGAATAGACAAAAGTACAATAGCCACGTTTAGGATGCCACTAGGTACACTGAGTGTTTGCTAGTATAATGGCTGAGTTAAAAAAAGTTTGAGTGTGCAATGCAGGCAGACGTGCTGCAAATATGTTTACAATAGTGTGAATAGACAAAAGTACAATAGCCACGTTTAGGATGCCACTAGGTACACTGAGTGTTTGCTAGTATAATGGCTGAGTTAAAAAAAGGTGGAGTGTGCAATGCAGGCAGACGTGCTGCAAATATGTTTACAATAGTGTGAATAGACAAAAGTACAATAGCCACGTTTAGGATGCCACTAGGTACACTGAGTGTTTGCTAGTATAATGGCTGAGTTAAAAAAAGTTTGAGTGTGCAATGCAGGCAGACGTGCTGCAAATATGTTTACAATAGTGTGAATAGACAAAAGTACAATAGCCACGTTTAGGATGCCACTAGGTACACTGAGTGTTTGCTAGTATAATGGCTGAGTTAAAAAAAGGTGGAGTGTGCAATGCAGGCAGAGGTGCTGCAAATATGTTTACAATAGTGTGAATAGACAAAAGTACAATAGCCACGTTTAGGATGGCACTAGGTACACTGAGTGTTTGCTAGTATAATGGCTTAGTTTAAAAAAGTTTGAGTGTGCAATGCAGGCAGACGTGCTGCAAATATGTTTACAATAGTGTGAATAGACAAAAGTACAATAGCCACGTTTAGGATGCCACTAGGTACACTGAGTGTTTGCTAGTATAATGGCTTAGTTTGAAAAAGTTTGAGTGTGCAATGCAGGCAGACGTGCTGCAAATATGTTTACAATAGTGTGAATAGACAAAAGTACAATAGTCACGTTTAGGATGCCACTAGGTACACTGAGTGTTTGCTAGTATAATGGCTGAGTTAAAAAAAGGTGGAGTGTGCAATGCAGGCAGACGTGCTGCAAATATGTTTACAATAGTGTGAATAGACAAAAGTACAATAGCCACGTTTAGGATGCCACTAGGTACACTGAGTGTTTGCTAGTATAATGGCTGAGTTAAAAAAAGGTGGAGTGTGCAATGCAGGCAGAGGTGCTGCAAATATGTTTACAATAGTGTGAATAGACAAAAGTGCAATAGTCACGTTTAGGATGCCACTAGGTACACTGAGTGTTTGCTAGTATAATGGCTTAGTTAAAAAGAGTTTGAGTGTGCAATGCAGGCAGATGTGCTGCAAATATCTTTCCACTAGTGTGACTACACAAAAGTACAATAGCCACGTTTAGGATGCCACTAGGTACATTGAGTGTTTGCTAGTATAATGGCTTAGTTTAAAAAAGTTTGAGTGTGCAATGCAGGCAGACGTGCTGCAAATATGTTTACAATAGTGTGAATAGACAAAAGTACAATAGCCACGTTTATGATGCCACTAGGTACACTGAGTGTTTGCTAGTATAATGGCTTAGTTTAAAAAAGTTTGAGTGTGCAATGCAGGCAGACGTGCTGCAAATATGTTTACAATAGTGTGAATAGACAAAAGTACAATAGCCACGTTTAGGATGCCACTAGGTACATTGAGTGTTTGCTAGTATAATGGCTTAGTTTCAAAAAGTTTGAGTGTGCAATGCAGGCAGACGTGCTGCAAATATGTTTACAATAGTGTGAATAGACAAAAGTACAATAGCCACGTTTAGGATGCCACTAGGTACACTGAGTGTTTGCTAGTAAAATGGCTTAGTTATAATGAGTTGGAGTGTGCAGAGGACAGGAGGGTACAGTGGCAGGATTGTGGGGCTCTGGGTAGAGGAATGGAAGCCTGCCTTTCTATTCCCTCCTAATGGTGAAATGCAGGGAGGAAATCCCTGACCTTGGCTACACAGACGCTGTTGCTGTTTGCAGGACCTGTCACCTATGGCTCTCTGACCCTGCCGGTTTGAGCCCTTAAAAGGACTGCTAGAATGTGCTCTCCCTAAGCTGTCTAACGCTGTGTATGCAGCGCATACAGCTGTATCAGCGATAGGACTCAGGAGGACGGAGCTGCGACAGTGATGTCTGACACCAAAGACGCAGAAGGCAGATAATGGCGTCCTGGAGGAAAATGTCCGTTTTTATAATGCAGGGACATGTGACATGGACATCCTATCACACATGCCGTTGCTTCTCTGGCTAAAAGTCCACTTAGCTGTGTGTGTGTCTGGGATTGGCTGACATGCTGGCCCGCCCCACTACACGCGCGCGCTTAGGGAAGGAAGACAAGAAAAAAAAAAAAAAAATGGCGATCGCCATTATAGAAACAGCAGTGATCTGAAGGCGCTGTTCACGCACACTATACACTGAAATGTCATAATAGTGTGATTCACAGAGTGACTTACACTATTACAGCAGAAACCAAGCTAGGATTTAGCTGGTTTTTTGCTGCTAGAACCGTTCTCGAACGTTTCTAGAACTATCGAGCTTTTGCAAAAAAGCTCGAGTTCTAGTTCGATCTAGAACATGCCCCAAAATCACTCGAGCCTAGAACTGGAGAACCTCGAACCGCGAACCGCGCTCAACTCTATTAATGACGTCGGATGTGCGTCACAAACACCGTGACCCCGACGATAATTCATTAACGATATCGCAGTGTGTAAAGCACCCTTATGACTGAACTTCTTATGTTTTCTCTCCCTATTAACCTAAACCCCATATTGCCATTTCCATAGGTGGTTCCACAATAATTCCAAAGCAGCGTGTAAGCTGTCTTGGAGTTATATAGTGACTCAGATCTTTGGCTCGCCTCAAGTGTCTCCTACACCTCAAAAACTTCTTGAGAATCTGTCCTTTTCTTAACTATGACTGCAAAACTTTTATTGTGGCTCTGAATCACTCACCTGGACTACTGGGACTCTATATTAGGCCTCCAACACACTCACGTGAAAATCACGCACGTGCCGCGAGACACGTATTTACCCTGCGTGTTGCGTGTGGTAAGTACGCGTCTTGGGTGCGTGCGGGCCACGTGTGTTCTCCGTGTGCTATCCACAATAGCACATAGAAAACCGGTAATTTGCATACTCACGTGGTCCGCGCTGCTGTCCAGGGTTCTGATCTTCGGCTCCAGCCCCGCCCACTCCCCGCTGACACTGCTTCCAGCCGAGTGGAGGGGAGGAGATTAGCGCCCGTGACAGCTCGCCCACCTCCTTAACACGCTCATAACGAGTGGCGGCTGGCAGGAACATTTAGCAGCGGACGATTCTGCAGGTAATAAGGAGGTGAGTATGTGTTTTTTTTATTTTTGAAATAATGACACGTGTTCTCTGGCACGTATCACATGGAACCTCATCCACACTACATCCGTGTGGTACGGGTGCGGGCCGTGTGACACCCGTGCTGCCGGAGAACACGTGGACATGTCAGAGTGAAAAAATCACGGATGCACGTAAGTACGGAACGGACGCACGTAAGTACGGAACGGACGCACGTTCCATTCCAAAATACTTACGTGTGTCCAAACAATAATGAAAACATAGGTCCACGTGTCTCCTTGCCGCCGTTACGTGAAAAAACTGCCAAACACGTACCGGCGGCACGGATGTTTGTCACAGGCCTTAATTGGATTTCACTTACTAATTCCAGCCTTATTTGATCTATCCTAAATGCAGCAGCAGCCAAGCTCATATTTCTATCCAGTCGCTACATTGATGGCTACACTCTGTGTCAGTCATTACACTGGTTGTCCATCCACTACAGAATCCAAAAGAAATTTATCACTTTTACATACAAAGCTCTCCACTGTTCTGCACCTCCCTACATGTCCTCTCTCATCTCTTTCAACCACTGTAGCCATCGTTTCCATTCTGCTAATGATCTAAAACTAATATCTAAGGCCCCGTCACACATAGCGATGTCGTTAGCGAGATCACTGAAACGTCACAGGTTTTGCTAGCGATCTCGCTATGTGTGACACATAGCAGCCACCGGCCCCCCGCTGTGTTATCGATGATCATACCTCAATGTCCTGGTTCCTTTTTTGATCGTTGGTGTCCCGCTGGGCAGCATGCGTCACTGTGTTTTTGCTTTGTCTTTTCAACGCTCGTCAGAATAGCTGCTGTGTGACAGTGTCCCAACGACCGCCGAGGATCGTTGTTGCATCGTTACTTAGATCTGCCGGTTTGACAGCTCACTAGCAACCATGTAGCGACGTACCAGCAATCCTGACCAGGTTGTATCGCTGTTGGGATCGCTGGAATGTCGCTACGTGTAACTGGACCCTAAAGGGTACTTTACACGCTGCGATCTCACTAGCGAGATCGCAAGTGATCGTACCCGCCCCCATCGGTTGTGCGACATGGGCAAATCGCTGCCTGTGACGCACAACCTCGCTTACCCACGTCACACGGACTTACCTGCCCTGTGACATCGATCCGGCCGGCGATCCGCCTCCTTTCTAAGGGTGCGGTTCGTGTGGCGTCATAGCGACGTCACACGGCAGACGTTCAATAGGAGCGGAGGGGCGGAGATGAGCGGGATGTAACATCCCGCCCACCTCCTTCCTTCCACATTGCCGGTGGAGGCAGGTAAGGAGATGTTCGTCGCTCCTGCGGTGTCACACACAGCGATGTGTGGTGCCGCAGGAATGACGAACTACATCGCTAATAAGCAGAGAACGATTTTTAGTTTCAGGACGACCTCTCCGCGGCAAACGATTTTGACCGCTTTTGTGATCGTTTAAGGTCGATCTTAAGTGTTACACGCTGTGATCTCATTAATGACGCCGGATGTGCGTCACAAACACCGTGACCCCGACAATAATTCATTAGCGATATCGCAGCGTGTAAAGCCCACTTTTGACTCTTGTGCTGCACCAGTTCCTTGGAATGCACCAGTCACAATCCATGCACTAATATTGCATCTCTTCCAACTGGCATATAACGTCAAATCACTAATTTAACTATTCCCTGCTAACCCTTCCTAACTTTTCCTCAGAATCTGGTCCCTCCTAATATCTGTTCTGACATCCTCCATGCTCTTCATAGCATCTTGTATCGTTACTTATAAGGTACTGGCTGAAGATTGTTTCATGCAGCATTATATGATTGATTACTAGTGATGAGTAGAGATGAGCGAACCGGTCCCGGTTCGGCTCGAGGCGGTTCGCCGAACGGGGGGTCTGGCTCGAGTTCGGCTCGTCGAACGTTCGACGAACCGAACTCGAGCCCATAGGAAACAATGGCAGGCAATCACAAACACAGTAAAACACCTAGAAAACACCCTGAAAGGTGTCCAAAAGGTGACAAACAACTCACAACATAACACAAACACATGGGAAAGTGACAAGGACATATACTCATGTGAAAACAAAACAGCTGGACAAGGAAAAAGAGGGAGACACACAGATATATGAGTATATGCAAAGAAACATCGATTCCATTATTGTGCAACTTGAGCCCTGCTCATTTTAGGCTTCCAATCTGGATAAATTGCCTGAGCTCGCCACGTACGCCTTGAGGATCTTGTCGTGTCCTGCAGCCAGCGTTCTCTCGGAACCTGTCTTCAGTGCTGCTGGGGGTCTGCTGGCAGATAAGCACACGTGTCTGTCCACTGACAATGTGGACCTGGCTCTCAGAGGACTTTTCTTCCCCTGGGTCAGCCAGGGGAGGCGAAAGGCACGCGTATTTTTGAGAGTGCTTCATGCAAAGCATCTTTTTCTTTGTCAAAAGGGGGGCTCAACCGATGCCAGTCAAGTGGGGTGTGTGTGGCCCAGTTAGTGGCAACGAGGGAGACTGTGGTTGGAGTCCCCTCGCTGTGTCTCTAAAAGAACCAAGATGAACAAGTCATGGCTCTCAGAGGACTTTTCTTCCCCTGGGTCAGCCAGGGGACGGGAAAGGCACGCGTATTTTTGAGAGTGCTTCATGCAAAGCATCTTTTTCTTTTTCAAAAGGGGGCTCAACCGATGCCAGTCAAGTGGGGTGTGTGTGGCCCAGTTAGTGGCAACGAGGGAGACTGTGGTTGGAGTCCCCTCGCTGTGTCTCTAAAAGAACCAAGATGAACAAGTCATGGCTCTCAGAGGACTTTTCTTCCCCTGGGTCAGCCAGGGGACGGGAAAGGCACGCGTATTTTTGAGAGTGCTTCATGCAAAGCATCTTTTTCTTTTTCAAAAGGGGGCTCAACCGATGCCAGTCAAGTGGGGTGTGTGTGGCCCAGTTAGTGGCAACGAGGGAGACTGTGGTTGGAGTCCCCTCGCTGTGTCTCTAAAAGAACCAAGATGAACAAGTCATGGCTCTCAGAGGACTTTTCTTCCCCTGGGTCAGCCAGGGGACGGGAAAGGCACGCGTATTTTTGAGAGTGCTTCATGCAAAGCATCTTTTTCTTTGTCAAAAGGGGGGGTCAACCGATGCCAGTCAAGTGGGGTGTGTGTGGCCCAGTTAGTGGCAACGAGGGAGACTGTGGTTGGAGTCCCCTCGCTGTGTCTCTAAAAGAACCAAGATGAACAAGTCATGGCTCTCAGAGGACTTTTCTTCCCCTGGGTCAGCCAGGGGACGGGAAAGGCACGCGTATTTTTGAGAGTGCTTCATGCAAAGCATCTTTTTCTTTGTCAAAAGGGGGGGTCAACCGATGCCAGTCAAGTGGGGTGTGTGTGGCCCAGTTAGTGGCAACGAGGGAGACTGTGGTTGGAGTCCCCTCGCTGTGTCTCTAAAAGAACCAAGATGAACAAGTCATGGCTCTCAGAGGACTTTTCTTCCCCTGGGTCAGCCAGGGGACGGGAAAGGCACGCGTATTTTTGAGAGTGCTTCATGCAAAGCATCTTTTTCTTTTTCAAAAGGGGGCTCAACCGATGCCAGTCAAGTGGGGTGTGTGTGGCCCAGTTAGTGGCAACGAGGGAGACTGTGGTTGGAGTCCCCTCGCTGTGTTTTACATGCTTTTAGAAGGGCATGAAATGGCTTGGAGGTTGACTTTCATCATATGCAAACTGTTGGCTACCAAAATGCTGCCTTTCCAACAACTGTGGTTATAGGCAATGAGGAACATACTGATGAAGATGAGACGCAGATACCCGATTGGGATGACAACTTAAATATTCGGTCAGGGCAAGAAGAAACTCGGTCTGAGGGGTAGGGGAGTGCAAACACAACAATTGATGATTAAGTTCTAGATCACACCTACTGTCAACCCACAGTCAGACACTCGAGGAGGTCAACAGAGGCGGTGGAGGAGGATGCAACCGACGTCGAAGTAACCTGGCGCCTTCCTGGACACAGTCGGAGCACTGGTAGCACGTCTACAACTGCATCCTCAGCCACCACTCTGCCTCTGAGCATTATTCGGGGTGGATCAACAGGTCGCATGGCCTCTAAGCCTTGCCTAGCCAGGTCCTTTTTTGACATAGAAAAAGATCGCCCAAATTATGTGATCTGTAAAATTTGTCATGGTTCTCTTAGTAGAGGTCAAAACCTCAGCAGTTTGACAACTTCTTCCATGAATCGTCACATGAATAAATATCATATGGCCCGATGGGAAGCTCACCGTGCTGCAATGCGGCCTAGCGGAGCGAACCATCCACCGCCTGCCCCTTCCAGTGCATCCGCGCGCTCGTCATCTTCTAGGACTGTGGGGACAGCTGTCACACCTGTTTTTCCACCCACAACTTCCACCACTGTAACCGCAACAGGCAGTTTGCTTGGTAGGTCGTCAGTTGGTTTGGAAGGGGAAACAAGTGAGTGTGTACAGCTCTCTCAGACATCGATAGCACCAACTTTGGATGAAGGCAACATCATGTCTCCGCCTGCACTTTCCTCACAAAGCTGCATTTTTCCAGGGACACCCGACTCAACACCGTCTACACACAGCAGCCAGATCTCTGTCCCTCAGATGTGGTCAAATAAAAGGCCACTTCCTGCGACCCATGACAAAGCGAAGAGGTTGACTCTATCCCTCTGTAAGCTGTTGACTACAGAAATGCTGCCTTTCCGCCTAGTGGACACACAGGATTTTAGAGACCTTATGTCTGTCGCTGTGCCCCAGTACCAGATGCCTAGTCGCCACTACTTCTCTAAGAAAGGTGTGCCCGCGCTACACCAGCATGTCGCACACAACATCACCGCTTCCTTGAGAAACTCTGTGTGTGAACGGGTGCATTTCACCACCGATACTTGGACCAGTAAGCATGGACAGGGACGTTACATGTCGCTGACTGGCCACTGGGTAACTATGGTGATAGATGGTGAAGGGTCTGCTGCACAAGTCTTGCCGTCCCCACGACTTGTGTGTCAATCCTCTGTCTGTCCAAGTTCCGCCACTGCTTCTGCATCCTCCACCTCATCTGGGTCCTCCACCTCCGCCCCAAGCCTGCCTGGTCAGGCCACCAGCGTTCTCACTGCGCAGAAGGAATCACGCACCCCTCATTACTATGCTGGTAGCAGAGCGCAACGGCATCAGGCGGTCTTTAGCTTGACATGTCTTTGAAATAGGAGTCACACAGCGACTGAGTTGTGGGCAGCTCTGGAGACTGATTTTGATAAATGGTTGTCTCCACTCAACCTGCAGCCTGGTAAGGCCGTGTGCGACAATGCTGCAAACCTGGGTGCGGCCCTTCGCCTGGGCAAGGTGACACACGTGCCTTGTATGGCTCACGTGTTTAACCTTGTTGTCCAGCAATTTTTAACACACTATCCCGGCCTAGATGGCCTTCTGACCAGGGCACGGAAACTGTCTGCAGTGCTCACTTCCGCCGTTCAACCGCCGCACCTGAGCGACTTGCATCGCTCCAGAAGTCTTTCGGCCTGCCGGTTCATCGCCTGAAATGCGATGTGGCGACACGCTGGAATTCAACTCTCCACATGTTACAGCGACTGTGGCAGCACCGGCGAGCCCTGGTGCAATACGTCATGATGTATAGCCTGGGCCAACGAGATGCAGAAGTGGGGCAGATCACCCTGATGGAGTGATCTCAGATCAAGGACCTATGCACCCTTCTGCACAGTTTCGACATGGCGACGAATATGTTTAGCGCTGACAATGCCATTATCAGCATGACGATTACAGTCATTTACATGCTGGAGCACACGCTAAACACTATTCGTAGTCAGGGGGTGGGACAACAGGAAGGGGAGGAACTACAGGAGGATTCATATGCGCAAGACACAACAACATCACCAAGGTCCAGACGTTCATCATCACCAACGCGGCAGGCATGGGACCATGGGGGACAGGGATCAACAAGGGCGCATGGTAGCAGGTGAGATGTTGAGGAAGGTGCAGGAGGACATGAAGATATGGAGGACGAACTGTCCATGGACATGGAAGACTCAGCAGATGAGGGGGACCTTGGTCAAATTTCAGTTGAAAGAGGTTGGGGGGAGATGACAGAGGAAGAAAGAACGGTTAGCACCTCTATGCCACAAACACAGCGTGGACTTGGTGCGCATGGCTGCGCAAGACACATGAGTGCCTTCTTGTTGCACTACCTCCAACATGACCCTCGTATTGTCAAAATTAGAAGTGATGATGACTACTGGCTTGCCACACTATTAGATCCCCGGGACAAGTCCAAATTTTGTGACATAATTCCACCCATAGAAAGGGACGCACGTATGCAGGAGTATCAGCAGAAGCTGTTACTCGATCTTAGCTCGGCTTTTCCACCAAACAACCGTGCAGGTGAAGGGAGTGATTCTCCCAGTTGTAACTTGACAAACATGGGACGGCCTCGTCATCTTCAACAGTCTACCCGTACCAGTAGGACCGTATCTGGTGCTGGTAACAGCAATTTTATGGAATCTTTTCATAATTTTTTTAGACCCTCCTTTGCAAGGCCACCAGAGACAACAAGTCTGACACATAGTCAACGGATGGAGAGGATGATACAGGAGTATCTCCAAATGAACATCGATGCAATGACTTTGCAAATGGAGCCTTGCTCCTTTTGGGCTTCAAATCTAGAAAAATGTCAAGAGCTCTCCAGTTACGCCTCGAAGATTTTGTCGTGTCCAGCTGCCAGCGTTGTCTCTGAACGTGTCTTCAGTGCTGCTGGGTGTGTGCTGACAGATAAGCGCACGCGTCTGTCCAGTGACAATGTGGACAGACTGACGTTCATCAAAATGAACAAGTCATGGATCCAGAAGGAATTTACTACCCCTGTGTCATCCTGGGGAGAGTAAATGCTTGTGGATTTGGAATGTGCTTGATGCAAATCAAAACATCCTGTTTGCAACTAGGGCACAAGTGCTGCCACTGATAAGGTGTCTGTGTGGGGCCCAATTTTTGGAAAAAAAGGGAGACTCCGCTTGGAGTAACCCTTGCTTGCTGTGTTTTTTAAAAATGATACAAGATGAACAGATCTGAAGGCAAGATGAAGCCAACATCATGTCTCCGCCTGCACTTTTCTCACAAACCTGCATTTTTCCAGGGACACCCTACTCAACACCGTCTACAGACAGCAGCCAGATCTCTGTCCCTCAGATGTGGTCAAATAAAAGGCCACTTACTGCGACCCATGACAAAGCTAAGTGGTTGACTCTATCCCTCTGTAAGCTGTTGGCTACCGAAATGCTGCCTTTACGCGTAGTGGACACACAGGATTTTACAGACCTTATGTCTGTCGCTGTGCCCCAGTACCAGATGCCCAATCACCACTGCTTCTCCAAGAAAAGCATGCCCGCGCTACACCGGCATGTCGCACACAACATCACCACTTCCTTGAGAAAATCTGTGTGCGACAGGGTGCATTTCAACACAGATACTTGGACCAGTAAGCATAGACAGGGTCATTACATGTCACTGACTGGGCACTGGCAAACTATGGTGAGAGATGGAGAAGGGTCTGCTGTACAAGTCTTGCCGTCCCCACGAGTTGTTTCAATCCTTGTTCTGTATGTAGAAGTTAATACACTGCTTCTGCCTCTTCAACCTCGTGTGGGTCCTCTACCTTTGCGCAAACCCTGTGTGGTCAGGCCACCCTTCCTTGCAACTGCGCACAAGGACTACCACACACCTCCTTACTATGCTGGCAGCAGAGCTCAATGCCATCAGGCGGTCAAAGTTTTACTTTGAAATGTATGGGAAATGTGAGTCACACCGCTATTACAGAGAATAGTAGTCAGGCAGGGTCAAAACATTAATTGAGGAACAGGAACAGAATGGGACGGCCAGGACTTAATCAGAAAACAAGCAGAGGTGAAATGCGTATCGGCCAACAAGGTACATAAACAGCAAGCAGGAAAAGTAGTCAGGTAACAAGCACACAAAATCATAAAACTGAACTGGGGGTAAAATTAACCAGAGGTTCATAGCTATGTCTGGCAGTGGTCTGCAGACAGGATGGGCATAAAAAAGGGTGTGGTGTCTTCCCATTGGTTGTAGCTGAATGATGGTATTTCATCTGTGAGATACCCACCAGCTACATTCAGCCAGAGATTCTGCATCTGTCAAGGTAATGCAGCCCAGTGGGTGAGCATAACCTGCGTCCACCTGCGCCGCTGGCATCGACTACTCTCCCATCATCAGCACTATTCATGAAAGGAACACGTTGTCACCTGGCGACCGGAGTACAAATTGACGGAGCGGACTCCGTTGGTGACTTAACAGCCGTGTGCGGCAATGATGCAAACCTGGCTGCGGGCCATCCTCAGGGCAATGTGACACACGTGCCTTTTATGGCTCACGTGTTGATCCGAATTCTCCAGCAATTTTTAAAACACCATCACGGCCTACATGGCCTTGTGCAGCGGGCACGCTCGCTATGTGCTCACTTCCATCGTGCGCACACAGCAGCTCAACAACTTTCATCACTCCGGAAGTCTTAGGGTCTGGCAGTTAAACGCCGGAAATGCGATGTTCCGACACGCAGGAATTGGAATCTGCACATGTTGCAGCGTGTGTGGCAGCACCGCAGAGCCCTGCTGAAATACGGTAAGACATATAGCCTGGGATAAGTTGATCCAGAGGTGGTGCAGATCACGCTGCTGGAGTGGTGTCAGATCAAGGACCTATGCACCCTGCTACACAGTTTTGAAATGTCGACGAAGATGTTTAGCACTGGCAATGTCATTCTCAGCGTGACAATTCTGGTCATCTACATGATGGAGCACACTGTAATTATTATTCGGAGTCAGGTGTTGGGACAAGAGGAAGGGGAGGAAGTACAGGAGGAGTCATATGCGGAAGGGATAACAAGATCTACGAGGTCCAGATGGTCAGCGGCACCTATGCGGCAGTCATGGTGAGGGAGAGGGATTAACAAGGGCGCATAGTATCAGCAAAAAGTGTTGATGAAAGTGCAGGAGCCCATGAAGAAATGGAGGACGAACTGGCGATGGGCATGGAAGACTCAGCAGATGAGTGAGAGCTTGCTCACATTTCGGTTGTGCGAGGTTGTGGGTAGAGGGCAGAGGAAGGATGCACGATTCTCACCTCTCTGCCACCAACACACCAAGGACTTGGTCCTCCTGGATGCACAAGACACATGAGCGCCTTCTTGCTGCACTACCTACATGACCCTCGGATTGTATGAATTTGAAGTAATCCTGAATACTGGGTTGCCACACTGTTAGATCCCCGGTACAAGACAAAATTTGGCGAACTAATTCCTGCCATAGAAATAGACGCACGTATACAGGAGTATCTGCAGAATGTGGTACGCAATCTTAGATCTACTTTTCCACTAAACACCAGTGCTGCACAGAGTGAATCTCAACACTTTGTCATGGATAGGAGGAAATGGTCTTTTACTTGTCCACATCGGAGGGACCGAGGGATGGCTGCTGTGCTGAGATGGCGTTGAGTACGGTGTCCCTGCACAGTTGCACTTTTGGTCATATCCCAAAATGAGTTGAAAAAGGACAGATGCTGTTGGAAAGGGGAACAGGTGTGTTGGAAAGGGGAAAAAAATTTTGGTCCGTGGATTTGGTGGTTAAACAACTGTAACATTTGCTGAAGAAACAACATCTGTTACAGTGGGACTGGCAGATTTGGATAAAGTGGTATATAATCTGTGACCGCTATATAACAAAAATTAATAAGAAAAGAAAGAGAAAGGTATATATCACCTTCAGCAGTCAGTGTCCACCGTGCTCCCAGTTGGAAAAGGAGAGGTTGGCAACTTGAAGGTTTGGTGGAGGATACAGAGCTGTGTGGCTATGAAACTAATAGTAGCCTGAACCGAGTTAGACGCCATTCGGATCTGGAGACTGTGAGCCCTGTTAGCGTCACAGGGTCCACATGCCCACCCAGCCCAGGAACTCCCTGTTAACAACACAGGGGCCATTGAGTACGCTGACCGTGTGCGTAGGGGCCACACCTGTGGACAGCAGGCGCATCAGCAGCAGCAGGCCTGTTAATGCCACTGGGCTGCACAAGCAGGACTGTTAGGACAGGAGCTGGTCTTAACCGTTCTGCGTTACCAACTGTGGTGGTGGCCTGCATCCACCACCCTATCCCTGCCTACCTCTGGCCTAAAGCCGCAATGGGTTCAACACATGGAGGTGTGCTCTTTCGGAGCATAATAGAAGACTGCGCACCTCCTTGTTGGCTCCAGCCCCTTTTATAACCTGGGTCCGCCCCAAACCAGGGTGAACCACAATGCACCTCCTGGAGACAAAAGCAGAGTGACACGTCATGAGTGGCATAACTAGCGTCCTATTTGGAAACGCAACTTCAATGATGACCTCATGGCTGCCATGACCCAAACACCTCACCAGTCATCGTCTGACCATCAATAATGCGGTGACAAGTCATAGGTGTGGGCCTCTGCAAGCCATTTGGGAGGACACCTGATGCCCTGTGGTCTATATGGGACCCCCACATCAGGGCCAGGGCCAAAGAGTTCATTACCGGACCTAGTCTCTGATGCAGGAAGTGCCTGAGCATGCTCAGTAGCATGAAATACAGTCTCTGAAAAAAGACTATCAGCTTTAGCATGGTGTCTAGGCACAAAACAGGACTTAGACCCGGCACAGAATGCAAGCACCTGTGCAAAGAGGCTTTTCACACTTAGTGTGGGAGCATGCGCTGTATCCCGAAATGAAGACTTAGCGTCAGGAATGGCACAGTCAGGCTGAGCATACTCACTAGGCGAAACACTGTAATTATGCTGCAGCTGGGGTACATCGGCACACGCATGCGCACTAGCTGCCTCTCCACACTTAGACGTGGAGGGGAAATTTGTCTTGGAGATGCTGTCTATGAACAGAAGGAAAAGCTAAAGGAAGCCTGACTTTCTATCCCTCCGAATTATGAAATGCAGCAATGAATTCCATGAGTTTGCTATAACATTAGCGTAGCTAAATGTGCATGAGGGTGTGATGTAGAGGTGCTAGAAATAGCTTGTCACCAGTGGGGCACTAATGGAATACAACAGCCAGTTCTATGATGCCACAAAATGGCAGTATTTTGTGCTATCATTATAGCTTATTAAAAACAGAGCACGAGGTTGTCATGCAGAGGTGCTGCACATAGATTTGCAGTAGTGTGAATAGACAAAAGTACAATAGCCACGTTTAGGATACAACTAGGTACAGTGAGTGTTTGCTAGTATAATGGCTGAGTTTAAAAAAGTTTGAGTGTGCAATGCAGGCAGATGTCCTGCAAATATCGTTCCAATACTGTGAATTGACAAAAGTACAATAGCCACGTTTAGGATACAACTAGGTACAGTGAGTGTTTGCTAGTATAATGGCTGAGTTTAAAAAAGTTTGAGTGTGCAATGCAGGCAGACGTGCTGCAAATAACGTTCCAATACTGTGAATAGACAAAAGTACAATAGCCACGTTTAGGATACAACTAGGTACACTGAGTGTTTGCTACTATAAATGGCTGAGTTTAAAAAAGTTTGAGTGTGCAATGCAGGCAGACGTGCTGCAAATAACGTTCCAATACTGTGAATTGACAAAAGTACAATAGCCACGTTTAGGATACAACTAGGTACACTGAGTGTTTGCTACTATAAATGGCTGAGTTTAAAAAAGTTTGAGTGTGCAATGCAGGCAGACGTGCTGCAAATAACGTTCCAATACTGTGAATTGACAAAAGTACAATAGCCACGTTTAGGATACAACTAGGTACACTGAGTGTTTGCTACTATAAATGGCTGAGTTTAAAAAAGTTTGAGTGTGCAATGCAGGCAGACGTGCTGCAAATAACGTTCCAATACTGTGAATTGACAAAAGTACAATAGCCACGTTTAGGATACAACTAGGTACACTGAGTGTTTGCTACTATAAATGGCTGAGTTTAAAAAAGTTTGAGTGTGCAATGCAGGCAGACGTGCTGCAAATAACGTTCCAATACTGTGAATTGACAAAAGTACAATAGCCACGTTTAGGATACAACTAGGTACACTGAGTGTTTGCTACTATAAATGGCTGAGTTTAAAAAAGTTTGAGTGTGCAATGCAGGCAGACGTGCTGCAAATAACGTTCCAATACTGTGAATTGACAAAAGTACAATAGCCACGTTTAGGATACAACTAGGTACACTGAGTGTTTGCTACTATAAATGGCTGAGTTTAAAAAAGTTTGAGTGTGCAATGCAGGCAGACGTGCTGCAAATAACGTTCCAATACTGTGAATTGACAAAAGTACAATAGCCACGTTTAGGATACAACTAGGTACACTGAGTGTTTGCTACTATAAATGGCTGAGTTTAAAAAAGTTTGAGTGTGCAATGCAGGCAGACGTGCTGCAAATAACGTTCCAATACTGTGAATTGACAAAAGTACAATAGCCACGTTTAGGATACAACTAGGTACACTGAGTGTTTGCTAGTATAATGGCTTAGTTATAATGAGTTGGAGTGTGCAATGCAGGCAGAGGTGCTCTGCAAATGTCTTTGCACTAGTGTGACTATAGCAAAGTCCAATAGCCACGTTTAGGATGCCACTAGGTACACTGAGTGTTTGCTAGTATAATGGCTTAGTTATAATGAGTTGGAGTGTGCAATGCAGGCAGACGCGCTCTGCAAATGTCTTTGCACTAGTGGGACTATAGCAAAGTCCAATAGCCACGTATAGGATGCCACTAGGTACACTGAGTGTTTGCTAGTATAATGGCTGAGTTTAAAAAAGTTAGAGTGTGCAATGCAGGCAGACGTGCTGCAAATATCGTTCCAATACTGTGAATAGACAAAAGTACAATAGCCACGTTTAGGATACAACTAGGTACACTGAGTGTTTGCTACTATAAATGGCTGAGTTTAAAAAAGTTAGAGTGTGCAATGCAGGCAGACGTGCTGCAAATATCGTTCCAATACTGTGAATAGACAAAAGTACAATAGCCACGTTTAGGATACAACTAGGTACACTGAGTGTTTGCTAGTATAATGGCTTAGTAACAATGAGTTGTAGTGTGCAATGCAGGCAGACGTGCTCTGCAAATGTCTTTGCACTAGTGGGACTATAGCAAAGTCCAATAGCCACGTTTAGGATGCCACTAGGTACACTGAGTGTTTGCTAGTAAAATTGCTTAGTTTAAAAAAGTTGGAGTGTGCAATGCAGGCAGATGTGCTCTGCTAATATCTTTGCACTAGTGGGACTATAGCAAAGTCCAATAGCCACGTATAGGATGCCACTAGGTACACTGAGTGTTTGCTAGTATAATGGCTTAGTTAAAATGAGTTTGAGTGTGCAATGCAGGCAGACGCGCTATGCAAATGTCTTTGCACTAGTGGGACTATAGCAAAGTCCAATAGCCACGTATAGGATGCCACTAGGTACACTGAGTGTTTGCTAGTATAATGGCTTGGTTTTAATGAGTTGGAGTGTGCAATGCAGGCAGACGCGCTCTGCAAATGTCTTTGCACTAGTGGGACTATAGCAAAGTCCAATAGCCACGTATAGGATGCCACTAGGTACACTGAGTGTTTGCTAGTATAATGGCTTGGTTAGAATGAGTTGTAGTGTGCAATGCAGGCAGATGTGCTCTGCTAATGTCTTTGCACTAGTGGGACTATAGCAAAGTCCAATAGCCACGTATAGGATGCCACTAGGTACACTGAGTGTTTGCTAGTATAATGGCTGAGTTTAAAAAAGTTAGAGTGTGCAATGCAGGCAGACGTGCTGCAAATATCGTTCCAATACTGTGAATAGACAAAAGTACAATAGCCACGTTTAGGATACAACTAGGTACACTGAGTGTTTGCTACTATAAATGGCTGAGTTTAAAAAAGTTTGAGTGTGCAATGCAGGCAGACGTGCTGCAAATAACGTTCCAATACTGTGAATTGACAAAAGTACAATAGCCACGTTTAGGATACAACTAGGTACACTGAGTGTTTGCTACTATAAATGGCTGAGTTTAAAAAAGTTAGAGTGTGCAATGCAGGCAGACGTGCTGCAAATATCGTTCCAATACTGTGAATAGACAAAAGTACAATAGCCACGTTTAGGATACAACTAGGTACACTGAGTGTTTGCTAGTATAATGGCTTAGTAACAATGAGTTGTAGTGTGCAATGCAGGCAGACGTGCTCTGCAAATGTCTTTGCACTAGTGGGACTATAGCAAAGTCCAATAGCCACGTTTAGGATGCCACTAGGTACACTGAGTGTTTGCTAGTAAAATTGCTTAGTTTAAAAAAGTTGGAGTGTGCAATGCAGGCAGATGTGCTCTGCTAATATCTTTGCACTAGTGGGACTATAGCAAAGTCCAATAGCCACGTATAGGATGCCACTAGGTACACTGAGTGTTTGCTAGTATAATGGCTTAGTTAAAATGAGTTTGAGTGTGCAATGCAGGCAGACGCGCTATGCAAATGTCTTTGCACTAGTGGGACTATAGCAAAGTCCAATAGCCACGTATAGGATGCCACTAGGTACACTGAGTGTTTGCTAGTATAATGGCTTGGTTTTAATGAGTTGGAGTGTGCAATGCAGGCAGACGCGCTCTGCAAATGTCTTTGCACTAGTGGGACTATAGCAAAGTCCAATAGCCACGTATAGGATGCCACTAGGTACACTGAGTGTTTGCTAGTATAATGGCTTGGTTAGAATGAGTTGTAGTGTGCAATGCAGGCAGATGTGCTCTGCTAATGTCTTTGCACTAGTGGGACTATAGCAAAGTCCAATAGCCACGTATAGGATGCCACTAGGTACACTGAGTGTTTGCTAGTATAATGGCTTAGTTAAAATGAGTTTGAGTGTGCAATGCAGGCAGACGCGCTATGCAAATGTCTTTGCACTAGTGGGACTATAGCAAAGTCCAATAGCCACGTATAGGATGCCACTAGGTACACTGAGTGTTTGCTAGTATAATGGCTTGGTTAGAATGAGTTGTAGTGTGCAACGCAGGCAGATGTGCTCTGCTAATGTCTTTGCACTAGTGGGACTATAGCAAAGTCCAATAGCCACGTATAGGATGCCACTAGGTACACTGAGTGTTTGCTAGTATAATGGCTTAGTTAAAATGAGTTTGAGTGTGCAATGCCGGCAGACGCGCTATGCAAATGTCTTTGCACTAGTGGGACTATAGCAAAGTCCAATAGCCACGTATAGGAGGCCACTAGGTACACTGAGTGTTTGCTAGTATAATGGCTTGGTTTTAATGAGTTGGAGTGTGCAATGCAGGCAGACGCGCTCTGCAAATGTCTTTGCACTAGTGGGACTATAGCAAAGTCCAATAGCCACGTATAGGATGCCACTAGGTACACTGAGTGTTTGCTAGTATAATGGCTTGGTTAGAATGAGTTGTAGTGTGCAATGCAGGCAGACGCGCTCTGCAAATGTCTTTGCACTAGTGGGACTATAGCAAAGTCCAATAGCCACGTATAGGATGCCACTAGGTACACTGAGTGTTTGCTAGTATAATGGCTTGGTTAGAATGAGTTGTAGTGTGCAATGCAGGCAGACGCGCTCTGCAAATGTCTTTGCACTAGTGGGACTATAGCAAAGTCCAATAGCCACGTATAGGATGCCACTAGGTACACTGAGTGTTTGCTAGTATAATGGCTTGGTTAGAATGAGTTGTAGTGTGCAACGCAGGCAGACGCGCTCTGCAAATGTCTTTGCACTAGTGGGACTATAGCAAAGTCCAATAGCCACGTATAGGATGCCACTAGGTACACTGAGTGTTTGCTAGTATAATGGCTTGGTTAGAATGAGTTGTAGTGTGCAACGCAGGCAGACGCGCTCTGCAAATGTCTTTGCACTAGTGGGACTATAGCAAAGTCCAATAGCCACGTATAGGATGCCACTAGGTACACTGAGTGTTTGCTAGTATAATGGCTTGGTTAGAATGAGTTGTAGTGTGCAACGCAGGCAGACGCGCTCTGCAAATGTCTTTGCACTAGTGGGACTATAGCAAAGTCCAATAGCCACGTATAGGATGCCACTAGGTACACTGAGTGTTTGCTAGTATAATGGCTTAGTTATCAGTTGGAGTGTGCAGAGGACAAGAGGGTACAGTGGCAGGATTGTGGTGCTCTGGGTAGAGGAATGGAAGACTGCCTTTCTATTCCCTCCTAATGGTGAAATGCAGGTAGGAAATCCCTGACCTGGGCTACACAGACGCTGTTGCTGTTTGCAGGACCTGTCACCTATGGCTCTCTGACCCTGCCGGTTGGAGCCCTTAAAAGGACTGCTATAAAGTGCTCTCCCTAAGCTGTCTAACGCTGTGTATGCAGCGCATACAGCTGTATCGGCTATAGGACTCAGGAAGACGGAGCTGCGACAGTGATGTCTGACACCAAAGACGCAGAAGGCAGATAATGGCGTCCGTGAAGAAAATGTCCGGTTTTATAATGCAGGGACATGTGACATGCAGATCCTATCACACATGCCGTTGCTTCTCTGGCTCAAAGTCCACTTAGCTGTGTGTGTGTCTGGGATTGGCTGACATGCTGGCCCGCCCCACAAGACGCGCGCGCTTAGGGAAGGAAGACAAGAAAAAAAAAAAAAAAAAATGGCGATCGCCATTATAGAAACAGCAGTGATCTGAAGGCGCTGTTCACGCACACTATACACTGAAATGTGATAATAGTTTGATTCACAGAGTGACTTACACTATTACAGCAGAAACCAAGCTATGATTTAGCTGTTTTTTGGCTGCTAGAACCGTTCTCGAACGTTTCTAGAACTACCGAGCTTTTGCAAAAAGCTCGAGTTCTAGTTCGATCTAGAACATGCCCCAAAATCACTCGAGCCGCGAACTGGAGAACCACGAACCACGAACCGCGCTCAACTCTAGTGATGAGCGAGTACTAAAAAGCTCGGGTGCTCGAAGCTCGGGCCGAGCCTCCCAAGATACTCGTGTACTCGGCCCGAGCAACGAGCCCAATGTTATCCTATGGGAGACCCGAGTATTTTTGTGAAATGACCCCCCGGCAGCATGGAGAAACCCTAAAAATGTCACAAAAGTCTCAGAAGAGTGCTCAAATGACATGGCAACAGCATGGGGAAGACCCCTTGAAGCATTTATCACTGAAAAGTCACAGCTGTGAACAATTTTGTCCGCGTTTTACGCCATTTTTACGGACTCACCAGAAAACCTTCCAAAATGACCCCAAAATGATTTTTCATGGCGGAAATGTTAAGGGCACATACCCAATAGTGAGATAGAGCTGGTGTATGTTACTTTTTGAGATTAATACATGAAAGATTTTACGTGAAAACATTGTGTGGCACTCCGATGTCCCTGAGAAGAGACGTACATGAAGGCCTCTTGAGTCTAATGTGCCCATTTTGAGGAAGTGAGTCTTTGTAGTATTTTCCTTTGCCAGGGCAGTCCAAAATTGTGAGGTTCACCAATGCCCCTGCATACAGACGTGCATGAGGGCCTGTAAACCTGAAGTGCCCATTGTAAGGAAGTGGGTCTATTGTAGTATAGCCCTTAGGCAGGGCAGCCAAAAATTGGGAGGCTCCACATTGTCCCTGGATAGAGACGTGCATGATGGCCTGTAAACCTGAAGTGCCCGTTGTAAGGAAGAGGGTCTATTGTAGTATAGCCCTTAGGCAGGGCAGCCAAAAATTGGGAGGCTCCATATTGTCCCTGGATAGAGACGTGCATGATGGCCTGTAAACCTGAAGTGCCCATTGTAAGGAAGTGGGTCTATTGTAGTATAGCCCTTAGGCAGGGCAGCCAAAAATTGGGAGGCTCCACATTGTCCCTGGATAGAGACGTGCATGATGGCCTGTAAACCTGAAGTGCCCATTGTAAGGAAGTGGGTCTATTGTAGTATAGCCCTTAGGCAGGGCAGCCAAAAATTGGGAGGCTCCACGTTGTCCCTGGATAGAGACGTGCATGAGGGCCTGTAAACCTGAAGTGCCCATTGGAAGGAAGTGGGTCTATTGTAGTATAGCCCTTAGGCAGGGCAGCCAAAAATTGGGAGGCTCCACGTTGTCCCTGGATAGAGACCTGTTAGGTTCTTAGTGCCTCCGTGCTTGCATTTAAAAACCGCACGTGTGTGCCTGTTGGTGGCAGCTTTCCGCTGCATTTGTGTGAGTTTTGCAAAAACTTGGATATAACGCACAAGTCTAGTGAATACACATCAGCACAGCATTGCAAAATGCGCAAGGGCGTTGTCAACGAACAAGGAAGTGGACGTGATGGTGGTGCAGGCAGAGACCGAGGTTGTGTGCAAGCTCTAATTTCGCCACAACAAAGGGCCACATCTAGTCGCTCGCACGTCCTGTCCCAAATTCTTGGGGACCGCTGCAGTACACCGCTCTTGAACCAAGACCAGTGTCAACAGGTTGTTAGTTGGATAGCGGATAATGCTTCCAGTCAGATTGGCACCACCACAAACACTCTGTCTTCCACACGGTGAAGTGTCAGTAGCCGTGATACTGCACCGCACATTTCAGAACCTGATCCTCCTTCCTACCACCAGGCCGAGTACACGTCCACGGACATTACTGATCCCACACTTGGACACTCGGAAGAGCTGTTCGTTCACGTTTCCATTCACAAATTCTGGCCTCTCGCCAGCTCCTGTTGAAGTGGGCCATGACGAGATTGTATGTACAGATGCCCAAATATTTGAGCAGCCATGTTCTCACGAAGTTGGCGACGTGTCTCAACAAGGGGTGGACGATGATGATACACAATTGTCAGGAAGTCAGGAGGAGGAGCAGGGTGCGGAAGAGGAAGACGACGTGGTGGATGATCCAGTAACTGACCCAACCTGGCAGGAGGATATGCAGAGCGAGGACAGCAGTGCACAGGGGGAGGGAGGCGTAGCATCCCAACAGGCAGTAAGAAGCAGAGTGGTGCCCCAGGCAGACGTCAGGCAACTGTTCCCCGGAACAACACGACACAAGGTGCCTGTACAAATGTTAGGTCTTCCCGAGTCTGGCTGTAATACTATTGTATGTATTGAGGATTTCGATTGCGTTAGGGCAATGACAACCAGAGACGAGTTCTTGGTGCAAGACGTTTATAATATGCAACCAGCAAATATGTACATAAACGGAACAAAAACACAGTAGAACATAAATACAGGAAATACCTTCCAGGGACGGAGCGAAAGGGAATTCCCGGGACCGCGCACCGGACTCCCCCAGGGAGACCACCAAGAGCGAACCCCTATACAGGGACTGTCTGGCAATCACCCCAGAAGCCCTAAATGCGCAGCAGCCGGGACACAAAAGGGCAATAGGTAAGTCCAAAAATGTCTGTACGTGATGTGAGTCCAGAGTGGTATTAAACGGAAGGAACCGGGCAGAAGTGCAAACGGAGTCCGGGCACAGCTAGATGATACCAGATGAAGTCCAGAGTCGGTGTCGGTTGTTTTCCAAGAGGATCCGAATAACAATCAGGAACCAAAAGCTGCAGGGCAGGAGCACACAGGAAGCAGTATACTCAGGCACTGGACTAAGCTTTAGGGGCGGCTTTTAAACAGATGGACAGGAAGTAGGGCAACAGAACAGAAAACTCCATGTTAACAAAGGGCAAGCTCTTTCAAAAGAAAACTGGAAAACCCGGAACTCTGACACTGGCAGTTTTTTAACTTGGCTCCAGATGATTCTAAAAAGGCCATTTGCAACACCTGCCATGCCAGCATCAGCAGGGGTACCAAAACTAGCAGCCTGACCACCACCAGCATGATCAGGCACATGTCAGCCAAGCACCCGACTTTGTGGGAAGTACAACAGAGTCGAGGAGCAGTGCTTGCTGATGTCACTGCTACGTCTTCGCTGGTTGTGCATGCGAGCCAATCCCCTGTCCATGCTGCCTGCGAACAAGCCTCCTCCACTCCTGCACCTGCAGTTGCCTACGCAGAAAGAATACCATCATCAAGCACGTCCTTGTCCCAGCGCAGCGTTCAGTTATCCATTCAGCAAACCTTTGAACGCAGGCGCAAATACACTGCCAACACCCCACATGCCACAGTTCTAAATGCTAACATTTCGCGACTGCTTGCGCTGGAAATGTTGCCTTTTAGGCTGGTTGAGACAGAAGCATTCCGCGACCTGATGGTGGCAGCTGTCCCACGTTACTCGGTCCACAGCCGCCACTATTTCTCCCGGTGTGCCGTCCCCGCATTGCATAACCACGTGTCACAAAACATCACACGTGCCCTGAACAACGCTGTTTCAGCCAAAGTCCACCTAACCACAGACACGTGGACAAGTGCATGTGGGCAAGGCCGCTACATCTCGTTGACGTCACACTGGGTTAATATTGTGCAAGCTGGGACCCAGTCTGAGCGAGGGACGGAACACGTCCTTCACACACCAAGTTTTGCAGGCCCTACCTCAGTCAGGGTTTCACACACACTCTACAGCTCCGGAATGTCATGCTCCTCAGCCTCCTCCTCCTCCTGCGCATCCTGATCCACTTTACCCTCCACACCAGTCCCAAGCTGGAAGTGTCGCGGGCGGAGGAGGGGACGGTGCGCTCTCCCACTGCTCGGGTCCGGCTGACGCTGCTCAACAGCTGCTGCTGCTCGTTGGCTCGAGCGATGGCCGGATCCCGGGGACTCGAGCGGCGCTACTCGCCCGTGAGTGAAAAGGGGTGGTTTGGGTTTTGGGGATATTGTCCGTGACGCCACCCACGGTTGTGGTGATTGTGTGGACACCACCGCTGCTCTGGACGGGGATCCCGGGAGCCTGTGACAGGGAGCAGCTTTGTTGTTATTTCTCCCCTCCGTGGGTAGGGGGGTTGGTTGTCCCGGGGCCTGGTGATGGGGTAGAGATGGATGACAGGCGGGTTGCGGGGCCTGATGAGGTGCAGGGTCGCAGGGGCAGCGCTGTGCCGCACGGCACGGAGGTACTCACTCAGCCCAATGATGATGACACAGTTCACGGTAAAACAAGTGGCTGGATGGACGGGTCACTCGGACGGCTGCGGTTGTTCCTCCCTGCAGGTTAGTGATGACTGTCTCTCCCTGCACCTAAGTTAAGTGTTGGTAGTGATGGTTTCCCAACGGTAACCCGCTCCCCGACCTGGATATGGGCCGGAGGAGCCCCTTTTGCCCACAGGCGCTGGCCCTGGGAGACGGTTGCCCTTGGCGGTGGCGGTGTCTCCCCTTCACGGTTGGACGGTTGCCTTCTATCTGGACTTGGCTGTTTGGAAACCCTGAGGTCCCCTTCACTAACGGATTTGGCAAATTCACGGCGACACCAAGCCTTGCCGGGATCCGAAAGTCCTCTGCCAATGGTGCTGGCTTCTCTTTGTATACCGGTCCGGTACGGCCGGGTCACCACCCGTCCACGGTCCTTACGGCAGACTCCAATCGGCCTCCACTGCAGACGGTCACCACATCCTGCCAACCTTGCTGTCCTGTCCGGGCCACACACCCGGACCAACTTCATGCTCTTTGCTGTCACTTTTCTCCTCTCTACTACTTTCCTCCTTCCACTTCCTTAGCTTAACTCTCACTGCCTGTGTTTTCCCTCCTCCTCGGTGGGTGGAGACCAACCGCCTGGCTCCACACCCTGGTGTGGACAACAGCCCCTGGGGAAGGCAACAAGGATTTTGTGTTTTGACTATGATATGCCTGCAGGGAGTGTGGGGTGTTTAAGTGTTGTGCTCTGTGGCCCCTGGCTTGTCCAGGGCGACACAGAAGCACTGCAGCACTGCCTCGGCGAAGCGGCAACAGGCAGTGCTGAAGCTAATCTGCATAGGTGACAACAAACCCCACAATGCAGAAGAGGTGTGGACAGCTCTGAAACAGAAGGCAGATCACTGGCTCACAACTCTGAACCTAAAGCCAGGAAAGGTCGTGTGTGACAATGGCCGGAACCTGGTGGCGGCTTTGAGGCGAGGCCAGCTGACACATGTTCCATGCGTGGCCCATGTGCTAAACCTCGTGGTTCAGCGGTTTCTAAAGTCATACTCAGAGCTGTCTGATCTGCTGGTAAAAGTTCGCCGCCTGTCTGCACATTTTCGAAAGTCACCTACTGCTTCAGCCGGCCTTGCCGGCTTAAGACGCCGTTTGCATCTTCCGGCACACAGACTGGTGTGTGATGTCCCCACGCGTTGGAATTCAACTCTGCACAAGTTGGTCAGGATATGTGAGCAGAAGAGGGCAGTTGTTGAGTACCTGCATCACCTAAGCCGTCGGGAAATGGGTCAAACTCCACACATAGCACCTGAGGAGTGGAGATGGATGTCCGACCTATGCACCATCCGCCAAAACTTTGAGGACTCCACCAAGATGGTGAGCGGCGATGACGACATTATTAGCGTCACCATACCGCTTCTCTGCCTTCTAAAATGGTCTCTGCTCAAAAAACAACCATGATGCATTGCAGGCGGAGCGCGATGAGTTTGAGCAAGAAACAGTAGTGGGTGTGGGTGATAACACACAGCCCAGCCTCGTCTCATCACAACGTGCAGTGGAGGACTATGACGAGGAGGAGGATGAAGACATGGAGCAACTCTCTGGCCAAATTGAGGATATGACATGCAGTCATATCCTCGGTTCAGCGTGGCTGGCCAGAGGACAGGGTAGATGATGAGGAGGAGGAGGACAGCATGTTCAGTCATCGTGTTGGTCAGGATACTGAAGTGATGGCTGTTAAGAGTCTGGCACACATGGCTGACTTTATGGTAAGCTGCCTGTCTCGTGACCCTCGCGTTAAGAACATCTTGGCCGACAATCATTACTGGTTGGTAACACTGTTAGACCCACGCTAAAAGGAGAACTTTATGTCTCTTATTCCCGAGAAGGAGAGGTCAGGCAAAATGCAGCAGTTCCAGAAGGCCATAGTCACGGAAGTAGGCAAAGCATTCCCCTCACAAAACGCTAGCGGCATAGGTCAGGAATCAGTGGACAACCAAGGCGTACAGCCGAGAGGGGCACAAGTCCAATCCGCCAGAGGTAGGGGAACAGTCTTTAAGATGTGGGACAGTTTTCTCAGCCCCTCACATACCACAGCCCCTGAGGTGAGGGGTAGTGCCACAAGAAATCCTAAGTTTGGCCAGATGCTCAAGGAGTACCTTGCAGATCAAACAACTGTACTCCGACATTCCTCTGTGCCTTACAATTAATGTGTATCCAAGCTGGACACGTGGCATGAATTGGCTTTTAGTCTCTACGCCTTGGAAGTCCTGGCCTGCCCTGCCGCTAGCGTTTTGTCAGAGCGTGTTTTTAGTGCCGCAGGTGGAATCATTACAGATAAACGCACCCGCCTGTCAACTGAAAATGCTGACAGGCTGACTCTGATCAAGATGAACAAGGGTTGGATTTGGCCAGACTTCACCACACACCAACAGCAAATGACAGCGGAATTTAAAGTTTGTAACGGGAATTTGCCATGTACCTCCACTCACCCATGGTAACACACTTCTGGACTTTGGCTAATCGCTGGACTGCTCCTCCTTCTCCTCATGCGCCATCATGGTGACCGTTACAATAGTTAAGCCGTTGTTTCAGGTATACCCCCAGTGGTAAATTTTTTCGCCCATTCTTTCTGAATGGGCATTACAACGACAGGAGACCCGCTCCTTTGCAATGGGAACAATGTTTTGAGGCCCTCATGCACATCTCTATCCAGGGACAATGTGGAGCCTCCAAATTTTTGGCTGCCCTGCCTAAGGGCTATACTACAATAGACCCACTTCCTTACAATGGGCACTTCATGTTTACAGGCCATCATGCACGTCTCTATCCAGGGACAATATGGAGCCTGACGCTGCCACCGACTGCCACACACGTGCCGTTTTTAAATGCAAGCACGGACGCAAAAAGAACCTAACTGGTTTTTAGGAGCGACAATTACTGAGAAGTCTGACACTATCAGACACTGCTGACTGACGTGTATTATACACTAGACTTGTGCGTTATATAATAGTTTGTGCAAAACGCGCACCTGTACGCTGCCACCGACAGACACACACGTGCTGTTTTTAAATGCAAGCACGGACGCAATAAGAACCTAACTGGTTTTTAGGAGCGACAATTACTGAGAAGTCTGACACTATCAGACACTGCTGACTGACGTGTATTATACACTAGACTTGTGCGTTATATAATAGTTTGTGCAAAACGCGCACCTGTACGCTGCCACCGACAGACACACACGTGCTGTTTTTAAATGCAAGCACGGACGCAATAAGAACCTAACTGGTTTTTAGGAGCGACAATTACTGAGAAGTCTGACACTATCAGACACTGTTGACTGACGTGTATTATACACTAGACTTGTGCATTATATAATAGTTTGTGCAAAACGCGCACCTGTACGCTGCCACCGACAGACACACACGTGCTGTTTTTAAATGCAAGCACGGACGCAATAAGAACCTAACTGGTTTTTAGGAGCGACAATTACTGAGAAGTCTGACACTATCAGACACTGCTGACTGACGTGTATTATACACTAGACTTGTGCGTTATATAATAGTTTGTGCAAAACGCGCACCTGTACACTGCCACCGACAGACACACACGTGCTGTTTTTAAATGCGAGCACGGACGCAATAAGAACCTAACTGGTTTTTAGGAGCGACAATTACTGAGAAGTCTGACACTATCAGACACTGCTGACTGACGTGTATTATACACTAGACTTGTGCGTTATATAATAGTTTGTGCAAAACGCGCACCTGTACGCTGCCACCGACAGATACACACGTGCTGTTTTTAAATGCAAGCACGGACGCAATAAGAACCTAACTGGTTTTTAGGAGCGACAATTACTGAGAAGTCTGACACTATCAGACACTGCTGACTGACGTGTATTATACACTAGACTTGTGCGTTATATAATAGTTTGTGCAAAACGCGCACCTGTACGCTGCCACCGACAGACACACACGTGCTGTTTTTAAATGCAAGCACGGACGCAATAAGAACCTAACTGGTTTTTAGGAGCGACAATTACTGAGAAGTCTGACACTATCAGACACTGCTGACTGACGTGTATTATACACTAGACTTGTGCGTTATATAATAGTTTGTGCAAAACGCGCACCTGTACGCTGCCACCGACAGACACACACGTGCTGTTTTTAAATGCAAGCACGGACGCAATAAGAACCTAGCTGGTTTTTAGGAGCGACAATTACTGAGAAGTCTGACACTATCTGGACTGTTTTAGACTGTGTACACCAGCCCCAGATATGATGAAGGCTGGTATACGGTCACCACTAGGAATGGCTATATACCCTGCCTGCCTGCCTGCCTGTATACTGCTACAATAGTCCTGACAAGGACTCTTCTGGTCACTAGCCTGTATTCCGACCTGGCTATACCCTGCCTGTATATAGCAACAATAGTCCTGAGAAGGACTCTGCTACTGTACTCCGACCTGGCTATACCCTGCCTGCCTGTATACAACTAGAATAGTCCTGAGAAGGACTTCTGGTCACACTGTTTGCAGCCCTGCTCCGGAACTAACTACAAAGGGCCGCAAAGCTTTCCCTGAATCAGCGACACTCTCCCTGCACTGACTGTCTGGATAGTTGTGAGCAGAGCACAGCGCGCCGGCCGGTATAAAGGCTCGGTCACGCTGTGCAGGCCGGCCAATCACTGCAATTCCACAACTAACAGGGCTGTGGCATTGCAGTGGTCTGCCAGCCAATCCCTGCATGAGGGCTGGCTCTCAAAAGAGCGCCAACATGCAGAAATGAAGACCACGAGTACAGCACGAGTATCGCGAGATTACTCGGTCCCCGCCGAGCAGCCCGAGTACAGCGATACTCGTGCGAGTACCGAGTAGTTACAAGCATGCTCGCTCATCACTATTGATTACCCCTTTCTATTTATTATAGTCATGGCTGGACCATACACAACAAGCACTTCTTACTCTTTGTGTCCGTCCTATTTCCTCATAGATTGTAAACTTGTGAGTAGGCTCCTCACACCTTTTGTTTGAATTGTATAATTTAGAGCTCTTTCGTATATCGTTCATACATGTTCCTCCTAATTTGTAAAGTATTGCATAATATGTATGCCCTAAAGAAAAAAAAAATATTGTAATAAAACATTATTCTGGAAATATAACATAGTAATGTCAAACATTTAGAGTTGAGCAATAGGATTCACAGGAGTCTTGTCCAGTGGCTAGGTCAGTAATTTGTGGCTACCAAACCAGAATCCTCGGAACCACTTGGCCCCTTTCACCCCCGGGTAATATAACGTTTTTCCTTTTTTTTTCTTTTTTGTTCCCCTTCTTCCGAGAGCTGTAACTTTTTTATTTTTCCGTCAATCTTGCCATATGAGGGCTTGATTTTTGCGGGACAAGTTATATTTTTAAATGAAGCTATACGTTTTACCATGTAGTGTACTGGAAAACAGCAAAAAAAATTCCAAGTGCAAAAAAATTGCAGCAAAAAGTGTGATTGAATGATTGTTTTTGAGATACTTTATTCCCTGTGTTCTTTATATGGTAAAACTGATGTGTCAGTGTGATGCCTCAGGTTGCTTCAGGTTTGTAGATACCAAACGTGTAGGTTTACTTTTATCTAATGGGTTAAAAAAATTCAGAAGTTTGTCCTAACAAAAAGGGCACATTTTGCGCCATTTTCGTGAACCGTAGTGTTCTAATTTTTCAGGATCTATGATTCAGTGACAGCTTATTTTTTGCATCTGGAACTGACTTTTTTTGCTACGTTTTGATCACCTGTTAATCCCATTTTACGCAAAATTACATTGGCCAATTTACAAACTAATACCTCACATATATTTTATATGTATTTTTTGCACTTTGATTATGCGGGGTGCAGCCGGGCCTCTTAATACGGCCGTGCACAGTGGAATTTCTGTCCCTTATGTGCTGCAGTGAGTAGTGTCCGGGTAACCCGCCTAATCTAATAGTAAGGGCGTGGTAATAGGTTGCTGGCTGGACACCATGCGCATACAAGTGTGAACAGTGCCCTATGCGCGCCGCTAGTGTGCAATTTAGGCTGGTTTCACACTACGTCTTTTTAACATCCGTTGAAAACGTTATTTTAGCGGAAGTACGGATCCAGTGCAAATGCGTTTTCATTTCAATGCATTTGCAATGGACTCGCGTCCACCTGCGTTCACCTGCGTTTGCGTGCGTTATAGTGCGGATCCGGTGACTTGCAGTTTTTTAACATGTTTCAAAAACGCTACTTGTAGCGTTTTTGAGCTGCGTCAAAATACTGCAAGTCACCGGATCCGCACTATAACGCACGCGAACGCAGGTGAACGCTGGCGTGCTGATAGACAGGATCCTGCTTTTGTACTGAGCATGCCCAGAAAGTACTGAGCATGCCCATAACCAGTCTCGCGTGATCTGTCTCTCTCTCCTCCTCCCTCCCTCACCCTCTCTCTCTCTATCTGTCTTTCCCCCTTCCTCCCTCCCTCCCTCTCCCCCACCTGAGAGCTGCGGACACTCGTAACCAAGGTAAATATCGCGTAACCACTTCTCTTAGTTACCCGATGTTTACGTTGGTTACGCGTGCAGGCAGCCCGGCTCCTAGCAGCTGCAGACACTCGTAACCAAGATAAATATCGGGTATCCAAGGCCGATGTTTACCTTGGGTACCAGCGTCTGCAGCTGTCAGAAGCCGGCTCCCAGTCTAGCTCCCCTCACTCCCGATCACATGACTCCAATGCCCGCCCCTAAACATCCAGTGCAGAATCCTGCAAAATAACATATGCGTTTGCATACGTTATTTGCTGTAAAAGCAGGATCCGTACTTCCGCTAAAAAAAACGTTTTCAACGGATGTTAAAAAGACGTAGTGTGAAACCAGCCTTACCTTGCATCTGTGAAGTGTCCATTATGTTGAGAGGCTTGTCTGCATCCTGTTTGTGCATAAGGCTAGTTTCACACTACGTCTTTTTAACATCCGTTGAAAACGTTTTTTTAGCGGAAGTACGGATCCTGCTTTTACAGCAAATAACGTATGCAAACGCATATGTTATTTTGCAGGATTCTGCACTGGATGTTTAGGGGCGGGCATTGGAGTCATGTGATCGGGAGTGAGGGGAACTAGACTGGGAGGAGGCTTCTGACAGCTGCAGACGCTCGTAACCAAGGTAAACATCGGCCTTGGATACCCGATATTTATCTTGGTTACGAGTGTCTGCAGCTGCTAGGAGCCGGCTGTCTGCACACGTAACCAACGTAAACATCGGGTAACTAAGAGAAGTGGTTACGCGATATTTACCTTGGTTACGAGTGTCCGCAGCTCTCAGGTGGGAGAGAGAGGGAGGAGAGGAAGGGGGAAAGACAGAGATAGAGAGAGAGAGGGTGAGGGAGGGAGTAGAGAGATAGACAGATCACGCGAGACTGCTTCTGGGCATGCTCAGTACTTTCTGGGCATGCTCAGTACAAAAGCAGGATCCTGTCTATCAGCACGCCAGCGTTCACCTGCGTTTGCGTGCGTTATAGTCAGGATCCAGCAATTTGCAGTATTTGGACGGAGCTCAAAAACGCTACAAGTAGCGTTTTTGAAACATGTTAAAAAACTGCAAGTCACTGGATCCTCACTATAACGCAGGCAAACGCAGGTGAACGGATGTTAACGCGAGTCCATTGCAAATGCATTGAAATGAAAACGCATTTGCACTGGATCCGCTTGTCCGCTAAAATAACGTTAAGGACGGATGTTAAAAAGACGTAGTGTGAAACCAGCCTTAGATGTGTTGGCCTGGGCTAACTGGACTGGTTGCCCTTTTTTGCTGTGAGTACATTTTATAATACATTTTTGGGGGAGTTTTTATCTCCTCTTCTTGTTGCTATTTTTGATATTTATCAGTGTAGGGACCCGCAAGCGTTAGGATCCGTGATGAGGATTGTGGGCTTACGTATATTGGCCAATTTACAAACCAATACCTCACATATATTTTATATGTATTTTTTTGCACTTTGATTATGCGGGGTGCAGCCGGGCCTCTTAATACGGCCGTGCATAGTGGAATTTCTGTCCCTTACGTGCTTCAGTGGAATTTCTGTCCCTTACGTGCTTCAGTGAGTAGTGTCCGAGTAACCCGCCTAATCTAATAGTAAGGGCGTGGTAATAGGTTGCTGGCTGGACACCATGCGCATACAAGTGTGAACAGTGCCCTATGCGCGCCACTAGTGTGCAATTTACCTTGCACCTGTGAAGTGTCCATTATGTTGGTTGAGAGGCTTTTCTGCATCCTGTTTGAGCATTAGATATGTTGGTCTGGGCTAACTGGACTGGTTGCCCTTTTTTGCTGTGTGTACTGGAAAACAGCAAAAAAAATTCCAAGTGCAAAAAAATTGCAGCAAAAAGTGTGATTGAATGATTGCTTTTGAGATACTTTATTCCCTGTGCTTTTTGTATGGTAAAACTGATGTGTCAGTGTGATGCCTCAGGTTGCTTCAAGTTTGTAGATACCAAACATGTGTAAGTTTACTTTTATCTAATGGGTTAAAAAAATTCAGAAGTTTGTCCCAACAAAAAGGGCACATTTTGCGCCATTTTCGTGAACCGTAGTGTTCTAATTTTTCAGGATCTATGATTCAGTGACAGCTTATTTTTTGCATCTGGAACTGACTGTTTTTGCTACGTTTTGATCACCTGTTAATCCCATGTTACGCAAAATTTGCGGCGACCAAAAAACGTAATTTTGTCATTTGAATTTTTTTTTGCTTCTACGCCGCTTACCGATCAAATTAATTGATTCTATATGTTGCTAGCTCGGGCATTTCTGAACGTGGTGATACCAAATATGTGTATATTTTTAAATTTTTTTCTTAACCTTTTCATTCTCAATGAGGCGAATAGGGGTGATTTGAATTTTTAGATTTTTTTTATTTTTTTTTATTTCGTAAAACTTTTTTTTACTTTTTTTTTTCATTTTACTAGGCCCCATAGGGGACTATAACAATCAGCAGTCTGATTACTCATTCTTTCTAGTAGATCAGAGCAGCTTTCCTCTGATCTGCTCAAAAGCTGCTCTCCTCTCACAGATGGCCCTCTGCCAACTGTAAAGGGCGCTTTACACGCTGCGACATCGCTAGCGATTCCTAGCGATGTCGAGCGCGACAGCACTCGCCCCCGTCGTATGTGCGACATTTGGTGATCTCTGCCGTAGCGAACATTATCGCTATGGCAGCGTCACACGCACATACCTGTGCAGCGACGTCGCTGTGACCGCCGAACAATCCCTCCTTCAAGGGGGAGGTGCGTTCGACGTCACAGCGACGTCACCGCTACGTCACTAAGCGGCCGTCCAATAGAAGTGGAGGGGCGGAGATGAGCGGGACGTAACATCCGGCCCACCTCCTTCCTTCCTCATTGCCGGTGGACGCAGGTAAGGAGATGTTCGTCGTTCCTGTGGTGTCACACATGTCAATTGTTTTTGCCATTTGGGTTTTGCACTGCAAAGCTGAGTTTTTGACCAAAGTTCTGCAACAAAAAGGCTGCAGTTTGAACTGCACAGTGCGGACAAGAAACCCAAATTCCCATAGACTTTGCTTGAAAAGCAGAACACAACCATTTTGGCATTAAACGCTGCAGTTGAAAAAGCAGCAAAAAAGCAGGTAAAAAGCAACGTGCGGACATAGCCTAAGGGGTTAACAGTCGCGAGTGGGTAACGAATCCACTCTTGCCTGATAGCCTTACATGTCAACTGTTCAAATCAGCTGACATGTGCAGCCATCGCTGCCGGCTACCAGCGACAGCAGGCAGGGGTTAACCTGACATGATCCATGACGTACCCGATACATCATGTGTCATAAAGAGGTTAATTAACTGTGGCTTCCTTGGCGCCTCTTCTAATTAGTCATCCTGATGTGTTATAATCTCCATAACACACATGATATTCTGCTCGGGCTACTAATTGAAAGAGGCATCAAGGATGCCGACAGGTAGGAAGAGGTTTGCATGGCTCTAGTCCTGAACCAAGGACCACCCACAAGGTCCTGCAAATCTTTTGGTTTGATTCTTCAAATAATTAAGCAAAGATCAACAGCCTCATGGAGTGTCTGTACTCCTAACAGGTTCCAGGCCTCTGCCTGTAAGGAGCACCTCGGCAATTCCCCCTTTCTTAAAGGGCCAATGTCCTCCTAACCCGGATGTGCCTCCCAGGTCAGCTGGAAGATTGCAGGTATTTAAGGCAACTCTGCCCTTTGAGAGTTGCCTGGGCAATGAGTTGGACTTAAGGCTGCTTTACACGGTACGACCGATTGTGCAATTTCACAATCGATCGTACCCGTCCCCGTCCTTTTTGCGTCACGGGCAAATCGCTGCCCGTGTCGCACAAAGTCAGTAACCCCCGTCACACATACTTACCTCTCGTGCGACCTCGCTGTGGGCAGCGAACGTCCACTTCCTGGAGTGGGAGGGACGTTCGGTGTCACAGCGACGTCACTCGGCCGCCGGCCAATGGAAGCGGAGGGGCAGAGATGAGCGGGACGTAAACATCCCGCCCACCTCCTTCCTTCACATAGCCGGCGGCGGCCGCGTGACGCAGGTGAGCTGCTGTTCATCGTTCCCGGGGTGTCACACGGAGCGGCGTGTGCTACCCCGGAAACGATGAACTACTAAATTAAACGATATTATGGAACCTAGCGAGCAGTACACGACTCACGATTTGTGAGCGATACTGCGTCGCTAGGACGTGTCACACAGGCCGGCATCGCCAGCGATGCCGGATGTGCGTCACAAAAACCGTGACCCCGACGATCTATCGCACGATAGATTGTCTGGTGTAAAGCAGCCTTTAGACTCATTTCTGTAGTCTGGTTTACTAGCACGGTACTGCTGCTGCATATACATTGTGCTAGTTTAGTTGCTGATATCTGTTTGTATAAGGCCCCTTTCACACGTCAGTGATTCTGGTACGTTTGTGCTTTTTTTTAAACGTTCCAGAATCACTGACATACGCAGACCCATTATAATGAATGGGTCTGCTCACACGTCAGTGATTTTTCACTGCACGTGTCTCCGTGCAGCGTACGCGCGTGTGCGTGATTGCTGCACGGAGACATGTCCATTTTTTTCTGGCATCACTGATGTTCCACGGACCACGCAGTGGTGTGGTCCATGAAACACGTGCCAGAAAAAAACGTGCATTTAAAATAATAAACATTTTAACTCACCCGGTGTCCAGCGATGTCCTCTGCAGCCCGTCCTCCCTGCTGCTTCTAAGCCGGCTGATTACTGTCGCGCATCTTAATGATGCACGACACATCCGACCCGGAAGCAGCTGCTGCGGGGGTCACCGCCGGCCGGATGCTGCACGGCGGGAGGATTCAGCACCACGGAGAGCGGGAGCGGGCACAGGTGAGTTGATTTCTAAGTGCAATCACGGGCCACGGAGAACGGAGCCCGAATTGCACTTAGACAACCCACGTGTACAGTGATTCATGGCACACGCAGGGACATGTGCGTGTTTTACATGCCAGTGAAAAAGTCACTGTTTTTCACTGACGTGTGAAACGGGCCTTACACTGTGCTGCTGCCGTATACTTACCTGCTGCTGCTGATACAAGCCACAACACCGGCCGCTTATTATGATACCTGCTACCTTTAAATATCATCACCAGTTGCTGTCGTTCATCCAGTCATTCAGCCATCCATCCATCTGGGACGAAATCTCTACACCAGCGGCTGCTGCAACTCAAAACCAGAGACTGTCACTCCCGTACCCCTGGGACCAGCCGGCACAACACCAGTCTCCCAAATGCACCCGGACTAATACCTGCAGTGCAACACTTCCACCATCAGGAGCTCTGAAGAAGACAAGGCTTAGGTTCATAGTCAAGCCCCTCTGGGTTTTCTGTGTGTTGCGACTCCATGGGTTCACTAACATCACTGCTCGCCCGGCGGGCATAACAATTATACTTCCTAATTGTAAATTATAAAAGATTTTAGAAGTCACCTCCATGACCTATAGGAGGAATGTACGTGGCCTAAAGTCTCATATTTATGTCACTGATATATGAATTCTAATATTCTTACAATTTACAACATAGCAACGTTTTCCCATATTAATAAAACTTGAGAGCAGGCATTTGCTTGCTTCTCCTTATATCCCAGAATATAAATGATAATCATGATCCATTTCCACCACTACTCCCACCATAATAACAGCCTGACTTTATCTTAGCCTGACGTGAGAGTGTTATATGAAGTTCTGCCATGTAGAGGGAGATGTCTTCCACTGGCTTTTTTCACAGCTGGATTTCCTTTCATTACTTTTCTTCGACTAACCCAAAGCTTACATAACATGTATATACTTAAGATTACATAATGCTAGCGATTATTTATAGCGCCGAGTGAAACGTTCTATTTCAAGACACTCACCTACTTTTACTGGAAGCCTGACAATCCCTCTCTAAGTGCTGCTAACAGGATACAATTGGGTTTTGTAAGTCGTTATTTACAAGTTTTTTATGTTTTTACTTTACAGTTCAGTTCAGACAAAATATTAAATCTTCCTTAATCTGTCTCTAGTAACTCCTGGATTTAATATATATGTACGGCTAGATGTATCACAATTATGATAGGCAAATAAAAGGATTCTTCTGTCTTAACCCCTTAAGGCTCGGGACATTTTTTGTTTTTGTGGTTCTTCAAAGAACTATGACTTTTTTAATATCTGCGTTAGTACTTTTGATTTATGGGACAAGTTGTAATTTTGAATTATTGTCACTTTTGTCTCCCAGTAGGTAAAGACCAGTAGCAGATTTTGAAGTCTAGTGATGGCATCCGGACTACCATTAGGTTCCATTAGGTTATTCACATTTAAATGTGCATTTAGTACCTAAATGGTTAATGTCAGGTTTTTTTTTGCTTGGAGCTTCTCCAGCAGTCTCTATCAGAATGCTTCAGCTACAATTACTATATAGTCATGCCCCTCAGGTTTAAGTAGAGGTGTTACCCAGCAATCCCTGCTGTTGATACAAATCCATTTGTATACTGGCCCCCTTGGTGAAAGGAGCAAAGTTGAAGCATTCCAAAAGTCGGACTTTATCCTTTTGTGTTGCAGTATTGCCTCTGTTTGTTTCCCTTCCCTATATTGTAGTGGCAAGTTTAGTTAACTCATTGATCTACTCACTAGGCAAGGTGAGTTTAGGGCCAGCTGAGGGTTCAAGGTATCCTGCTCACTGACAGGTTGAAAGAACCTGTATAGGGATGCTAGGAAGCTCAGGAGTCAGCTTGAGGTGAGTTCAGGAGGGTGCCCCCTCATCCCCCTCCCTTGCAGCAGGGACTTCCATTGTTTTGTGTCCCCAGTGTTCCCCCCTGTTTTGGTGTTTTTTTGGTTGTGCACCAGACTCCTTTTTGGTCTGAACGTGCTTATCACGCCTGGTGCGGGACAATCATTCTATTCTTATATCATACAATATATGGAAAAATGAGAAAATAATGCAATGTGGGATGATATAGTGAAACATTTGCAATTTCATCATTTTTTTTTAGTTTTTTTTGTTTTTATGGTTTTCATTGTTAGTTAATAATAACCTGGCAACACAAATTTAGGTCAGTATAAGTATGACGATATCAGGTTTGAACAGTTATTTTTATTATATCTGTAGCTGAGAAAAATTAAAAACTATATAAAGTGTTTTTGTCGATAATTTCTGGGACTCATAACTTTTTTTGGTGAATGAGGCTTTGTGAGAGATTTTTTTGGTTGTCCCTCTGTTGTTTTTATTGAAAAGATGTGCAGCCGCCAAAAAAATACCAATGCTGGCACTTCTTTTTTATCTCTGTATACATCATTTACTGTATCGGTTTTACTTTTATACTTTTGTTAGCTCGGACTTCTATGGACCCAGCAATATGTGATATGTTTATTTTTTATTTTCTATATTAAGAATATTTCTAAAACAGGATATTCATTTTTTTTTCAGTTTTAATTTTTTTTTTTTACTTTACTTTTTAGTTTGCTTAAGGGACTTGAAATTGTGTTCGCTTTTTCTTTATAGTGCAATACCATCTTATAAATGATGTCCTTTGAAGACCAGACATAAGATGGACTTTACCAGATAAGTAGTATGGCAGCCATGGTGTCCGTCAGCTGCCATAGTAACCCATCAGCATCCCACAATCGCATCTTGTGTGCCTTTTGGGGAGTTGGCGCACTTTTGATCACTCCCTTTACATGCCGCTGTCAGTGATCAACAGTGTTATCTAAATGGATAAACAGCAGTGATTGCAGCTAGCTAAGTTTACGTTTCATACAGACAAAGCTGTATTATACAGCCGGCATCTCCCTCGTGTGAAGCAAGCTCAGCCCCGGATCCCTTGCCACAATTGTGTACTCCACTACAGACATACAGTTACGTCCATTTGTACTAAGGGTTAACCCCTTCTCTCTCCCCCCCGTGCAATTTTCCATGTTTTATTTTCTTTTTTTCCTCCCCTTCTTCCGAGAGCCATAACTTTTTATTTTTCCGTCTATATATAGCCATATGAAGGCTTATTTTTTTGCGGGATGAGTTGTACTTTTGAATGAAATGATTAGTTTTACCATAAAGTGTATTGTAAAGCTGGAAAAAAATTCAAAGTGCAGTGAAATTGCAAAAAAAAGTGCAACTGCACGATTGTTTTTGGGGTATTTTATTTACTGTGTTCCCTATATGGCAAAACTGACATGTCACTATGATGCCTCACATTGGTACGACTTTGCAAATACCAAACATGTATACTTTTACTTTTATCTTTGTGGTGAAAAAAAATTCAGAAATTTGACCAAAAACAATTGCGCTTTTGGTGCCATTTTCCGAGACCTATAACATTCTCAATATTTTGGGATCTGGGGCTCAGTGGTGGCTTAATTTTTCCATCTAGAACTGACGTTTTTCTTTATAACATTTTTGTGTAGATGCTACGTTTTGATTGAATTTTAAACTTTTTTTGCGCTGGCCAAAAAACTTAATTTTGGCATGTGGAATTTTTTTCTTGCCTTGCCATGTACCGATCCGATTAATTAATTTTATATTTTGATAGATCGGGCATTTCTGAACACGGTGATGCCAAATATGTGTATTTTTTTAAAATTTTTGTAGCTTTTATTTTCAATGGGGAAAAAGGGGGTGATTTGAACTTTTAGGGTAAGCACACGGCCAGTAAAATGGAGCACGGGGAATGCAATAAAAAATCTCATTCCATTTAGACCAATGTTACTCTATGGAGCCGCTCCCATGGGCAATTTTTTCTTCAGCAATAATCGGACCGAGAAAACAGTCGCAGCATGCTGCGGGTGGAATCCAATTCATTTGCACTCGCACCCATACAAGTCTATGGGTGTGAGAGAAACATCGCATTGCACTCGCATTACACCGGTGTCTCGCAAGTGCAGTGCGAGAATTGCATCAGCTGACAGTGGAGGAGATTGGTAGAATACTCCCGCCCTCTCCTCCACAACGCCCGTGCTATCCTCCACGGCTGTGCTATGACCACAGGATCACAGCACAGTGGCATGACACTCGCATAACACTCGGCTTACACTCCAGCAGAGCGGGAGTTGAGTGTTATGTGATTTACTCGCGATAAAGCCCATGTGTCCCCAGCCTTAGGATTTTTATTTTTTTCATATTTTTTAAAAAAGTTTTAAACTTTTTTAATTTATTTTATTGGTCCCCCCAGGGAACTTTGTCACTGCAGTGTCCAATCGCTTGTTCATTTCAGATGATCAGAGCATCATCGCTCTGATCAGTAGAAATGTTGCTTTCCTATGAGAGCCGATGCTCTCTTGGCTCTCACAAGAAATGAATGTGTGTCAAGGGTCATCAGCTTAGCCCGTGCTACCATGACAATGCCAAGGCACACCATGATCGTGTCAGAGGGCTGTGGAACAGCGCAATCCCTGCCACGGCCATTTAAATTGCTCAGTCAGTGTTTGACAGCATGATCTAAGGAGTTAACAGGTGCAGGTGGATCTCCAATCCACCTGCGCCTGTTAGCCAAACATCCCTGCTTTGGGCTTGACGCTGAGGCCAATGGTAACGGGAGATAGATGACCGAGGACGTACCAGTATGTCTTTAGTCATAAAATTGTTACAGAGAATCTGTCAACCCGTTTTTCCATTGAATCTTAGATCAGTATGATGTAGGGCAGAGACATTGATTCCAGCAATGTGTCACTTACTGGACTGCTTGTTGCAGTTTTGCTAGAATCTGTTTTTTTCTGCTGTAGATGTAGCAGTGGACAGAATGCTGAGCCCTGTATTACCCTGACCACACCACTGATGGCCGCTTTCTGTATACACTATGTATATTTTGGGCAATCTGCCTATTTTTTTGCATGGTGGGGTTACACAGATTAGCTGGACTGACCTGCGCATGAGACCTAGTCCTGTAGTGATAATCTCCTTCTGCTAAAACACTGATTACATTGAAATTACAGCACACAGTGTAATAAGTAGTACATTGCTGAAATCAGGGTGTCAGTGCCTACATTTTTCTGCTCTCAGATTAAAAAGCAAAAAATGGTTATAGATTCCTTTTAAAAGTTAGGGTCATCGGGGTTTTTTAATGGATTTTGGGCAAAAAAATCATGTGAGAAATTGGACTATATTAAAAATGTATGTATTCTATAGCCCCTGTGTTGTACATCACTGGCAGCAGAATGAGTTATCTCAGACTCTATCAGTGAGCTATTTCATACAGGGAGTTTGTAATTCATTCTTTTTTTTCATTAAAGCTGCTATGACCTGATTTATGGTCACACAAAAGATCATTTGAACATTGTGGTCATAAATTAGAGGGGCAAAAAACCCCTCCAGATAAATGAGTTAAAAACGCTCTGTCAGAAGCAGCTCACTGACACATTTTCTGTTAAGTCATTCTGCACTCAACACTTTGCAGGGAAATAAATGGCTTATAAAAGGCAGATGGGGTGAAAATATTTTTAATGAAACTTATTTAAAACACATAAATGAAAACAAATTAGGTGTATATATTTTGTCTTCTTTATTTTAGCATAAAGTAAATGTGTCTAAAGCCCACTTTACACGTTGCGATTAGTTGTACAATCGCATTTGCGATGTGACACGCTCAGGTTGCATACGGCATCTTATGAGATTGCACGTAGATCGTTCATTTGCTGTCACACGTGCGTTAGTAGTCTATGTTAAATTGGTCAATTTTGTGTGCGATCCTTTAGATCATGTGTTCTGTGACGTATGCATTGGGAACCCTTTTTTTTTTTTTTTTATTTATTGACTTGCCAAGCGTGTGTAATGTGTAGGGATGCGTTTTTACTATGTCATCTGCCATTCAGCTCTGCTACATGGCCGCTGACAGCAGACACAGACAGCCATGTAGCAGAGCTGAATGGCAGATGACAGCAGACAAAGACAGAGCCGCACTGTCAGAATGAACTCGGGTGAACTTCACCCGACTTCACGGTCATGCTGCGGCTCTGTCTGTGCCGCGTCCTGATTAGCGGTCACCTGTGAAGACTCACCGGTGACCGCTAATCTCCTAAGTTACTGAAGTTAGCAACCCTCTCTCATATACTCACCGATCCCCGATCCCCGGCGCTGCACGGCGTTCACACTGCTCCGGCGGCTTTTACTGTTTTGAAAAAGTCGGCCGCCCATTAAACAATTTCGTATTCCCTGCTTTCCCCACCCACCGGCGCCTATGATTGGTTACAGTGAGACACGCCCCCACTCTGAGTGACAGGTGTCACACTGCACCCAATCACAGCAGCCGGTGGGCGTGTCTATACTGTGTAGTGAAATAAATAATTAAATAATTAAAAAAAACGGCGTGCGGTTCCCCCCAATTTTAAAACCAGTCAGATAAAGCCATACGGCTGAAGGCTGGTATTCTCAGGATGGGGAGCTCCACGTTATGGGGAGCCCCCCAGCCTAACAATATCAGCCAACAGCCGCCCAGAATTGCCGCATACATTAGATGCGACAGTTCTGGGACTGTACCCGGCTCTTCCCGATTTGCCCTGGTGCGTTGGCAAATCGGGGTAATAAGGATTTATTTGCAGCCCATAGCTGCCAATAAGTCCTAGATTAATCATGTCAGGCGTCTATGAGACACCCTCCATGATTAATCTGTAAATTACAGTAAATAAACACACACACCCGAAAAAATCCTTTATTAGAAATAAAAAACACAAACATATGCCCTGGTTCACCACTTTAATCAGCCCCAAAAAGCCCTCCATGTCCGGCGTAATCCAGGATGCTCCAACGTCGCTTCCAGCGCTGCTGCATGGAGGTGACCGGAGCTACAGCAGACACAGCCGCTCCGGTCACCTCCACACAGCTAATGAAGACAGCCGTGCGATCAGCTGAGCTGTCAGTGAGGTTACCCGCTGTCACTGGATCCAGCGGTGGCCGCGGGTAACCTCAGGGACAGCTCAGCTGATCGCGCTACTCACCGCCGCTCCTATCACCTCCACGCAGCAACTGAGGTGAGTAGCGCGATCAGCTGAGCTGTCCCTGAGGTTACCCGCGGCCACTGCTGGATCCAGTGACAGCGGGTAACCTCAGGGACAGCAGCTGATCACGCGGCTGTCTTCATTAGCTGCGTGGAGGTGACCGGAGCGGCTGTGTCTTCTGCAGCTCCGGTCACCTCCATGCAGCAGCGCTGGAAGCGACGCTGGAGCATCCTGGATTACGCCGGACATGGAGGGCTTTTTGGGGCTGATTAAAGTGGTGAACCAGGGCATATGTTTGTGTTTTTTATTTCTAATAAAGGATTTTTTCTGGTGGGTGTGTTTATTTACTGTAATTTACAGATTAATCATGGAGGGTGTCTCATAGATGCCTGACATGATTAATCTAGGACTTATTGGCAGCTATGGGCTGCCAATAAATCCTTATTACCCCGATTTGCCAACGCACCAGGGCAAATCGATAAGAGCCGGGTACAGTCCCAGAACTGTCGCATATAATGTATGCGGCAATTCTGGGCGGCTGTTGGCTGATATTGTTAGGCTGGGGGGCTCCCCATAACGTGGAGCTCCCCATCCTGAGAATACCAGCCTTCAGCCGTATGGCTTTATCTGGCTGGTTTTAAAATTGGGGGGGACCGCACGCCGTTTTTTTTAATTATTTAATTATTTATTTCACTACACAGTATAGACACGCCCACCGGCTGCTGTGATTGGGTGCAGTGTGACACCTGTCACTCAGAGTGGGGGCGTGTCTCACTGTAACCAATCATAGGCGCCGGTGGGCGGGGAAAGCAGGGAATACGAGATTGTTTAATGGGCGTCCGGCTTTTTCAAAACAGTAAAAGCCGCCGGAGCAGTGTGAATGCCGTGCAGCGCCGGGGATCGGGGATCGGTGAGTATATGAGAGAGGGGGATAGACTGACATGGACAGAGAGTGAGGGACAGAGATAGTGACCGACTGACAGAGATTAGTGAATGACAGACATTGTGAGGCGCTTCAGAACGCAGCTTTTCAGCTGCGCTCTGAAGCGGACCTTTTTTAAGCTGCGGTGCAGAGCGCACACCTGCGCACATAGCATCAGACACCAAAATCGTATGAGGGATGTCACACGTTACAATTGACTAGGTTCGTGCAACAAAACGCTCAATTCTAGAGAATGATACGATGTGTTTGCGATCAACGGTTTTGCGTTCAATCCTGATCGCACGTAGATGTCACACGCAGGTACCTCACAAACGATGCCGGATGTGCGTCACTTACAACTTGACCCCAACGACGGATTGTGAGATATATTGAAGCGTGTGTAGCGGGCTTAAGGCCTCTTTCACAAGTCCGTTAAAAACCAAGCACGTTTTTCACGGATGTGTCAAAGGTGCGTTTTGCCCTCCATGAGCCGTGTTTATGGCTCACATGTGTTCTCCGCGTGTTATCCGTGATAACACACGGAGAACGGGAACTTTCTACTCACCTGTCCCTGGCCTCACTGTCCGTGGTGCTGATCTTCGCTCTCCGGTCCTGCCGACTCCCCGCTGCTGCAGCTTCTGGCCGCAGTGAAGTGAATATTCAATAAGCATAATGAGCGGCGGTCGGCAGCAAGTGACAGCAGCGGCAGAGACTGCAGCGCTGGAGAAGGTGAGTAAAGGTTTTTTTTTCTCACAGACACATGTGTTCTCTCCGGTGCGTGTCACACGGCACACATCCGTGTGGTCCGTGTGTGTTATGTGTGACACGTTTGCGTTCCGTGTGACACCCGTAAAGCCGGAGAGAAAATGGACATGTCAGCGTGAGAAACACGCAGACACACGTATGTACGGAATGCACACACGTTCCGTGCGCAAATACGTACGTGTGTCTAAAACCATAGGAATACCTAGGTTTACGTGTGTACGTGTCTCTGAACCGTGAAAAAAATGCCAAACACGTACTGGAGGCACGTGCATGTGAAAGGGGCCTAAGAAAAAATAATGTCTCCACTGGTGTCCATATAATTTATTGAGGTTGTCAATAACTGTAAAAAAATTGGCAGCTTAATAGCATTTATGTTTCGTATTGCAGTTCAACTCCTTTGAAATGAATGTGACAGAGCTACATCTTATTCTAGGAACACACCCTGATGAGGGCGGTGCTAGAAGGTGTGGGGCAGCGGATGTCACTCATTGCTTCCATCTCTGCCTCCAAATAATGTATTCTTTAACAAAAGCTATGGCAGCAGAGATAGAAGCAGAGTGCTGGTGCTGCACTCACATGTCCTAAAGAGTTTATCACCATAGATCCAGGACATCTACAGAGGGAGCGGCGATGCAAGAAACTAGTAAGTAACTGCAGTGCTACCGCCTGATGACATCTTATTCCAGGAGGGTAAATAGACTGCAGGGAAGTGATTGCAGCCCCAGCCTCCTGTGATATCCAATTTGAGGCTCCGCTCAAACAAATCTTCACATGATAGTTCATTAAAAAAGACACATGCTTAGAGATTAACTGGATAGGGAGAAGTGTAGGATTTTGCGGTAATAAAGCTAGTTATAAATGTGATGATGACACATAACCCACACTCCTCTCATACCCCTTGTATACTAAAATAATTGACACAAAGGCAATCAAAATTGTGGAAATACATGGCCGTGTTGTTTATTAAGAGTTAAATAATGGGTTAACCATATTAGATTAAAACCAAAACCACAATTGTACCAACAATTTTTTTTCTATGGTTTTTATACAAGAAAATGCCATGGCAGATTACATGACCAGTGATACCATAAATTCACCCTTGAATATTACCTGCTTATCCCAGCAGGAAGTACGCCGCCGCCTCGAAATCACTAAGGTTGACAAATCTCCGGGCCCGGATGGCATACACCCCAGAGTACTACAGGAATTGAGTTCTGTGATAAATAGACCATTATTTTTAATCTTCTCAGATTCCTTAATAACAGGGTCAGTACCGCAGGACTGGCGCATAGCAAATGTGGTACCAATATTCAAAAAGGGGACAAAAACTGAGCCGGGAAATTATAGGCCGGTAAGTTTAACCTCTACGGTTGGTAAAATCCTTGAGGGGTTCTTGAGAGATGCTATACTGGAGTATCTCAAGAAAAATAACCTTATGACAGAGTATCAACATGGGTTTATGAGGGATCGATCCTGTCAAACTAATTTGATCAGCTTCTATGAAGAGGTAAGTTCAAGTCTGGACCAGGGAAATGCAGTGGATGTTGTGTATATGGACTTTTCAAAAGCTTTTGATACGGTGCCACACAAAAGGTTGGTACATAAAATGAGAATAATGGGGATAGGGGAAAATATGTGTAACTGGGTTAAAAACTGGCTCAGTGATAGGAAACAAAGGGTGCTTATTAATGGTACGTACTCGGACTGGGTCTCAGTTCATAGTGGGGTACCACAGGGGTCAGTATTGGGCCCGCTTCTTTTCAACATATTTATAAATGACCTTGTTGGGAGCATGCGGAGTAGAATTTCAATATTTGCAGATGATACTAAACTCTGCAGGGTAATCAATACAGAGGAGGATAATTTTATATTACAGGGAGATTTATGTAAATTGGAGGATTGGGCTGAGAAGTGGCAATTGAAGTTTAATGTAGATAAATGTAAGGTCATGCACTTGGGTAGAGGAAATAACATTTATGATTATGTACTTAATTGTAGAACACTGGGTAAAACAGACACAGAAAAAGACTTGGGTGTATGGGTGGATGGTAAACTTCACTTTAGTGGACAGTGTCAGGCAGCTGCTGCCAGGGCTAATAAAATAATGGGATGTATTAAAAGAGGTATAAGTGTTCATGAAAAAATATAGTTCTACCTCTGTACAAGTCACTAGTGTGACCGCACTTAGAAAACTGTGTACAATTCTGGTCACCGATATATAAGAAGGACATAGCTGAACTGGAGAGGGTGCAGAGAAGAGCGACCAAGATTATTAGAGGAATGGGTGGGCTGCAATACCAAGACAGGTTATTAAACTTGGGGTTATTTAGTTTGGAAAAACGAAGGCTTAGGGGGGATCTAATCACAATGTATAAATATATGAGGGGACAGTACAGAGACCTTTCCAAAGATCTTTTTACACCTAGGCCTGCGACTGGAACACGGGGGCATACACTACGTCTTGAGGAAAGAAGGTTTAATCATAATCACAGACGAGGATTCTTTACTGTACGAGCAGTGAGACTATGGAACTCTCTGCCGCATGATGTTGTAATGAGTGATTCACTACTAACATTTAAGCAGAGCCTGGATGCCTTTCTTGAAAAATTTAATATTACCAGTTATGTATATTAGATTTTATGACAGGGTGTTGATCCAGGGAACTAGTCTGATTGCCGGATGTGGACGAAGGAAGGACATTTTTTCCCCATTGGAACTTGTTTGCCACATTGGGGTTTTTTTTGCCTTCCTCTGGATCAACATGTTAGGCTACGGGTTGAACTAGATGGACTTAGAGTCTCCCTTCAACCTTAAAAACTATGATACTATGATACTATGATACTATGAACAATATACTTTTAAAATCATACTGTGTGACATAACCTAATCCACCCAAATGGCTGGCCAATTCTTCCACCAGGCGCACTAATACACAATTAGTGACCCTCGCCCCCACGACAACCCAGCCATTTTTCCACAATATTTTGCATTCCCAAATTGAAGATATCCAACCCAATTTCCAATAAATGTACTCTGTCCTGCCTGTACAACCCATGAAGAAAAGCCCTACAGTTCAGAATGATGATAGGAAAAATCGCCTAAGGATATTAAAATTTTTTCAACTAATCTATTCACCCTTTTCCTAATTTTTACTAAGCAAACAAAACCGTTCTGACACTATACCAACCTTGAAATCACTTCCGAAAACACGATAGCTACTCCTGGAAACATGTTCTTTATTAAAACTAAGTCACGCCGAATAAAAAAGAGAAGATCTAATGTTTTTACCTTCCCCAAATCATTACCGCTAAGGTGTATAATCAATAAATCCGGAACTGGAGCCAACGAAGTCTTTTTCGTCAGTTCTGTCAATAAATGCTCCCATCTCATCCCCCTATGGCTAAACCATAAAACGTTAATACACGAAAAAGAAAGATTTTCAGTATAATTTCTTATAGACGCCCTCTTCTCAGCCCAAAATATAAAAGAATGACCAATGGGGTGTGCCGCCCCCATGGCAGCAGCCGACGCTGCTCTGGTCCGGAACTTCAGGGGTGGTGGCTCGAGGGTCTCGCGGACACGCCGAATAAATGGGGGGGGTCGTAGTGGTGGATGTAGGACGTTTATGTACGGGCTGAGCCGTATTAACTTTGTGACGCCACCCACGGTATGTGGTGAGATTGGACACCACCGCTGCAGTTACGGGGCACCCAGGGGAGCTGTTGCGCAGCAAGTTGTTAACCCCTCCGTGGGCAGGGATGGTGGCCCCGGGACCTGTTGGGGTCTTGGTGCAGGGAGATGGGCGACCGCAAGGTGTTGGTGTACTCACTACTGAAGGAAACACACAAGTCTCTGGTAAACCAAGGTGATGGTGGTCGGTGCCCGCAGCCGGCTGCTTTCTTGTCCTCCACCCGGCTGGTGGTCTTTGTCTTTCTCCTGCACCTTTGTAAGATGGTAGACTGCCTGTGCTTGCAACTTCAGGAGTCCGCTCCCGGCTGGATGTGGCCTAAGGAGCCCTTGCCCACAGACGCTGGCCCGTGGGATCTCTGAGCCCTGGCGGTTGCCTTCTATCCCCCTTGGTGGGCTGTTGTCTTCAATCGGGAGTTTGGGTGGGACAGGACCTCTAGTCCTGGCCTCAATTGGTAAATTAACCGGTTCCAGTCGCTTCTGGTCCTGGCTTCAGGGTCCAAGTACCCCTCTGTGTGCTCCGGTTTCCGAGTTGGTTCCCCGTGTCGGTACCGGCGGGCCACTACCCTGTCCCGGTCCACCTCGGTTCCACCGAGTCATCTTCCTGGCTCCTGCAGACGGAGACCGCCGTCTGCCTCCTAGCCACTGGCACCAGGGTTCCTACCCTGATGCCTGTCAGTTTACTTCAGGCCTGACACACAGGACTGACTTCAGCTCTCCTTGAACTCTAAAACTCAACTCTCAACTCCACTCCCAACTCAACTGTTTACTTTCCCCGCCCGGGGCTGTCTAGACTCCTCAGTGGGAGTGTTCCAACCGCCTGGTTCTGCCCCCTGGTGTGTCTATCTAGCCCTGAGGGGGTGACAGGGGTTTTAAAGGTTGGCTGATGTCATGGAACGGTGTAGTGCAGGGGCCTATCTGTGACTACCTGGCTCGGCCAGGGCGTCACAGATCCATACGATTAAAGGTCTTAGAAGTAAAGAAAATTAATTAGACAGTAACTCTGGATGCACATACAATCTATAGCAATCTGATTTCCATCTACCAATATTTTTTATCTTGTCTCTTGTTAAACCAGAACATGCAGCAGTAGTTGCTGCGCCTATGCGAAAAGAATGGGAAGAGAACTTTAAATCTCCCATACCCAATTCATTTAGCAAACACTTCATTAATTTACAAAATTGAAATCTAGTAGCTGGTTCCCCGTTGGCGTGGATAAATAACAGGCCAGCCAAGGGGGGACGTAACCCCAACCATACCCTTAAATTATCCACTGGACAAACCCGTGAACCATTAATCGCAGTCAATTTAATTGTCTTTCATTTACCCGCCTGATCAGTTTTAGATTTAGAGATGAAAATTAAGCAATAATGAACAAATACACTCACATCCCTCAAGGTTAGACCACCTACCTGAAATTTGCTAGGTGAAGCCACCTCTCCAATTCTGAGTGCTGCAAAAAAATGCTAAAACAAAAGCGCAACGAAACAAAGTAGTTTCTACTCTATCATAACAAACCAATCCCAAAACATCCCACAACTTCTCTAACAATTCTGCCGAAAGGGGGCGCCTCCTGTCCGGATGACAATTGACTCTCTTTAAACCTTTCATCACCTGTTTAACTGGAAAAAGAGAAAAAAGGGAACCCCCCCCATGCAACTTCAAAAAGAAAGGTACCCCTGATAAGCATTTATGCAACGACGGGTAATTCAGACCGTCCCTTAGTGCCAAATTAATAAATTGGAGAACTAGATCGACCTCACAACTCTAAGGAGTACTTTACACACTGCGACATCGCATCCGGAATATCGTCGGGGTCACGTCGTTAGTGACGCACATCCGGCGCCAGTAACGACATCGCAACATGTAAATCCTAGATGCGACGATAAACGATGCAAAAGCGTCGAAAATCAGTGATCTGTGTAGAGTTGGACATTTTCATAATGTTGGGTCGAGCGTAGGTACGATGTTTGTCGTTCCTGCAGCTCCACACATCGCTGTGTGTAAACCCGCAGGAGCGACAAACATCTCCTTACCTGCGTCCCGCCGGCAATGCAGAAGGGAGAGGGTGGGCGGGATGTTATGTCCCGCTCATCTCCGCCCCTCCGCTTATATTGGCCGGCCGATTAGTGACGTCGCGGTGACGTCGCTGTGACGCCGAACGCACCCCCCCCTTGAAGGAGGGATATTTCGGCAGTCACAGTGACATCGCCGAGCAGGTATGTGCGTGTGAAGCTGCTGTAGCGATAATGTTCGCTACAGCAGAAATCACCACATATTGCATTTGCGACGGGGGCGGGTACTATCGCGCTCGGCATTGCTAGCCGATGCTAGCGATGTCGCAACGTGCAAAGTACCCCTTACAATTAGCATTGGAAGACAGTCAAAAATCTTTCCATTTTCTCCATGCAACAGCATAAGCTGCCCATGTTACAAGAGCCAATGACTTCCTAATGAAAGTGGGAATAAGATCTAAATTATCTCCCACAACGTCCTTGAAAATGGCACCTTCCTTGAAACTGAATCCGACCGGTTCTGCTGCAAGAAAGACAGTGTTACAGACTCACTTGTCCCTTGCACAAAAGAAGATTTTAACCACATATTAAATTTAAGGCATTGCAAAACCAAACATTTCAAAATTTTGTTTGCCCACCAGCATTTTGACGAAAGGGTATTGATACAAAGGACCACACCGCTGTTATTAGACCGCAACTTGATGCGTCTATTCGCTAATAAATGACCCCAAATGGAAAATGCAACCAAAAAGGAGAATAGCTCTAAAACGCACTCGCTCCTGACAACCCCTGCTGTATGCCATCTCTCGGGCCAAGAATCCCCAGCCCATTCCGAATTGAAAGTAACGGAAAAATTCGAACTACTGTCAGAAAACACAAATAATGACAATTCATCTGAAAAACAAAAAACATGCTTCAAACAAGTCACCCCATTGAAATCCTGCAAAAATTGCTGCCAGACTGACAAATCCTCCTTCATTTCTTTTGATAAACGCAAATGAGCATTAGGAGATTTCAGGCCTCATATTCCCTCATATAACCGCCTACAAAACGCTCTCCCCATCGGGATGATTCTCAAAGCGAAATTGAGGGAACCCCGCAATGAGTGCATCTTCCGCAACGTAGCCTTGTCCTTCACTAACAGCTTACTAATTGCAATTTGCAAAACAATTACCTTCTCACCTTCTCTCTCGGTAAGCTGCACTTCATTGTTAATGAATCCAGTGTGATACCTAAAAATTCTAACCGATGACAGGGGAAGACCGTTTTTTCACTTGCTATAGGGACCCCAAAATGTTGCATCAAGGCTAAAAAAAATTACAGTAACCTAGAGCACGTATCAGAAGACCCTTCACCCACAAACAAGAAATTGTCTAAATAGTGTAACACCCCACCCCAGGGACCTTCTCTTGAATTACCCAGTGCAAAAATGACGAAAAACATTCAAAATAAAAACAGGATAACGAAAAACCCATAGGCAAACATTTAGCAAAATAAAATTCCTCATTAAAATAAAACTCTAATGAATTAAATCCTCACGGGTGAACTGGTAAAATCCTAAAAGCTGATTTAATATCAGATTTGGCTAAAGGGGGCTTTACACGCTGCGACATCGCTAATGCGGAGTCGTTGGGGTCACGGAATTTGTGACGCACATCCGGCCGCATTAGCGATGCCGTTGCGTGTGACACCGATAAGCGATTTTGCATCGTTGCAAAAACGTGCAAAATCGCTAATCGGCGACATGGGGGTCCATTCTTAAAAATCGTTACTGCAGCAGTAACGAAGTTGTTCCTCGTTCCTGCGGCAGCACACATCGCTGCGTGTGACGCCGCAGGAACGAGGAAGCTCCCCTTACCTGCCTCCCGGCTGCTATGCAGAAGGAAGGAGGTGGGCGGGATGTTACGTCCCGCTCATCTCCGCCCCTCCGCTGCTATTGGGTGGCGGTTCAGTGACGTTTCAGTGACGTCGCTGTGACGCCACATGGACCGCCCCCTTAGAAAGGAGGCGGTTCGCCGGTCACAGCGACGTCGCCGGACAGGTAAGTATGTGTGACGGCTCTGGGCGATGTTGTGCGGCACGGGCAGCGATATGCCCGTGTCGCGCAACAGATGTGGGCGGGTACCCACACTAGCGATATCGGGACCGATATCGCAGTGTGTAAAGTAGCCTTAAGAATGCCTTGAAACCAAATACCCTCAAAAGTTCCACCGCCATATCAAATGAAGCGTAATGCACTGAAGCCAAATCCGTATTAACCTCATCATTTAGTGAACATTCTTTTGGGCATGATAGGTGATGTATCACCCTGAACGACCCTGGATCCTTCTTGGGTACCACACCCAATGGGGAAATCCTGAAATCTCGAAAAGGTGGCTTAGGAAAAGGCCCTGCAATCCTACAAAACTTTAACTCTTTCTTAATATGATCTGCAATAAATTCCTCATGTGACCTAACTGAAGCTAAATTCCCAACAATATTACAACCTTGACCCCTAAATGTAGGGACAAAAAAACCGAACCGAAAACCGTTAAGTACTGTATTGGCCTTCTGCCTGTCTGGGAACTGCTCTAACCATGGGAGCATGTTTTCCAGCCTCAGCAGTGTCGAGCCTTTGAGAAAATGCTCCCTTGGGTTATTGGATTGCTTAATTTGCCCCGTATTCTTCTTAAAACATCTAAATAATGCGTGTCCTCCCCCACAAAATGAACATTCGTGGCGAAACTTGCAATTATTTTGCTACTTGCATATGGATTCATAAAATGAGAAACAAAACTCCGTTTTAGGTTGTGGGTAAGTAGATTGTCTATTCAGCGCACCACGCTGAGGAATCATCAAATTGAGCCAAAGGCCCACATCCTTCTCACCCCATTTCATGGAAGGATGAAGAGCCATTTTTTAACGGAACGACACGTCGTAAACCAACCAAGCCTTTCCACCAAAATTTCTATATGCTTCCAGAATGGCTTCTAGATGCTGAAAAAGTCCACTACAAAAAACTGAAAATTTTTCCCCTAAAACTGATGCAAAGATGAAAAAGGCCTGAAGCCAATTATGAAAATATTTATACATTTTTTTCTTGTCAGCGTCCCCTTCACTCTTGACTTCAGTCCCAACTCGAGTTTGTTCCTTATTAGATGGCAGCAAAGAAAAAATATCAATATACTCCCTCCTCTATATCTTTTCTTTGATGCCACTGCTTAAATGAAATCCCAATGGGGAGGATTGACAAGTTAATTCTTCTTTAAATAATGCCCCAGGGATACCCTCGGATTGCTTTCTTTCAGCAACCCTAAATTCCTTACACACATTAAGTACCATATCCTTAATGACATCAAGAGTAACATCCCGTCCACTAAAAGAGGTAGTGTTATATTGCTTGTGACGCCCTGGCCAGCCAGGTAGTCACAGACAGGGCCCCACATTACACCGTTCCCTAACAAGGTGGACCTCCATATTTGGAAGTGAGTGTGAATGGCTCCACCTGCACCTGTGTTGCCTCCACCTAGTGGGGGTTTAGCTGTATCCTGCTGGAGTAGTAGTAGTCTTTTGGCCTGAGCAATATACAGCTGCAATTCCATCTTGCTGTAAGTAATGATATTTTCTTTTTTGCTTTTTTATATAATATATAGTGTAGGGACCTACAAGCATGAGGTTCCCGTGACGAGGGTTGTAGGCTTACGTCTTATGGCCATAACGCTAACAAAAAACCTCAAAAACTTTTTTGTACAGGATACAGCCAGGCCCCTTTTTGTTAGGCCTTGCTATCAGAGTTTCTGTCCCTACGTAGCGTGCAGTGGGGGTACGGCTTGGCAGCCCGCCTGATCTAATAGTATGGGCGTCACCTAATAGGCTGCGGGTTTGTGACTGTGCGTCTGCTAGTGTGAACAGTGCTCTATGCAAGCCACCAGTGTGCAGTTTTACCATCCAGCCATCACCTCCTCCATATTTGGAAGTGAGTGTGAATGGCTCCACCTGCACCTGTGTTGCCTCCACCTAGTGGGGGTTTAGCTGTATCCTGCTGGAGTAGTAGTAGTCTTTTGGCCTGAGCAATATACAGCTGCAATTCCATCTTGCTGTAAGTAATGATATTTTCTTTTTTGCTTTTTTATATCCCTAACAAGGTGACAGCAGCCAAACATATAAAACCCTAGTCAGCCCCCTCTGAGCTTAATGGACACACCAGGGGGCGGAACCAGGCGGTTGGAAGACGCCCACCGAGGAGTCTCAGACAGCTTGGGGCTGGAAAGTTCAGTCCTGTTCTAGTCTAGTCGAGAGTTCAAGGCTATAGGTCAAGAGAAGAGGTGTGTGGGCTGGAGCTGTGTGCAGCTCCAGCAAAGGAAAGACCCAAACTGAACCGGTGCCAGGGTAGGAGCCCTGGTACTGCTGCCTAGGAGGTAGATGGAGGCCTCTGTCTGCAGGAGCCGTGAAGACGGCTCGGTGGAACCGTGGTGGACCGGGACAGGGTAGTGGCCCGCCGGTACCGACCCGGGGAACCGACCCGGAAACCGGAGCACAAAGGGGGGTACTCAGACCCTGAAGCAAGGTCCACTCAGACCCTGAAGCAAGGTCCAGAAGCTACTGGGGGCTAGCTAATTAACTGATTGCGGCCAGGACTAGAGTTCCTGTCCCACCCAAAGTCCCGACTGAAGGCAACAGCCCAACGAGGGGGATATAAAGCCACCGCCACGGCACAGAGATCCCACGGGCCAGCGTCTGCGGGCAAAGGGCTCCTCAGGCAACCAAAAGCCGGGAGCGGACTCCTGAAGTTGCAAGCACAGGTAGTCCACCATCACAAACAGGTGCAGGAGAAAGACAGAGACCACCAAACGGGCGGGGAACCAGACTGCGGCCGGCTGAGGGCACCGACCACCATCACCTTGGTTTACCAGAGACTCGTGTGTTTACTAATCGTGAGTACATCAGTGCCCTCTGGCCGCCCACCTCCCTGCGCCAACATATTCCACAGCACTTTACAATCAGGTGGGGGCTTGTACAGACAAAAACAAAACAAGATAGCACATAATTCAGCAGCTACAGTAGGAATGAGGGCCCTGCTCGAAAGCTTACAATCTTTGGGGAAAGAGGGGGACACAAAAGGTGAAGCACAATTGTAGTATCTGGTCCGACTATCGTTACGCTAGATTATTGGTTACATACAAAGATGAATGATCTCGTCATTGGACAGGAACCTTTTGGGTGCCCTTATGTTCTATTTGCTGTATGTAGGATGTGAAGACAGAAATAGGAGAGAGAAGGTTATGAATAGCATTTAGAAGGTGGGACAGGGGAGAGTTAGGTTAGTAAGTTTCGATGGTAAGCTTGTCTGAGGAGATGTGTTTTTAATGCACGCTTAAAAACTTGGGGGCTGGATATTAGTCGCATTCTTTGCCGTAGTGCATTCCAGAAAACTGGCGTGGCACGAGAAAAGTCTCGGAGACGGAAGTGTGAGGTTCGTATTATGGAGGATGTTAGTCTAAGATCATTTGCGGAACGTAGGGGGCGGGTAGGATGAGAGACAGAGATGAGGGATGAGATATATGGTGGTGCAGAGCTGTGGAGAGCTTTGTGGGTGAGAGAGATGAGTTTGTATTGTATTCTGTAGCTGATAGGTAGCCAGTGTAGTGACTGGCACAAGGTGGAGGCATCAGTGAAGCGGCTAGACAGGAATATGACCCTGGCTGCTGCATTCAAAATGGATTGGAGAGGAGAAAGTTTGGTCTGAGGGAGACCAATCAGTAAAGAGTTGCACTAATCCAGGCGGGAATCAATAAGAGCGACAGTAAGGGTTTTTGCAGTTTCCAAAGAGAGAAATGGTCAGATTCTGGAGATATTTTTAAGATGCAGGTGACATGTGCGAGTGAGTGATTGTATATGGGGAATAAAGGAGAGTTCTGAGTCAAATATGACCTCAAGACAGCGAGTGTGCCACTTGGGTGTAATGATTAAATCATCGAAGGTAATTGAGATGTCGGGTGTAGGTTGGTTAGTAGAGGGAGTACAATGGTTTACTAGTGGTGGAGTTCTGGTAGTTCTTTCTCCATCCACCAGTAGCTTCTTTCACTGAGGCATGATAGTGAGATACTCATCAACCAAAGCTGTCAATTGTTCTTCTGTCGCAGATTTCGTCTCATGTACCCATTCCCTGAACTCAGTTGGGCATTTGGGAAAGAACTAAGGCCCCGTCACACTAAGCAACATCGCTAGCAACATCGCTAGCAACATCGCTGCTAACGAACAACTTTTGTGACGTAGCAGCGATGTTGCTAGTGCTGTCGCTGTGTGTGACATCCAGCAACAACCTGGCCCCTGCTGTGAGGTCGTTGGTTGTTGCTGAATGTCCTGGGCCATTTTTTAGTTGTTGCTGTCCCGCTGTGAAGCACAGATCGCTGTGTGTGACAGCGAGACAGCAACAACTAAATGTGCAGGCAGCAGGAGCCGGCTTCTGCGGAGGCTGGTAACCACAGTAAACATCGGGTAACCAAGAAGCCCTGTCCTTGGTTACCCGATATTTACCTTTGTTACCAGCCTCCGCCGCTCTCACTGTCAGTGCCGGCTCCTGCTCTGTGCACACGCAGCTGCAGGACTCATTGGGTTAATTAACCCGATGTGTGCTGTAGCTAGGAGAGCAGGGAGCCAGCGCTAAGCAGTGTGCGCTGCTCCCTGCTCTGTGCACATTTAGCTGCAGTACACATCGGGTAATTAACCCGATGTGTGCTGTAACTAGGAGAGCAGGGAGCCAGCGCTAAGCGGTGTGCGCTGCTCCCTGCTCTCTGCACGTGTAGCTGCGTGCGCTGATAACCAAGGTAAATATCGGGTTGGTTACCCGATATTTACCTTAGTTACCAAGCGCAGCATCTTCAACACGGCGCTGGGGGCTGGTCACTGGTTGCTGGTGAGCTCACCAACAACTCGTGTAGCGACGCTCCAGCGATCCCTGCCAGGTCAGGTTGCTGGTGGGATCGCTGGAGCGTCGCAGTGTGACATCTCACCAGCAACCTCCTAGCAACTTACCAGCGATCCCTATCGTTGTTGGGATCGCTGGTAAGTTGTTTAGTGTGACTGGACCTTTAAGCTGGGTTTACACACTGCAACTTCGCAAAGGACATCGCTGTAATGTCACCGGTTTTGTGACGTAACAGCGACCTCCCTAAGTCTCTGCTAAGTCTCTGGTGAGCTGTCAAACAGGCAAACCTGGCCAACAACTCAACAGCGATCCGGACCTGCAGAGCGACTTAGCTGGTTGTTGGGGACGTTGATAAGCAGCCTTTTGAAAGGGAAGTTGCTAACAAAGTCTCTGCAAAGTCTTCACACACTGAAACTTCATGCTGCACAGCGGGAAACAAAGGACCTAGGAATGGTCCTGAACGATTTGTAACGATTACAACTTCACAGCAGGGGCCGGGTCGCTGATAAGTTTCACACACTGCAACATCGCAAACAACATCGCTATTGCGTCACAAAACCGGTGACGTTACAGCGATGTCGTTTGAGATGTTGCAGTGTGTAAACCCAGCTTTAGGGTACCTTCACACTTAGCGATGCAGCAGCGATCCGACCAGCGATCTGACCTGGTCAGGATCGCTGCTGCATCGCTACATGGTCGCTGGTGAGCTGTCAAACAGGCAGATCTCACCAGCGACCAGTGAACAGCCCCCAGCCAGCAGCGACGTGCAAGCGACGCTGCGCTTGCACGGAGCCGCCGTCTGGAAGCTGCGGAGACTGGTAACTAAGGTAAACATCGGGTATGGTTACCCGATGTTTACATTAGTTACCAGCGCACACCGCTTAGCTGTGTGTGCAGGGAGCAGGGAGCCGCGCACACTGAGCGCTGGCTCCTTGCTCTCCTAGCTGCTGTACACATCGGGTTAATTAACCCGATGTGTACAGCAGCTACATGTGCAGAGAGCAGCACAGGCAGCGTGAGAGAAGCAGGGGCTGGTAACTAAGGTAAATATCGGGTAACCACCTTGGTTACCCGATGTTTATCTTGGTTACAAGCTTACCTCAGCTGTCAGACGCCGGCTCCTGCTCCCTGCTCGCTTCATTTGTCGCTCTCTCGCTGTCACACACAGCGATCTGTGTGTCACAGCGGGAGAGCGCCTTTGAAGAAAACGAACCAGGGCTGTGTGTAACGAGCAGCGATCTCGCAGCAGGGGCCAGATCGCTGCTCATTGTCACACACAGCGAGATCGCTAATGAGGTCACTGCTGCGTCACAAAAAGCGTGACTCAGCAGCGATCTCGGCAGTGAGCTCGCTGTGTGTGAAGCACCCCTTACTCTTTTAAGAACACCTCTAGGACCTTCTCCAGAGATAAGGCCCCCTATCCCTCCAGTAAGCAATAACATGCTTGTTTAATCCTTTGAGCATACATTTTCAAAGAGCCTTCGACATTACAGACTAAAGCTGGGGTCACACTAAGCGACAGCGACAACGACGTCGCTGTTACGTCACCATTTTCGGTGACGTAACAGCGACCTTGTAAGTCGCTGTTATGATCGCTGCTTAGCTGTCAAACACAGCGAAGCAGCGATCATAACGTCGCTGTGCTGCATGTGCAGAGAGCAGGGAGCCGCGCTTAGCGCTGGCTCCTTGCTCTCCTAGGTACAGTACACATCGGGTTAATTAACCCGATGTGTGCTGCAGCTACATGTCACAGTGCAGAGAGCAAGGAGCCGCGCGCACTGCTTAGCGCTGGCTCCTTGCTCTCCTTGCTACAGTATACATCGGGTTAATTACCCGATGCATACTGCAGCCACATGTCACAGTGCAGGAGCCGGCACTGGCAGCAAGAGCGGAGGCTGGTAACCAGCGTAAACATCGGGTAACCAGGGAAAGGTCTTCCCTTGGTTACCCGATGTTTACGCTGGTTACAGCTTACCGCAGCTGCCAGTGCCGGCTCCTGATCGCTTCATTTCGTCGCTCTCTCGCTGTCACACACAGCGATGTGTGTGTCACAGCGGGAGAGTGACGACCAAAAAATGAAGCTGGACATTCAGCAACGACCGGCGACCTCACAGCAGGGGCCAGGTCGTTGCTGGATGTCACACACAGCGACAGCGACGGGACGTCGCTGCAACGTCACAGAAAATGGTGACGTAGCAGCGACGTCGTTGTCGTCGTCGTTATGTGTGACACCAGTTTTAAGGCCCCTTTACACTAAACAACTTACCAGCGATCCCAACAACGATACAACCTGATAGGAATCGCTGGTAAGTTGCTAGGAGGTTGCTGGTGAGAGGTCACACAGTCAGACGCTCCAGCGATTCCACCAGCAACCTGACCTGGCAGGGATCGCTGGAGCATTGCTACACGGGTTGCTGGTGAGCTGTCACCAGCAACCAGTGACCAGCCCCCAGCCAACAGCAACGCACTGAAGCGATGCTGCGCTTGGTAACTAAGGTAAATATCAGGTAACACACCCGATATTTACCTTGGTTACCAGCGCACGCAGCTACACGTGCAGAGAGCAGGGAGCAGTGCACACTGCTTAGCGCTGGCTCCCTGCTCTCCTAGTTACAGCACACATCGGGTTAATTACCCGATGTGTGCTGTAGCTACACGTGCAGAGAGCAGGGAGCAGCGCACACTGCTTAGCGCTGGCTCCCTGCTCTCCTAGTTACAGCACACATGGGGTTAATTACCCGATGTGTACTCTGCTAGACCTGCAAGGAGCAGGAGCCGGCACTGACAGTGAAAGCGGCGGAGGCTGGTAACGAAGGTAAATATCGGGTATCGGGTAACCAAGGACAGGGCTTCTTGGTTACCCAATGTTTACCGTGGTTACCAGTGTCCGCAGAAGCCGGCTCCTGCTGCCTGCACATTTAAGTCCCCTTTACACACTGAGACTTTCTAGCGATCATGCTGCACAGCGGGAAACAAAGGACCATAGAATGGTCCTGAGCGATTTGTAGCGATCAGCAACTTCACAGCAGGGGCCAGGTCGCTGATGTGTTTCACACACTGCAATGTTGCTGGGGAGGTCGCTATTACGTCACAAAACCGGTGACGTTACAGCAATGTCGTTTGCGATGTTGCAGTGTGTAAAGCCACCTTAAAGAGTGGAACTGAGTCCTGTAAGTCTCTGGAGTTACCTACCGCATAATGCTGCAGGATGGTTTCACTAATGTCCTGATACTCACGGTTTCACTGAGGGTCCTCAGCTCGATACGCTTCCGCAGTGGCATCTTCTATGAGCCCTATCAGATGCCAGACCTTCTCCATTTTTTTAACTTTCATTAAGTGACATTGATGATCAGAATCTGGGAAAAAGCCCTCAATGTCACCTGCAGCTTCATTAAATGGCTTAAAGTCCTTGCGAGACACTCTTGGATATTTCCTTATTGTGAGTGTCATGACAAATGTCTCGAGTTTCTAGCTGCTTTCAAAGCGAGCTGCCTAGTGCTTTCTGAATGGCCTTCTGTTTATACTCTATGGTGGCTCACTCTCCAAAAAATGCCATCTCCTCCTCGTACCACACAACTCACTGATGTTTAGGGGCATTTACCTCAAGTTCCCGTTTTTCCTCCCATTTCTGTGGGAATCCCTGTCAAGTGTCATCTTGAAGGCTAGCTCCTTTCAAAACCTCAACCAGTTAATCCTTGGACAGCCCTCTGTGACAGACCCTTAATTCATGGGCCTATCCAATTTCAATATCATGAGGTTTTGGTTCCATTGTTTTCCCAGGGCCGCAGTTCTCCATTCCCTTTGCTTTTATCCCACTCCTACTACCAGTTTGTGACAGGGTGTGTGACAGAGCAGGCAAGGACAGCAGACCAGTGAACAATCAGCCTTTTTTATGTCATTTGGATAATATTCCACCAAGCATAGATATAATTCCTCAGAGTATGTAACACAGCAACAGGATCCAATCTGGTGGCGCCACTCGGTAATCCAATACTGAGGAAAAAAAACACTGGTGTTTGGAATAGCTCCTCAAATCCAACAGGAAGGGCAAGAACACATAAATCCATATTGTTGATAATCCCCAGTCTCTAACAGTCCAAGTAGTGGCACCATAATCTGGCCTCAAAAGCCAATCCAAGCCCTTCCAAGACGGAGCATCAAAAACAACCCTCAAACATGTGGCTTATTGCTCTCTCTACATCTCTTGTGATGATCCCCCTGGTTGGAAAAAGGTGTTCACACCCCACACCCTTAAACATTTGTTTCTTGTGACTTGAAGTATACTGAAGTCATCTCAGGCCATAGGGTTGTATTAAAGGGAAGCTCCCAGCAGAGAGGAACAAAGACAAAGATTCCCCCACCAGAGGCAGGGCAATGAATGCTAATGTATACCTCAATGCATTATAGTACATGGAGGCTAACTAGGGGTGACAATCTGTTATACCAGGTCTTACCTGAAGTTATGGAAATGAGCAGGGTGGATTGTTCCTCAGTTATTTTGGTAATACATGCAGTGGTAATGATTTATGGTTCTTTAAAGTGGCTGAACTGATGACACTGATACATGTAGACTTTGACCGTATTGCGACTTTTTTCACTGAAGTGATATTGGTAGGGTGTGAGATCATCCCATAAGTTATTTGGCAAGGTGCTAGTGTGACGCCCTGGACTAGTCAGGTTGTCCCAGGTAGTCACACACAACACCACACCCCCTCTCGATTAGGTGACATCAGTCAAACTAAAAACCTTGTCACCACCCTCCAGGTTTGATGTCCACACAAGGGGGGCGGAGCCAGGCGGTTGGAAACCGGAGCACCAGGAGGGGTACTCAGACCCAGACGAAGCCCAGAACCGACAGGGCCGAGTCAAATCAACTGATTGCGGACTGGACTTTAGGACCTATCCCACACAAGTCCCGTTAGAAGTGAGTACACCAGTACCTTCGGGGTGCACACCGCGACGCACCGCACCAGCATCCAACCCGCTCCCCCACCTCAGCACCTCCCTCGGGCCCCCGGGACCATCGCTCCCCTACCCACGGAGGGGTCAACACCAAGCTGGGCAACACCGTCCCTGGGAGGCCTAGTTAACGGCAGCGGTGGTGTCCATCCATTCACCACAACCCGTGGGTGGCGATACGAACTTACAATCCAAACCAAACAACCGCGGCCCCGACCGTGAAACTCCTCACCCAAGTCCCCGCGTGTAGCGCCAACTCCCTTGCAGAGCGCCGTGACCCCCGGGTCTGTGAGAGGCTCGAGCCACCACCCGAAGTACGAGCACGGATACGAGCGGCTCGGCTGTCGCAGCCGAGCCCGTGGGGCGGTACACTAACAATGCTTTCACTGGTAAAAAAAAAAAGCATGTAGGACCAGCATTTCTTGTTTTGTCCAATCTAAATCCAGGGTTGTTGTAGTTCATAGGCAGTTGGAGAGGGATAACTGCCGTTTGATGAGTCAGGATGGTGTTAAACTGAATGACATAGGCCTCGACATATTCCTATTGGGCCTTCAGGATGGGGTTGAGCAGACTTTGTTTTTGCTGAGTGGGATCAAAGCTCAACATAGAACTACACAGGCCCCTTCATGGCCGTAAAATTTATTTGTATAGAGAGTATGGCACTAAAGACAGACTTGCCACCTGGAGTGCAGTGGTGCATACCGTTTCATATTCTAGATGATACACATTTTAAGGTTAAAGAGAATGATCATGTTAAAGAGAAAGATGAAGCTGTGGTCGACCCCACCCAACCAAGAGTAATGTGTTCAGTGACTTTGAGCACCGTGCTATCGGGAGGGAGGCAACCTGGTTACCAAATGTTTTCGGTGATATGCTCTCTTCAGTCCTGAGGATCAGGAGCCAAATAGAAAAAGGGTCCTTGACTGCAGAGACACTGTTGTAATAAAGTTATATGTTTTAGACTTTTGGTCCCTCCTTGCTGTTTTCTCCCTTATTCCCATCCTTTCTGGTGCTGGTGTTGTCGAGGTTAAACTTTTTGGTACAGAGTATTTACCTTTTCTATCAAGGATAGTAATTGTTTCCCCTCATTTGCTCATCCTCCCATACTGCTACTTTCTCATTTTAAATATTGACCCTAATATTTCCATTTACCTGTAGATGCTGATGGAGCTTCCCTCACTCCCTTCTTTCCTTCCTCCCCCAACTCACACTCTCTCTCTCTTCTCTCTCTCTCCCTCTCTCTTCTCTCTCCTCTCTCTCCTCTCTCCTCTCTCTCTTTCTCTCTCTCTCTCTCTCTCCCTTCCTCCATCCCTTTATATCTTTGTTTTAATATGTTTTCCTACTGCTGTCTTGTTGAGTGGCACCTGGTTACTACTTGCAGTGCAGCACCTTCACCATTAGAGGCTCTGGTGAAAATCTGGTGAGAAACCAGTCAAGCCCCTCTAGGTTTCCTGTGTGCTGTGGCTCAGTGTATCCACTCACCTCTCTCATCCGCAAGCATTACAAAGTCTATGCGTCAGTGAAAAAAAATTGACCAATTTTCACTGAATGACCATGGGGAAAAGGTGAAGAACATTTTTTTTCTCCTCACCTCCAAGAAAAACTGATGCCATTCTGATCAGTCTCTGATCAAACTCTGATCAGAATCGGAGTGTTTAGGGTGCTTTACACGCTGCGACATTGCTAGCCAAAGCTAGCAATGTAGTGCGCGATAGCAACCGCCCCCCGTCGTTTGTGCGACATTTGGTGATCGCTGCAGTAGCGAACATTATCGCTACGGTAGCGTCACATGCACATACCTTTTCAGCGACGTCGCTGTGACCGCCGAACAATCCCTCCTTCAAGGGGGAGGTGCGTTCGGCGTCATAGCGACATCACTGCGGCGTCACTAAGCGGCCGCCCAATAGCAGAGGAGGGTCGGGGATAAGCGGCTGGAATATCCCGCCCACCACCTTCCTTCCTCATTGCCGGTGGACGCAGGTAAGGAGATGTTCGTCGTTCCAGCAGCGTCACACATAGTGATGTGTGGTGCCGCATGAATGACGAACAACATCGTACCTGCAGCAGCAACGATATTATGGAAAGGAGCGACGTGTCAACGATCAACGATTTTTGACGCTTTTGTGATCGTTTATCGTCGCTCCTTGGTGTCACATGCTGCGATGTCGCTAACGGCACCGGATGTGCGTCACTAACGATGTGACCCCAACGATATATCGTTAGCGATGTCGCAGTGTGTAAAGCACCCTTTTTTCTCAGATGTGGAGAAAATGGTTATGTGAACCTACCTTTAATCGTAGCCACCAAGTATGCCATGGCTGGTGCCAGATTCAGAAGTAGTGGTACGAGGTTGTAGGGTAACATTTATATAATTTGATTGAGACAAGCTAAGCCCGATGTAGGAGTTTAAGGGAAATTTCTATTAATGAGACTTGATTACTACGAGAGAGGGGGCCATCATCATTCAGGTGAAATAGTCTATCCAAGGTCCATCTCCCACTGCTCCATGGGTCTCAGCTTAACATTTTGGGGAGGAGACTTAAACAGTGAGTACAATTAAGATATCGCACCTCAGCCAAAAGGATCAGAAATGCAGATTCTTTACAATTCTGTTTTGCCAAGTAAGGAAGCATTGACAGGGAGATAATTGAACAAGTGGTTTATTTAGTTAATGTGGAAGGTTTCAGATGGATGCATTCAGTTTTTTAGGACACTTTCCAACATATTGATTTATCCACCACAATGTCTATATGCATTATATAAAAACTCTAGAAGATAACAGGCAATAAATTATAGTTGACCTTTCTATCACTGTCTACTATGATGTAAGAATGTCCTGGCATTACTGTAGATGAAGAATAACTTTCCATCAAGAGGAGGCCAGAAACAACATCTAATGGAAAGTTTACCGTACACTTTTCCACTAGTCATGAATGTTATCACCCTTATATGTTCAGAAATTCAGCTATCTTTTCCAATCTTGTACAGTCAAAAATGGAAAATATCACAGTCTACTCAGGATACATTTTGTAAATAAGGTTAAACTTTTTGTCATGCAAAAACCGTATTTAGCATAGAGTTGAAGAGAACAGGTCAGATAGGACTTTTCCAATGTATGCAAAGATAATGGGTATAGATTAGGAGGGAAGATGCCTAAATCAATTGTAAGGAGAAAGGAAGAAACACACACAAGAGCTTATTGGGTGGGAGAAGGACAATGAGAGATTTGAGCTAAGAGCAATTGTCAAGAAAGCAGTCTTCTCTGAATCATGACAATGAGCAATGAAAGGGAGGGTCGTAATGGCCAAAGTTTGGTGTATCCAGTACAAAAACAGGATGAAAGGGGGTTGGGGGACAATGTATCAAATAAAAATAATGGAGATGCACTCTGGTGGACAGAGGACCTTAATGCAGGGATATTGCAGGATAAGTCTAACATGACCCAAGGAAATGGTAATAAGTAATTTATCATTACTTTTGTCATGCAAAATAGTACAGTACATAAAAAGAGGTTACACAATGGATTGAAAGATTAGAGGTTTGCACTGAAACACATTTTAATCGAATGCAGAAAAGTTGGCAGATGCAGATATTACTAGTATCTGAGGGTTAAGAGATAAAAAAAAAAAACAAGGTCTAGCCTGGATATAAATACTGTTATCAACCTAAATGACTAAAGCTGGTGTCACACACAGCGACAACGACGTCGCTGCTACGTCACCATTTTCTGTGACGTTGCAGCGACGTCCCGTCGCTGTCGCTGTGTGTGACATCCAGCAACGACCTGGCCCCTGCTGTGAGGTCGCCGGTCGTTGCTGAATGTCCAGCTTCATTTTTTGGTCGTCACTCTCCCGCTGTGACACACACATCGCTGTGTGTGACAGCGAGAGAGCGACGAAATGAAGCGATCAGGAGCCGGCACTGGCAGCTGCGGTAAGCTGTAACCACCGTAAACATCGGGTAACCAAGGGAAGTCCTTTCCCTGGTTACCCGATGTTTACGCTGGTTACCAGGCTCCGCTCTTGCTGCCAGCGCCGGCTCCTGCACTGTGACATGTGGCTGCAGTATGCATCGGGTAATTAACCCGATGTATACTGTAGCAAGGAGAGCAAGGAGCCAGCGCTAAGCAGTGCGCGCGGCTCCCTGCTCTCTGAACTGTGACATGTAGCTGCAGCACACATCGGGTTAATTAACCCGATGTGTACTGTAGGAGAGCAAGGAGCCAGCGCTAAGCGCGGCTCCCTGCTCTCTGCACATGTAGCACAGCGACGTTATGATCGCTGCTTCTGCTGTGTTTGACAGCTAAGCAGCGATCATAACAGCGACTTACAAGGTCGCTGTTACGTCACCGAAAATGGTGACGTAACAGCGACGTCGTTGTCGCTGTCGTTTAGTGTGAACCCAGCTTTAAGGCCCAGTCACACACAACGACTTAGCAGTGATCCCGAAAACGATGCGACCTGATAGGGATCGCAGGTAAGTCGCTGGGAGGTCGCAGGTGAGATGTCACACAGTCAGATCTTACCATCGATGCAGGAACGATACAGGTCGCAGCAGCGACCTGTATAACGATCTCAGCAGTCACTGTGACCCTGTCACACAGTGTCAAACACGGCGATGTGTCCTGCCCAGCAGGACATCGCCTTTGAAGAAAATGACCTGGACCATTCTGCAATGACCGGCGACCTCACAGCAGGGGCCTGATCGCTGGTAGATGTCACACATAACAAGATCGCTAACGGGATAGCTACTGCGTCACAGAAACCGTGACTCAGCTGCGATCTCGCTAGCGATCTTGTTATGTGTGACGGTACCTTAAGAACAGGGTAACAGGGTTGGATAGACCTACAAGAGACTATGGGGATCTTTACGCACTCTCAGACCATGATTTTGTATCAGATCCACCAAAACAGAGCACAGGAGGCCATAAGAGTTAATCATGGAATTAAGAGGGACCATCCACCTGTTTTGTATACTTGGATGATAATTCTCCAGTCTCCTCGACCCTGGTGGTTCTAACTCCGTCTGACCTATAGACAGCATATTGCCAATGTACACCAAACCATAACTGAATAGAGTGGCTCCATGTATTTAGACACCAAACCAGGAATGTGCTGCTGACAATCAATGATTTTGCTGCTCGCTTAAGATGCCGTTTATTGGTTGACTGCCGGTCAAGTTTACTGGAAAATGATCAAAGACAAGCTTTTCGAAAAAATGTTTCTTCTGCAAATCATCATCCTTGTCAAAAGGTAATTTATAGTGCTTGCAAGTGTAAACTGAGACTGAGCAGCAACAAAAATTTCTGCCATATACAGCAGTTGAAGTAAATATTGATCATGTCACTAATTTTCTATGTAAATACCATATTTTTCGTTTTCTAAAATGCACCGGAATATAAGACGCACTCCAAAATTAGAGATAAAAAAGGTAAAAACAAAAAAAAATTGGGTCCATCTTATACTCTGGTGTTGTCATACCGGAGGGGGGCAGCAGCGGTGGTGGAGTGGTGTCACAGGAAGCAGAGGCTGTTGTGGTAGCGGCGGCAGGTCAGTGCTGGCAGCGACGGGTCAGTGCTGGCGGCGGTGGAGGCTGCAGGTCAGTGCTGGCAGCAGCAGTGGTTCAGTGCTGGCAGCAGCAGTGGGTCAGTGCTGGCAGCAGCAGTGGGTCAGTGCTGGCAGCAGCGATGGTGATGGGTCAGTACTGGCAGTGGAAGCTGTGGTGGTTGAGTGGTGGAGCAGGCTGGAGCGTGTCCCAGGATTCCATGTTGGTGGTCCAGGCTTCAAAAAATTGGTGCCCGGAGCGAGACGTGCGCAGATGGAGCTCTCATCGAAGAGCTCCATCTGCGCACGGGCTGACTCTGGGCGCCATCATTTGAAGCCCGGACCGACGACAGACCAACTGGGACATCCACCGCACAGCCACCACAGTCTGCACAGCCAGCCGGCCTCTGTCACAGGGTGGCAGCCAGCAGGCCGCTCACCACTCGCACAGAGAGGCAGTCGGCCACCGGCACAGAGAGGCATCTGCCCTCATGCAGGGACAGGCACCTGGCCACCTGCACAGACA